>NC_031966.2:20558064-21199272 GCF_001858045.2 Oreochromis niloticus
GCGGGTATAACTAGCTACTGTATGTGCCCGCTGTTCTTTCTGCTTTCCGCCCGTACCATAGAGGATTTCTGTGATCACGTGTGTGTGTTTTTTGTGTCTCTGCAGATGGCTCGGTCCTGATGCAGGAAGAGTCCCGGAGCCGCGGGGATGTGGCTATCGATATGGACTCTCCATCAAATCCTTTGCAGCTTCAGCTTATTGATGAGCAGGTAGGGTGTTGGTGTTTGTTTGCTGAAGTCAGACAGGTGGCACAAAAAATTGAGTCTGTTGTCAGACTGACTGACTTTTATCCAAGATTAGCTAAATATTAGACTAAAGTGCTGTGTTGTGGCTACAGGACTCATACATCCAGAGCCGTGCAGATACCATGCAAAACATCGAGAGCACCATCGTGGAACTGGGTTCCATATTTCAGCAGCTGGCGCACATGGTCAAGGAGCAAGAGGAGACCATCCAGAGGTGAGCAAGAGATGGAGACAGATGAGGTTCAGCAGGATTAAAGAATGTGTTACACAACTGAGAGAAAGGACTGGAAAAACAATCTTGTTTTCAGAGGGGGTTGGAGAAGAAATGAGAAATGATAGAAAGATAAAAATAAAATGATAAGAATGAAAGAACTGGAATTTCATTGAAAACAAGTATTTTGGGTTGAGATGACAGAACAAAGCGTTTTTAAGTGAGTGAGAAGTCGACGAAGAGCAAATAGTTAAAGGTAACTTATGGAAGTAAGAGGGAGCCTGGAACATAAAAGTGCTTTTTTTGGTCCTGTGTTGGGATAAAATTATATAACAAATGTATTCTTGGAACAATTCAGCAAGTAAACCAGATCAGCACGTATTGACTACAAGTCCTCATCAGGGTCTGACAAATATGGATCAGTCAGGATTCATTAATAGCCCTGGAAGGCAATCAACCTACACCTATTTTAACTGCTAGAGGGTGTTAAAATTAACAAGACAAAGCCCATATATCAAAGCAATAACAAATCTTAGCAATGTTCTATTTAAAATGAATAAACAAATGACAAACTAAAGCAGAACTGAAAAAAATTGTGAAAAGTTTTTTTTGTTTTGTTTTGGGGTTGTTGTTTTTTTTTTTTTTGTAGTAATGGTATAAGTATTGGTGTAATTTCTTAGTCTTTGAAATAAAACAAGACTGATTAGGGATAAAATCTCTCATCTCACTGCTCCGTTTCCTTCTCACAGGATCGATGCTAACGTGGAGGACACCCAGCTGAACGTGGAGGCTGCCCACACAGAGATCCTCAAATACTTCCAGTCGGTCTCCTCCAACCGCTGGCTGATGATCAAGATCTTTCTGGTCCTCGTGGTCTTCTTCATCATCTTTGTCGTCTTCTTTGCTTAAAGGAATGAGGAGCGGGGAAACCGTATCGAATGAGGAAAAATAAAATTAAAGCTAGACTAAGAGGACATATTTCGATACTCTTCTATCACGGTTTCATGGAGGCTTTTGGGATGCACTCGAATACGGACCTGTCGTTTTGTCCCAAGCCACAAACTTTTCAGTCTTAATTTGACTCTTCAGTGGAGAATGAAGATGTTGAACTCTCGAATAAAACAAATAAATGATCTTTAAATCCCCACTTTAAGAGCAGAAAGCTGTTCTGTAGTCTACTGACCAACTATTCGTAAACATTTAATCAAAATGGCTCTAATTTAATGGTTTGATTCTGCAAACTGTCTTATTGTTGTTTTCTTGTTTACCCTCTTTTACCACACGTCATCCTTTATATTAAGTATTTCAAAGCCAAACTTTAGAACTGGACTTGATCCTCAGATTATTTTGCTTCATAGTTTACCTGCTTTTTACTGGAACCACATGACTGTCTCATTTATCAGCAATTCTTAACCTTCTACCATCCAACACTGATGTGGATTTTTTTTTTTTTTTAATAATCTAGTTATTTGCTGTTTTGTTTCATTTGCCAAATTGGTACTGTTGTTGAGCTGTGACACAATACAAGGAAACTCGCTGTGGCACAAGTAGGCAGTCATAGCCAGATGAAGGGAGGTTTGCAGTGGAACTGAAGGGTGAGCTGTGAGAAATGTTATGTAACGATACTGTTTTAAATGAAGCTGTGTGGTGAGCAGCCTTCGCAGAGGTTTAATGGAAGAAAAGGTTTAAACCTCACTCGCTGAGTGCTGCAGGAGGATCAGTGCGTATGAAGGGGTAAACGCTGGTTGTAAAGTCACTCGATCGGCCACGTTCCCTGGAAGTGTCTGGTTGGATGCCTGTGCGCCCCATCTTTATCTAACTAATGTACAGGATGTTATTTAAATGACCACAGCTTTTTAAAAGAAACATTTTTTTTTCCTCCTTTTTTCTTTTGCTCTTTATTTTCTTTTTTTATTTTAGCCAAATGCCTTGACTTCAGTGTATAAAGTTGAAATAGTTATGAAGATGTATTGATAAAGTGCGCATTAATAAAACAGTAATGGGGTGCTGGCATTCACGTGTGAGATTTTCTTGGGATAAGAGGATTAGTCAGCATGGCTTTAATTAGCTGTAACAAACGCTGCAGTTTATATTTGGCCTTTTATTCTTTATTTTCATTTATAACAATGCAGACAGATATGCATTTAAACATTAGCCTCAAGTGTTAGCTAAACCTATATTTTAAAAAAAAGAAGACATTTTTGTGTAAAAGAAGTGTTTTAATTGCACAGAAAAAATCAGAAAATTGTTTATTTATTACCTTAAGTACATGTAATACAATAAAATCATACGTGAGTCTAATTATTTTCTGCCTGCAAGGCTTTACTTGATGGGAGCTGGTGATCTGGAGCCAAACTGTGGCTGCTGAGTCTGCAGAAGACGGCTGTCCTGTCTGTTATGTAACACGTTTTAGTTCATGTGATGTGTTTATGATTCATCAGAGAGCCCTTACAGTATGGGTTTGAGTTTATAGATGCCAGAAGCTTGAGCAAAGTTTAACTCAACATCCCGTATTGCAATTTTTTATAGGTCAAAACCCTTGAACCACTACTAAATGGGCTGGCATTGACATATCCTTATTTTCTTAGGTTACATGTACAGTACAGTTATAATGGTTGATGCTCAGACATGGTCAGAGTTTCAAACTATTAAGTTGGCAGACAGCAATTCAGGATTCAGACTGCTTTAAATGCTCTTTTTTCCACTTCCATATTCTTTGGTCTGTTTCATGTCAACCCAGCCTGTGGTGGTGTACAACCCAGTGTACTCCTAATGCCAGTCCCAAGTCCAGATAAATGGGAAGGTTTCATCAGGAAGAGAAGGAAGGGTAGGGGTGTAGAGGTGGTAGTCAAGGGAGTCATAGTGGATATATCAAAAAGGTGGTGTAGATGGAGCTGCCAGGCAGGAGGAAGACCACAGAGATGGTCTCTGTGGTCATGAAGAAGGGCATGCAGAGGGTTAGTGTGACAGAGGAGCATGGTAGGGATAGGATGAGACTGAGGCAGATGATCTGCTGTGGCAAGGGTCCCGTCAAAAGAAGGAGGAGGATCTGTATTTACCATTTCAGATACAGAAACCTCACCCATCCGTTACCAGACAAAAGTGGTTTTAAAGGGAGAGGAGCTAATATAAAAACTGGTTTCAGGCCCAGAATGAGACAAAGAAGGATTATTTTGAAATGGAAATCAGGCAAAGTTACTTGAAATATGGAAATGAGCATAATAGGTCGCCTTAGATTTGGAACAGCTTTTTATTCCCTTCTTATGTAGATAAAACAGTATCAGCAGTTTCAAATTTACCCACCAGGACCACAAAAGGCTGCTGACATCTTAAAACCAGAACCATAATTCTTTTAGATTTGCCTAAAGCTGCCAGTGACGAAATCTATTTAAGTCCTTTCTCTTGAATTTTTTCTTCATCTTTTGAAATAAGCAAGAAAATAATGTTTTTTAAGTTTTCCAGATTTTTATTTGACCCATTTTTTCATGGCAGCTACCTCCGCTCCTCCCTTTCTTCCTCATTAATGCTTGTCTTGTACAATCTGGGCTCACCTAGTTTTCTCTGTGACTCTCCTAGATTCTCCTCCCCTCCCTTGCACATGTCCCTCTGCTTTATTTCTCCCCTGACTCCCCCCACTTCTCTCACCCCTGAGCACTCTGCTCTATAGGGGTGATCTCTGGCATGCTCCTACTCCTTCCTTTCCTCGCCCTGGCTTTGATTGCTTCCTCCTCCCCTTCTCCATCCTCCTCCTCATCAGACCATTCCACTTCCTGCTGCAGGTTCCCCCTGGAGCCTCTCAAGTTGCTGCCCTTTGGGAAATGCCCCGTGCGGAATTTTGTGCGGAAAGTGACAAAGGAGAGGCTTTTGCTGCGCTGCTGCTTCTCAAACAGCACTTCCTGGGTCGGAACCTCGTCGTTTCCATTCGCCTCATCCACGCAGTCACGCAGCACTGAGCGAAAGAGCCGAGGAACCTCGTGAACCTCGGGCTCCATCTGTGACACCAACCTCCTGAACCTGCAGCGGGAGGGATAGAGTGAGTGTAATATGAGCTGACTTTGATTCACACCCCTTCATAGGCAATGTCACTGTAAGGAAAACACTAGTGGTGTTTGAGAGTGGGTAGGCTGTATGAAACTTTTTTTCTAACAGAGGACATGTTTGCAGAAGTGCCTATTAATGATGGAGTCTCATTGATGATTCTTGCTTTTTTCTCAACTTGTTTATATTTTTGAATCCCATATTTATTTCAGATTAATAAAACTGAATATTAGATTTTAAAGCCCTTATATTTACCTGGTCTAAACAACTCTGTTCAGTGATAACACCAGAAAAAAGTCACATTTGCCTTTTTTACTGAAAATTCATTCATCATTATGAGGGACCTCTGTTGAATTAATTATGAGCATTTACCAGTGAGGGGTAGGGTTAGTGCTGGGTCATATTTACACCACACCAAAGCAAGCATAGTTGCAGAAACTAGAAAATTGTACATGCATCCTGACCCTCCAGTTTTTCTATTCTCAGATTTACATAAGGGGTTAATATGAACCTCACACAGACATTTAAAAGTCAACTTTTATAAGTACGGCTCTAACAGTATCAGCAAGTTATTGCTTAGTGTGTAAAATGGATTAGACTGAAACCCTGCAGCTCTCTGCTATTTGAATGATCTGTAGGTCTTTTAGTTATAGTAACAGTTTCACGGTTTTCCTGCCAGTTCGCTACCTCTGTGTCTACCACTGCCTGTCTTTCTTACCTGACAATCACAGGCCCACACTGTGCAGGAGGGATTTTGGCACAGAGGTCTTGCAACTCCAGCAGGTCATTGGGAGTGAGCTCATAGGGCTGTGGGGTTGGGGTGGTTGCCAGCCAGCTGTAGTCTGCTGTAGAGGAAGAGCTGCGACGGCGGCGACGACCCTCCGTCGCCCTCTCCAAGCGGATGCGTTCAGTGCGCTTCACCATGGCCCCCAGCTCCAGCATCAGGGTGTTGGTTACCAGCTCCTCAGTTGTTCGCTGGCCGGGCACTTTAGGCTCAAGGGAGAAAACAGCGGACCAAGGAAACATCTGGAAAAGACAAAGAGTTGGTGAAGAAGAGACTGAAAAGTATCTGTCATAAGATGATATGACCTTCACCATGTTTGAAGCCATAGTATTTAAAGCAAAAGCATTAAAATCACCTCAGCACACAGTCTGTAGAGGTGTTTTACACTGGAGTTATTTAAAATCCTCTAAAATCTTAAGTGTCTATTTAAGTAAAATGTGGTGCATATGTGAATGCAAACACGTTGCATACTGTTCTAACTTCTCTCCTTGTTATCAGATATATATAAATCTTTTCTTACCTTCATGAAACAAGGGTTACAAAGCTGTATTATCTTCTCTTCTGATGAATATCCAACACTTGTCTGGTAAAACCTCTGTCAGCAGTAAAGTGAGCAGTGGGCCTCCACGGGCTCGCGACATTCAAAGTGGATGAAACTCCTGAGACTCCAGCTGGTGGCTCACAGATACCTGACTGCTTTGCTACCGCTGAAGGTCCCCAGCAGACAGCGCGTGGATTTCTGTGAGGGGTGCGTATTGTGTGTGTGCGAGTTTGGGATTGAGAATACAAGTAATCCTGTATTAATAATGAGTGAGTGACGAGAGGAGCTTACCTCATGACATGAGTGTACACCTGGGAGAGCCGTGTGCGTTTGTGCTTCTGTGTGTGATGGCCAAAATTCAGGTGGGGTATTTATATAACAGCATGGGGACTTAATTTTGTTTTGCCACCTTTCTTTTGCATGTTTTTCATGATTTTATCTCTTATCTGCCGTTAAAGATGTAATGAAGGTTGCAGGTCACAAACACCTTTCTCTAAGATATTTCAAACCACTTTCAGAGTCTGACAGACTCATTTCTCGACAGTCGTGAAACTTAAACCAGCAGAATTTCTGGTTTCAGGCTGATAGGCATACTATTATACCCAGCACAGTCTTTAAAATAGCATACTGGTAGTCTGAAAAATACCCTTCCAGTGGACAGACAATAATCTTTCAAACACACCTGCAATTACCAGACTGTTGTTAGGCTAATGTTACATAACAACCAACCTAATCTCACTTTCTCACACACTCAGGTGTTAGCAGTCTGTCCCATCGACTTGTACATGGCATTGTATTGGTCACATAAGGTAACTACAGTCTAGTGCCTGGGTTTCCACACCACTCAGCAATGAGCCACCAAATCCCAGATTACATTCAAATCCATAGCCTACCAGGAAGAATGAGTGGTTGTAATAGCTGTCATAATCTAATTACAGCTGCTACACTCAGTGACTGAAGGGAAAACAGTTCTTACTGTTATCGACGAGTGTTGCTTGTTTCAGTTTATCTAATGCCTGAAAATGCTGCAGCTACACACAAGATGAGAGCCTAAAGGGTTACATACATTGCCCTTGCCTAACATCTGATAAACAAAGTAAAACCATAACACCAGTCAAACACACATTCAGACAGCAGTGGTGGAGGCAGGCAATTTTCATAGGAGTGGCCAAGCTGGGACCATTACTTACACTGGGCAGGGAAAGAAACTGACATGTCCCTTTTTTCCCTTCTTTTTGCTTTTTGGTTGCTGCGTGGCATGTTGCTGTGGGCTAAATACTCTGCTAAAACATTAAGGCCATATCAGCTGCTTTGGTGCAAATAAAGGTGACAACAGGTCCACTGGAGAGGCAACAACAGGACAACCCTCCAACCCTTTAATAACTGAGTGTGAGCAGTAGTAGACTTTTTGACTTCTCACTGTTTTCATTTGCATACTGAGGCATGGCCGCCATGTAGAATTATTCCATGTAGACTCATACATTAATATCCTTTTTGTTGCTGTGTTTATACATCCCCACCCAAATGATACGCAAACACTCAAGTTTTATTCTCTTTTAATTGTTGAGTACGATTTCAATGGTTCATTGGACTGTTACATAAAATGAACAACAGCACCAAAGAAATATTTCAGCTCAAAGAAAGAAAGAAAGAAAGAAAGAAAGGGATGAAAGTCTGTACATATCCTGTTAACTTGAGTTGGGTGGAGTGGCCAAACTTCAGGGGTGGATCCTTGCTTTCCTTCTGCCAGACAGTGGCAGTATGAGAAGATAAGATTTTAAGCTTTCACTCTAAAGAAACCTTTATCATTGGGCTATTTTGTTTAATTACTTGTAAGCATCCCAAAATGTATCCACCAAATATTTTTCTATCAATACCATTTTAAACTCTTAAAGTGCATATTGTACAACTGTTCAACAATTATACTTAAGAATGTTGTTTATTCTTTCATAAGTCAGGCAAACTTTGCACTTTATTCACCTACATTTATAATATTTCTTTGCTAATACCATATTTTCTAATGGTGTTTTTGTTTGTGGCTGTTTTTTGGTTGGTCAGTGAATATGTGTGACTGTGTGTGTGTGTGTGTGTGTGTTGGGGGGGGGGGGGGGGGGGGGGGGGGGTGTCAAAGATCTAAGCTACAGGATAAACAGATTTTGTTTCTTTCTGCTGCGGTTTAATATTAAAAGTATTATATACCTAATTAATTTACTACAGTTTCAAATATTATTATATAGCCTAATATTTTTTTTTATTATTTATTATAATAGTCATGTAATAAATATTATTATTATTATACACAGTTAAACTAAATTTCTATCTTTATGAGACAAGCAAACACTACCTTGTGGAAAAAGGTCACTTGATCATCATTTAAATAGACATTAAGAAGAAAAGATGGCTGAAACACAACCACGGAAACCCACACTCAATAGCTCTTTATTAATCTTCTGCTAACATCAAACAAAAATAATTTAAAACCTGTAGACTGTTTTTTAGATTCTATGTATAGTTCAGGTGTGGTGGGTTATGTACGTTCATGGTGCTGAAAAACTAACTTAAACAATATTGGTGAAGGGAGGAAGACAGGACAGAAAAAAACTGTCCGATACAAACCAATATAGCATAAGATAAATCATTTTTACTAGTTTTATTTATTTATCATATTAGTATTAAATCATATATTTTTATACATTTGTTATAACAAATATATAAGACATCGTCAAACATAAAAATAAAATATATAAAGAATGTATTAACTTAAAATACAGAGCAGTCTGTTAGCAACAGTTAAATTAGCAGCATCATGTTTCCACTGGCACTGGACGTCGCTAGAGGTCATCAGAGGTTCACACCCCCACGAGGACTTTTCCCAAAACATTCCGCTGCTACGTCACCAGCTCCCGCCCCGCTCCGCCTCGTGCCACAACGACTCCGGCTTGTCAGCTGCACGAGACGTGAGGCATCTCGTCTCAACCTATGAAAACTGTCAGTTAAAGCTAGCGCCTAGCTCCTCTCGCTTTAAACTTAAACTTATCTTCGCCGAACAGTGAAGAGCCGGAGCCTGGTTCTAACAGCGGGAACAGAGCCCTGTCACGCCTGCGTGTGTGAGAGTGTGTGCGCCTCCCCGGCGGCGGCTGGCGCCCTTTGTAACTGAAGTAGTGAATGGTAAGTAGCTTTACTGCGTGGCTAGCTGGTAGCATCATCGCTACAGTTGTGTGTTATTCAGCGCTCACCTAACACTGATAGGTGGTAGAAAAGTTACTTTCGGCTGGTCTCACTGCGGCTGTTACTCACTCTCTGCCTCCGTGGCTGTTAAAGTGAGATTTAGTTTGAAGTTGTCATTTGTCTCGTGTTGAGTTTTGAACCTCGTGATCAGGCTAGGGTCCAACTTCTGGCTCCCTGCCACCACCACCTCCTCCTCATCATCATTATCATTGTTGTGCTACATCTGCACATGTCCACCTCATTAAGAGACTGCCTGAGACGGCGTGCTTTTGTCCCTAATTAGAAATTAATGGTTATATTTCCAAAGTGTGTGTGGATAACATTCATCTTTGTGATTTTTGTTTTATCCTACCTTTATGGGGCTGTTTGTTTTTGTAATCGTGTTTCTATTGTATTTTATTTGAGCTATTCTGTTGTAGGTTGTGTTTAAGATAAAATCTACGTTATTCCAAAAGCTTGACGTTTTTAGCTGCTATAACATTGAATTTTCCGAACGCCTACTTATAAACTTAAATAAGTATGGTGTGATTCGGTGAAATAAAACAGAATACAATATGACAAACGAAATATTCCCGTTATGTACAGATTAAAGTCAGATAAGTATAAACATAAAATAAACATGGAAGAAAAATAAAACAGAAATAAAATTGCTTTCTAAATGTAGTGCAAAGATAACAAATATCAGATGACATTATAATGGATCAGTACGACCAAATGTGGTATTCATATTTTATCTGCTGTAATGTACTAATTGTATATCTCATCTCCTTGTACTGACATTCAGTACTTTATTTATTAAGGTGTCATGAGCAATAGCATAAAATGATCACATTCTTTAATATCACATGTTTGATCATGGTCTTTTAATCCCCTGATGTTTGTTTTTTAAAGAGTTTCTTTCTTTTGTCATGCCATTACGTTTTGTATAAGGCCTTCTGTTTTCTCTGCCTATTGTAAAGTGGAAAGAGAAAAAATTAATTTGTTGTATTAATTATTATTTTGAAGTTGGTACCTGTTTTCTAACTTGTGGTAGATGAAATATTGAATGGCTTTCTCCATCTTGAAAGAAAAGGAAATAGATATGAGCAGGGGAAAGACAACATATGATGTTTTACTATCATGTGAAAAAGAAAGTACAGTGGTACATAAAGTCCTATGACAATTTTGTCACAGGACTGTATGTGCCTGAGACCACTTTTCCACTATTGACTCTTTCTTGACTTTAGGTGGTCTGTGGAACAAAAACACTAAAAAGTTCTGTAATTTCACCCTGACAGTCATGTGCTGTATTGTGAAACGAGCACTGCATGAAAAACCAGATTTTCAACCTCAAGATCACCTGCAGATCTAACCCATTCCTGGCAGTTAACAACTGGTCATGGACTTTGATTAGAACCTGTAATTAGTAAATGAATGATGTTGAACTATCAAACAGAAAAGTTGCCAAACCCTCCCAGGTCGAGGCTTCTCAAACTCTACTTTTCTTTTATGTTATATTTTTATCAATTAGAAATGTTAATTTACTTTTATGGGGACACTTACACTCTGACTAATTTAAAATATTAGCTATAGCTTAATAGTGATTAATCAGATGAATCCTTACTTAAAGTAATTGATAGTTGCTGCCTTTAACACTAATCAGCTTGTGCACTAGTATACTGTTCTCAGTAATGCTCAGATTGGCGTGTCATCCTAATGAAACTGAAAAGACACTTAAGTCCCCTGTACAAAAGTGTTATTGTCCAGTCTTTGTAGTCACTCTGGGTGTTATGTGACTGGCTCCTCTCAGTCATAGTCGGGTATTACTGCCAGGAAGCAGGTAAATAGTGACGCGACATGTATGCTATGACAGAAACTATGTGAGTTTGGTGTTGACAGCCTTGAGGCTGTAATGCAAGTCCAAACTGAGCTTTTAATAAACCTTTGTGAGTTTGTTTCAGGCCATTTCAATCAGGCTTTTCTTCATTCCAATGCTCTCATCTTTAATTCTGCTTATCCGTGTCCAGGTGATGTTGTTGTTGTTTGTCTGTATTAACAGTGCTTGCAAATGCAATGTTTTGAACAAGAGACTTTAAAACAGCCATCAGATGTGGCATTGTCTGAGGAAGAACCTTGACGTAAACTTGAAATTTGAGAGAGATTCTATTTACTTTCAGCGATGCATGAGCATAGCAAGAAGGCTGTGTTGGGAAACACTGAGTCACAGCTGCCCAACAGTGACAACCAGTTTCTCCCTGAGGGTTCAAAGCCTTAGCAACATTCAACACAGGACGCAGTCAAAGGCAGACATGATTGAAGCTTGTTTAGATATACATGCTATCAATTGAATCCTCTGTACCAACACATGCATACAACTTAGCCTTCAAGTTACTACATTTATTTTAGCATCAGAGTGGATTTAGGTATGACTCATAATAAATTATACGGTAGTACTATTTGCATTTGATTTACCTACATTGTTTTGTTTATATATGAAAGATATTCTGAAACATTGAAACTTAATCATGCATGGATTTCACAACCTTCCTTTATTCTTGCCACACTAATGGGCCAGTTCATGTTAAATAAAAAATATGAAAAATTGTAGAAGTAGATTGACAAAGTAGTGGTAGGAAGCATTTTTATGACTAATAATAACACAGGCCACATAAGTATATGGCTGGGATTATAAATGGCCTATACTTCCTCTTTGTTCTGGTAAATCCCATGGCTTTAGAAGCTGTCTTATTCTGGATCAGCCAACTATGAATAGGAAAGGTTAGGTAGCACCATGCCTTGTAAAGTCTGTCACCACGAGTGCTTAGAAACCAAGTGACCTTTCAGTTTAAAAAGGAAATGTTTTCTTCTGAGGGAATGAAATGAACTTTCATTCAAGCTCTTAATATAAATTTCCCACCCTTTCAGGCCCAGGCAGAAAGAAATGAGCTGGGCTGAGGAGGACTGGACAGTAGGGCTGTCTGGACGGGTTCTGCAAAAGGTGAAGGAGCTGCAAATCCATCATGAACGGCTGTCCAGGGAAAACAAGCAGAAACAGCTGCAGCTGGACAACATCCATGCAAGCCTTGAGAAGCAAACTGTGAAAGTATGAACACTTACACTGTTCCTCACACAATTTACATGACAAATAACTGAAACACAAGTATTAGTAACTTTGTGATTTGGTACTGTTGACTTTGAAAGTTTAGTTAAGGCTGTAAGAAATCATCTAACTTTGTCATGCTTCTGAACTGGACTGGATTTTTGGAGTCAGCCAGCAGGTTCAACCCAAGAACCTTGCTGCTGTGAGACAGCAGTACTAACTGCTGCACCACCATGGTACCTATTATGGTTGATGTAATGCTGCCTTTTCCAAAAATAATATGCTAAATCTAGATTAACATTAGGAAATCTTTTTATTGGAAGCTCAATTTGGAAGTTATCTAAAATTTAAGAAGTAGCCCTGTATCTCTGTGATCAGTGAGAGCTCAGTCTCCCACTGACTGCTGACCATGGATCCACTGGCACTGGCTCAGGAAGCTGCTCCTGCCACCTGCTGTGGCATTGAGCGCTTAGACAGACCACAGAAAAATTACATAAACTGTAGGAAATAGTATTTTTATGAGTGCTTCTTTAAATGCACACTTTTTCATCTGAGTTACACAAAAGAATAAAATCATGCATTAGCTTTTCAAGAAATTTTATATATGAATGTAGAGAAAAAGTTGACCTACATGTTGCTCTTCAAGGAAATGCAGTTCCTGTAATTTTAATCTTCTCTAAATAACATTGTGCAAATATTGTCATGAAGGGTGAGTCATCTGTAGCGGGATTTCCTTAAATAATCATTAAATATATACTTCTCTCTCTCTCTCTCCTTTTTCCTCCTTTTTTCTGCCAAGTATGAGGAGGTACGTGTGGAGCTGCAGTCGGTGCAGCGAGAGCTCCAAAGCGTTCGGGATGAGGCCACGACAGCGGGGACGAGCAGGGACCGCCTTACGCAGGAGCTTCAGACTAAGCAGGCCCAAGTTTGCTCTTTGGAGGGCCAGCTAGATGCTGCTCGTACCCTCAACAACAAACTCACCCAGGAAATCAAAAGGTCAGCATGAGCTAAAACCCACAGAGGCAAGACACTTCTCTCATTTTCAAATTCATCTGGTTTTGGTCTGTATGTATTGTTTTCACTGAATGTTTGAAGTACAGTAACGTTTGGTATTCTTAGAATAACTTAGTTTGTATTTAACTATCAAGTTTAATTCAAACTATCTGTCTTTTAACCAAATAAAAAATAAAAAAGGGGTATTTGGAAGGTTAAACTACAATTGATTGTAGGAACTACATGCAGCACTAAAAATCAGATAATAGACATTACATTTTGATAGTATAGGAAGCTGTCTTAAATGGAGATGTCCCAGTCAGCTTTTTGGAGGTTGATTGGGTACAGTCCCGATATTATTCAATCTGATACTTACATTAGCAAAAGTAATTGTTAGATATGTTTTCTTCTGCTCTGTTCCAGTAATTTGCATACAAGTGGCTTTATTTATTAATTGAATGGCATATTGTACACTGTTAATGGTTACCATACCACTTTGTTTATAATTCACTTTTGAAAAACAACAACAGGTCTGACCAAAGTGCTGTACAATAAAACTAAACATAAAAGATCAACAGAGGCCAGAGGGTCAAAAAAACCCAGACACGAATAAGGCCTGTAGAAGTTAAACAATAAAGGAATACATAAAAAGCAACTGAAAAACACAGTAAGCATATCACACTGGGTCAAAGGCCAGGGAATAAAAGTATGTAAACAAGATTTTAAAACAACAAGTTAAGGAGCCTGCTTGACATGCGGTGGCATATTGTTCCACAGTCTTGGTTCTGCAACTGCGAAAGCTCTATCCCTTCTGAATTTTCATTATATTAGCAGGTTATTGCATGAAATAGAAAATGTACCATTGATTACCATGTAACCATGTAACATGTTAATAAAAACAGAATGCAATGGTTTGCAAATCTCATAAGCCCATTTTTATTGACAGTAGAACATAGAAAACATGTCATATTTTTAAACTTTAACATTTTACTATTTAGATTATATTAGCTTATGTTGAATTTGATGATCAAAAAAGTTAAGAAAGGTGGTTCTAAATAGGAACAGCTAGAGGAACATTTTGAACTAATTAGGTGAATTGACAGTTTCTTAGAAGTAAAAATGGGCAGAGGTTCACCAGTCGATAAAAAACTGCATGTATGTTCCTCAGCCTAAAATTCTGAAGGCTGTCTCATCATCTACAGTACATGATGAGTTATGTTAATGTTTTGTTTTTAAATGATTGTTGGATGGCACATATTGCTATGAATTGTGGGAGGGCATACTTTCCTTTCATAAGTGATAGCTCAGTGTAACCTTGACTAAAAGAGTTAAACTACATTTTGAAGGAACGGCTTTTCTCAGTGTGTAGAGAATTCAGCCAGCTGTTATCATTGTTTTTGCATATACTACTGGATCTCGTCCTTCAGCTAGAATATTTTCTAAGCAAATCTGACTTTTTGACCTCAGCCCTCATTTCCTGTAAGAAATATCTCGATTTCTCTTCCCACTCTAAACTCTTTCACTCTGTGTCTCCTTTCTGTGGCAGGCTGGAAGCCGAGCTAGAGAAGCTGCAGAACAGCATCAGGTCACCAGATACCTCTCTGTTTTCTACTCCCTGCTGGAATACAGCCTCGCCCTGGGAACACAATGGTACAGTTTTCTAAACTGTATAATTATTAATTGGTTTAATCTCTATGGCAGTTTATTTCTTATCTTTTATTAAAACTCTTTACAGTTAAGAAAATTAAATAGTTAAACCACCAGAGTCCCAAATGAGCAGTGGATATAAATAAACCCCCTTGAGCTACATTGCTTTCCCAGCCCTCTACTCTCTCAGGACAGTTTGTTTGTCTTTCCTCTCGTCACTAAACCACTTGGTAATTTACAGCTGTTGTTCCTGTTCAGTTTTTGTGATCGGTTGTAGGTACTAAGTTCAGTCCATATGCTTTGTTTTTGCCCTGTAGGGAGCCGACAGGAAGAGAAACAGGGGCACAGAGATGAAGGGCAGAGCTGGGCTCCTCACATCCGAGTAAGTCTGACCATGTTCTCACACTGAGCTACGTGTAGGCTAATCCAAGACTGCTGTGGATTGTAGCTGAAAGCTGATGTTCTCTACTTGGAGGATTTAACTGTCTTATTAGCAAAGCATAACATCCCTCCTTATTTGATTAGTTTTCCTTTTAGTCTTAAGTAATTAAGTCTTTCCAAATAAGTGGCCCAGGTGGCTGTAACTGTTTCTTAAATGTGAGCTACTGCAGGATGTGGTCCATTAAAAAAAAAACAGATGAAACAATGTTGTACTTAATTTCTCTATCTTTAAACATGACAGTGTAGTTAAGAATTTTTATAGTAGGTTAAAGAGCATTAGTGTCTGTTATCAGGGTGTTATTGTACAATTCAAATCTCATTCTGGCCTTGTGATAAGGACACAAAGAATTCTTATTTTAAAGGTGTTCTGTCCTTTTAATGGAGTTTTTTTCTGGTTAAATTTAGATGTCAAAAACAACACCATGGCTCACAGCTCTTTGTTTAACACAAAGGTTCTTTCTTCTAGTAGTCAGGTGAAAGGATAAGATTGGCAGTATTATCAAAAATTTTAAAGAATGACCAAATCTAACTTTATATACACATTTTTAACTGAAGACTGAAAAACTTTAAAAAGGTGTGAAATTTATCATTTTATTCCTAAAAAATGAGATCACTAGATTTTTAAGAAGTATGACTTTATTTGTGGGTTTAACACAAATTACGTTGCCCCAGGTTCATCATAATAATTTGTAATTCAGTGCTCCTTCTGTGGAATGTTGTTTTTAACTTTGTACAGAAGAATATGCTGTTACAGGCTTGCACTACTTAGACAAGCTACTAAGTTATTGCTGGTTTCATCTGCTTTTATTTTTTCCTAACGTTCATCATAGTGTGCTGCTGCATGTGTTTGTTCAGGTCTGGCAGGCAAAAGAAAAGTTTTAGGAAAATGTAACAGCAAGTCTGTGCTCTTACATCTGAACATTGACTTTTCTTTCACGATCTCTCATCCTGAAGCAGCATTTGAAATATACTAAAGGTGGTGTGCACGCTGAAGCAATTTCTCTTGAGTTATGAATAAAACAGCAGTTAGTAATTCCTAGTTGCATTAGTCTGATTGTAAAACCTTGAGCCCTTGAGCCTTGTTTTTGTCGAGCCTCTTCCTACTCATGCTGCTCCTCTTTTTTCTTTTTTCTTTTTGTCTTTGATTAAACCCTCTCTCATCCTTTCAGCAGCGGCTTCAGTTCTCTGAGACACCCACACCTTCATTGCCACAACAACAACACAAGAGCACACGCCACAGCCACTCATCCGTCCAATCGGACACCTTCTCCACTCCCTTGGGTGTGTTTCCATGGGAACGGGATGACACAAAACCAGGAGCAAGGAGGCGACCTCCGCCCTCTCCCTCTTTGATGCCGTCCTCTGATGTCACAAATCAAGGCCTGTCAGAGCAGGGGGTTCATGGGAAGGACCGCAGGACAGAGACAGACAGTGAGTGGGGATGGAATTACTCTGTGTTATCCATTTGCAAATTACAAGTATATACGCATGCAACTCAGCCCAGCAGCATTTATCCTAAAACAAGATTAAAAACCTAGCTGGATTACCATAACAACAGGAGCCAGTATGGATATGCTATTATCTACTTAACTCAGTACCCCTGCTGTGAAACCACCCTCTGATTTCAAAGTTTAGATTTTCGTTTGAATGTTTTACAGTCTTTAGCAACAAAGCACACACAGCAATTTAATAAGGAGCAGATTTGACTTTTTTTTTTTTTTTAAACATTAGCCAGGCTTTTTTATATTAGCAAAATTAACAAAACCTAAAACCACAATCAGAGATGGTGGGCTCAGAGTTGGCTTTGGTAATCACAATTTTTCCTTTCCCAATAAAGGCAAAAATTTGGTTACCTTGTTTTACAGAAAGCTATGCATTGTCCTGTTATGTCTATAAATTCAATTAAAAAAATTGTCTTTTATGCTTCAGTGAATGAAGTTTCAGTTAACATAACTATTTAGTTATGAGATTTTATTATGGCTCCAAAACCTACTTGGAGAGTGCTAAAAATGTATGTATTTATATAATCCCCTCTACAATAACGGTGGTTATCAACTGTCTTTGTTAATCCAGGCTTTGTTCCTTAGGCTTTGTTCGTGCTTGCATAAAATGGGCCATTTGACTCTTTAAATTTTTTTCTTTTCTTTTCTTTTCTTTTTCTTTTTTCTTTCTTTCTTTTTTTTTTTTTTAACAACTGAACATTAGAGCTCTTAAATTTAAACCCTGGTCTGATATCGTTCCGTGATGAGCAATGAATAGAAATCACTTCAATTTTTGATTCAATCAAAAAAATGTAAAATGACTGCAGCAAATCAGGATCCATGTAGTTAACATCTAGATTGCACTACTAGACTGCATGGCTTTCTTTGGTGGTAACACTAAAGCAAGTCTCAACAGGTTGCCTGCTTTCAGCTGAGAATGTATATCACAGTTAAAGCAAATTGCCAGTGACTCTTGTGTCCAATTTTAATCTAAAGTCTTTCCAGTCTCAACTGTGTGCAACAGTTGAAATTAGTAGTGGGTAGAAACTCTATGTAATGCATAAAAGGTTCATGTTCTGTATTTTTATTTATTAAACTGTGTCACCGTTATAAAATATATTTAAAGTAAAATAAAATTATCTTAACCTACCGTACATTAAGGCATGTTATGCTGATATAGCCACCATGATGTCACACTGTTTAAATCACTCAAACTGAATATTTTCACTTTTCCTATCTTGGATGCGAACTCTTGCGTTATGTTACTCTTACGTAATTGATAAGTGGTCAGTCAATGCGCTAACTGGATAATACTAATAATACTAGTACATGCCCATGCAGCAATATTGTTTGATCTGTTTGTTTTTACAAACTTGTATACTTAGTCACAATGAGTCAAGTAAAAGAAATAGGGGTGTTGGTTCTTGCTTGTAAATAACTACATTGAAGATAAAAAAAATTCCTCTTTTTTGGGGGGAGGGATTTCCTGTGCCATATTCAGGTTCTGCTCTACTTTATTAGTGTCATTTTAGCCTGTTGTTTTGAGGTTTCTTGACAACATCATGACCTGATCCTATCCATGATCCTATATAGATAAGATTCTTCAGAGGCCTGAAATGTACCTGTCTGTCAAGTTTGGTTGCTCCACTCCTGATCGTGTAGGAGGAGTTCATGGACTTACAGAGATTTTATGTCTTATAGTAAGATGATCTGAAACCAAAGGTCACCCTCCTGCTGGACATTAGAAAAAAATGCAGGTTTAAGGCACCACTGCAGTTGCTTCATTTTTCACTGATGTGCATGCTGCATGCATCATTTGATGTTATCTATGATTATCCAGAATATGTTACCACGGTGATCTTTTCACACTTTGTGATATTCAAAACTCCTTTCTAATGGCCAGTCTACCCTATTATACCATTACTCTCTCTTCATAGTACAGCCTCTGGTGCTGACATTGCTAACCAACCTTGTGTCTATAGACAGGCTGTTCCAGGGCCTGGGTTTATTACAGCAAACACTTATAGCTTATGGTCAGTTTATACTGAGGGTTTTAATTCCAAGCCAAATAAAGATTTATATAAAGGACAGATGTACAGCAAACTGAGGTCAGATGAACTCTTATTGTTTAATTTACTTAATAACAACTATAGATAAAATTGCTGGCAGGTGCCATAATTAACACTGCAAGGCCTCTCTGTTTGAAATGTGTTGCCCACTTCACTCAAAATATTATTATAAGCTTTGTCCAAATGACGAAATTCTGTCAGTTTTGGTTTACCTCAGAGTGACAGCAACGTCAGTATAAGTGAACAGTGTTATCGTCATGAATCTCATGCACATGTGTAACCTCAGCTGCACTCGTTACATAAGAGGTTGTGTAGAAATGACTGGCCAGAGATTCCTCTGCCTGCTCCCAGGCCAGCTTCATGATGTAGAGTGACTCTTACTGCAGTTTGTAGTTGTGATGTAACACTGTTGCTCTCACCGGGTGTTTTTGTGTTTGTTCAGGGGAGGAAGGAGACAGGTCAATATGAAACAATAAAAGCTGCTGGGACACCGGCGTGAGGGGTCGGGGGTGGGGTTATAATGTTTACTTTAGGTGTGCCTTTGTGCAGCCATGTTTCTCCTGATAACAGAACATACAGTGTAGGATTTATTCTGGGTACTGGGTAGGATTTATACTTGGGGTTGTATGTAGCAAAAAAACACTGTTCCTTTTTAGATTAGCAATGGAAAAAAATGTGATATATTTATGTCTTTGGTAGGTAAATATATGCCTGGAGAGATTTTAAAATGGGACAGTTAAAATATTGACAATGCATTACAAGCACACAATTGATTTTTATCCTTATCATCAGTCTCCTCCCCAGGCTGGATCTAAGTGCATTGTATAGAGTTATAACTTTGATTCATTGCACCAGTGTGTATAGATTGACCCTAAGTGTTGTTGACTGTCGGCCATCAGTTTTGTTTTGTTTTTTTAATCAGAAATCAAGATATTCTTAATGGTAATGGAAATGGATTTGTTTGTTTTTGCAATTATTCATTCGTCTGTATTCTCTTGCTCACTCTCCACTCACTGAGCCACCATTCTGCCATTTTATGATACCAGCTCACTGTTTGTTTTTTAATTAAAGGTGCTCTTTAAATTCTGAAAAAAAGTATAAATATTAGTTAACAAATACTTAATTTTCTCCTATCTCTATGAGATTAACACAGAATTTATAAACATTCTCTGGTAACAGGACTTCCTTTTTTTTTTTTTTTTTTAAAGAATTGTTTTATACCCAAATGAAATTATTCTCTGCTTAGGCTGCTGCCCCCACAGCCCGGCCCCAGATGAGTGGAAGAAAATGAATGGATGGATGGTTGAAATTATTAACCATACTTCTTTCTGTCCATCTGTCAGTGTCTCCTCAAATTCAAAGTCGTATGTCTTCCCTGGAAGAGGAGCTGCTGGTGAAGGACAGGACGTTGAAGTCCATTCAGAATGAAATGGCGCAAACCAAGAAGGAGCTTGCCACCAAGGAGCTCAGCCTGCAGAAAGTTTCCAACGAGCTTAGCCTGGCACAGACACGTATGGCCCAGGACAGTGAACGGGTAAACACATGCACATATACTACTGCTACAGGTAGTGGTGCTTCTAGTACTACTGCTGAAAACAAACATCTCATTTCAGTGATAATATTCCATATTTTCCTGACGGTCTGGTGTATTTTGACATGGCAGAGGTGTTGATCTTATTTAACAAAACAATTGTCTTCCCTGAAATATTAACATGCTCTTTGAAAAAACTGGAAAAATGGTGGGCCTTTTTCCTGTTGTGCTGTAAAGCAGCCTAAAACCATCTGGTACGAATAAGTTGTGCGGTTGTGCTTCCCCGGTTTAATTAATACCATCTCAGTGTGAGGTCGTTCTGAATCACAGTTGAAAGACTGAAATAAACTAAGCAAGTCAACCAAAGAAAAAATATGTAACCGATGTGTTAAAAGATATAAATACAATCCTGGAAGTGACTCATAATTATGTGTTACAAAATGTAAACACAAACATTTGGCCATTTAAACAGTTTAGTTACTGTGTGACTGCCGTATCTTTCACAAGCATACACATTCAAAACCCACAAAGTTATCTTACTGCTACAGTGTTGTGATTTGGGAGGAGTTCTTTGATAGGCTTTGTTTTCACAAGGAAAAACCTCAGTAATTTTTCCATTAACCAGTGCTAAATGATTAGAGCTGTTCTCACAAATGAATAATAGCAGTAATAATGTTTATTTGTATAGCAAAACCAGCATTATGAAGTGTTTTATGCCCTCCATCTATTCATCCATCCAGCTTCTTCAGTGCTTCTCAATTTCAAGGTAGTGGGTGGCTTGAGCCTATTCTAGCTTTCATTGGGCAAGACCTGTGTCTAACAGAGGCCCCAGAAAGAGAGAGAGCGAACGAGAGAGAGAGAGACATACAGCATCTTAAGCTCATATTCACACATGGGGTGTATGTGTTAAAACTGCCTATACGTTGGAACTTTGGTTTGCATCAGGACGAAATTCTCAGAGATTTAATCAGCTCAAGTCATAAACAGATTAAATGCAAATGGCGATAATAAGTCAAACACATATGAGTTTTCACTGACATTTAACAGTATGTACCTGATGTTAAGTAATATCAGATGTATCATATAGAGCAAAACTCAGGTAAAGAGCTGCATATGTTTTTCCGTGACAGGCGTCAGGAGCTGAGCAAAGACTGAAGCAACTACAAGAGGAGCTCAAGTGTCAGAGGCAAAATGCAGAAAGCAGCAGACTGCAACACCAACAGCGTACCAAAGAGCTGGAGAAACAACATCAGAGGGTGAGATGAACATCAAAACAAAGGAAAAGCGTTTCTCATTTGATTTCCTTTTTTCCATAGATTGATGGATTCTATTGTTTGTTTTTGTGTGTTTCTAGGATTTGACAGAGCTTCAGAAGGAGAGGCAGTGTCTGGAGAAGCAGCATCAACAGGACGTGAATAAGCTCAACCAGGAGCTTCAACAGGCTAGAACGCTCCACAATGCCCTGCAGGCCCAGGCTGACAAGGTACATGCGCACACATGTACAAGTATACGCTCAAAATATTACACATTAACCAGACCAACAAGTCCTCTAACATGCATACAAATGCATTTGTCAAGATAAAGTTGCTATCAGCACTGGAAACCAAGGACCAAAAAGATATGACATAAATACTGTTTATGCTATTATTTATACTTATACTATTATACATTCATTACCTTTCCTCTTTTTAGTATTTCCTTTCTCTGTCCTTCTCCCATCTTACCTTTCGCTTTTCCTGGGACTGTTTTTATTATATGGATCCAAGGTCAATGAATTTATCTCACTTTTTCTCCCACACTTTCTGCGTGCCTGTGATGTTTTCTCTCTCTCTCCCTCTCTTTCACTGTCTTCGACTCTGTGTTTCTGATTTCTCTCCCCTCCACCTGCTCTCCTCTCCGCTTCGTCCTCCTCTCCTCTCGGTTTCTCCCCCAGTGGAAAGGTTGAGCAGAGAAGGTAATGACAGTGTGACTGCTCAGTTTTTCTTTGTTTATGGAAGCGTGAACCACTCGGAAACTTGGAACTTGTGTGTGAGAAATGGAGTGCTCAGCAAAAAAAAGGCTTGAAACAGTGGCTGTGGGATGAGGGTGAAAGATTTGTATGAAGTGTTTTAAGGCATGTTGCATGAGTGCAGAGTGCAAATTTTGTTTGTGGTTAAAAACCTTTTTAAAAATTATACTTTGTAAGTCTTTAACATAAAGGAATGATGTGGCACTAATTTTTTATTAGATTTAAAAAAAAATCTCTCAGAAAAAAAATGTAGTCCATAAATTTCTGTGTATATATAGATACTGTCTTAACAATAGCTATTCAGTTTTACTAGTGTCCTTTAAATGTTACTGTAAGCCCTTTGTAAACCACACAGGTGTTATCTTGCATCTGATAAAGCTACACTGTGTAAATTAACAATAGAAACGTAGTTTCACATATAAAGTCAGTAACATTCAGCTGCAGGTAATGAGCACTTTATACTGGCCTTTGTGGAATTTGCGTCTTACTATTTGTTTTTTTTGTGCACGCATGAAGTTTCAGTCCTGAGAATCCAACACCTGTTTAATGTGTTTTATAGTTTCTCTTTAAATCTTTTTACATTTATTGAAATTCACTAAGTGAGCTGATAAAATCAGTATCAGATGTTTTCAGAGATGAAGAAACATTTGTATAAATGCTTTAAATTGGTCAGTGACGTGCTGATTTGATTTGTTGTTAAACTACCTGTGACATTTCATTGACTGAGAATTACTGGGTCACTCAATATTGTAACAAATCCAAGAGACTAATTAGTGACTAATATAAAAAAAAAAATTGTCTTTAAAGAACTACACTGAAGTTAAAAATAATTCATTAGCAAATAATTTACTCAGAACTTCACAATATTGCTACATATATATACAGTTATATGAGTATAATGTGTAGAATTTTTAGATGAGAACTGGTGGGAAACTAATCTTCTTGAGTCTTTGCCCATAACCCTGAGAGAGGTAGAGGATATGTTAGCAAAGCATTTGGCTGCTATCGATATCTGTCCTGCTTCCTGTTCCCTTCACTGGCTGTGATTCCTGCACCTGAAACAAGGCAAACAAGTCAAGCCTTTTTTTCAGTTCTCCTATTGTTTTTGCTTCTTCTAACCTACTTTAAATTCTTTTTAAAATACCTCCTCTGCTGTCTTGTTTGGATTCATTCTCACTATTTCACTATTCCCTCTATCAGCTTTCTCTACAGAAGCAGGCGCTGGAGAAAGAGTTGGAGACTCTGAAAGAGAAACTGAAATGGACGGAGGGACAGCTCAAGGAGAGCCAGAAGAAAGAAGCACAGACACAATCCAAACTGACGGTAACACACACAGTGATCATCACTGATACATGCAAACCTTGTTAGGAGTCAGGGCCTGCATGCATTAATTATTCATTAGATGAGCAGTGGGTAATAACCATCCTTATGTGCCATATGTTAGTTAATAATCCATCATCATGTTTTATTAAAGATATCAGATTAGCGTCATCCTCACTGTTATTTAGTTGTGTCTTGTAATACTTGTAATACTACACACATCAACACTGACACAAATACAAGAAAACGGCTTTTGAATGACTGTCTATTGTTTGCCCACTATGCATGAAAGGGTTAATGTAGAAAAAAAAAAAAAAGACACTTGCTTGCAAGGGAAAAGAATTTCTTCGTGAAGGGCCGCTTCAGTCTGTTTCTTTACAGATGAACTTATAGCTGTGATTTGTGGAAACATTGTTACTGGACCAAATGGGGAAGCAGCTGGCATACTGACTTACCTTGGCCAACAGGCCTTTGTTGAACCCTGGAATGAATTTCACATGATTAAAAGTTTTAGTAAAGCCTTTCTAATGAGCAAGGACATTTGCTATTGTCTTGCAAGTTCCAAATCAACATTCACTATTGTATTGCACCCTGCTAAGCTGAAGTGCAGAAGATGTAAAACGCCCACATTTTTAAAATTTGCAGCAGTTTATTACATGTTCATAAGCTTGCAACAGAGTTGGTACTAATACTGCCTTCTTCTGTAGCTTGTTTGTGGTTTCTAGCTGTTGAGACACTGTGTTTGGGTTGCTCTTAATCCATTTATATTACACACAGCATGTCCTCATGTGGCAGTCTTCTTGCACAATTGATAACATTTGAAGTGCAAACATCACAAGGTCAAAAATATAGACTGAAAAGTTATTAATGGCTTAATTTTAGTGTTATCTTGGCACTTTAAAGATGTCATAGCAGACATATTTTGGAAATCAATCTAATTTTCTGACAGACATTTGAAAAAGAAGCCTTAAAAGTCCATCACTGGTAATGAAGATTCCCTCCAGCTAAGCTGAACACTTAAAAATCAGTAAGTTTGATTTGACTGGATTCATCCCACCTCATTTGACTATTTCAACTCTTTGCATTAGGAAGCTGTGCGTGAGGCAGAGGGCGTGGCTGTGACTCTGGAGCAGAGCAGGAAGCGAGAGCGAGCTCTGGAAGAGGAGGGGAGGAGACTTGCGGATGAGCGAGCTGACACCCTGCGTCTCCTGAAAGAACTACAGGGTGAGGCATAAACTGTGGGGACAAAGCCAAATCTGTTTATTACTCATGGGAGATGAACTCATGTTGCATGTCTGCAGAGCTTCTTGTCTTTCCTCCCTCCACAAGAGTCAGTGTTTTGGAGTCTCACATGGCCAAATGCTTAAGATGAGCTTGTTGTACTGGTGTCCTTTAGTGGGCTTATTGTGACAATGCTGCCCTTTAGTAATTTATTATTTTGTACAGCAAAAAAGGGAGATCGATTACTGAAGAGGGTGAGTCGTAGATTATGCATGACAGTTACATACTCAATGTCATGTAAATTACTCTTTCACACATAAGACTTATCCCAGTGCTGCTCCCTGCTGGTTAGTGATAGATGAATGCTATCCTTTTAAAAAATACACTTAACGTTTCCACTAATGCACATGTTTATTAGAAAGAGACTGATTTTTTTCTTAAGTTTTTTTGTTTGTACATATTAAAAATGTTTTTCCTTTTAATTCTAGAGCAAAAGTCAGCACCTCCTCCACAATCTGTCCAGTTTTGCCCTGTTGGACAGAGTTTTTCATCTCAGTCTTCCTCTTCTAATTATCCTCGACCGTCAGCCCAAACCAAGAGGCCTTCTTCAAACCGAGCTGAGCAGAGGAGGGAAGAAGAGGATACACAGGAGAGAAGGACCGATATCAGAGCATCTTATCCTTCTGATAGAGAGCCAGGAGAAGGAATTGACTCGGAACACATCAGTGCCCTGATCTCCCCAGACTCCTCAGAGTGTTTAAAGAGAGCAGGAGACAAAGGGAAAATTAATGAAGAGGAGAACAAAGTTATAAATGAGGCGATAGAATCTGATGTCTCTCATACACCCATCAACAACTCTAAAGATCTTGATAGAATGATCAGTCTTGAGCAGTCACCTAAGACACAAAATTTGACCCTTTCTGCAGAAAAGACACCTGCTCTCAAGTCTGAGCAGACCGTTCCCTCTGAAGTCCTCAAAAAGGAGAATGCAATGCTCCGTTCAGAGCTCCAAGATGTACGAGATGAACTGCAGAAACGACTGGAGGATCTGGAAGCCCAACGAAGAGCTGAGACAGAAGCCAGGACCCGCCTTAAACAGCTTAGCCGCAAACACACCAGCCAGGCTGCAGAGAAAGAGGAGAAAGAAAAGGAATGGAAGGCACAACTGGAGACTGAAAGAGCTGAGACAGAGAAGCTGAGGAGGGCGATGACTGCTTTGGAGGCAGACATAAAGAGTGTAAAGGAGAGGGGAAGCGAGCAGGAGGAAGAGAAAAACAAAGAACAACAAGATAGGGAGAGTGAAATGATAGAGCTTAATATCCAGCTTAAAAAACAGCTAGCGGAGGTGAAAGCTCAGCTGGCTTTAGAGCGAGAGGAAAAAAAGAGAGAGGAAGAGGAGAGAAGCCAAATAATAAACACAGACGCTAATGTAAAGGAACAGCTGAGCATGAAAGTGGCAGAACTTAAAGCTCAAGTGGAAGAACTGAAGCAAAAAAGAAAACCCACACAAGAAGAGAAGCACACAGATGCAAACACTCCCCTGACGTATTTGACTCTTCGTGATGACGAGCTCAACTCCAACATCAATAGCTGTGGCAACACACTCCTGCCTTCACCAGAGCAACACCTCCTTTTCTGCCAGTCCACCAACCAACACAACATGCTTATTTCTCAGACAGCAGCAGACATCATCCAAGAAAAGAGCAACGTGATAGATGCCGAGCACTCTCCTCTGTCAGACAATGGTCAGATAGGCCGAATAGCCTCAGACCCCCAGAAGGCTGAGCCTACAGCCTCTAATTTGGTGAAAGAGGTGGAGCAACTGAAGAATGAGAATGCAAAGGAGACAGAGCGCGCTAACCAGTGTCAGATTAAACTGGAGGCTCTGCAGAGCCAGGTAAATGATGCTGGATATATAGATTAGTGCACTAAATTTCTCAAACCTAAGTATTTCTGTTTTAAACAGTCACTCTCGAATGTTCTGCACTTCTGAACAGATCATGTGTCATTACTGTACTTTTGTTTATCGCTAAATCTTGAATTCATACTCTGCTCAAAAAAATTAAGGGACACTTTGAAAACACATCAGTTGGCGTTCTGTAGGTCATTTTGTAGCACTCTAACAGTGCACATGCTGTTCCTCCTTGCACAAAGGAGCAGATTCTTGTCATGCTGATGGGTTACAACCTTCTATGGCTCTGTCCAGCACTCCTAGCGTAACTACTTATCTTCCCCTCTGCTACTTAACTGACCAAATTAATAATCCAGAGGTTTAATAGCGTTGAAGCTAAAATAAATAAATAAATTGTTCCTTTATTTTTTGAGCAGTGTGTGAATCATGTTATTGTAAAGCACAATTTTAAAATTAGGATATCACTGACCTTATTGAAGTAAAAAAAAAAAATCAAACATGTTACTTTCCTTCTGTAATTTATTTAAGAAATAAGATGGCCACTAAAGGTTACGAAAGAGTTAATTAGGATTCGCCAGTCAAAGACAAACAAAAAGCAGCCAGTAAAAAAGAAAAAGAAAATACAGAAAAGTATAGGAGTCAATAAAACAGTTGCAAACTGTTTCAATGCAACCCGAGCAAATAGATAAGAAGACTTCAGGTATCAGTTCAGTGTTAATCTGAGAAGGTAAACATCAGTCCTGATAGAAGCAAAGTAAACTCTGCATATCCAGTAAGGTGACCTGACTCTCTGTGTGGCCCTGATTTACAAGTGGTCATAATTTAAATTTACAACAGCAAATTCACTGCATTCAATTCACTGCAAATGTGTTTTGTGCTGTGAGCTGTGACCAGTGAAGTACAGTCCTTTCTCTTGTTATCACTTCTTCTATTTTTTTTCAACCTTCTCTTTGTGTCAGGTGACACGTCAGACGCAGCAGCTAACCATGGCCTTCGAGAAGCAGAGTCAGCACATTGCAGGCCTTCTAACTGAGCTACAAGAGAAGGAGAGCGCCCTCCAAAGCCAAAAACAGGAACTACTACAATGCAAGCAAGAGCTGGATGAACTAAAGAATGATAAAAAGGATGAGGTGAAGATGATGGTCAAAGAGGTGGAGGAAGAGATACAAAGTGAAGAACAGCGAGATGAGAAGTCGGTGGAGAATTCAGATCTCCCACTAAAACAGGAAAAGGAGAGTAGGGTCACCTGTCAAATTGCAGAGTCACTGCCTGAGAGTGACTTGAAAGCGCAGTGTGATGCAAGTCAGGCAGAGACATGTGATACTCAAACGGCAACACCTGATAGCAGTGAAGAAGCTAAGAAAACAGGGGACCAGCATCCTGAATCTATAGACTCAAACAAAACTCAGAGTAACCCTGACTCTGCTTGTGTGATGGTAGAGACTGAGTGCGGTCAAAGCGGAAAACAAGCAGATATCCTTACTGAACTGCTCACTCTCAGATGGGAGAATCAGCTGTTGAAACAAAGAATTGAGGGCCTGACCATCTCTGACGCACAAAACCCAACATTACAGACTGATGCTGAAAATCAAGACGACCCAACACAAAGCCAAAACACAACAAACGCTGCCCTGTCCTGCTTGGCAGAAGACGGGACACTGAGTCTGCTGAATGACGTCATGACTGAGAGTCTGGAGTCAAATATAAACGAGGAAGAAGATGAAGGACAAGATTTAAAAAAGGAAGATGAAAGAAACACAAGAGCTAAAGAAGACCTAGAGGAAATGTCTGAGGTGCATGTAACTCAACTACAACAGCAGGTAATGGCAGTGATTTTTCTCCTTCAGTTATATGAAAAGACGAAAAGTGACCAAAATGTAATAGGGTAGTTGTATAGGACTTAAAATTATATAGGTGGGCTAATGGAGAATGAGACGCTAGATGGTAGTCTTAACTAGTGGAAATATTTGGGCAATGGCATGATTTTCATCATTTTGGCTCTGTACGCTGCCAGAGTAGATTTTATAATAAAGCAGTTCAAATCCAGTTGAAGTAGAGTCTTTCTACTCAAGGGCTTGAAAAAAAAAAAAAAATTTAGAAATTGCAAATATTTATAGATACCCTCCCTTATGTTTAGGGGCTTAAATTGTAATTGCACAAATTAATATGATTCTTTCTCAGTAGGGAGTATCAAATGATTTATGACATTAATATATTCAATAAGATCTGTATTGCTGAATATAGAATTACTTTTTTAATAATATTGTGGATTTTATTTGTTTTAAATCTGAGTTTTGTCTGATTGGTTCAGTCTATTCAGTCTACTGTCATTCTTCTTCTGTCCAGGTGGAGGCACTGCAGATAAGGGTACGAGCTCTCTCTGAGGAGACCCAGCAGCAGGCAGAGGAGCTTGCTGTATGGAGACTGGCCTCCCAAACAGCACCAACATTTGAGGAAGGTGAAACCCATGAACTGACCTCTGCTGTCAAACAGTCCCAGTCAAACCAGGAACAAACAGATGAGATGACCCAGTGCTCGCCTCAAACTCTACCTGTTCAGGATCCGGTTCAGACACCCACACTGGATAGACAGAAGAGCCAGGAAACCGTCACAGTCATCAGAGAAGACGAGTTACTCGTTTCCTGCTCCTCCAACAAACTGCAGGGCCGCATGTTGTTCTCCAGGTAACACACAACACTCTGCAATCACAGAGATAACTTGTAACTGATCACACCTTTGTGTCTGTGTCTGTGTGTGTTAAACACATATATTAAGTAAATTTGTACAGTGTACAGGTATCAGCTGGAATTAACTTTTGCTTGTTTTACCACAAGACTGCAGAACAGCAACCTTACTGAACCAAAGAGCCTCCATCCCTTTAAAACTGCTGAAATGCTTCAAGAATACAGTCAGGACACTGCCAAGGCTGACCAGGTGATTTTTATAAATTGTCACTCACTTATGTACCAGACGGCTAATTGTCATTATGTAATTTGGTGTAAATTACAATGAAAAAGAGAGTCCTTTAAATTAAATAATTCCAGATAATTGCTAGTGGAATCTAGGAAGTCTTTTAGCCAGTGCACATAAAGGCATTTCTGTAGAGAAGTAAGCCTACATATTTGGAGAAATTAAATTTTAATAATAAATGGGCCAGAACTGAGCTGCCCCTGTTGTAAATAGAAATTCTTATCATATTAGACACATTTAAAATATATGTTTTGTTTACCTATAAAATAAAGCATTTGTACTTTTACACCTGAACTTAAACACCTGTCTGCCCTCAGTATTGAATAAAATGCAGTGGTTTTCAGTTTTATCCTAGGTATATGTGTATATTTGTCTACTAGATGAAATATTAATTCTTAAATCACCATGTTTTGTCTCTTGACTTAGGAATCTGAAAAAGAAAACCAGGAGATTAACTTCACACAATGGTCAGATAATTGTCCAAAAGTAAGAAGAGACACTCAACTCAACCAAATGACATTGGAGAAAATGGCTCAACATCACTCAGGCGAAGTCTGTGAGCCAGATTCGACCAAAACAGAAGCCAAACTAAACACAACAACTAACTCCTCAGACAGAGTTGTCAAGATAGAAATGAAAAGTGTCAGCATTCAGACAGAGGAGAGTTTGAATCCTCGTGGCGTTTCAACAGTATGTGTTAACACTCAGACTGAGGAGGAGGAAGAACAAGGTTCAGTGGATTCCCCTCCTGTGTCTCCTGTCCAGTTATCTGGGGAGGCGGCATCAGGAGACAAAATCTTGTTTTCTGGTTCCTTCCCCATCCCGGCTGACCCGGCACGTCTGGCTGAAAGAATTCGCCGCAACAGGACACAGCTGTCAGCTGCCTTTGACGACACAGAATACGAACCCTATGGTCTGCCGGAAGTCGTCATGAAAGGTAACTTTATTGTTTGTGGGCCTGTAGAGTGAAAAATGAAAAAGTAATTCAAGTTATTTTGGAGGGAGTTGCGTAAAACTTTGTGACCAATTAGTACAAAATTCTTCTCACATCCGAGTCACCAGCTGATTCCGACTGGCAAGCTGAAACGTTACATGGTGAAAATAGTGAAGCAGTTAACTGCTAGTGAGCCAAATATTCCCTTGAGCACTTTGTAGAGACTAAACTAAGAGATGACTTTGAGTTAGTGATTATATTACCCCCCAAGCTGTAGCACCATTTGCCAATAGGTTTGCTATAACAAATAAAATGCTGACAACTGCACAACCCCCCCCCAAAACAAGACAAGAGTGCCCTGTTCTTTGTCCCCAAACAGCTTCACTTACACGGCAGCTCAACTTTTAGCTTCTGCTTGCTTGTATCTGGATATTTAACACATTTTCTAAGATGTGAATAAATACCGTAAGTAAGCAATGTGGCAATTTTCAGTTTGTGTTCCCAGGTACTCTGTGACCAGTTTAAAGTTCAAAATATAGATTGAATTAAAAATGTGTTTGATTTATTAACAGTATTCATACATACATACAGTCTCTGAGTCTTTGTGATTCCCTGTGGGTTTCCTGTTTATGTGTTCCTTATTTCTGTGCTTTCCCACTCTGATCTATTTTCTACTAACTCTTTTATTTAACCCTCCGTCTTTTCCCCTCGCCATCCTTTAGGTTTTGCTGACATTCCCAGTGGTCCTGCATGTCCCTACATTGTGAGAAGAGGTTTGTTGGGCACCGCTGTGCTACCCGTCTCCCAGAAAGACGCAGAAAAGGAAGAGACAGATTAAAACAAAGCAAGAGGTAAACTCCAGACACTATAAAAAAGCATTTTAGAATAGATTTAACATCCTAAGATATTAACAAAAAATAAGATTAAAAAAATTAGGTAGTAAGAATATACCTCCAAGTCCCTGGATCAAGGATATCCAGATCCAGATTACTTCGAGATACTAGAACAGAATAGAAATGGATCCAAATCCAGATCTAAAGGTTAATTGGTTCCAACTTCGGTCAGCACCCATGTCTGGTCCATATTTGCATATTTTAGTCTCTCTCATTCACTTTAAAGGAAGAAGAGGAAAATCTGTCATGATAAGTTGGGCAAATGTCATGACTCCCTGTCTCCAGCAGAGGGATCTCACTTTAAGGACAAAGCTGTTAATACTTTTATTGTCACTACTTTTTGTTGTTTTTCAGGTTTGAAGCTAATTTGTTTTACTTAGTGCAAACACACAGGTGCCGATATTTTAATTTCTAAAAATGCTGTACAATTTATGTTAAATACAGAAATCAGAAACAAATGTTCATGCTTATCTGGTTGCTTTTAATTTCTCAAATTAAACAAGATCACCATGTCAGTCCTGCGTCTTTTTGGTGGTTCACCCCTTTTTTTTAAAATATGGTTTTTACTCTAAACAGGGAAAAATTATTAGTGAAACAAATCATCACAGCCTTTAATATTTATTATAACAAAGGAAAATCATGAAGTAGTTAACATAGGAGCTGATTGTAAGTGGTAATGTGATTACTTATATAGCATGATTCCATATAACTCTTTGAATCAGATGAAAGGGATGTTGATTTGATCCAGGACTAAAATACTGCCTTACATGTTCTTGTTTTTGCATACAGGATTTTTGCAGACCTGCTGGAAACACCTGACTCACCCTGGCTTTACCATGAACCTGAATAATGGACAACAGCCGCTGCACAAGAGACTCAAAGCAATTAAAACCTTGAAACAAACACAGGGGCAGTTTAAAAAGCTGCAATCAGCTGTGGACTTCTGTGCGTGTGTGTGCAGGTAACTAGGCCTGCACTGACAGAATAAACACCTCACTGTGGATCCAAAAATGTTTTAATGGCCTCTAGTTTATCCACAAATTACCACATGGAGACTTTGCTGTCCATCACAATGGTGTCACTTTACACCCACCTGTATATTTAGGTACTGAGGTGGTGGTTTAGTGATGCTTGTTGGTGTTTCTTGAACCACTTTTCCAAAGGGATTGTTTAGCTTTTTGTAACTCAGAATTAAGTTATGGGCCTAGCCCGCTCTTACTTTGCATGAAACTGTGCCTAGTTGGTGTTTTTCTAAACAAGCACTTGTCAAGATAAGTTTGACTTGTTTTTCAAAAGGGTCAAGCCAAGAAAGACCTGTTGTGGCAAATATGTTTGAATCTTTAAACCATTTCAGGTGGCTTATTTTTGGACACTTGAATGTGTTTTCATAGAGGGGAGGTGTTAGGAAAAAAATGTGTGAAAACATAGTGTGAGTGTGTGAATTATTAGCTGTGAATTTGCACCTTTGTGTCCCTATCTTGGTGTTTCTGTTTGTCTATGTGTGGGGGGGATAAAGAGAGACTGGGATAAGCATGTCTATGACTCAGTGTAACCTGCTTTGGTTTCCGCTCCATGTAAGGTGATACACACTGCATTCCCACTCTCCTCCCTCTCCTGCTCTGCTTCTGTGACTTACACTAACGCACTCTCGGTAGTTACACAAAACAAAATTCCCATAAACTAAACATGTGAAGCTTTACTTTGTTAGAATTAGATGAACTAAGCTGGTGTTTTATAATGGATAGCTTTTAATTTATTTGCTTTTTCTTCTTGCACATTTGTAGACAACATGTAAATGGTTTTGTAGTTGAGTTGGGAGAAATGTCAAGTTTGTTATATACCCTAAAACAGCAGATTTTTCACCGTTGTGTTTACAGGATTTGATCTGGTAAAGGATAGGTTCTTAATTCTACTTAAAGTTATACTCACAGGCCCTCATGTGCATTGTTGAGTTTCCCAGCGTGGATCAAATAGCTATCAAAATCTGAGATTGGTATGACCCTTGAACAGTCTCTGCCTCTGTGGAATATTTACTCTAGACACTTGCAGCCATATTTCCAGAACTAATTCATAAAATTTTCTTTGTGTTGCGATAGCTACTTGTGTGCCAGCTGGCTGTGTGGATGCCAGTCAGTCAGAACAGTTCCTGGAGAGTTTCTGTTTTCTCTCTGCTCTTCTGTTTACCCCCTTGACATTTGGCTTAACAGACAAAATTACACCAACGCCCATGCTAACTAGCATATTAGTATATCTCACTTGGCTATGTCACTGTAAACAGTTCAGCCACAATAAGGTTCCCCTTCTTGCCTTCAACAAAGCTCTCAGCATAGACACTGGACCTCTGGGGTGTCCATGGTGTTTGGCACCAGGATGTTGATAGCAGATTATTTGAGTGGGGCTTCCATGGATCTGGATATTTCTTGCATGTCCTGTGGCTTCTTAATTGGATTTAGATGTGGGAAATTTGGAAACTTTGCCATGCTCCTCAAACTGTTAGAAAAGTTTTCTCAATGTAATAGGGATGGGCAACCATGTTAAGGTGGGCGTTAATGTGTCAAAGTAACACTCAAGTGGATGACAGGACCCAAAGTTTCCCTGGATAGCATTATAATCAGATAGTCAGGTTTATTCTCTTACCTTAGTTTAGACCAACACTTTTTTTTTTCTGAAGATATATTCGTACCATTGACTCTCTCTTTGTTTAAACTTTTAAGGAAGTTAGATAAAAGTGAATAACTTTGATAATAAATGATGATTGTGCCCTCCGTTATAAAATTTGTGGGTCAGAATGTTTGGGACAAAAATGGGCCAAAAATAAAGAAAATGCAGAATTATTATGTTGCAAGTAGAGCACCTGCTGCAATCCACTAGAATGAAGTGAAGTACATGAATTTTTACATCCTGGTGTGACCTACCATGTGATCAATCCTCCAAAGTTCATGTTTATAGGTTAGAAAATGTCCAGAGAAAGGTGAGCTTAAATCAAAAAGAAACAAAAAGAGGGAATTTCATTTACAAGTCCAGCTTCCAAATTTTAATTTCAGCTTAGCCATTTATGAAATGCTTTGGAGCTGTTAAGGACAGGAGGAAGTGGCCATTTATTTGTTTATATAGATAACAAGACATGAGTATAATTTTAAAGTAAACTATATTAAAAACAGTGAATCTCTCCTTTAAACCTGGCTGTGCTTTCCTCCAGTGATTTTTAGTTTGTGTCACATTTGTTTAAAATGGAGTGATTTTTGTTTTTATGTTTACATTTTATTTAGTGGTAGAGTACTTCTTGTTTGTAAAGTTGTCACACACACACACGCAAACACCTCACCTCGCTCTCAGCCGCCTTCATAACTCTGGGATCTGTAGTCTTTTGGCGCCGAGGTCTGACCCTGAGTGGGTGTATTTGTTGCCTTGTTTTGGACACTTTTATGTGAATATATCTGTGTTGTGTTTGCGATTAGAATAAAAGGTTTGCTTTTATTAAACCGCTGTCTCTCTGAGCGCTGTCTTGGGCTATATGCTTTGTATTTCAAGGTCTGTTTAGTTAGCTGTGTGAGAGAATATTTTTGTTTTTACTGCTTGCCTACAATTAAGTCTAAATGAGTGCCACGGTCCAATGAAGAGAGCCTCAAAGTGTTTGTTAAGTGGAATATCTTGGTTAAATCACATAAGTATTTCCGCAATTACCAAAGTCCTCTCCCTTTGCCTTTCGGTCACAAATGTGTTGTTGACAAGGTGCTGAAAGCATACAAGAAGCAGAGTTGAATCAAACACTTGAACTGAAGAGTTATTCTTTTCCAACTTTAGAGCCTGTGTTATTTAATGATGCAATTCTGCCCCAAGTGAATGAAAAACTGTGTCTGCAGTAACTGACTGTGAAGAAACAAGTGTCTCTTTGCTTCTTAAAAAGACGGAGAATGGTGAGATGAAGGAATCAGAGAGCCGAACCCCCCCACCCAGATCCAGCTCAGGAAACTCCAGGCCCTCTGCTCTTCCTCTGCGCTGACGGCACTTAATCACACTCGTAGCACTGTAATAGACTCCTCATCCACTCTCACGCCTCGCCCCTTTATCTTCCCCTTCTCCTTCTCCTCCTCCTCCTCCTCATACAATTTGCTGTCCTCTGTCAGAGTGATGTAGAGTCACGAGAATGGGGAAACACCTTCCAAGGAGAAAACACACATGCACAAGTGCCTTCTCACAACACACACACATATACACACACACACATGCACACAGAGCTCCTTCAGTGCTGAATGGTGAAACAACTTGTGCTGCATGAACTTGGACAGCAACATTTCTCCAAACTGAAGGTAAGATGTGCAGCAGTGTCTTTCAGGGGACGAACTGTGAGCTATAATGTTAGTGCTTTTTGAGGAGAGACTGGTCTGCTGATTTCACGTTTGTCATTTAGTGTGTGGTTTAAAAGTCGGTGTACGTGTATAGACTGTCACACTGATTTAAAAAGAGATGATCAGTCCTCCTGCTCCAGCTTTTGTGGTCTAAACGCTGACACTACAGACAAAATAGTAATTTAACAGCAAAAGTCACTCTTGAGATTTATGCGTCAGTGTTCCTGCATGTGCGTTTGCTTTGTTTGATAAGCATTTCATTGGAAATATTCTTTCTTGGATTTGTTGCCTCAAAGCAAAATGTCAGGCAGTTTCTTTTTTTTTTTTATGCTGCTTCTGTAGCCCCAAACAGTCCTGTCATTATTTCTGTGGATCAATTTTTCCCAGAGCATGAAACCAGAGATGCAGAGTCGTACCCTGTGATCTCCTGACGTCAGTGTTGGCTCACTTTAAAAAAGGGAAATTCTTTAGGGGGGCAATTACATCTAAAGAAGCTTTATTTTCTCCTCACACTGTAAATTCTTTAGCAGATACTACAGTCTTACCCACAGACAATCCTATTCATCTCTGGAGGTTGATTCAAGTTTATGGGTGAGAGAACATCTTTGTTTCTCCAGCTGTGGCAGACACTCGTGTTGATAGATTGTCCTTTTTTGTGTTAATTTCATGCAGTACAAACAATACCGTCACCAAACCCCAGTGTCATGTTAGCATCATCTTTGCTGTGTCCTTTTTTAGGGTTTTACAGACTCTGCTGCTGTAGTTATTTTAATACAACCCAGGGATCACAAAATCTGGATTTTTTTCCCTTATATATATATATTTTCTTAAAGAAAGCTTTCCAAAGTGGCAACTCTTCTGTGTGACACAAACTAAAGCAGTGATAGCATCAGTGAATAAACACTCATATTTTACGTTAAACGAACTATGAATAAACACCCTGAAGTCTTTCAAACAAACAAGTGGACGGCATGTTTTTGTACAGTGTGATGTTATTAATATTTTGGATTGGTTAAACGTTTGAGAGATACAACTCCTGACCCTGACAAACTGTTATGAATTCTTATAAAACTCCAATAACAGAAAACCAAATAGACTTATTTTAGGACTATTAATGCTCAGTCTCAGAGATTCCAGAAAGAGGTTTCTTTATGAACTACTTGATGATGAGAATTTATACTTGAATATTTTTACGATGCAAAGTGTTTTTCATTTTATAGTGTGACAGAAGTCTCCAGCTTCACTAAGAGTTTTTAGTTTACACCTTGGATTTGTACGTTGCATACTGCACCCTGTTTTCTAAACTCTCAAAATCCTTGCTATGTGTACATGTGTTAAGCTGAGATTCAGGTGGAGCACACAGAAAAAGATGCACATAGATCACCCTGCAAACTGGAGCTCAAACCTCCAAAGTTAACTAAATGTGTTTGAGTGGAGAAAGATATAAAGGGAGATTTTGTAGCTGTAAAAAGAGGATCTGCAGGACAAAGCCGAAGTCATGACCGATCACATTCTGTGGTGCCGTGTTTCTTAAGCTGTGAGCCTGTGGGCTCAGTAGTGGGCAAGGTCATGCTATTAACAGCATTTTTATTTTGGAAGTATTTGGATTATTTTTATTGTTGGTTAGAGACAACATTTTTGAGTAGAGTTTGAGGACCAGTACTTTAGTTTAACCCTGTTTGGTTAGATTAGGGTTGTCAAACATAATGTCAAATAAATCAACCTGCCAAAGACTCCAATATTGGACAGCTTAGAAAATGTGGACTGCATGGATTTTGAACTTTTTAACTATATTTTCATAAGTTTTACAGCTTTTCCTATTGCTTAAGGCCCCCCATTGCCATCCATACAACACCAAAGTACAAGGAAATGAATTCATGAAAACTTTATATTCTAAATTATACTTACAGGACAGCAATGAAGTATTAAAACCTTTTCTATAACTATACATGTTTACCATGTAGTTTAACTGGTTCAACCCACTTCACATAAAAGTGAGCTGTATGTGGCCAATGATGTGAAGTAAGTTTGACATCCCTGGGTTGGATTTCTTTTATACACCTGTCTTACATGCAAACCAGAGAACAGCACGTACACATCTTGTTCCAGCTTTGTGCCTCTTTCCAAACAGCTCGGCGTATGATTTATTACTCCACCTGCAGCATTGTTTAACTTGGGATTAGATCACAGTCTGTCGGACACATGCCGTCTCTCTCTCCGCCCCCCTCACTTCACATCTTAGCAAAATATAAAAATATGCCTGTGTAGGTTTAGACTGTGATAACTAATAATCTGCCAGTGTTGACGCCAGGGACAGAGATTTAGACTGTCCACACAAACCAAAGCCAGCAGTCCATTAACGCAGAATGCTAACAGTTGGCCAAACTCTGGGAAATCTCAGAACACTGTCAAGGTCCACGTGGAGACGACCGGGGCCAGTCGACCCAAAGCATGAAGCTCCTAAATCCCAGTCCTGTTTTTCTGGGTATCTGACTCAAAGGTAAACACGGTTCAAAGTAGCCAAATGAAGATAAGACCTAACCATGTTTTCGATTAATGTCAAGATGTATGTTTGAAGTTCTGGCAAAGTGTAATCATTTGTGCACCCACTGGCAGGGTGGCCTGGTGTGTGTCAGTTTTTTCCACATATTATGACAAACGCCCTGCAATGAGAACATTTATTTAATGCCACCCATACCCTGCTGAAAAAGAATCAAGGAGATACGCAGGCTTGGAACTACTCACACTTGATACATGATTGTTTTTGACCTGACCTAGTCTGTACTTCTGTGCACCTGAAAGTGTTCAAATGGCTTGAAGGGGAAGGAAATGGACACGCAATCATCCGTGCCTGAACCCTGACCTTGGAGGCATCGCAGAGCGAGCAGAAGAGGAAGAAAAAGAAGGAGTCTCGATATTTCTCTATCAGCTGATTTCTAGAATTTTAACATGGGATGAGCTCCTGACTCCAGTGAGTTAAGGTACTGTCTTCGTTATTTTCTCAGTTATAAAACATTCATTATCATGGAGACTACAGAAAGCATTTTGAATAGGTCCTTTCAATAGGACAGTATTGCTGTTGCTGTATTAGACTATGATCACGCTGGATGCATTTCTTAAAGCGCAGCACCTTTTTTCCATTTCAAAGAACCACATCTCGATTTGGGTTTAAGATATGGTTTGTTTTTAGGAGTGTCCGTTGTCACACTCCAAGTTAAACAAGTCCCAACGTCAGTAACATCTCACACTGCGTCAGTGGAAATTATCTTTGTCTAAGCAAAGTTGTCAGTCTACTGATTTTACCTGCCATCTTTCCTCAGTGTAACCTAAGAAAACAGCTGGACAGGCTTCTCTGTGACTTGAAATTAGGGCTCATATTTATATTTATCTCATTTACATTTTACATGTATGCTGAAAAAAAATCCAGAATCAATTGGCAAATAAATGTTAGTCTATGGTGTGTCATTTTCATCAGCTGGCCTTGTAACAGATTGCATGCTATTTCTCAAAGTGCAACATCATGAATGCTCTTTTGTGCCTCACCTCTTAATCTTACCTGAGGGCTTGAGAAATGAGGGCAAAATGTTTTAAAAAATGCAGTCTGTTTCATGCAAAAAGCTTTTAAAGAACAATTTTGTAATAAAATCTTGTATAATGTTGGGAAGTACCCACCGACATGAACATCTGAAGTCTGATAACACTGTAAACTTGAAAGAGGACGGCTTGTTTGTCACGTATTCCTCCTCTTACAGTAGCTATCGCATCAGTGACAGCTCTGCTTTTGGACAATCTGGACTAGTTGAATGTTAATTAAGAGACCAGCAAGTCGCTCAGTGTACATGTAGTGTGGCTTGAGGACCCACCTTTAATGCAGAAAACGTTTCGTGCAACAGCTCTGAAACATCCACACTGTGTGCCAACTGTAAGAGTAAACACTTTACAACCTGGATTCACTCAATCACCTGTCTAATAACAGTCATACAAATTAACCCATGAAAGTCTCACTAAATGAAAGTGCTTGTCATTATTTTCCACCATGTTAGTAGTTTGTCACGTTTTGTGTCAGTGACTCTCAGGTTTAGGCCTGATCACAGATGTCTTCCAAGAACACTTGTGGTGCTTTTTTTTTTTTTTTTTTTTTTTTTTTTTTTTTTTTAAGATATTTCCGTGCTTGCACATGTAGCACCTCTCTAAAGGAACTTCCTGTTTATGGCCAGTTGTATCCTGACTGAGATCCCGACCAGATCTGGACCTGTGAGCTGGGACCCTTTAACCCTGGAGGGGCAGGGAGAAGGACGGGGAGAAAATGCGGTGCACTACCCTCACCACCCTGCTGGTGGGAGTCATGTTGTACCTGGTGATGGGAGCGTTTGTTTTTGTCACCCTGGAAAAGCCCAAAGAGACCTTGGCACATGAAAAGCTGCTTCAAACCAAGAAAGATTTCCTCACTAATAACTCCTGCGTCACCGAGTCGGACTTTCACAAGCTTGTAAAGGTATCAGTGGACACAGTACAGTCACTATTATCCCACTCACACTCTGAAGCAGCTTTAAAATATGGTTTATTTACGGTGGCCCTGAGAGGCCAAACGGACTGCAACTTAAGTAAACACCAGCAATAAGAAAAACGCTGCAAAAGCACACAAAACACAACGGAAATAGGAAAAACGACAACGGAAATAGGAAAAAACAAAACAGAAATATCTGGGGTCATATCACCTGTGTGGGATAGGTGGTCAAAGTAAGTAGCACTGAAGTATTTATATTTTTTAGGCTTACTCGATTTGTTTCCATGTAAATGAAGTCATGTCAGCACAGTTGAGCTGTTTTAAAGTGCACACTGTATAACATTGGTGAGTAAATATTTAGAAGTGTGCCATCAGAAGGCCAAAGCTTCCAGTCTGTATTAGATTAACAGCAAATTAAACATGCTGAATGTAAATGTAAATAACCAAATTGCTGTAGTAACATTATCGCTCAAACCAGATGGGCTTTTGTAACTTGAATGTTTTAATTTGAAATTGAGCTTCACAAAGTCTGAATTCGAGTGGAACATAATCCTCCAGACTACATGTATTTTTTTTTCTTAATCTCACATTAAACAAGCTGTTGAAACACGTCCTTTTAACCATCTTTTTTCTGGTTGGCTGTCCCTTGGACAGAAGGGAGACAGAAGGTTTGAACAGCAGGTGGATGGGCTTCTGTGACTATATATATATCTATATATATATATATATATATATATATATATATATACACACACCTCGGCCTGAGATATATATCTATATCTATATATATATATATATATATATATCTCAGGCCGAGGTATTTGGTAGCACAGAGATATTGTCTTTAAGTTACTACTGTTTACCACATGCTGCTTTTATTTTCCAGATTTTACTTAATATCATTCTTTATGTACGCTACGAGGTCCATGCATTACAAATACACCCATAATGTGAGTAAATAAAATGAACAAATAGATAAAACTTGGATGAAAAATTAAATTCCTTCCACACCTGCAGGGTTTGATGTCTGCAGTCGAGGCAGGCCTGGATGTGAGCAGAGTTCCTGCCAACTTGACCACCCGCTGGGACATCGCGTCTGCCTGCTTCTTCTGTGGCACCATCATCACCACCATAGGTAAGTGACAGAGCTCACCTACAGGGGAAATGTTGCTCTCTGAGTGACAAAATGATATACCTGATGCACTGTTGAGATTCTCTTTTCTGAGAAAGTGTTACCTGCATTATTTTCACTGAAGCATTTAAATGTAGTTTGGTATCATCTAAATTTTCAAGGATTTAGCCTGCAGGTGTTTTTTATGGCTTGAAAAATGTCACACTAGAGCTTATTTATGTCCTTGTTTCAAAGACACGCTACTTAAAATGTGATCAAACTGTAGCTTATTTTTTTGGTCAACAAAGTATTCATGAATTGTAGAGTCACAGCTGATGAATATTTTCTAATACGCCCTACTAATTAAAATAATTACACAAGGTCCCTCTTTAAATTGTTTGTGCATGTCAGCTTTTATAACTAGCATCATGTCTTTTTGATTAATCCTTCAAACAGGCTTTGGGAACCTCTCACCTCGGACGTGGTATGGCCAGTTGTTCTGCGTGTGCTACGCTTTGGTGGGCATCCCCATGTTTGGCATACTTCTCGCTGGAGTGGGCGACCACATGGGCAGGGTGCTGCGGAGAGCTGTGGCCAAGATTGAGACCCTCTTCCTGGTGAGAATGGTCTGTCCTGCCCATCAGCCAAAACTTAGGAGTAAACAGCTTTAAACATACAAGGCACAGACTTCTTATCAGTGCTCTATGCAGTAAACTGTTTGATTCTCTCTAAGTTGCAGGTTAGAACCATGCAAGAACCAAATGTCTGTGCTCAGCCTTACAGATAAAGTGAAGAGCTTGGTCACTTGGTAGAAGCTCAGAATAGCTTCTACCAACATCAAAAGGAGCCAGTTTGGGCATCTGATTTTGGCAGATCCTAAATGAGCTGTTTTGTAAGACTAGGCAGGGAACCCGGGCAGAGATTATGTTTGTCGGTTGACCTGGGAATGCTGCAGAGTCCTACCAGAAAAGCTGGAGGAGGCAGATGAGGGGAGAAACATCTGCATTAGAGTCAGATCAGCTGAATCAGCACTTTAGCCACAGCTTAGAGCAACCCGACAGCAGCCTTATTCAAGGGTATCATGGTCACCATAGTCAAGTCATGTTGTACTTGTTTATTCTTTCAGGACTTCTCAAACAGATGGGTATTAAAGCTACCCTGCTGTTACATCTTCAGTCCATGTTTTTAATATAAAGTAAGAAAATAGACGTGTGATGAAGATGCCAGTGTGGACCAATAAAAAGCTGACAAATCTCAACATTCAGCCTGAATCCAGACAATTCTTTTTCCTTTATTGTTTAATCTAGTTTAATTCTTGCACTTTTTTTGTTACATGTATAGCTGTGTTGATCTTGATTTATTCTGCATCTGTATTGGCTTCTATCTTTCTCTCTGATAGAAACGCAAGGTCGGGCCCACGACTGTGCGTGTGACCTCAGCGGTTCTCTCCATCCTAATTGGCTGTCTGATCTTCCTCGCTGTGCCGACGGTCGTGTTTCAGAAAGTGGAAGACTGGTCGTTTTTGGAGTCGCTCTATTTTGTGGTCATCACGCTCACCACTGTTGGCTTTGGAGACTATGTACCAGGTACAGACCAAACACACACACACATTTTAATCAATAAGGACAACAAGAACCCAAATTGATGGTTGTTTTTTACCTGGTGAAGTTGTAGCAACATACACTGAACATATAACCTGGTCTAGAGCAGATTATGTTCAGTGTTTCAGTTTAATGGTGGTGTTATGGGCATTTTCACAGAGCCTTTTCCAAATGACAGTTTGTAAGTGTGATCCTCTGCTGAGGGAGTGCTTTTTAGCCCTCAGCCTTGAAAGTCTGATGGGGTATTGTCTTCACCTGGGCAGGTGGGCGGTGTGGACACCTAAGTTTGTGAATGCGATACCTCAAGTGAGATGATGTATGCATTTCAAATTGATATCATAGTTGTATTGACTGAACAAATTTGAATAACAGGTCAAGTTTTCTGAAAAAAATGTGAATGCAATAACTTTAGAACGCCGCAACCTAGGCACCTCCATGCCCCTTTATATGAAACCTCTAATTAACACAAATATGAATTGTTTTTCTGCTCTTTTCTTCGTCATTCTCATGTCAAACTGAATATATTTGGGTTGTGGTCTGTTTCTGTCAGAGAGGCCAAACAGCCTGAACATATCACTCCTGGGAATGTGATGTCATTAATATGATTTATATGACATTTATATACAAATAACCCAAAAATGAGGTTTATCTATCCACCCACAAAGTTACAGCTGTAGTCTCCCCCCGCTGAGGTTTAATTAATGATGAATGGTCAACCAACTTTGTACAGGACTGCCTCTTTCTGACATTTCTGTTCTGTGAGGTTCACTGGAACATCACATTAAAAATTAAATCACCTTTCTCTGCATGGAGTTGGAGGTATTGAAGACGACAGCTTCTTCAAGCTCCTGGTGTTGTTGTGGATCGTGTTTGGTCTTGCCTACTTTGCCTCCATCCTCACCATGATAGGCAACTGGCTGAGGGTGCTGTCTAAAAGGACTCGTGCTGAGGTGGGAGACTCCAGAAATGTTATCTGAGAGACACCTAAACTTGTGTCAGGTCTTCTATGTTGTAAAGCTAATGTTAACCTGTGTCCCTGTCAGATGGAGGAGCTGAGGGCCCACGCAACAGACTGGACGCAGAGCATGTCCAAGGATTTCCGCATCCCAAATCCTCTGGAATTTAATGACCCCTTCCTCCTGCAGCGGCGGCGCTGGAAACGCAGCGAGCGCCGACGCATCCGCCGGGGAGCCCAGGGTACGCTGGGATACAGGGTACGAGGGGGACCTGAGAATGGACATCTGCCAAGGCAGTGGGCTGGCCTGTCGAGCTCCATGAGGGAGCTGCAGGACAATTCGTCCGTGGAGAGGGCGAGGGGAACTAACTCAAAGGCACAGGTGAGTGTGGCTGGAGGGGGAACAGTCCCCATAGCAGCAGCAGGGTACAGGGTTGACTCTGCTGGGGGTCTGCAAGGGATGGGCAGGTCATTTCCTCACCACCTGTCCCGCTCATTCTCCCTCCCCGTGACCCGCTCCGTTTCACAGCTGGATGTTGTAGGGGCATGTATGCAGGAAGGGTCACTCTCTGGATCAGAGTCTGCATTCGACTCTAGGTCAGATGGCTCCTCAGTCTCCTTCTCCTACATGGCACCCCACAAGTTCCAGCCGTGCCGAACCATCAGCAGCATGGAGGAGGGATCAGTAAGACTTGCACATATGGACACATCAGAGAGGAAAGATGAACTGATTCCAGTAGAGAACTGTGAATCTGCACCAAATAATAGCCACAATCAGGCACCTGACCCTAGTCCTTCTTCTCGCTCCTCCCCTGTGCCCACATCCCTACCCGAAGTCCTCCTTCCCTCCCCTGACATCACCACAGCCCCCTCACCAAGCTGCCAGCTGCTCGACTTCTTCGGCGAGAACTTGGCATACATTGACGAGTCCTCCGACACCCTGAGCGACCGCCCCCACTCCACGAGCGAGGAGAAGAGGAGACGGCCCCGAAAGCCTAAGAAGAAGAGCATAAGGAGACAGCTATCACACAGGTGGAGCTCGCTGCAGGTGAGGAGGCCCAGCAGTGACATGCAGCCACCATCCCATCCTCCTACACCACCTCCAGCATCCTCTCTTTCAGACCTGTCTCTACCTGAGAACCAGACAGATGCAGCTCCTGCACTCTGACAAAAACCAGATGTGACAGCCGACATCACAGCTGTGGGTCTACACTGCTGCTAGCTAGAAGAAACACGCCTCATGAATACAGCTGTTGTTCGGGGGGGGGGGGGTTCGTTTTTTTTTTGGTGTTTATAGTTAGCCTCACAAAACCACCTCACCAATATTGCTTTGTTACTTTAGTGTGACTAAAACGATATAAGCTGGGTTTGAGTTTCCAGGACGCTCTGACAAAGAGATAAATCTGCCTTTCAGTGAGGCTAATCGTGCAACTTTAAGTGGACCGCTCCTCTTGTAAACAAGGTTCAGGACTGAGTGAGTCACATCATTACCAAGATGTCATTAAACATAATTATCTGCTTTGTTTTGAGCTGCTGAGCTCAGTCAATTCTCGGCACTGACTTGACACTAAATCTGAGATTTAATCTGGCTTTGTGAGGCTAACTTTTGAGGAGTGACTATAAGCTTTAAATTCAGTGCAGGGTTTACACACAGCAATTTACAGAAGCTGTCAGCCGCCTCGCCTGAAAAAAGACCACTTCCGTTAACATAAGAAAAAAATCTTTTTATGAAATGCAACCTTAAAAGGGAAAGACATCCGGGGATGTGTTTTGAACAGTAAACGACATGTATTTAAAGTGTGTGAGGTCGTCATGTGCTAACTAAATTGATCAAAAGACAAGATGCGTCAGGATCTGGGTGGCTTACCACCGCGACTTGAAAAAAAATTCCCGGGTGAAAACCCTGCCGTGGGTGGAAAACCAAAACCACAACAACAGCACATCCGATTCAGAGCACGGCAGGACCATTATTCTTCATCAGAACAGCACCAGTGCACCATGGTGTGCTGTCATTCAGGTCCTTAAGTTGTCAGTCGTTTTAGGGATGACGGAAAGTGACTACTAAAGGTTCTCCTGACTATTTTGTGTTTAAAAAGGGTTATAAAAGAAAATCAGATGATTAAACCTGATACAGTCACACCAAAGTTATTTAAGCTAAGTTTGTGCTGCGTACCAACTTTGCAATCAAGTGTCCTTAAATCACTGTTGGTAATATTCTGCTTGTGTCCACTTTTCCACTTGACAAATACAGTTTTTTGTTTTGTTTTTAGGTTTAATTATTTTTCTGAACAATAACAAGTTTTATATCCTGTGTAATAACCTTTCATGTCCCATTTTTTTGCCAGTTGATATCTCAGATGTATCTTAAAGTGACCCATTAAAGAGACCTTTATTACACACTGTTACCAGACATTAAGTCTTTATCCTGTAATGGTGGAGTTTTCTTTCACTTTTAATATCACTAAACTTTTTACACTTGGGTCTTCTACTTTATTAATCACAAATATGCAAATTAGAACATGTATTAATAAAACACTTAGTGATTTAACACTAAAAGCCTCACAGGGACCCAGAGTGTGTTTTGGCGACTGAAAGCGAAAGAGATAAACTCTACAGGGTGCCTTTACATTGTGCAGTGCCTGCATTGCTCATGCAGTGATATATACCCAGTTTTTCATTCTTATTATCACCGTGGATATTATAAATAAACTTTTTCCATCCTGGCTTTTTTAGGTAGTGACAGGATGGTGAGATGATACGCAGCACATGGCTCTAGGCAGAATCGCCACCCAGGCTACAGCAGTGAGGACACAGCCTCTGTACATATGTCAGGCAGGTGATCTATGGTAGAAGTGCAGAAAACAAAAGATCCATATTTTTATTCTTGGAATCTGTTAGAACAGCTTCATATAATTCACAGATTAAAATTATCTTTATCGATCTTAAACTGTGCTTTGGTGCAGAACCCTCAGTTCATCCACTGTCTGAAACAAATCAGTTTTAGTTCATCTTCCTTTAAGACGACTTTCTTCTGATTGACCGCAGCTCACAAACAAAAGGTTTGAATATCGGGTGGGTGGGGCTTCCATGTTCACACCCAGAGCTGTGTGCCTGAGATGCTCTCAGTGACGTCATACAAAACAGAGAACAGAAGAAAACTGAGAATGAGGTGTTACAGAGTTAGTTCTACAGTAAATACACTGACCTCATTATTTTAAACTTTGGTCATGATTAATATGAGCGTCCATATATAAAGAAAAGCACAAAACGTGTACTGGGTACTAATTATAAGTCGTGGTGAAATGCTCACGTGAATTTAATTTATGAAGGACTGTATTTTTTAAACACTGCATCGTATTGCATTACATATGGACTGCGCTCTCATTTCCTTACATAATATATGTTAATTTCTTGTCTGTAAACCTCTAAAAGTTCATTGTATTATATTCAGCACACATTGCAGACAGAATAAAACGGGCACAAAGTTGCCGCACTGTGCAGCAGCAGATGTGAAATGACCTGACCTGAAAGTCCTGAATGAACTCAGTTTTGGGTGAATGTGGGATGAACTGCCTCTTCCTGCTTACTCAGAAGCAGGAACTACTACACAAGGCTATCGTGGCATTTTGCCCTCCACCAGGGCCAAAATAAGCAACGGACTGAGTCTACACTCAAATTCAGGCTCCCACATATTCTGTCACTTGTTGACAGAAAGCTGGAAGTAGATGGCTCATAGTGGTGTGCCGACTATGACCCATCAGCAGTAATGTCATTATGAGTCCTGAGTGATGACGGATGCTTTTTTATTATTTATTACTTTTTCTTTTTGTACAATAAAATGAAGGTGGACAGCCAGGATATTATTGGGCTTTATGCTAAATATGTACATAACTAAACATTAATTATGCACAGCATTGTGCAAAAGCCTTGAACTGTGCCTTGTTTCTTTATATTTTGCTTACAAGGGCCTGACCAGTGAATAATTGTTTTTAACTGTTTTTGTGACAGGCTGCTATTAACATACTTTCTTCCCTTGCCTCCAGCTGAGTTGAATGAAAATGCCAAAGATAACACAATTTGACAGGCATAAGATGGGATTGTTATCTCAGCAGTTTATCTTTGAGAAAAATGGACAAGTGGGAGCTAAAAGAAGAGGTGTTGGTCATGGAAAAACTATCTACAGCAGATAAACAGTATCTGAACGTCATGTCCTTAAGAAACAAAAAGAAAACTGGCACAGGACAGGTGCAGCTGGACCTTCAGGTGATCCATCTACTGTTCAGTGAAGCCTCATCTGAAATGGTCTCAGTGGAAGGATGGGCGTCACATCTTCAAACATCTTTTTAAAAAACAAAATCAAAACCAACAGGAAAGATAACACTATATATATAAAATTTTTTTTAAAAGATCAAATGAACTTTTGCATATAAATACTTGAAAAGTACATTTCAACCAATTTTTTTATTTAAACAAATGGCTAAAAGCCTGTTAAAGGTTGTATTTTAATATGTGATTTAACCCTGTTTTTAAAAATGAGTCTTAGCCTAATTTTTAGACTAAATACTTGTATTTAGTCTAAAACTTGTAAATTGTAAGTCTTTGTATTAGTTGAGGATTTGGTTTAATGCAAGTCTGACAAAGTGTTGTCAAAGCTGTAGATTTAGTGATTACTTAAAAGGGGAAAAAAATAGCTACTAAATCTCACTTTAAATGGGACTGTTTTTCTTCTGTTTTATAAAATGTGGCCCACTTCACAAAAAACTCCTTTTGTAATAAATATGACTCCCACAGTCAACACCAGACAGACTGAAAGTCAAACTGAGCCACCCTGCTGTGCAGTTATTGCAGTTATTGAAAGAAAGCACAGAAACGACGCCCTCGTCTGTTAAAAACCAGAACAGCCAGGCCTCTGTGGGTTTGGCCTTACAGCTGTTTTGTCCCAGCAGGGCCTCAAGTACAGCTCTGCTCTCCAAGTTTGACTGCTCGACGAATATGGCTTCAATAACGCCGAGGCCACAGATCGGTATCTTCTGTTTACTCCCGTGTCTCGTTGCTGCTCTGCTGCTTGTATAACTCTATATTTTGTGTTTATGGTGCCCTGTTGCCCCGAGAGCTGCGTTTTAATTTAACTGGCAGGAATAAATAGGAATGACTTCAATCTAAAGTCTCGTCCAGACCTGTCATGTGAGCTCAGACCATAAGGTGCTTATGAGAATGAATTACTTTTTTAACAGGCTCTTTCTTTTTGGTCAGCACGGGGAGGGTGAGCGAGTGTTTCCAGAGCCAGAACCATTAATCATGGCATATTTTGCTGCATGGAGGCAAAAATAGCAGAATATATGAATGTAGGGGTGTGCTGCACTCACACTCTTTTTCTGTAGGTCAAAGGCAGGGTGTGTGTGTGTGTGTGTGTGTGTGTGGGCAGGGGTCGACATCCACAACAGACGTCTTTCTCAAGGACAGCGGGACTCGATGTGAGACGGAGCAAGGCGCTCTACCGTGGGATAAGTACAGGTTGGATTTAGCAAGGGGTAGTTAAGTGGAAAAGACTAACAGATGCTGGGGCTAGTTTACTCAGGGGGGAGGGAGGCTCACCACAGCTCGAGGACTGACACCCCAAAACATACACACACACACACACACACACACACACACACACACACACACACACACACACACACACACACACACACACACACACACACACACAGAGTGAAGCTGTTTCTCACTGCTGCTCAGAAAAACAATTTTATTGTAATGCCTCTAGAACAGTTTGTATCTCTTTAAGCTACTTTACAGCTGGGATTTAAACCACACCGCATTAAAGGACATTAAAGGGTCAGTTCACCAAAAACATCGTCTCCGTGCAGCAGCATCCAGCCATGCAGGCAGATTTGGGTTTTAGATGCTTGCCTTTGAGAAACTGGATGAATCAAGGGCCTTTGACTGTGCGATAATTTATTTCTTACACTATATATATCTATATTTATAAAGTGTAAATAAAAAAGCTGACTTCAGTTGTTTGTTTGTTTTAATTCTGATTAAACAGAGTGCCAGCCTCTAGATAAATAACTCTCTGGCTCAGTAGGCTGTTTATGTGTGTGAGTAATGACACAAATTATAAATATAGCCTATATGTAGGCTAATAAACACATGGATTAATACATTAAAGGAAAAAGCATTAGTGCTGTCAATGCTATTAATGCCTAACATTTAAACACAGACATAAAAAAAAGAAAATGAGAAAAACAGACTTTTTAATTTATTTTTGCTCAAAAATATATTCTAATAAATTCTAATAAGAATGATTTCATTAGACTTTTCTTTATACTATGAAGAGAACAAATTATTACAAGGACTGCTGCTGGGGACTATAAAAAAAAAAATTAGCTGATTAAGAGTCAGTCCAATATTTAGGAAACTCTTCAGATTTGATTGAATTCTTCACCATTTTTTTTATTTTATTTTTTTTCATTGTGGAATTGATCCTTTTACTTTTAACCCTGTAACACCAAGTACATTATATTTGATGAGATTTTGTAAGTTTTTGAGACGTCTACATCATCAGTGTTATTTCCCCCCCTTGAAAAAACAAATTAAATAGCACAATAAATCTTTAATTACACAAAAATTAGCAAATATGATACAAATTATATACATGCAAATTAATATTAAATTTTTATTTAGACGGTTCAAATATTAGAATTTTCTGGCAATTATTTCACAGGTCAGGCTTTAGAGGGTTATCGCTCCGCCCCCATAAAGATGACATCTGACGACCTCCTCTGTACCCTTAATGAATAAAGATGTGGTTTGACAACCATTAGAACAGGCTCTGGGTTTTTCCAGTGGTAGTCTCACTAACTGGCTGTTTCCAGAACAAAACCTAGTCGTTTTGTTCTGGAAACAGCCTGAAATATGACAGAAACCATTCGGTTCAGGAAAGAGAAACAAGGGTTTTAGGGTTAAAATGTCTCAGTTATTCTTCTGCTGAGTGTTGATCTTGTGGTCAGTGCAGGGTTATTAGTCATGTCTGGTAATATTTCTGGGAATTTAAAGTAGATTTCATGTTATGCAAAACGGTCACATTCATACTAGTGATGTGCAATACCACTGATTTCCTTTCCAAACCGATACCAAGTAAAATTCATTGTGTCATGGATGATACTGATCCGATACTTTGTACAAAAAGTGTTACTGTATTTCAAATTATAGCTTCATAATGATTACAGGACATCAGACTACTTGTTCTTATTGTTTAATTATGAAGAATTATCATATAGAAATAAAAAACCTGACGTTGTGTGTTAATTGACGCTATTTGAACACATATATCTTGTCATTTAACATGTATATACTTGCCTGGACATTTCAACAAAAACATTCAACATTCACACTTTGCCTCATTCACAGTAGTCCTGTGCCACATTACAAATGTTGGTATCAATCCAATACCAAATAAATACAGGGCCAGTATTGCCGATATCAGTACCAATGTTTTTAAGTCATTCAGGCAGTTAATTGGGGGAGAGTAGTGTGCCAGGACTTATGAGATGAATTCTCAATTTGCAAATTCTGAACACATTTTAATCACCGCTATATCACTGTGATTGTTACTTTCCACAATAATTAGTTAACACACCTTTAAGTTTTTCATGTGTTTTGAATCTGGGTTTTTGGAGACCTGGAATGTAAATTTTTCTGTCTCTGAAGCACACAAAAAGGTTCGGACATTTTTTAAAATGCATGTTTGAGGTTTATTTTTTCCAAAGAAATAATTAACACAGTTCAGCGGGCTACATACTAAACTTGAAGGATAAAAGCAAAGTATCGATCCAATCATGCTAGTATCGTTCCGATACCAATACTAATGTTGGTATCGATACTATCGATATTTGGATTGATCCACCCACCTCTAATTCTTACAAGTCATTCAAAATATTCTGAAAACAGCTCACTTTGCTGTTTTAAGAAAATTTAAGGGGACCTGTTATGCTTATACTCCTTATATCTCCTTATTATCTGTCATATACACTGTTAAAGTGCTGGATGCTCACATCCAGAGTTTAAAACAGTGAAGTCAGAGTAGACTATATGAATAAAAATAGTGGGCCACGCCTCTTAATCTTTGAATTCACATGTACAAAATCCAGCATATAGCCACGCAGTCTGCCTTTATTAACATTCAGGAAAAAATGGGTCGCTCTAAAGAGGTCACTGAATTCCAGCGTGGTGCTGTAATTGGATGCCACCTCTAAAATGAGTCAAGTTTGTGAAATTTCTTCCCTCCAGCATTTTCCATGATCAACCGTAAGCGGTGTTACTGCAAACTGGAAACGTTTCGAAACCACAGCAGTTCAGCTATGAAGTTACAGACCACGCAAAGATCCAGAGCGGGGTCAGCAAATGCTGAACCACCAACGCTCTGCTGACTCAATAACTGCAGAGCTCAAAACCTCCTCTGACATTATCATTGGCACAAAAAATTGTGCACCGGAAGTTTCTTGGCATGGATTTCCACAGCCGAGCAGCTCCTGTAGAAGTAATGTGTCGGTGGCTCAGTGCTTCTGTCCGTATATCTATGTGCAAGTAATCCCTGTGAGCCAAAAGCCCAGCTTCACCCTGCGCTAAACACCAAGTTCCAGACATTTTTTTTCTCATTTTGACTCTGCATGATGTCACTGTGAGTCCTGTTTAAACCCTCTATTCGTGAGGGACAGTCAATCAGAAGACAGTCTTAAAACAGCTTTTTTCAGGCACGATAAAATCAGACCCAGTGTCAGATAAATAAGGATTATTTTTAACTGAGACTTATGCAAAGTTACTCTAGTAAAAGTATAAATCTGGGAATGAGCACAATGTGTAAACTTTGAAGTAAATAAATGGATTCGTTGAATAAAGCGGTGAAGAAAAAGCACTTACGCCAACCTGGGGAGAGAAAAGTTTAATTTAATCCACCTGAAGTGAAACATTCAGGTATCTATGAGCTAATCTCTAAGATCTATCATGTGCACTTTTTTTCTTTTCTTTTTTACAACAGCACTTCCTTAAAGTGTTGACCAGAATATTGTTTGAAGTATCCAGTTACACGATTTTATTGCAGGCGATATTTCCTGTGGCGTAACACCAGTGAGAGTATAAAAACCACTGGCGCGCTTAATACTTCTATAACTGGATGTTGTTGTCACAGCCTCGTACTGGACCGCTTCCTATTCAGCTAAAACTTTATTGTCAAGCAGGTTTTCAAAACACATGCACCCATACATTTAAGCAAAGTCACAGAGAGAACATCTGCTGCAGATGTTTGTTTTGTTGTTGTTTTCAGACACAATCACAATAAAATTCACAATAAAACCTCAGGAATGACTTCTGTGCTATCACGCATGACCTCACTAGCTACATTCACACACATACACAGTGCAGACGTGCACACGCACGCGCACCCAGTTGCTGTCTGTCTCGCTCTCACACACAAACCACTGGCATACCAGAGAGTCTATATTTAAAATGAGCCCTGGGGATGTTTTTTTTAAAATTTATTTTCAGCTTTTAGACATTCTATCAAAAGTGGTCAATGTGAATACTCGGCTGTAGAGAGAGAGAGCGAGAGACTCTGAGCGATGATAAACATAGGTATGACAAAATACAACCTCAGCAATGAGTCAACAGCTTTTTACATAAAGATAATGAAGGCACATTCACCAGAGGAGCATGAGAGTGCGATTATGAAACGTTTGAGCCAGACCCGAATAGTTACAAATTTGCTAAGGCTGCAAAATACCACCTTCCAAACTTGCAGCTTTTCCAAATACAGCCCTATCATCCCACGTCTCATTTTCAAAGCCTCTCTTTTCTCCCTCTCTCCTCCCACCACAAATCCCAGAACTTTGAGCACCAGAGAGAGAGGGAGAGAGAGAGAGTGCGACAGCGGAGATGAGGGGAGCGTTTAAATCTGGCGTTCCGTGAGTGGTCGGGTCGGTGTCTGGAAATCTTTCACATCCTGTTTACGCCGGGCAGATTTCAGCCCGGGACCGCAGAGAGCTGGCGGGGGCCTCTGCCTGGACACAGCTCCTCTCTCTCTTTTCTATCTGTTCCCGGCCTCCTTCGCCTAAAGATCTCAGTCAGCCTGCAAACCTTTCCACACCGCCTCCCTCCCATCAACACCTTCAAACCTAAAGCAAACATGTCAGCTTTGCCCTCGCTGCCCACGGCCGCACGAGAACGACGGAGGGGGAATCAAACTCCCGATAAAAAGAATCCTTTTCATGCAGCAGGCGCACAGCAGCCCCCGTTTCATTTTAATATCCAAGTACAGGTTTAATAGAGCCGTGTTGCCGTATTTACAGTGTTCCAGTCAAACAGAAAGTTCCAGAGCGTGAAGAGGAGAAGTTTGGAAGCAAAATCCTGATACTGGAGTCATGTAGCATTAAAAAAATAACATCTCATGAGTCTGAGGTGCGAAGCTTAATGAACAGAGGATCAGTGTGTCCCCCCCTGAGAGAAGCAGTTTGTAGCTTTGGTCCTGAATTCAGTCTGTCTGCCTCCCTCAGCGGCACTTGCAGGATTTCACAACCATGTTAGAGAGCTGCTCAACACGCGGTGTGCGGCCTATGAAGTACATGATAGTGAGGGGCTCCAGGTCCTGAGGAACGCAGCAGGGTGTGGCGGAGGCCTCGGGGTTCAGCTTGTTGTAGAGGGGCAGAATCTGACCCGGGAACAGAAATGAGCAGATGTTAGAGTAATTTATCCAAAGTTTAGTGCTGTGAGTGATGAATGAACATGCTGAAAAGTGTGAAGTTCAGCCCAAGTTTAAGCAGGGCTGAAAAACGAAGCCAATGTGGTAAGTGCCAGAAACGGCAGTCCATCTAATGGCCACAAATGAGCCAATCCCCACAGACTCCCAGGTTTAAAAAGCTGTTTAGGTCTCTTTAAATAATTTACCCTTTGTAACATCTGTGTGGACATGATTTTTTTTTCATAACTCACCTGTTTCATTGTATTAAGGATTGCAGTTACAGGTCTGAGTGACCATTTAGTGCCTACTTGGTCTTACCTCTGCTAACTTGAGTTGGTGTTTGAGGTGTTGGTGCCTTTTGGAGCTTTTTAATGCAAATAACTGACAAATAATATGATTCTAATAAGACTAATAGGTCTCTGCTACAGTTTTAGGGAGTAAAATTCTACAATGCTTTTATTTTTTAGTGCTAATTAGCATCTCTCTAGTATCTGTGTCTGAGTGCACCCATACAGTCTTTGAATGCACCTAAATGAAGCGACTAACACTCAGGTTAAAGATTATGGTGGCCATAATGCTAAACCCAGTGGCTACCTCTATCTTTTAAATACAGTCTATGGTCATTTTGCATGATTATTTTGGTGCTTTTTAAAAATGTGTTGGCAACTCTTCAATCTTAGTTTGACATTTTGGGAAATTGGCTTATTTAGAGTTAGAGTTCAATGGCACTCTAATATCAGCAGCTGTTAGTTTAGCTAAGCATAACAAAAGGTTCCTGTTTCTGCTTACTGGTAAAAACCAGATAAACAGCACGTATAAAGCTAACTCACTAAGATTCATATCTTCCTGTTTTACTGCAGTTTAAAAATAAATTTGAATGCTGGTTTTCCAGATTCTCTACATTTCCCTCACTTATCCAACTTTTAGTTTAATTCCTACCAGGTCAGTTTTTTAGCTTTAAATCTTCATATTCAGACATTAAAATGTAGCTTTCTGTGCATTTTATGTGGGGGAGCTCTAAGTAATTCTATAGCAATCAAATCAACTTTGACTTCTTTAAGTACATCCTGTCAGTTTCTCCAAAATACTTTAACATGCACAGCAAAAGCGGCCAAACTACCTTAAACGAAAGCCACATTTTGACAGCAGCAAAATGTGTAATTGCTGCAAATTTAAGTCGAAAATAAATGTGAAATTCAACACATCTATATTAAAGTGAAGTACAAGAAAGGTGAGAGTCAGTGAGGCTACAGGCCAAGCCCTTCGCTGAGTGAGACGGGCCAGCTGTGTTGCATAAACCTATGTGCTCTTTAACAGGCTTCTGTGAGGTGTCAGCCCATTTATGATGCTGGGGTTAACCAGTGGTGTTTAGCTGCCGCAAACAGTGCGCTCAGGGCTCACTTACGGGAAAATGTCGCCTGCATTTCAGACTTTCTGTACATTAACGTCAGGCCGAGCGTTGATTGGAGTTCGGTCCAAACCAGAGTATTTTAGCAGACGGGCTGAGGAGGAGCTGCTCAGATTTTTCTGACAATCACAGATGTTTTCTGTTTATATAATTTGGCCGTGTCTCAGCACCGAGAAGTCTGTCACTGTTTCCATTCAAAATATTCAGCACTAAAGGTCATGAATCTCCAAATTGGAAAGAAATATAAGTTGGAAAAAAAGAACACATTTGTCCTACTGGAGAAGGTAATCTAAGTTATTAGTCTGAACTAGGGTCTCGTGAGATATGGGAAGCTGCTAATATCGAGGTATCCACACATGGACTCGGCTAATTAGTAACAAGCCCAAAAACTGCCTTTACCAATTCTGTTCTATTAAGGGCACAGATTAAGTTTAATTCCAGCTACTATGCACTAGTGTAGCTTTGCATGATTCCCACTTCAAAATAATCCTTATTTACCTCATGCTGGGCCTCGGTGCAGCCCCTCCCAGCTGTTTTTGCTGTTCTCCCTTTAAGCCAGTGGTTCTCAAACTTTTCCTGGCATCCGCCTCTTTAACTTCACTCCACACACCCACATTTTTTTTATTACTCATTAACAATAAATAAAAATGTGAGTTGAAAATAACAATCCCACCTGCAGTGGCTCTGTGCCCCACGGGTGTGGCCTGTCCCACAGTTTGAGAACCACCACTTTAACCCAGCTTTCTTCTGATTGGCTGTCCCTTGCAAACAGAAGCTTTAAACTGCAGGTGGGTGGGGCTTCCGTGCTTACATCCATAGCTGTATATTAGGAGTATCCCCTATATTTTGGTTCACAGAGATTACCTGCACATATACTAATCTTATTATCATATTATTATTATTTATAATTTAACGGACTTAAAGACATTTTTTCTTAGCAAAAGCAAAACATGTCAAATGTCAGCTGTTAACTAACCAGAATTCCTATTTTGTTAAAAAAAATATTGATTATTAAAAGTCTTTATGGCAAAATTTATAAGAAAGAACAACAAAGATTAAACAGATTGGGTTAGTAGCCAGGTGACCTTTTGACCCCTGAGACTCACCATGTTGTAGTGGTTGTTGGCGCTCCAGAGGTAAGGACAGTTGCCGGCACAGAAGTTGGCTTTGTAACCTTTTGGCTCGTGGATCCACTTCCAGTTGAGGTCACGCCTGAAGTCGATGTAGAGCGAGCGCAGGCAGCAGCCCTGGTCCGAGCCACTGAGACACACACACACACACACAATATGTAGTTCAGCTCCCACCCTTCTCTTCAGTGTCATGGGAAAATTACCACAGGTCACCATCGAAGAACCAACCATCACATGGTAATAACTATGCAGGGCTGCCAGAGTTTTCCCCTGCAGCGTGAGGTAGTCTAAATAAAACGCTGCATGCCCGCTGGCCTGCAGTCTAAACACAGGGTCAGCGCTGTTAGTTTTGCCGCGCAATTGTCTGCAAAGTGGGTCACGAGGAGAAAAACAAAATGAAACCAAGTGCTCCCCACAACTAGATTTCAGAATTACAAAACTACAAATCTTGGAGGAGCGTCAGCGCTGTCACACTAAACCACCACACGAGCGGCTGGTCGGCGGCCTACCGGGAGCAGGTTGAGGTGTCGATGGCGGCCGCCCTCTTCTTGCGGTTTTTCCTGGCCGGGTTATCCACTCTGTCGCTGGGCAGCAGGGTGAGGATGAGGTGTGGCGTCTTGGTGCTGAAGTCTGCCTGTCCTTTCACCTGACCGGGCTTCCTCATCTGACGGAGCCGCTCATCATCCACGCCTACAGAAGGAGGAATTATTATTATTTTTTTAGGATTAAAAACTAAAACTTTCTGTCTTCCACCAGAGTCTGTGGGCGGACGTCGCTTTGTTTCAAAGCTAATGTGATTTAATTCCTATGGTTTGTGCAATACTCTAATCTTATTTTCATTTCTCATGCTTTCATTTTGCAGCGGTGACTGCTGCCCCTCCCAAAACTCCACACTGTCTTTCTCCCAGGCCGAGGCATTTAGTTCACACTTTTTTTAAGCATATTTTTAATCCAAATATATTTAAATTCCAAGTAAATGCACTGTTAAAAGGGCAGAAAAGTGTGTGCATGATGTTTTTAAAGTTAGTCAGCCAGCTCCGGTGTGAGTGCCAGAAAATGTGTTTTTTCATACGCAGCAATAACTACTGAATCTGTCAGTGAAAGGCGCCGTCACCGCTTTGATTCTTACCCTCTAAAGACTCTGTTTTTCTAAGAAGGCAGCAGAACTAATGTTCTTGTGCACATTTTGAATGTCATTGAACAAATATGACAGAAGTAATATGTAAACCAGATGTTTCCTACAGCAGGAACGATGGTCTGACTCTTTGTCTGACTTCATGGATCTTTTTTTTTCTTCACTCTTTCTGAGCTACAGGAGCCAGAGCGCTCAAAACAAGCCCCTGCTTGTCTTACATCAGTATCACAAGTTGAATTTCTTTTCCCCCACGTGTGCAAAAACCTGACTTGGCTCAGTTGAGAGTAAGTCCTGAGGAAAGTGCCATAATTTGGGGGCCTAAATGAAGCAACACAGACAGTCTGGTATTCAGTAGTATCACTGTGTGGAGGAACAGTTTTTCCATTATTCCTGTACGATAGTGTGTGAGGGATTCATAAATCATTTTTGTTATTTATGTTCACTTTTTTGTGACCTGCTGGATTTTTTTTTAATCTTATTTTTTTTGCTGCGCTCATAAATCTTCAACTCTTCCAAATCTGTGAACTTTGCATTTCGCAACTCAAAAGACTGCCAAGACACAACTGAAGTTTCTTAAGTCTTGCTGGCATGCTGGCTGTCTTGCTTAGTTGTTCTTGTGAAAAACAATCTCACGTAGCTGCAGTACAACTAACGATGAATCCCAAACAGCCATCTAAAAAACAGCATCTGCGCAACGAGGCTGACTGTGCTGATTTTAAGGACATAATCAGTAACAAAATGAAGCAAACAAATGAAACAAGCCATTTTGGCTCTTCTCCTCCTCCTGATTTGCTGCCCCTCAGAAACAGTTGAACAGCGGGTGGGCGGGGCTTCTGTGTGACTCGGAGGACCATATCAGGGACAGCATGTCTCGCTGACGTCACTCAGAGGCATAAGCAGCAAAACTGAAATATTTAAATTAGTCTAAAGCCTGAAATTTAGTCTCACATGGACTACTTCTGCATCTACCTTTTTAACAATTTATATGACAGAATAAAGGGCATCATCATCATCACTGGGTCCCTTTAATCTCAGTTTCCTGGACTAGAATGCTTTTAGCGGCATCTGCAGTGCACATAAATGCATGATTATAAAGTCTTTCTATCATAAAAGACTGCAACAGACCAGCAAACAGGGCCTCCAGCTCCTCACTCTTGTTGGGAACGATGTTGTTGGTGGATGGGACGAAGGTGCAGCAGGGACAGTGGACGCCCAGCTTCAGGCCAAGATTATTCTCTATGGGGGGGAAGAAGGGAAAGAGATGTGCAAACACTGATGTATGGATCGCAGTGCAAGCTGGTAACGACTCGCTGGTGCTGAAGCTCACCTGGATCTGACACCCAGTCCTTTACAGTCTCTGTGACCTCCATAGAGATCCAGGCTCCTTTGACTTTTGGCTGAACGGTGCGCGAGTCGATGTAACGCTGAGTGGATGTGCTGTCTTCATCCGGCTTTAGCAGCTGAGACAACAAACACACAGAAGGAGCTAGATCACCGTCTCATCGACACATAAGAGATGTTTCTGTGTTGGGTTGAATTATAAATAACAATCTTCGGACTTTAAGATCAAATCAAACTGTCGCTCACTGAGAACAATGGATATACCTGATAGAGCTCCACTCTCTGCTCCGAGGCCCGGGCCTGTGGGTTGGGGGCTCTGAAGATCCTGAACTCAGCCTTGACCAGAGTGCTGTTAGTCAGGTCGACTCCGCTGACGTCAAAGTGGACGACTCTGTAGTGGGGGCTGGGTGCTGTTGGCTGCACCGCATCTTGAGGGAGCAAAACAAAGCACTGTGGATGACTAATGCTCCAACAACATCTCGTGCCTTCACACAATGCTGTATTTATACTATGGGTTAAAACTGCACTGTGGGACTGATTGTCTCGGACGTAATTACTGCTGATGAGCGTCTTGAACCCAAATTATAGGTTTTGGTAAAGAGACTAAATGTGTCGGGCCTTATGTTTAATATATGGCTGATTGTTGTGCTCATGGGTTTCCTGTGTGAAACATCCCCAAACACCTAGACAGTTATACAATTATGCACCATGTAGTATCAGCAGCACCATTAATCTTCAAATCTTCCAAATAAGATCCATCAACACACCGAGTTTTGTTTCCACAGCTGGTGGATCGACTCCATGAAACTGCTCTGATGGGGCAGGAAAGCAGAGTGCATTACTCAGGGGCACATCTGGGGTAGTTTTTAGTTTTTAGAAGATGGGATGTGCAGTAGTACAGTGTCTCACAGCAGTAGCTATGATTTAAAACAGCCAGAAACTTCTTACTGACTACTACTAATGCTTCTCCTTTTAGGTCCCCCTATTAAGCATGTGGTTTACAGCAGACTACAGTGTTGTTATTCTGTTGTATTTATCAAGAACTATAAATACAGGTGTGAATGCCAATAAACTGTTAAACCGACACATTAAAAAAAACTATCATAATTACACAAAATGTCTTAAATGTACTTTACAAATGTGTTGATCCACCCCTCATTTCTTTATATTTACTTCCAAGGAGCCAGACTTTATGTATTTTTTTACAGTGGTCTTTTCTGGAGGTCTTTTTTTGGACACTTTTTTTTTCTCATTTCCAGTCCTTGTGCCTGACTGTTTTCAGGGAAATGTTTTTTTAATATGTTGAGCCATTTAACACTGGCCTATGAATCATTCTAGTGTAATAAAATGACTTTAGTCAAGGGATGAACCAGTGCTGTGTCTACACATAACAGAGGACTTAGGGAACAGACATTTTTAAATGGTATCTTTAGGCACTTTGTTACTACCAGCCTGACACAAAAACACATCATTTAATCACATTTATTTTGTTAAATTTCTCAAACATAACACAGTTTAACAGGCATAAAATAGCATTTTCGCAACAACAAGATGCTTTTCCAAAGAGCTATTAGTTGGCCTATCTCAGCAAGCTGTGCAGCGTGTCCTTGAAAAACTAAGGAAATTGGACAAGTGGAAGACAAAAGACAGCAGGTCTACAATCTGTCTGCAGGACAGGAAAAAATCCAGCCTGACATAGGACCTGAGAGATGGACCTGGACCTTCAGGTGATCCATCTGCTGTTCACTGTAGCCTCATCAGAAATAGTCTCAGTGGAAGGGTGGCTGTCAGGCAGTCATTTAAAGGAAGGGAAACATGGAAAAAAGGCTGAGCTGTACAAAATTATGAAAGAACTGGACTGAAATTCAGTGGCAACAGGTCTCATGGAGTGATGGATCCAAATCAGACCTCAGCATAATTGAACCAGCGTGGGATCATCTCAACAGACAACAGAGCAAAAGACAGCCAACATCCAAACAAGATCTTTGAATGTATTTCAAGGATCCCTGAGAAGCTTACCTGAAGACTGCTTAAAGAAATAAAAAGAAAGCTTGACGAAAAGAGTTAAGAATAAAGTGGTGATAGCAAATATTGATTTTCAAGCACATTAGAATAAATACTTTCCCCCCCAAGTAAAATATAAGGAACTGAAGGGTGGCTCAGGACTTTTGCACAGTACTATAAGTTACAGTAGTTGGCAAAAGATATAAATTAATTAAAAGTGTCACACTTGCTGCTTTCAGCTCTTTTTGTGTTAGAACTTATTACAAATATTTATATAAACTGATAATAAATGGTGCACAGAGAACCTGCTATATATGTAGTTAAAGTTTATAAAAGCAGGTAGTTTATAAAGCTTAGTTAGGAGACTGAACTACCAAACCAAACAGGTTAATCAGAGACAGACTCACAAAATCAAATACAATATTCAAGGGCTACTAATCCATCAGCAGTCAGAAAATCGTTTTGTTTTTTAACTTAAATAATTATCAGCCACTGCTGCTATGATATGGGTGGAGGGACTGTTCAGTCCCTTCACTCAATTCTAATTATAGAGGAAGATTAATACAAAATTCAGTGTATGGGGTGGTGCTTTAATAAATAACTCTTGTTTGGGATTTAGAATAAAGCATGAAGTGCAGAAAAGCCGAATGTGATGCCCCATATGAGGATGCAGGACCTGAGGAGGTTTAAATAAATCTCTCATGTGGGGAAAACACACACCTGACTTGATGTTTAAGAGTTAAAAAAGGAAAATAAAACATGGCAACATTGTAATCACTGTAATTCACTGAGATTCAGTTACATAATCAACGCTCAACAACAGCGAATAGAGGCATCTGTGTTTGTTTTACCCGGATGGGAAATATTCAGACGTTTCAAACTAGTACATACTTTAATTCTTCTAAGGTGACCACTGGGGACCGCGGGCCACACATTGAGAACCCCTGTCAGGACTCACTTGTGTCGGTGCGGGGGGGCAGCATGTCGATCCTCTGCACCTCTTTGGCGTAGTAGTCCTCCTCGCTGCTTTCGCGCTCGCACGCGGACTCTGCCTGGCGCGCGCGCTCCTTCAGCAGCTCCCGCGTGCTGTTGTACAGCAGCATGACCTCCGGGGGCACCGAGCTCGGTGGTGGCTCGTCGTCGTCATCTGGAGGGCTGCGGATGCGGAGCTTGCTGAGGATCTGACCGCGCACCGCCTCGATGCGTCGAGACTTCTGCGCGTCCAGGTTGATGGACTGGCAGGTGTTGAAGCCCTCCACGAGGAATACACCGGAGAACCGGAGCAGCAGCAGCAGCGCGAGGCGGGGAAGCCACATTGTCCGGGGAGGTGCGAGGACGGAGATAATTCAGCGCCGTGGGCTCTGACTAACAAGCTGCGTCTCCAAACCAAGCGCGCAGAAACGTGTGCGTAAAATGATTTAAACTGCGAGACTGAGGGTGAAACCAGAGCCTTCCTAACTTAGATCAATAAACTATTTTTAAAAATCCAGCTCTAATGTGTTATTTTGGTCAAAACCGCGTCATGTAAAAAAGGAAAACCGCATCTGCTGACTTCACACTTCTGATTTTGTAGTTTTATAACATTTTCATAGATGCGCCAAGCACCAAACACACAAGGACGCATTATTTATTCTTTAACATCTACATTTAACTTACTGCATCTAAGAAAAAACGGCTGTTTTAATTTAAAAAGAAAAATATAAAACTGCAACAAAACACTGTAAAAATTAAGTGATTGGAAATTTCTCGTGACTCTTCAGGTCCAGTCTGGTGCGCTCGGAGAGCTCTGGTGTCCCTTGCCGGCGTGCGCGCGCTCTCTTCGTGTAAAGGTGGCGTTTTTTAACAAGTCTGTCCGGAAAGTTAAAACGTTATCTCCGTTTTCCGCCGTCCATCCTCGGATACGCGAACAGCTTTCAGGAGAACAGAGTCGTCACAAGAGCTCAGCCCATGTCGCAAATCCTTCAAACAACAACCTGAGCGGCGCACTTTACCGAAAGCAACACAGCTCCCGTGCCTTCACCCCCGAAACACCCATGTGTGGAGCAAAAGACTGTCCCATATCCGCTTCCAGAGAATCTAGCTACAACTTGAAAAACCTAGTGAGGTCCTCCCATTCCCCGTTATAGGTAAACAGTGAGCGGGCTGTACTGAAACGTAGAAAAAAATGTGATTTATGTTGGAAAAAACACGGTGGGCCTGTTAAACCCCTCATATAAACATCTAAACACGGAAAAAGTCAGACGACGTAAAAAGACATGACGCAGAAAACATAAGAAAGAAGTCCTTGTGCTGTGAGTTAAAAAAAAAAAAAAAAAAAGAGAGGAAACTTTACAGTGACCTGCAGATCCCAAATTAAATGAGTTCCAGCCTGGTGAACGCTGGGCTGAAAGCTCTGCTGAAGACACAGAGACCTGCTGCAGGATGTGACTCCATTATTCTGCAGATCCTCTGTGAGAAACTCTGAGACTGAGACAGAGAGAGAAGGAGGCTGGAAGGGAGGGAGGGATGGTGGTGGTGGTGATGGTGGGGCGGGATGCCACCAGAGTGAATGCAGTGTATTATTATGTAGGTAAAAACCATCTTCCTCCCTCCAGAAGAGGCACACACACATAGCTGCACATTTTGCAATTATTTTCTCCACAAAAATTCACCACCCTCTCCCCACAACTAAACCGCTCCAGAGGAGTAGCTCGGCATTTGAGGAACTAAATCTTTACATTACCTTTGCTTAATATGTGTAAAATAGCCAAATTATACATGTTTATAGTATACACCTGCCACTTTGTTAGATACGCTGCGTTAGTACCATGTTAGACCACCTTTTGTCTGCAGAGCTGCCTTAATTCTTCGAAGCAAAGATTCTACAAGGTGCTGGAAACCTTACTCAGAGATTTTGGTCCATGTTGACGTGACAGCATCACACAGTTGCTGCTGATTTGTCAGTTGCACATCCATAATATGAATCCTGTTCCAGGACATCCCAAAAGTGCTGTGTTGGATTGAGATCTGGTGACCGCGGAGGCCATTTGATCACAGAGAAGTCGTCATTTTCAAGAAAACAGTTTGTGAGCCTTCTGGAAGCAGCCATCAGAAGATGGGTTGTAAACAGATGGACATGGTCAGAAACAATACTCAGGTATGCTGTAATGTCTATACAACATTCAAAGTGCCCAAAGTGTGCCAAGAGAATACCCCCAACACCATTACACCACCAGCAGCCTGAACTGTTGATGCACAGCAGGATGGATCCAGGATGTTCAAAGTCACTTAAATCACCTTTCTTCCTCATTCTTTCATATTAAATGCATTGTGTTTCTGCCATGTGATTCATTAAATAACTATTTGCATTAACAAACAGCTGGACAGGTGTACCTAAAGATGTGAGTGCATGCAAGGAGTTAAATGCCAGTCTGTGACTCACAGAGTGAAACATCACTGGGCTCTGACGCCTTCAATCAATTATTCCTAAAAACCTTTGAAAATGCAGTAAAGTCCAGAAGCCCTGCGTACAGCAGTATCAAAAATACTAAAAGGGAAATGCAAAGTTTAGATTAGAAAAGCTGTGATCCACCACTGCAGTATTCTCAAGCTATGTCTCCAGAAACCCACAGATCCTGACGATCAATAATCCAACAATAAAAACTGTAAGTTTATGAGTTTCAGCGCTCCTGTTGATGGCCATTTGTCACCTGCCAGTAGAGCCAGATGAGAGTGGTATCGATTTCTGCTAAAAGGCCCATTTCACAAAATGTGAAACCTCTTTTAAATATTTATGCAACACAAAAATGCTGATTTCAAAATGCAGCTTTAGGCTGGGTGTGATTTCAGGCTTTGACTTGTTCATGCAGAGACTCTAAAGGCTTACTCCGAATTTTATTAAATCACTCCAAAGGCAGTCGATCCCCCGCTTTAAAAAAAAAAATCTTTATCTCTTTAAGCTTTCAATCTAGCGCCTTACTTTTCTCTCTGTTCCTCTTCGGTCTCATTGTTAATTACAGCTCCTAACTCAGAGAGGACTATTAATCTGTCAGGGGTGGCTTTTATTGCTGCTCTGCTGCCATCCCATTATACCGTTATTATAGTTGCGGGTGGAGGCCTGTAATTGCTGTAAGTAGAAGGAAAAGGTAGGAGAGACTCAGGCTGCCTTTAGGCTTCTGGTCAGGGCAACCTCCCCCTTCATCGTCTGTCCTGGCAGTGTTTCTAAAAATGATAACAGCGCCTGCGAACAAACAGGCTCCTGCTCCAACTTGACTGCTGCCGCTTCACATCAGAAAGAAGGCGATGAAAGACGCCTAATTAGTCAACATGGCGCTCAAATCCTCCTGTCAGCGACCTTACGAAGATCAGACACATCACGGACCATGTCAGATCAGAGGAGCATGCCCAGGTGGGGTGTTTTCTCTGTCTGTGTCTGACTCTGTGTGTGTGTGTGCGTGCATGAGAGCTGTAATATGTGGCTTCAAGGACAAAAAAAAAAAGAAAAAAAAATAGAAAGACTTCCTCAAAAACAACTTCCAGCCTGCCTGCCTGCCGTTTCTGCCTCTTTTTCCTCAAAGCCAAATATAGACAAGCCACTGCCACGTCATCTGGCCCTCAGCAGAAGGCAGCATGGGGTTCAGAGCCAGCCTCTCCGGGTTATATTTTAGCATATAACTGAATCCATATTTTCCACTAATGACTCTGGCTGTCATGAAAATCTGGACAGTTTTATTGAAAAAGGAAAAAAAAGAAAGGAGTCAAAACAGTTACAAAAATAAATACAGATAAAACCACTGGGGGTTACTCTCAGGGAACGTTTCCATCTGTTAATCGTCAAATCTTCTCCACCGGCAGCATCGGCTGTTCAGATGCCACAACTACAATCAAACCAGTGGCCCGTTTTCCAACTCTGGCCAGAGTCCAGCCTGTCTCTGAATGCACGCAATCCAGAGTCAGAAACACAGTTTAGGGGTGAGGAGGTGAATGGGAACCGCGGCGGTGCCATCTACACCTCGTCTTCATTCAGCAGCATGTTGGGGATTCCTTTGGAGATCGGGAACTCCCGTCCTGATTCAGGGCACTGCAGACAGCCCTCTATCACCTCCACCTACAACGCAACGGACAAGAAGTCACCACTAGGTGGCACCATAGTGCAAAATACACACACATTATCACGCTCTCAAACACACTCCATGGTGCTGGACTGAGGTGATGATTTTACATGATTTTACAGGGTGATTTTACTGGGTGTACACAAGTATAAGCAGGTTTAAGGCATTTTAAAACCCTTTTAACACCACCTGAAATTAAAATTAGGACTAAAGTTGAAATGAAAATACACTGAAAGTGTAAAAGTACAAATAACTTGATCTTCAAGAATATTATCCAAATGATTTATGTCCCAGGTGTTTATGGTACTGTGTTTGTGAACTGTATGTACACATGTTGTAGATGTTTTACTGTCACCAGGTAGCAGTGTGAGTGGGCTGCTCCTGGTTGTGCTGTAGTTTTGTCAGCCAGTCAAGAAGAAGAGTGAATGACAGGCTCTGTGGCCTAAGGGGCTTAAAGTTAGATGAAGTATCAGCCCGATGTTAGTGTCAAGCATTTTTACACATATAAAGCCAGCTTGAAAGATTTTAACGCAGCAGTCGCATTTTGTAGACAGAGTAGTATCAGTGTTGATTACCCACAAACAGCTGGCAAATCTAAATTTCACAGATTTCTTCTAGTCGTGCCCACTAAAGACACTGATGTTTTGGTGTTTTTGCCTTTGAGGTCACTTCCACAGTGACCTTGAAGAGACAGGGGGGGTAAAATTGGCATCTTGGAGCCATTTACCTCTAACAGCACTCGGTGCACTTTCTTCAGGAAGTCTTCGTTTTTCTCGAAGTCCTGCACCAGCTCGCCTGGCAGGTCCTGCCGATGACCCAGCTGCAGAGAGAGAAAGGATTGCATTGGGTGTTTACGTTACAACATGCACCCCAGTGATCTAGTTTACTGTGGAGCATTTTTTTATAAACACAAGTCCTGTGACGCTTTATGAATCAATTAGATTGATGCAGTATCACCAGGAAGGCGTAGCGAGACAACAACCTCATACATAAAAGCCAGAGTCATAAAAAATAACCTTATTCAGCCTGTGGTCACATGAAAAGGGAGAAGAAATCCACACACACTCAAACAACCTCCCTTATTATTCATCTTAAGAAGCAAGCGTGCCGAGCACTGATGTTACTTTCAAGGCAAAGGGTGCTCACCGAATATTAGTTCTCTTTTTCTTTTTATGCCACTTTGAATCATTTTCTTAACCACTCATCCAGCTCAGGTTCACTGGAGCCCATCCCAACAAACAGTGAGGGGCAGGACACAACCTGAACAGGTAGCCAGTCCATTAAACATTCATCCATTCAAACTCACACCCCAATACAGCCAGTTTAGCATCAACAATGAAAGTCGGTGATGTCTGACTCACCTCCTCCGCTGCGTGGACCAGAGCGCCCCACTCCAGTTTGGGGATCATCCGGCTGACAAACTGAGGGTTAAACTCCACCTCATTCACCTTCACCTCAGTGGCCTGCGCAACAGAGACGCACGAGTTTAAAAAGTTCAGTATTACCACTCATTCAAAACACGCATGCGTGATGTCACACAAGACCAGATGTGCATATTTGCCTATTGCAAGCATGTTACTGCTGGCAATAGGCAAGGGTTTAAATGCAACCCATCAATAATTATAGATGAGAAACATTTTAATGTTTGACGCAATTATATACTTGTTTTCAGTGAAATGTTACACAGCTGATGTACAATGTAACCATCTTCAACATTCCCCTGAGATAATATCCAAATTTCTGCTGTGCTATTTTACATTTAACTGTATATGAAAATAAATAAATAAAAATAAAAGATGTTTATGGGGTAAACAGCAGCAGTAACTATCAACCACTCTGTCGTGTGTGTAACAGGAAAAAAATATTTTTAATTAATCGTGACTACTTCTTAAAATCTCACACCGGATTTCACAAGAATAAAATTAGAATTAAGCTTTATTGTCACTGACGCAGAGGTTACAGTGACATTAGGAGCGCTGCCCTGCCATCTGGTGCATAAAAAAGTATATACAGTCACACACGATTCACACAAGCACAAATTAGACAACATGATAAAACGCTCAGTGTAAAGTGCATTTCAGTGATTCAGCAACTGTTACTGCGTGTAATGGCAATTTTATTTGTACAGCACATTTCGTTTTATATATATAGATAAAAACATAAAACCTGTGTAGGTTTACAAAGGCTTAACACCAATTAAGTGTAAACCCGTGTGAACAAACTAAATTTGTGTATGTATGTAAGTGTAACTGATCTCAGATCAGTATGAAGGCTCTGCAAAAGAAACTCCTTGAGTCTGGATGTGTGGTGATAAAGCTGCAGTATCAACTATTAAAACTTAAATAACAGACTTAATTTCTTGCCAATACATCTGACTGTGGAATACCCAGTAGTGATCTTATAGTGCCATTTCATCCCATGCGAGCACTTGGCTCTCAGAGCGCAGGCTGACTTCTGGTTCCTGGAGTTTGCAGGAGAAAAAATGGCAGAGCCTTCAGCACTACAGGGAGTGCAGAATTATTAGGCAAATGAGTATTTTGTCCACATCATCCTCTTCATGCATGTTGTCTTACTCCAAGCTGTATAGGCTCGAAACCCTACTACCAATTAAGCATATTAGGTGATGTGCATCTCTGTAATGAGAAGGGGTGTGGTCTAATGACATCAACACCCTATATCAGGTGTGCATAATTATTAGGCAACTTCCTTTCCTTTGGCAAAATGGGTCAAAAGAAGGACTTGACAGGCTCAGAAAAGTCAAAAATAGTGAGATATCTTGCAGAGGGATGCAGCAGTCTTAAAATTGCAAAGCTTCTGAAGCGTGATCATCGAACAATCAAGCGTTTCATTCAAAATAGTCAACAGGGTCGCAAGAAGCGTGTGGAAAAACCAAGGCGCAAAATAACTGCCCATGAACTGAGAAAAGTCAAGCGTGCAGCTGCCAAGATGCCACTTGCCACCAGTTTGGCCATATTTCAGAGCTGCAACATCACTGGAGTGCCCAAAAGCACAAGGTGTGCAATACTCAGAGACATGGCCAAGGTAAGAAAGGCTGAAAGACGACCACCACTGAACAAGACACACAAGCTGAAACGTCAAGACTGGGCCAAGAAATAGCTCAAGACTGATTTTTCTAAGGTTTTATGGACTGATGAAATGAGAGTGAGTCTTGATGGGCCAGATGGATGGGCCCGTGGCTGGATTGGTAAAGGGCAGAGAGCTCCAGTCCGACTCAGACGCCAGCAAGGTGGAGGTGGAGTACTGGTTTGGGCTGGTATCATCAAAGATGAGCTTGTGGGGCCTTTTCGGGTTGAGGATGGAGTCAAGCTCAACTCCCAGTCCTACTGCCAGTTTCTGGAAGACACCTTCTTCAAGCAGTGGTACAGGAAGAAGTCTGCATCCTTCAAGAAAAACATGATTTTCATGCAGGACAATGCTCCATCACACGCGTCCAAGTACTCCACAGCGTGGCTGGCAAGAAAGGGTATAAAAGAAGAAAAACTAATGACATGGCCTCCTTGTTCACCTGATCTGAACCCCATTGAGAACCTGTGGTCCATCATCAAATGTGAGATTTACAAGGAGGGAAAACAGTACACCTCTCTGAACAGTGTCTGGGAGGCTGTGGTTGCTGCTGCACGCAATGTTGATGGTGAACAGATCGAAACACTGACAGAATCCATGGATGGCAGGCTTTTGAGTGTCCTTGCAAAGAAAGGTGGCTATATTGGTCGCTGATTTGTTTTTGTTTTGTTTTTGAATGTCAGAAATGTATATTTGTGAATGTGGAGATGTTATATTGGTTTCACTGGCAAAAATAAATAATTGAAATGGGTATATTTGTTTTTTAAGTTGCCTAATAATTATGCACAGTAATAGTCACCTGCACACACAGATATCCCCCTAAAATAGCTAAAACTAAAAACTACTTCCAAAAACATTCAGCTTTGATATTAATGAGTTTTTTGGGTTCATTGAGAACATGGTTGTTGTTCAATAATAAAATTATTCCTCAAAAATACAACTTGCCTAATAATTCTGCACTCCCTGTATACTGACTACCTTTACGATTAGGGCTTAAAACCTCTCATCATCATGAAGATTATAGCTGGAGCTGGATCAGGTTATGCTGCAATAGGCTCGGATTATTTCCACTCTCCTCACATTTTATCCCACTAATTGATGTCATTAAGTTTTGTTTTCTCTCTCTGATAGTGTGGGTTTTGTCCTTGTCTCTCTGTACTCTCCCTTTATTACTCTCCTCTTACTCCTGACCCTGCCAACTGTTCCTGGATTCGTGTTGGTATTTAAACTGTTCTTAATTACTTTTTGACCTATAACAATATCAAGCCTTACCAAGCCTATCAAGTTACTTTTCCATATTCTTATCGAGGTAAAAGCGCTCCCTGACATTAAAAATGTCTTTTTTTTAATGAGAGAGCTGCCCAAGAGGTCAGTAGAAAATGCAACAAATATAATATAACCACACTATAAACGTATTTTCTTCATTTTATATATGGCCCCTTCATAAATCATGTAGTTTAGAACCTGTTTACCAAAATAGCAAAGATATTAGCCGTAAAAACCGCAGAGAAACAACAGACGGCTGCCCTTCCCTGAGCCTGGATCTCCCGAAGGTCTCTTCCTACTAAAAGGGAGTTCTTCCTTCCCACTGTTGCCAAATGCAGCTCAGAGGGAAACATCTGATTGTTTGGGTTTCTCTCTCATCCTGGACGTCTCAGCCTTACAGTATAAAGCGAACTGTGAACTGCTGCTGCATAAATCAAACCTAAACACTAGAACTCGGCGTTAGCAGAAACGTGTGTCGCGATAAGCTCGGTGAGCTCTGGTGTTTTAGAATTAGCTGCTGTCCAGGTGTTTCGCGGTTACCTTGATGAGCAGTGGGTATCCCTTGGTGACCCCTTTCACGTGAGACGTCAACATGTTGTGCGTGAGGAGCTTCATGTTTACAAACAGGCGCTAAAAAGCCAGAAAACTGCGAACACTCTGACAGCTACACGTAAACCACGCTGCGGCGTTTACATGTGCACCGGAAGTGACGGTGGTACGTCGCGTAAAAGATTCCCGAAGCTTCCGTTGATTCCTAGTGGCTTTTAATTTATTATTAGGGGTATTTTTTAAATAAAGGCACATTTTCTGCACCACAAAAACACTAAAACAAATATTTGTCGTATAAATTATACAAAAAATGTTTCCAAAATATGTAATATATAAAGTAGCTTTTGAACACCCCTCTTTTTTGTTTTTTTCCCTCTTGTTCCTACTTCTGCAGTACCAAACTGCAGGTCAAATTAGAAAGTAAGTTATAATTCCATCTTTTCTTTGTTTTTTGTTTTTTTGACACGTTTGTTATAATGATCCAACCAGTTTAAATATGTTAAATAATATTAACGTATTTTGATATATTTTTAATATATTTTACATAACAGTAATTTTGCACTGCAAGTTTCTGAAAAATCAGTTTTTTGGCAGCGAAATTTATATATCCTTTATTTTGTAGATTTCGGTCACACCTATTTAGCCTGGAACCGGAGGAGACAAACCAGAGAGATGAACAAGAGAAAGTGACATGAACACCATAGGTAGACCAAAGGTTAGTCCTCTTTGACATATTTTGTATTTTACCAGTCTTCACCGTGTCACTGTAACTAAAGACACATGAATTTTAAAAGTTTCCTTCCTTTATTTCTATAAACGTTTGTTTTTCTTAAACACATAATAGAAAATTACAGAGTTTCTCTCTGCCTTTTGTTCTTTTTATAATTTTTGAAGTCTAAATTTTCCTCCAACTATAGAATCGCCCATTATGTATTTAGTGTAAAAAATTAAAAAGTGTGATTTTTTTTGTAATAACCCTTTCATCACGCAACATGCACAAAGATTATCAGAGAAAAAAGTAATGAAAGAGATTAAAGTTAAAAAAGTTAAAAAAAAAAAATATGCAAATGCACTATTCTCAGTATATTTTATAAAAATATTATCAATACTCAGGATTTGCAATATAATTATTGATGCACCAGTACATACTTAAAGGTTTAATTACTGCAGCAGCTCAAGATTGAGTTAGTTTGAGTCTTACCTTTTTTAAACAAGTGAAGATACCAGCCCTCATTTTGGATGTAAGTAATTACAAGTAAGTTCCTGAAATGCCATAGTATACAAACTGTACAGCAACAACACTGCTTAAATTAGCAATAGATACAATAAATAAATAATAACAATAATAAGATTCATAATAATAAAAATACAATAAATAAATAAATAAATAAAGGCAGACAGGTGTTCAGTTTTTATACTCAATTTTTTTTAATTTTTCTATTAATTTTGTATAATCCTCATCTTTGTATTATACAGGTCATTCATACAGTTTATGATATAGTAAATAGTAATTACACGCAAGAGGTGTAACAAGCATCAACCTGTCACCTTCACAGACGTGCATCATGTGTGCACACAAACACATTTTCTCATCCTCACACATTCACAGACAGACACACACACACACACACACACACACACAGAGACAGGGACATGCGTCCCTCACACTGATTAAAAACAAACAAACAAAAAAAGAGAAAATGTAAAACATTTTTAACCCTAATTTTTCCATCCTCCATTTTCACCAGATTCACATACCTCTTTACTCTTACTCTGAAAACAAATATGACAATACTTATGCTTTAACAAAATAATAATAATATTAAAAAAACACTAAGAAGAAGAGACAATTAAAAAAAAAAAAAATGCAGAAAGGCAACTAAAGATGTGGGCAGAGGACTTCTGAGGACATAGTGGGCTAATTGAGATCCCAGGATCTGACATTTAACAGGAGAGCTGCAGTGACGTCAGCTTGGAAAAACGATCATCTTCGTGAAGCTCGAGCAGAATCCAATATGCTACAAAATTTAGAGACTTCATGTGACCCGTTGTTTCTGTTCAGTCAGGTATGCCACTGTATGTGCTGAGCTTTGATTAGGGGATGAGGTACAGGTCCGAGGAAGGCAACACAAACTAGTTAAAAAGGACACTGTAAGGTTTATGGCACGAATAACAGCACTGAGGGTAGCGGGTGCATAGTGGGAGTCACAGCTAAACCAATCACACAGCTTTGTACCATCTGCAAGGGTGTTAAGCAAAGGACACTTGATCAAAAATATTTTCAGTTTCCATTATGAGCACAAAGAGAGCAAAACTAACACATGGCAACCCCCTCATAAGACAGGTACCCCCCACTCATCTGCAGAAGGCTCATTAAAGTGAAGCTGCTCTCAGTCAAAAACATCCCTTCTCCGTGCAACTCCGTGCAACTCGTGCTTAAAATCACTGCTTCAAATTACAAACAGCTTCAAGCATCACAGTTCAGAGCACACAAATGAGTGAGGAAACAGAGCGTGATAATCTTACCTGCCCCCTCTGCCCGGGTCAGACTGAAAACGAAGCCAGCAGAAAGTGACCGCGATATGTTTGCACTAACGTTAAGAAGAAAAAGACTAGTGTGTTACAGAGAGCAGGAAAACGAGCGAATCCCGAACAGAAAAATGAAGTCTGGCACGTCTATGTATGTGGGAGCAACATTAAACACTGCGCGTCAGGAACTGCAGCAGTAGTTAGTCCTTTTTTTTTTTCTTCTTTTTTTTTAAAATTTCTTCTTCTTTCCTTTTCTCTTTTTTGCATTGGAACACACGCTGACTCTTTTTAGAGACAACACACATGCAGCTACTCATACAACCCCTGGATTCCCACAGAATAGACTTTCCCAAATCATAATCTCATACTCTCGTATACACATACGCACACACACTTTCCCTCACACACAGACACAAAAAGCTGTCCTCATTCTTGGGCGTCCTCTGTGCGCCACTTGAGGAAATCTTCTTTTCGGGCGTCCGGTTTGATCTGGTTTCTCATGCCACCCAGGAGATTGGAGGTGGCTTCAGAGGCCACTATTAAAGGTCGGACTACAGTGGGCGGGATCTGCCGCAGGACGCCGCCCACGGCTCCGGGGAGACCTTTCTGTTCGTGGCCGCGGGATGCTACATCGCACAACTGTTGGGCCGTGTCAATCACTCCCTGGAGAGCAAAGAGAGCAGACAGTTTAGTCTAAAAATTTAGGGTTTCAGCCCCCTTTGCATTCATGCATGCTGAAGTTTCTACAGGGCCTTTTAACATATAGTTACCCTCTTCTACCAACATAGATGTAGCTGCAGAAATTTTCTTTTCATCCTCAGCCCTGGTTAACCCTGGCCTCTAACCCACGAACTCTTTCTACATTTTAAGAGCGTCTATTCGGGCACGCACCTCTCTGACAGTGTCGTAGGCCTTGGCCACTCCTTCTCTAAGGTCTGCAGGCTGGGCGACTCTTCGAGGTCGACTAGAGGTGGCCCGGCCTTCGGTGATGGCGTAGCGATTCAGAGGAGGCGTTGGAGACAAGATGTCGTACACGGTCTCTGCTGTAGCCTGTCACAGAGGTACACAGACACCAGAAGAGTTATCGGCATATTAGGAATGTGTGCTCTTTACCTTCAGGCTTTTAACTTCTGTGTAACTAAGAGTCATGATCTGCACTCAGAGTACCTGGATAGCCTGCACCAGCCTGTTGCTAAGCTCCAGAGCAGCGGATGCTGTTGAGGTACCAAAGGACGCTGCCCCCCTCTGGAGACCTCGAATGATGCGTCCATCCTTCCTGTACTGCTCTATAGGCAGCCAGAACAAATCCCTCACTCCGTGGACTGGACAGGATGAAGGAGAGAGGAAGTATGAATCACAATGCAATCAACAATGGAAAGCAGCTGTAAAAATGTTGCAGAAGACAAAAGCAACTTACACAGCTGGACGACTGAGTGCATGGGTCCGACACCTCCCAGGATGCCGGGCAGCTGATTCTTCCTGATGTCCGTCAGCCACTCTGTGACGGCGTACTGAATCACTTTGTCGACCCCGAGGAGACTGGAACATGCAGAAAGTCTCAGAAAGTCAAACTACTAACAGCAAATTTAGGGCAAATTACTGAAAAATAGCTGAAATGTTTGCTTGTTGGTTTGTTTTGTTTTTACCCGTGTCTGCAGCAGAGCCTCTTCAGTTTCAGCTCGGAGCAGTTTAATTGGGCCAGACCGATCAGAATCCCTGCAAACGTCCCCTGAGGAACAACAAGTGTGAAGACACATCATTTAAACCCTTTAGCTTTTTGTTTGAATCAGTAGACAGGATCTCTGAATGACCACTCACTTGTTCAATGACGACATGCTTGCCATGATAGTCGAGCCAGATAGGCACTTCAGATGTGAAACGAAACTCCCTGAAAAGGATGGAGACAAGACGCGGGAAACTTTATCAATCATTTAAACTTTTAGTCTTTGAGTTACTCTACTTTATTTAACCTAATTTGTTAGAGGTGAATTTTCTTCTTTGGCTTCTGTAACATAGGAATTTCCTAGCTAGTAACTTACATCATCTTTACAGTATTCTCTGCTCTTTTTTATTCTCTTTCTCTGGATTTCTCTCTCTCTTTTCAGTCACTACATACCGGAAGTAGATTGGCTGGTCAGAGGAGGTGCTGGAGCCAGCAGAAGAGGAACTCTGCTCACTGTAGGTAGTTTCCACAGAAGCTGTGAGGTCAGGTCCAAGACTAGCAGCAGCAGCAGCCATCTCTAGATCCTCAGACCCCTTCTGGGAGAAATCTGCCTTCACTGAAAACAAAGAAATTACAACAGGTCACAAACCTAGCATGCTAAAAATTCACCTCAGTCATCATTTAAATGTACTCTGTAGCTAATTAAAATTCATTGTGCCACAACGATGAACAAGAAAAAGACTACAACTCCATAAAAATCAGCTCGGCAGATCTGACATCAAAGAATTGAATGATAAAAGAAGACCTGACAGAGCTCACCTTCAGCTGCAGGATCCACAGGCAGGTAAGGATTAACAGAGGAAGCTAGATTACTAAAAAAGTCTTTCAGGAAAAACAGTGCGTCCTACACAAGAAACAGGAAAAAAAAATAAGAAAAGATGTGAATACTTTATGGGAGCAGTCCAAACAGCAGAATGAATGGTAGTGAATGAATTTTGAGCTACAAAGAAACATCTGTGGAGTGTGAAGCGGCTCATTTATGACGATCAAACAGATTTAATACATCTATACTCAAAATAATTTCTGCAGTAAGACTTGTTTTTTTGTGCCACCACCTCATGGATGAGGTTCAAGAGCAGCTCTCAGTATTCAGTCCCAAAAGTTACCTGGTCGATGTTGAGTCTCAGTGGCAGCAGGCTGACCCGGAGACAGCACTCTGGCCCCCCGAGGCCAGACTCAGGACACACCTGCAGGGCCTTCACAGTCAACTACAAAAATGAGACACACCACATGAGTACTATCATTCAAAGTCTGTTCAGCATGTCCCTAATTGCATTAAAGCTAAGCTAAATAGAAAGTGCACAAAGCAAGTAAAGATTTACAACATCAGGATGGTTTGACTCCAAGTCAGATGCTGTGCACGACAGAAAATTCAGTTCTAATCAAAGACCCTCCGTCTCTCTGTCTCACCATGTTGGAGTGGGCTCGGCGGGGCATGCTCTCACTAGTGTAGAGGTAGAGGAATTTGTTGATTTGTGAGGAGGCCAGTCGGTCTCGAACTTCCAGCTCCTGGACGATGAACACCTGCCTGGAGAGCGGCTGCTCACCACCGGGACCGACCCCGACCGCAGGTGCTGCTGACCCCTCCCCATCCTGCCCCGCTACAGCCACTGGGTAGGACTCATGCTGGAACGACACCTGGAGGACAAAACAGGAGACACATGTTGAGACAGAGGTATAGTGATGTATGGCTGTATGTCAATATGTATTTAAAAAAAACTTACATTTTCAAACCAGTGATATCAATGCATTAGTGTACCTTGGTGAGCTGTATCTCCATCAGCAGGCTGTGCTGACGGCCGATGCCTCCAGCTGAGCGCCAAGAGTTCTGCGGTCGAGAGGAGGGGGCGGAGCGAGAAGGTGACCCACGGACGCCAGCGGGGACTGAACGACCTCTGCAGAGAGGTGCACCCACACACACAGGAGAACAAAAAAACTATAAATCTGACAAACTATGTACACAACAGTTTCAAAAAACTTATGGACTGGACTGACCAATCAGTGTGCTAATGTTTCAGTACTTTAATATTTATATAATTAAGTATATAATAACCATGGGTATCTGTGCATGAAAGAATTCATGTGCATTGTTACCTGTTCGCGTTCTGAGCATGCAGAGACATAGGCCTGCCTCCAAAATCCTTTCCCCCGTAAAGGTGCCAGACCACAGAGATCTCCCGTAAAACTACCCTACTCTGAGGCACCGGGAAGCGACTCGGGGCTCGGAGCAGGTCTGAGCTGCCACGTGGCCGGGAAAAATGGCTATCCTTCACTCTAATGGGCCCCTCGCACAGCACCGTTACCGTGGGCTCCCCATCCCTGGGCTGTAATAAACACACATGTAGACATTTTGTGAGTGAGCACAGAGTCTGAAATGGGTTCATGAATGAGAGGTGACAGGGAAGTGAAAGCTAAGAGGGGACCCTCACAGGGATGCCCATGCCGGGAGCCTCCAGGATGCAGAAGTCGTCATTGTCGGTGGAGCCCTCGGAGCCTTCCTCTGACATCATATCTGCCTGCGCCTCTGTCGCTGTGGCAACCAGCCCATCAAGCTCCCCCTGAAGGACAGAGGGGCCGTGCTTTGAGGCTTCATCGGGGAACAGGTAGACGGAGACGGGGGAGCTTCTCGGCATTGAAGGTGAACCTGGATGAAAGCAGACAGAATCAGATGTAGATATTTAGCAAACTGATACTCTATACAGACCATAACACCGCCTGTTATACAAAGAATGCCTCTGTTCCCACCACAGAATTTTTTGGGTTTTCAGACACTCAAACGATATCATAAAAAAATTTTTTTTAAAAAAGGAACTGAATTAAGTTTTTAAATCTACATTTTCATAATACTGGCCTGACTTCTACAAATGTCTGTAGAGAAATCTCCCGTGTGTAAATTGAAGCATGTCTGCACACATGGGAACGGGATAATTTGACCTAACTATAGGCTGTCAGGATGATGTCAGGAGTTATAAACAGAGCAACTCTGCAGTACCTGGTTCTAAACTTTCGTCTCTGTGGCTCTTCTCTGTGTCGATTAAGGCGTCAGCCAGGTCGTACTGGTTGATCTCGGCGGTTTCAGCGGGAGGACAGGGCAGCATAGACGCTGGACTTTCTGACAGCTAATAAAACACAACAACATTGGTATGTTGGACCATTTTATCACATCTTTAAAGTAAACATCATACACGCCACATTTCACCAGCCTTACTGGTAATTTCTGTCCAGCGATTTCAGTGGGCGAGGTGTGTCGCGGCGGCGGGTGCAGGTCGCCCTGAGAGACCAGGTACTGCAGCAGATTGACGAGGGCAGCACAGGAATCTGCACAGGTGTGCAGATGGACCACATTGTTGGAACAACGGAGCTCAAAGAGCGGCTGAGACTGCAGAATAGAGAGGACCAATGGCAGTGGGGACACAGGAGGGAAGATCATGAGACAGATGAGAGAACCTTAAAGCTGCGACATTTCCACCAAAAAGATAAAACATTTGTTAAAAATGTTAACAAAATGTGTAATGGTACAGAAATAGAGTTTTATTGTAGCTGAGTTTATTCAGAAACTTCATTAAATCAAATCCTCTTCTCATTTAATCTTTTAATCCTTAAAATTTACAATTTTTTATTTACATATTTTCTTTAAACTTCATTTTTCATTGTGAAACCTCAATCTATACATAAAAGAGAAAAAAAAATCACAACTTTTAAAAGTCATGTTTATAGAAATACTATAAGGGGGAAAAGGATAGGTTGTACATATCTACTTTTTTGTGTATCTCATTTTAAACTTATAGTAAATTAATACAAGAAAGAAAATAAAAGATTCTTTTTCATTACATATTTTCTACTCTACATTTTCTCAAATACATCATCCATATCCCCATCCTTCATTATACTTTCCTATAAATGTATCTACTAATTCTATGATTTAAATCAGAGGGATTTAGGTTTTTTCCTACCGTTTGATATTTTCTTCAGTGAGTAAATAATTCTCAATTAAGACTGATGGGAGTTTTCTTCTCCAATATAATTCATTGTGCCTTTAAATATTCTACAAACTTAAAAACTTCTAGTCAAAAATCGATTTAAACTGCATGCAATTTCTCCAGCACAGAAAACCTGAGCTTGGCATAATCAAGAACATGGACGGGTACTTGTATATGGCTTTTCTATTCTAACTGAGCACTCAATGCACTCGCTTACTACCAGCCTCATGCCTACACATGCTTTTTAAACCGATCATTCACACACTCGCACTCCTGGACGCCTGAGGACGCTTCACGGAGACTAAAGAAAACCGAGGATCAAGCCACCAACCCTTCTGATTGGTAGGCGACCTGGTCTACCCTCCTGAGCCACAGCCGTTGCTGATGAGGTTGTTTGTTTATTATGGCTGCATTATTATACGTTGTTGATGCCTTGTTTATCTGAATATTTAACTTACTTGTAATGACTCTTATCCATCTTTTTTTTCTTGTTCTTTCTTTCGTTCTTTCTTTCTTTCTTTCGTTTGTCTGTATTGCCTCGGGATCTAAAATTTTTTTGTCTTATTACAGCCCATAAAAACTTTAAAAATTTAATAAAAAGGAAAACAAATAATTAAAAAAAGAGAGCAAACAGATCAAATGTACCCAAATAAAGATTGAAAATAGACATTTAGAGCAATTTTAATTGATTTTAAACAGACATTTTTCATATTATACCCTGAATATGTCCTCACTGACCTGGTTATAGGACAGCTGCATGGGTGAGGAGGGACGCCCTGTTTACTGTGGCTGGTTTTGGTTTCCTGCCCAGCTGAAAGAGATTCTAGTCCTAAATTGCTACCTGGGGCTTTTTATCGTATTTAAACTTCATTATAACAAACAAAATATTTATAAACACGAAGCCTGTGCTTGTTAGTGGTTTGTGAAGATAATTGCACTAAATTGTAATGTTTTATTTATGCTCACATATTTTGCTGGCAGCAGTAATCTTTTTCTTTTTTTTTCTTGCTGTGGTTCATGGCTGCTGAGGGTGAAGGAGACAAAGGTAAGTAAACAGATGGTGAGCACTCACCAGCTTTCCCGTATCACTGCCTTTCCATGTGGTGATGGCGAGCTCCAGCAGGTCAATGTCCAGGACACACACGTAGTCTGTATGACACAAACACGCGGTGGTTTTATTAGGAAACTGCTTATTTTGCAGTCATTTCAACACATTTTTTGTTTATTTTACTAACAATAACTGCAGGACAGCTCTTGAACTGGCCAACTTGTTTTCAGAATGCCTGTTTTTGGAAAAAGTACAAATTAAGTGACCTTTCTATTTGCCATTCAGCTTCCCAACATTAACCGGTGGACGTAGCTCTTCTTTTTACTTTCAGCATAAAGATGACCTTTTAGGCCCAGTTCCAGCCATATTTTTTTATGTTTTATTCTTGGACTATACTGGAGCATGATTAACAGTTCAAAATAACTCTGATTTATCTTAAACTGCGCCTCAATACAGAAACAAACAATTTTAGCCCCCTTTTCTAAGAAATACGACTTTCTTCTGATTGGCTCTACCTAGTACGTTTTCCAGATGTTTGACAAACTGAGGGTATTACCTCCATTTAACATCATACAGAGCTCACATACTTTATGTGATCCACCACTTTAAAGGCCAAAACAATTCAGAGGGTGGTAAATTACTCTTAAACAGCTCTAATATCAGTCTCACAGGCCTCATCTTAAAAATACTAGACCACCAAACTTGGGATAACCATTTTCACTGTTCAGTCATCTGTTGTTCTGAGCAGCATGGCCAATGATTCGGTCCCCTGTTAGTTTCTGATATCGCAAGACACTGATTAGTTTAATGCATGCAAGATAAGAAAAGAAAATGCTACTTCTCGTCTAAGCTTCACTGGAGTTCCTCAGCACACAGTCCTGAATAACTCTAACAGATAAAATCAAAAAAGAAACCCAAACCAAACCAAACCTGTTTTGACACAGCTCCAAAAGGCATCTGAAGTACCTTACCTCTCCTCAAGTCCACTGTTTCAGTCTCACATTTGTCAGAGAGGTAGAGAGCAGAATCATCCAGGATGAATCTGACCACAACAGAACAAAAATGAACAAAGGTCTCACAACGATTCATACACTGTGACAAAAACTGACAGCAACGGTTTTGATTATCATTTTAATGGACAATCTTTATGTCGAGTACCTGAGGTGGAAGGTGGCAGTGTCAACAATGATATTACTGGACAGAGAGAAGGACTCCGCTGTGAATAACACTCGCAGGGGCAGATACAGGGGTCTGAGAAACAAGATATGAAACAAGGGTGTAAAACGAGAAAAACAAAACAAAATCCATGTCCACATTAGTTTACAAAACCTCTCTTTTGGGTGTATACCTATAGTCAACAGCACAGGTAGCGAGGTGCGTGTGGAGGACAGTGATGACGGCCGGCGCGGTGTATCCCAGAATAGGATCGTCGATGACATCCAGGAAGTCGACCAGCTGGAACAGTTTGCAGGTCATGAAGTAAATTTAGACTTTATCCACTTTATTTGACTTCTTTGTGTAGAGTGCGCTTTTTATTTTTCTCTTTAGTCCAAATGGTTTAACTACCGGTTTAATTACCACATTTACACGTTCTGCAGGATAGAGCTCATTATAGTTATGTAATTTTCCATCTTAAATCATATTTTTTTCTGTCTACAGTGTAACAACCTATACTCATTTATTATTTCTGGGAGCAAGAAGTTGTTTTTGGCAGAGCCGGTAATAGACTAATAGCAGCTGCCAGCACACTCGCAGCCGTTTTCAGCTGTCTGGATTTTTTATTCATTTCCTGTACAGAAACATTTTCAGCGCAATTAATCTGACCTGTATAATCAATCTGTGAGGTCCAAGTATATATATTTTTTTCTTCCCCCCACACATCTCCTCTAAACCACATCTACATCAGTGATTACAGCACTTTCTAAATCGCCTGCAACCTCCCTGATGCAGCAATTTAAATGTTTTTTCTTAATGTATAATCGTGAATTATATGTTGACTGCACAAGATAGTGGCTATAAAATAATGACAGCATCAGTGTTTAGACTGATGGTGCAGAAAATGAAGAAAATGAGGGCTTAATTGTGCTTCCAAAACTAGAGTAAGACAGAGCCTGTGTTTTCCTGGTAGCTATTTTCAGCCATTTTCACACAGATAAGAGAAATGGTGGATGCTGGAAGAACCAGACTAACTGTGGAAACTCAACACAGCAAAAAAGCGTCCTGTTGTTATAAGAGCCAAGAAAAGCAAAGAGGGAGAGTGATAGAAGAGTAAAACTCTTTCACGATGGAAGGAGCTCTGGGACTATGGCAGGGTCTAAACCGACATTTAGCTGGCATTATTTCTACTCAAGAAAGAAAAACCTGCAGTCTGAACAGGGGATGTTTTTAGAACTGAAAGCAGTCATTAAATTATGATAGTGTCCCAGAGGGGAGGGCAGGAGAAAAGTTGTTTACTCCAAGTACTTGGAAAAATGGCTCACTATAAAAAAAATAAATACAATAATAGTGTGTTAGTCTAGTTTCTATTCAGTCCTTTTTAGCCAGTTTACCAAAAAAGAAAAGAAAAAAGAAATCTGTGCAGATATCTTTTTGTAGAATGTCAAAAAACAGCAGTCTAGGAAGAAAAAGATATTTCCTGAATCGCAAAACAGCAAGTCTGACATTTTTCTCTATGACAGCTGAAATTTCTAATCCAAATACTTCAAAATTGAATAGCAAAAACTTCCATTCATTTTTTTAAACCAACTGGAGCCTATCATGCTGTCAAAGTGGTGAGATGCAGGTAGACCCTGGTCAGGTCGCCAGTCCACGGCAGGGCTAACCCAGAGAACAAGAAGACAAATTCATGCTCATTTTCACACCTGTTGCCATTTTAGAATCACCAATTAGCCTCACATGCATGTCTTTGGACTGCAAAAGGAAGCCGCACGACCTGGAGAGAACTTATTAAGGAATGCGGAGAGCATGGAAACTCCACATAGAAAGCCTACAGAAGCTTGTTTTCCCCCCCACAGAAAAATGTATATTTTTTGCCATCCACAAGTCAAAATTCTGACTTCCTCAGAAGTTTTTTTTTTTTAAAAACATTTTTGTTTGATTTAGACAGAAAAAGATAGACAGGAAAGAGACTGGGAGGGGTAACAACACATAACAAAGAGCCGCAGCAAAGGCTGCTGCATTTCAGCCATATGGCATATGGTTGCCTGCTTAACCAGTGAGCTAGCTCTCTAGATTTCGACTTCAGCAAAATGCTATTTTGTTTTCAGTGGCTTCCATATCAGCTAGCTGGTGGATTCAGACTGAGGACCTTTTTGTTGTTAGGAGACCGTACAAACCATTGCACCGCTGTGCCTCTTTAGTGTGATTCATTCAGCTTCTTACCTGCTCGTGCCAACTGTGGTTGGTTTGCGTCATGTAATGTCGCATGGTGGCACCTTGAAGGCGAAGGGCAACGAGGAACTCCTGTGAAGAGAACAAGAAATAAAAAACCAAATCAACAACAATAACAATAACAATCATCATCACTATCAGGTATGTGAGGACATGCCTTGACATTTCTCTGAGGGTCCAGTGTGATTTTGATGGCTGTGGATAACATCTGCACCTCCCCCTCCCTGCCGCTCACACTGCTCACTCCCACCTCTGTGGGGTAGATGGTGAGGTCCAGGTGCTTTGGGGGCATGAAGCTGGGCATTTCCAACCGCTGCGGGATGGGGGTGTCCTTCAAGACAGCTGTGTTTGTGCAGCACATGAAAAAGTTAACTGCATACTTAGTGCATAACACACACCACGCTGAAACTAAATGTCTTTAAATAATACCACAATGCGTACCTTGATGGTAGAGCTCCACTCGTCTGCTCTCCAGACACAGGAAACTGAGATTGGGGTCATTTTGATGCTGCGCTACACTGAATATCTTCCCCCCTTCCAGATCAAGCACGAGCTCTCCGTGACTCTGGTCCTCCTGAATCAATGACATCAGTGTCAGCAGAACAATACATGACGAATACACATTTAACAATGGAAAAGCATTTTACACATCTTCATGATGATAGGAACAATGAATAAATTTAGATAAATACATTCATTAACATGTGGTTGGAAATCTGATTACAACTACTTTATAGTCATTAAATCTTCATCTCCTGACTTGAAAGGCTAAAAATAAGAAGTTCCAACACATTGTAGTTTAAGATAAACAATCTTGGAAGGTTTTAATAATTCGTATCTGATGCAGTTAAAATCCACAAAATTCACTGTCTTTTGGCCACCTTCTTGTCTGTCCTGGCTTGGAGGCGACCCTTCCCGATAATCACAGTGAGGGAGAGAAGGCTCAGATTGTGGTTGGGACGAGGAGCCATCGGATGCGACTTTCCAGATGATTCACTGGCCAAGTAGTACTGACACTCGTCCTCTTCTGAGTCAGAGTCTACAGCAGAGAGAGAGCATGAGAGAAGACGAAGGAAAAAACATTTTCTCTGTTTAATTTTGCTCATCAGTGAAGGAAAAATTCTCCAAACATAATAAAATACTTAATATAAGATGACCTGAGAGGTTATTATGTCTAATAAATCTACAATATGCTCAAGTTTTTCCATCAAATGAGCCAGACTCACCCAGTCTAAAGGCTGACTTGCAGAGCTGGAACTCGTCCTGGTGATGGCGACTGTGGTCGGGGCTGTGGGCTGAGGGGGGAGGAGGCGGGGGAGGCTCCCACATCAACAGATCATTATTGATCCTTGTGGACAGAGGGACGGGTGAGGGAAAATTACTGTTAGTCCTGAGGCAGGATTTACGACCAAAATAAGGATGAAAATAGGAAAAAAGCTGGAAGAGATATTAATATAACAAGCAAAGCCAGTTTGACACGACCACCTCAAAGACGGAGAATGGCGTTAACAGTACAGCTCCGAGACACTCAGAGGGAAATGAAGGAGCTCGTTTCGAGTTATGTGGTGGAAGAAACGCTACCAGTATGAACTCGCTACACAATCAGCTAAAGTCAGTACGCTCGGGCTGGACTCCCTCTGCACATATAACCAGCACTCGTGAGCTAATTGTAGGAGCAAGTTTATCTCTGGTGATGCAAAAGTACTTTAATGAGTTACTTTCATCTACAGTATAAGTAATGATGCAACATAACTTTTTATCAGCAGTAACATGTTATGTATTAAGTTACTTTTAAATGTATCCAGCACTGAACACTATTAACACCTAAAACTAGCAGAATCTTCTGTGTGTCAAAGCAGGTAGAGTGCATCTGTAAGACTTTATAAGAGTTGTTTGTATTTTGAATATTAAACTTATGAGTTTAAAAAAGTAGAGTCCATATTTTTTAAGGACACCTGGATTATTCTAAGCTGGGAGGGCAAACAATGGTCTTGTGATACTCTTTACATACCTGTTATAGATGCTCTGGAAGGCCTGTTTGCTGGGGAGCAGGATATAAGCTAGTGGCATGCTGATGTCCACAGCACACTGACACTGAGCCACACACTGCTCCTGAAACTGACGCATCTCCTCTGGGTCGGCTGGAATCACCATCTAAAACACACGTGGAGGAGAGGTGAGGCGAGGAGGAACATGGATGGCTGAGATGGTTTATAAACTGGTATGTGTCATGTTTTTCTGTGTCAGCACACCTCCTCAGTCTCAAACATGGTGCGGTTGGAAGAAAAAGGAGAGCTCGTTTTGTCGTTGAATTCACAGTGACTTTCAAAGAAGGCGGCACCAAGGTCCCTGATGAGGCCCGGGTTCATGCCACTCAGACCAGCTGCTGGGCCCTGAGCCTCACCTCCTCGCACACGCACTGATATCCTGTTTACAAAGACGTGAGGAAAGCTGATTATGAGTGATGAGAAGGAATGATGAAGAAAGTCAGCTTTGCCGTCAGTTGTATCTTGAGTGTTGCCACTCAAGAGACAACTGACCATCATAAGACGGAGTCTGTGACTCCTTTTATGAATCACTGATCCACTGATGACCAGAAGGACTGACCTGGGCAGAGTGTCCCGGTTCTTCCTCACTCTGATACAAGGGAAAGAGCTTCCCTCCCAGCCCTCATATGACCCTGGTGAGACACAAGACATTGGGAAATTAAACTGAGTTCTAAATATCAGACTAAAGGAATTATTAACTAAACTATAATCTTAGAAACCAAGCCGGTAAAAACACAACTTGCATGGGTACATCAGTATAAAACGCCAGATATGAAAATGTCTGCATTCATTATAAAAGACACTTGCATACAACTTAACTTTATGTACAGAAAGACACAGGTCTCTCTTTTTTTAAAAAATATAACGCTAATTTAAGATTAAAGTTATAGTTTATTGTTTCCAGAAGTCACTAATAACTAGAAATTTAACACTAAAAGTACATCGGACCATCTTTGCTAAACAGTGGTCAGTACTCTGGTCATCTAGCTTTGGTTCCTCCTGTCATGAATCTTCACTGAGTAGCAACAACTACTTGTGTGTGTTCCCACCGTGCAGGTCGGTGAAGGAGGCCTCCAGCAGCTGGGTGAGGCAGGGGGCCCACGGCTGTCCGGGTGTAGTCTGCTCACTTTGCAGGTCTGGGGCCTCCTGGTGTTTCAGCTCAAACTCTGTCATCTCCAACACCAAGGTCTCCTGCCGCACCGCCCTCTGGGTCGGAGGCCGACGCTTTGGGAGGGGCCGCAGGTCAGGTATGGGGAAACGAAGTCTGAGGACGGCGTGAGGCGACAGGAGGGTGAAGGAGGAGCTGAGCTCAGTGCTGTGAGTCTGAGAGGAAAGTAGGAGGAAACGGTTGAGCCTCAGTGGCTTGTATTACCAACATATCACTATAATTATAAACTCTATAGCCTTTAATGATGCCAAGATTAAGTATCCCCTCAGATCCAGTAACCGTGAGGGATTTCTTTAACAGCAGGTCTCTCTGTATGGTCTGGACCTAAGACACGATACACAGCTCGTACTCTCTGGGTGACCTCATTTATTGTTTTCACAGAATAAATCTATTCCACTGACCTGTACGAGTCCTGGTCCAGGTGTCTGGTTGGGACAGTAGCTGAAGGCTTTGCTGAGGCTCCTCAGGCGGCTGAGGATGTCCAGATCCAGTTCGGCACTAAGCTCAGCCAGCTCCACTCGCACAACGCTGCTCCGCCGCAACACCTGCTGCTTGCCCTGCAGAAACACATGAACACACAACAGGTTAAAGAAAAAAGAAATTGTTGTTATTCTCACATAAGTTTTTGACATAATGTTTGGTTGATTATGCATGTTTGAATAGCTAAACTAAACTATAAGCCTTTTAGTGGTCAATCCTTCTGAAGAGCTTCATAAAAATCTGCATATATAAATACTGGAAATATTACCGTACAGATTTTTCAGGATATAGCTATTAAAGATTAAAAAAAATTACTTGAACTTTTCAGTATTTTAAGGCATAAAAAGTTAAAGGGTAAAGTTTTGTTTTGTCACAAATATCTATTTTTATTTAATATGACCTGAAAAAAGAAGGAAAATCTTTCTTAATAAAACAGTAAGAAACAAATACTTAATGCTTTTCTTTTTAAACTATCAAAATGTCCTTCCTGGAGTTCACATTTTCATGCAACTGCTTCTTGTCACGTGTATCCTCTCCATTGCAAACACTAATTTTGGCTAGGAGTCAAACCTATACTGTTTTAACCTCAGCTGGCACTGGGAAAAATACATAGAAATCATTTTGGTGCCAATCTGCAACCATGAATATAACTTATATTTGTTTACAGTAAAACTCATTATGGAACCATTAAACCATTTCTGAAAATATTTCTGAGCACACTGTGGCTTGGTGATTAAAAGGTGAACTGCACTTTATTATTAGAAGATATACCTTTAACTTTTACTTTACCTGATACACTCCTTTTAAAATGTATATTTTGTAAATGATGATGGGTGAACAGAACAGGAAGTCTTGAACTGAATAACCACCATCAGGGTATCCTGGCTCCAATGTAAACCCAGAATAATTTGCAATTTGAGAGGCTAAGTCAGCGGACTAGTCGAAAAGACTGGGCCGTGTGTTTAGAAACGCTTACCTTACGCAGGCGTTTTTCAGTGAGGCTGTAGTGTAACTGGGCACACGGTCTGGCTGCAGCTCCAACTGTGAACAGACCAGCTTTCTGGAACTGAAGCAACTGAAAAGAGAAACCCAAAGGAGAGTTGAGACTGGATTTGTAGGTTTTCCCTTGGGGTGGTAAAGAAGCAACAAATATACCACTTCCAGACAATAGGGAAAGGTCATCTTAAAGGTGAAATTCTTATCTGACATTTTCAACTGTAATTTAAGTCACTTTTCATTTATTTTACAATAACTTTAGTCTGAACAGCCATTTCTCAAAACCTTAAATATTGATGTTTGTTAAGCTCTTATGAAATAACTTACTTTGGACTGTGCAAACACTGACTTTAATGTGAATGCTTCACAAAATTAAATTCTCAGCACAGAGACAAGCTTTCACCTTTACAGTGTGAACACTGCCTGTTTTTGTTTTGTTTTTTTAAAGTTTGACAGACTGACAGAGAGATGATCTACCTCACAGTACTCCGGCTTTCCGTCCTCCCAGAGGCACTCTAACAGCTCCAGTCTGCTGAAGGAAAGGTCAGAGGTCACAGCCCTGTTTTGGCGTCTCCCACTCCGCATCTCACAGGTGACCTGCACCGCTGCTCCTGTTAATCTGCAGTGAGAACGATAAAGAGAAACAAACTCTTGGTCTCAATGGGAAAACTTGACCACCTGTGTGTGAATGCAATTTGAGAGAGAGGATGGAAGCAGGACCAACAAAAAGGAGAAAAAAGGAGAAAAAAAACTCAAAAACATCTGCATCCTCCTCAATACCTACAGACTAACTTCATTAATGTTTGTAGTACTAAACTACATATAATATAACTATCACCCAATGATCAATCACAAGCACCTGATTATCAAAGTGTTTTTTTCTATCTCCTTCCATGCAAAACTCCAATAAAGACAAAGTATGTGTGTATTTTTCAACCTGAGATTTGAGTGTGGGCAGGCTTTGGCGAATCCGCCTCTCAGTTGATGGAAGTCTCTTTCACTGAACATGCTGTCCTTGAAGGCGCTCAGCTCCTTGAAAAACACCTTAGACACCTGAGCCAATGACGAGGCTCCGTCAGCCCTGGAGGGTTGCGGATCCTCCTGCAGAAGGGTTAGAGTGAGTCCGCCAAGGGTCATTCGCAGCAACGCGTCAGGCTTCAGCTGCTCTGCCTGGCCGCTGTGTGATCGTCCTGCAAAGATGAGAGTTCAGCATAGAGACAAAGCATGGGCAGGCTTTCTTGCTTAATATATGGATCTAAGTAAATTAAATTTGCTTTACATTTAGGTGTCATAGTGTTAAGACACTGCTTCTATTACTAAGTGCAATCATGACACTTGTTATATTAGATCTCCTGATTCTTCTATAGGCACAAATGCCAGGACTCCCTTATTTTAACACCATCTTCTGGCACCCTTCTCTTTTGCCGTTTCTCCCAGAAAATTCAAGTAACTTGCCTGAAAATCAAACTTTTTTTATGTATAAATATCAGACATGCAAGCTTTTTGTGGTCATCTAAAGTTCCAAGACTGTCCATTAAACACAGCCTATATGCAAACCTGGTGACCCAATTCAGGGTGTATGTCTGCAGGTAGACCAATTAGATGCTCCCTGACTTAGTTATTTTACTTCACCACTTCAGCTCCTTTAATAGCAAAGGCAAATTGAAGAGTAAGACTTGAAAATACTGAAAAATCAATAACTTTGTGGCTTTTGTGAAGCTGGAAAGATTCAAGCTTCCTGAATCAATAGCAGCACATTTTTCCTGAAGTATTCAGGTAGAGTGTGAGTTTCAACCAAACTGTTCAGTCCTCTGGCCGGACAAATAGCTCTGGCGTCTCTGTGCTGTGCTAGGAAAATGTACAACTGTGTAGTTTCACCAAAATCATTTTACACATATCCCACCTGTCCCTCTTCCCAACATAAACCCATTACTTAGCACTCCACATTACCTCTACTGCGGCCGCTGGCCTGGGGTAGACTAGACAGACAGCCAGCAACAGGATATCTCCTGGGACAATTCATGATGCCCTGGCAGGAAAGGTCAAAGTGAAAACAAGAAGATTTACAAATTCCCATTTAATGCATGCTATTCTTGAACATACAAAACTTTGTGCTTGCACTTGGTGCTAAAACACATTTTCGCATTTGTTAACAACTGTGAAATGCCGAAAATAAAATAAATGAAATAATTGTTAAAAAAAATCATATTAGATATCTTTAATACCTTTCATGGCATGAGCACACGATACAAATACAGATCAACCAGAAATTTATTCTGACAGTTTTTGGAACTTAGAACATTCAGGCATCTGTTAGAAATTTAAACATGCGCACGCACACACATGGTGTACCTGTGCAGACAGCGATCCCGGCTGTGTGAAGCTGGCTAGACTGTGTGTGGAAGACTCCATGTCGCTGTCTGACAGCTCACTGCTGGAGCGGACAGATGTCACACTGCTAGTCATCCCAGCAGGACCCATAGAGTAAAACATTTCTGCAGGAAAACACACACACACACACACACACACACACACACACACACACACACACACACACACACACACACACACACACACACACACACACACACTGAGTGATTAATTACTGAAATGTGAACAAACACTTCTTCACGTCATGTTCCTGTAAGAAAAGGAGCAGCAGTTTTACACACCTTCAGGAACAGGACATAAAATTAAAATACCAGACTACTCACACTGGTGTCCTGTATCTCCTTTAAATGACACTATCAAAGGTAACTGTGTATTAATTGTGAGCTAAGATATTAGGAACCAACACCATTTACTATCCAAAAAAAAAGAAAAATCAACTCATGCTTCGCAATTTAAATATGCAGATTCTTAACAATCCTGCTGATGTTAAAATGCATTTGAAGTAGACACAGTATAAGAGGTGTTGTACTGATCCGTGTACCTCCATTCTCCATGCCGGTGACAAAGGACTCGAGGTCAGGCTCAGTTTCCCACTCATCGTCTCTGGGACTGGAGCCGAGCTGCTTACCGAGGTCTTCCTCAATCATTCGCAGGTCATCCGAGTCTAACGGACGACTGTGAACTCCGCCGCACTTGGTCTCTGGCTCTGGGTAATAGAGAAAGAATATCTGATTAAAATGGTTCAAAGGAAAACAGACCATGTGTATAACCTCACATTTAGGAGGCGTTTAAAAATATCTGTGACATTACTGTTTAGCTCCAGGCTGTAGCGGGAGAAGCCAGACTAGTCTAGGTGTTTAAGGACAGAGATGTTATCACATCATGGGGCTGTACAATGTACTGCTTGAATTTGTGAGCCCCGTACTACTTTATGGTTCAGAGAATGAATGGATACATTTTAGGTGTAATATTATGAGCGAGGGCAATACTTTTTAACCTACATGACCATAAAGGGGAAACAGAGAAATCTTTAATTTTAAAATCATTTATTCATGTTACTATACCCCCAATTACCTAACTGTGCTTCAACCAGTCTCCTGCTTTCACCTAGAGTCAGCTGACAAAAATGCCATTCTTTAAATTATACAGGTACAGACTATTTTAGGTCATGGCATAATCATAATCATAAAACTGGCCATGCATTAGTTTATATCACACTGCCTGTTTTTCTGTACCAGTGTCTATACAGAGGGCTGCCAGCAGGTCTGTCAGATGGGTTATTTGATCAGGAGACAGCAGCATGTGGACACAGCCCACTTTCCCATCCAACTCCAGCTGAGAAAGAAAAGAGAGAGAAGTCAGCCTGAGACAGTAGTTTCTTTGCATTTCTTGGTGTGCATGAGAGAGCTGCGCGCACCTTTGGTCCGGGCAGCATGTCGTTCTGTTTGATCTTGACGGTGGTCTCAATGAAACCGGAGCAGCTTCCTATGAGGAGCGGCTGAGATAGAGGGGCAACTTGTGGCTTTGCCTTCTCCCCTTCCTCCTCCTCCTCCTTATCATCATCGCCTTCACCTTCCTCTCCCTCACTAGCCATGGCTGAATCTGTGTGTTCCTCCTCGGGAGGACCCTGTCAAATGAAGACAGAGATGAAAGCCAGGAACATTTTCTTCTTCACACAATGCCACTTGTAAATTATAATTCTGTTCTAAAGAAAAAGCACATCCACACCACTTTGTCCTCCCTATCACATACCATTATTATGGAAGTTGTACTTTAATACATTATTTTCTGACAACACTTCACATAAGAAAAGACAAATCATCCTGTTTGTAAAGCTGTAACCTAAAAAGTATCCTACTGAAATCAGACATTTTTAAAAAGCTGCAGACTTTCTCCAGTCAGATTGTCTGAACTGATCTTATAGTCTCAGTTTAAACATCAGCAGATCATGCCTGTGTTATATCTCCAACGTGTCCCCACAGCTCTTCACATTTGTTAGTCTGATTACTTGTATTCCAAATGGAAACTAAAAACAATGTTGCACAAAAAAAAAAAAAAAAATCAAAAGGTAAAAGAAATAAAGAAAAGAAAATAGAAAAGATACAGAAATCTGAGGCACCGTGGTCTCCATCACCTGTACTATGCCATTGCTATCATAGAATAGCTGAACAGCGCTCAGCTGGAGGATCTTGTGCAGGAAGGCGGGTGGCTGGTGGATGTCGACAGGCACGGCAGTCTGGCTGGCTGGATCTCGCACTGCCTCGTCGAAATACTCCAGCCTTGAACAGTATGGCAAAATCAGAAACGTACACCATTTATTGCTAACGGCAAATTTAAGTGAGGAGAAAATAACGGTGGAAACAGAGGAAGACAATACACCTGCAAACTGGTTTCAATGTGACAAAACATCAGTCGTGTAATTAATGGCATGGTGATAACTAACGTAATATTCTGACCAGAAATACACGCTTACACGATCAGTGCCTTCAGCACCAGAACAGCTGAAGCAGAAGCTCCTGTTTAATAAACACTGCATGTGTAACATGCCTCACTTGACCTGAATCAGTTCGGCCCCTGTGGTCTCTGATCACAGATCAGCAAAGCACAACCTGTGCAGCTTTGTCAATATGCCAGGAAAACAGAGAGTCATCAGTCTCACAGCAAAATGCCAATAACGTCATGACATATGAGGGACACAGAAAGGATGTAGGTTTAGAGTCAGAAGTGTGCAGGGCATTGAAGTTTAAAAAATGACCATACTGTAATCCAAGTCTATTTAAAGTAACGTTTTACCTTCCTTTTCAGATAATAACTTGCGACAGTCAAACAAATATTAGCAACTATAGTTTAAATAATTTAAAAAGTACTGTGATTTATCCCATTTAAAGTCCAGCCAGGATGAAAGGAGCCTGAGAGCTAAAAGCACTTTCTTGATTATGACAATTTACATCCTCTCCTGTCTTCTTAGGCTTGGATTAAGGATTTTTTTTAAGTTATAAGATCTATCTGAAAATATAAAATTGGGGTCATTTGTAGCTACCTTGTAATAATAAAACAGAAAGAGTATTTTATGCTTTAAACTAGGTTTAGTGCATTTGATTTAACCATGCTTGACTACTGCAGTTGGAAATGGTTCCAATGTTATGTCAACAATGTAGCACGAATACATCAAACCATTAGGAACAGCTCTCTCTCTATATAATTGTGGTGTTTCATACACAGCATCAGTGACTCATCAGTGTCCATAGTCATCAATGAATGTCACGGTCACAGACACTCTATTATTGACAACACCTCAACCATAGGCCGCAGTTATCTGTAGCCACTGTTCAGCAGAATACTGGTAATGTTTCAAATGTGCTTCACACTGAGGCCACGGAGTGCAAGCTCATAAACAGAACAGGCCTCTCGTGCTTAGCAGCTGATGATTAGAGAAGACCTGGCCTCCATTTTGGTAATCACAGAAAAATGTGAGCATGCTGTGCTTCACATAGAGTTTCTGTTTGAGTTTCTATCCACCAAGGAGTTTGTGCTGAGAGCATTTATATCCTTGTGACAATGGCTCATATTATAACGCTACAGCCCAAAAGATACATCTGTTAGCTGATATTATTAGCCCATACACATGTCATCTGATACAATTTTCCACCTGCAATGACTGCAGGTCACTTTTGGCCACTTTTTCAAACTAAATGTAAAATATTTTACATTTCTGAAATGCAAAGCTAATAAGTAAAACCAACACCATAACGTTTTAATCCCTAAAAATAAACATCCAGCCCTGAAAACCAAAATCAGTGACTATTCAAGACATCATTTCACAACTTCTGTACACATTTTAGTGGAATGCAAAGCACATGCAGCCACATTTTAAATGCAAGAGAAAGGACATTTGATATTAATAAGCGATGCATTTCTGTAACAGTTAGATATAAGGTTAAAATATGACACTATTGGTGAACACATTTGGAGCTTTCTGAAAGCTGCGGATTACGATTATAGGGCCTGATTTCTGACTTCTGTGGGGAATCTTTGTAGAACCTACGATGTAACTCTGGAAGCGGCCGACACTGTTGCCACCATTTATCCTTGTGCTGGTGCACTATGTGTTAATAACCTTGTGGTTGTGTCCCAATCTTTCATGTGCCTGGGCATACACTCTTTGTTGTGGTCAGTTTTGTCCCTCAAGTTTTTCCTTGTTCATTCCTCCACATCCATTCTGATCGTTTCAGCTATCACCTTCTGTGAAATTGCTGACATTTGTGAGTCCTTAAACGGGTGCTATGATTATTATTCTCTCACTGATAAATGCAAATCTAGGGAAGAAAAAGTCACAAGAAGTGCACAGGAGGTATCAACAGTACTGAACAGACCAATCACAACGGCTGTGTTGTACCGATACACATCAAAGTGCACGCCAGGTTACAGCATAGGGTTTCAGAGGGGTTTGCAGCTATAACATAGCTACGGTGTAATTTCCCACTTAACCATCAGTTCCAAGTAAGTCTACTATTATTTCATTTGCAAATTTCATGAATTTCTAGTGAATGTAAATATAGAAAAATAAACACACATACTCATATTGCTCTCTTTAATACACTGAATGAAGACAATGTGACCCTAAAAGGCACGTAAAGTTACTTCAGATGAACTACTGAAGCACAAGGTATACATTTATGTCTTTAAAGGTGTTTCCATTACTACTGAAAATGTTGTTACTACTCAACTGTAGTATCAATGAGGCTGTAACTGTAAGTATGTAAAATAACCTTCAGTGAAAACGAAGCCTAGTTTTTCCTGTTCGCAGCTCTTTTTCCGCCAGGGAAAAGGAAGCAGGAACTCACCTTTTAATGTGCACTTCTAAGGCAACGCCTGTTTCCAGGTCCAGGGGCTGGTGCTCGATGCGGACGATAGTGTCTAGAAAGGTGACTTTAATGCGACGAAGGACTGCAAAAACAGACGACACAACAGATATGCAGAGGTTCATTAGCACCGATCTCTTACATGAGTTCTGCTTTGCTCTGAGTGCTAGGATCTAATTTGTACATTAACAGTGTCTCTACTGTCTCCCTGAAGCACATCTGCTCAGTTAAAGGTGGATGAAGGTAAATTCTGACTTGTCAAGGTCAGAGCTAACCGTTGTAAACAAGAGGCTCTAATTCACCTCCCTTTAAAACAGTGGATATCAAACCATGGTGGAGGCCCCAGTGGTGGGGAATAAAGCCAATTCAGATGGGGCATGAACAACCATGGAAAAATGTGAAGTGAAACAAAGTTGAACTGACATGTTTTCTTGTAAGGAAATTAAAAGTTTTGGAAGCAAAAGATTTGAACAGCAGCTTGGTGGAATTACAGAGCTGTGTGCCCAAGATGACAATATTAAGGATATAACCTCTCACTGGCATCAAAGCCAAGAGCCAAGAGCCAAGTAGAAAACAGAAAGTACTGCCTGAAACTGATCAAACAGAGAAAGAATTACCTGTACAAACAACGGCCTCCTTATCTGAAACATCAATCATATTTAATATGAGCAGTCACCATTGTAACAGTAAACTACATTATGGAAAAGAAGTAGAAGTATAATAGGGGCACTGTAAAGTTATTGGGAAATGAAAAAAAAAATCCATGACCAAACATTAATGCTGTTTGATAGCACATTATAAATGTCGAACAACTCACTTGTACTGTGTAACACTATATGTGTGTGTATGTGTGTGTTGTTCGATTATATTAAAAAAATTTAAAAACACAGAGTCATGTTCTTGAGCCACCTTTAATTTCTCTATGCTTCCAAGGAGCCACAGTTTCTTCTAATTATTAAAGTGGTCTTGAGCAATAGTTCTCCAGGCCTTCTAAACGCTTGTTACTAGCAGCCTGTTTCAAAAGCACATAATTTTCTTCCCCTTTCTTTAGCTGACTCTATGAATGCCAGACAACACAGTTTGACTCACATAAAATGATACTTTTGCACCAACAAGGTGGTTCCCAAAGAGCTATTCGCTGAAAAGTTGGCATATCACACCATGTCGTGCAGTGTGTCTTAAAAAAAAATAAATAAATATGGAAACGATAAGTAGTGGATAAAAGAAGAAGTAACAGGCCTAAAAATAATCTACAGCAGATGAACAGTATCTCTAAGTTGTGTCTTTAAGAAATTGGGCAAAAATCTAGCAAAGTGCTGATAGAGGAGCGGAGCCTCATCAGAAATGGTCTCAGTAGAAGGATGGCTGTTAAGAAGCCATTGTTATAGAAGGAAAACACAAGAACTTGACTGTCACTAGAATCAGTAACGAGTCTTACAGAGTGATTTTCAAATCACTGTCAGTATGTCCGGAAGAGATCAGGAGAAAGGTACTAATGTAAATGTTTACAGCAGGGGTGGGGAACTCCAGGCCTCAAGGGCCGGTGTCGTTATCACCCTGAGTAAAGACAGCTAAATCAAATGACTAGTTCATTACCAGGCCTCTGGAGAACTTCAAGACATGTTGAAGAGGTAATTTAGCCACTTAAATCAGCTGTGTTGGATCAAGGACACATCTAAAACCTGCAGGACACCAGCCCTTGAGGCCTGGAGTTCCCCACCCGTGGTTTATAGCCATCACAGTTGAGAGTCATGGTTTGGGGTGCATTTGAGCTGGTGGTGTTGGAGATCTTTTCAGAATTGATGAAATTTTGAATTCCGAAAAGTACTGTGAGATTTTGATTCACCATGCAATACTATCTGGAACGCATCTGATTGGCAACAGCTTGATTTTTCATCATGCCAGTGATGCCAAACATACTGACCATGTAGTAACTGCATACCTGGATAGAACCCCCCCACAATCAAACAATCAGTTATAATCCCTAGAGCAAGGGTCTCGAACTCCAGGCCTCGAGGGCCGGTGTCCTGTAGGGTTTAGATATGTCCTTGATCCAACACAGCTGATTTAAATGGCTAAATTACCTCCTCGACATGTCTTGAAGTTCTCCAGAGGCCTGGAAATGAACTAGTCATTTGATTCAGGTGTGTTGACCCAGGGTGCTATCTAAAACCTGCAGGACACCGGTCCTTGAGGCCTGGAGTTCGAGTCCCCTGCCCTAGAGCATCGACCTCAACATTATTGAAGCAGTGTGGGGTCGTCTTAAGAGAGAACAGAGCAAAAAGCCAGCCAAAGAATCACTTTGAATGTCCTTTAAGAACCCTAGACAACTATTCCTGAAGATTACTTAAGAAATTATCAGAAAGCTTGCCTAAGAGAGTTCAGGGTGTGATGAAGAAGGTGTTCACACCCAATATTAACTTTCAAACTAATTAGAAATGTATTTTTCTTATATACTTTATTTTCACATATGTTTGGACGTGTTTCAATAAATAGTAGCAACTAGCATCTCACTTTCCTCACAAAATAGAAAATGAGGGGTGGCTCACTGGCCTTCTGGACACTACTGTAGGCCAAAAGAATACTTATCAGTAATGGAGTAAAGTATAACTACATAAACAAACAACTAAACAAACATAAAAAAGAACCACACCAATGTGGAGAAATTGTAAATTAAGGTGGCCAACTGTGAGCAGATCATAGGTCTTTAAATCTGTTCCATTTCAAAATTACCTAATATTTTTTTTATTTTTTCTCATTAGTTACACCAACCTATAAGCATGCTGGATGTAAATGAACAGATTCCCCATCTCTCACAATAATATAATCTCCCGAGTAAATCCAGTCTGCAGGAAGCCAGAGGACGTCACTTAGCAGGGATGGGCCGCCCAGAATAGATAGAACAAGTGTGCAGTGAAACTGTTGACCTGTAGCATGCCCTATATTATATTTATGTAAACCTCCAGAATCCTGTTTTCTTTTTCTTTTCTTTTTCCAAAGAAACATCTACATTGCTGAGGAGCCTCTAATTTAGGTAACATCAGGAGGTTTGGTAAAGATGAACAAAAGCCCCTTTCAACCCCCAAAGTAGGAAATGAACCATGGGATGATGGGTAACAGCCAGGAGTAACTGAGCAATGGTAATATACAGAAGGAGGCTGTCACAGAGATGGCTTTTCCGAGTTGGAGGGATAATCGGGAAGATACATCATAAATAGTTAAAAATACATAGTTTAAACTATAATTGGTTGAAATGTCAAAGCTGAGACATGTCAACACCACCATGAGGCTACCAATGATGCTTTCCCCCTTTCTTACAGAAAACAAAACAAAACAACACAACAACAACTTTGGCTAGTTTTATGGTTCTTTTCCATGCAAAATGAAATATGAGAGTGTCAATAAGTGTTATGTGTTTTGAAACAAAGTGAGCGTTAAAGTTCATCCCTCTGTGTGTTTATGTTGGTCACTGAACCATCCGATACACATGAAGTACAGCTTATTGTAAGTTGCAGCCAACCTACCTTAATTTCTCCCTGTCTGGCCTCAGATAATATGTGTCACAGTTTCTTCATCTGCAAGTGTGCTAGGGTCAACTTGTGTCTCGGTTGTGTTAATTTTATCAACAGACAATGAGCGAGACGCTTCATGCAAAAAATCTGCATGCCTGCCTTTTTTATGGACTCGACCCAACTACGCATGCGCCCTTCAAAGGACTATTACAGGAATGAGCACTGGTCAGTGGTGTCTGCACCTGTCTGTGTCTGCAACAAAGACTAATCCCCGCCTTACTGCACTCTGTTTTGTTTGATGCCCCTCTCACACACACAGTGACAGCAGGGGAGATAAGGGTGATGAGAGAAACGAGTGTGACTTTAAATACATGTAACACATGAAACACTCAAAGCAAAAAAGAGCAGATAAATTAGGCCAATAAAGTAAATAAAATGTTATGACTTTATATTTTTATTTGTACATTTTTCTCACTTTGGTTTCTTGGGGGAAGAGGTTTCCTGGGGAATGGATGGAAAGTACTGTACTCCAAAGTGATCATAACTGTGATGGTTTGTGGGAGTTCTTGAGAACGCTTGACTTTTTACCCGTTGCTGTGGAAGTTCTTTTGTCTGCATGCCAACTATCACTTTTAGACAAGTGACAATCGGCATGCAGACAAAGTGCTTTCACTCACCCGTCTCAATAGTCTGTGCAAACATCTCAAGCCCCTCCAGTGGGGCAGGGGGCTCCTCTGAAGCCTCAGGGGGGTCCTTTAGGCACTCCTGAGCCAGCTGCATGCTGGAGGTCATGCTGGACGACCAACCTTGCGAGTCCCAGCCCCCACCTGATGGCAAAAGACAAACAAACAGGGAGCATTGAGCGATTTCTGTACTTTGGCCATTTACCATTCTTTTAATTTCTTTTTTTTTAGTGAGATGCTGTCTAAGTTACACATATGAGACAAGATTTAGCCTGAGCTAGATGTGGACCTGAAAGGATTCACAAATAAGCCTCATTAGTTTAATATCTGTCAGACTCAAACATATGAAAGTATATGGCAAAATTATTGCAGTCCTTGTTCACATAAATAGTACCAATGAATGTTTTCTTATCCTGTTTTTACATTTTCTGCAGTGTCCTTGAAGATAAATGATGCAATAATTATACTGATTTTGTCAAACTGGGTTTGCATGTTAAGAAATGATAAGAACCTGAGTTGCTGGCTGAGGCGTGTTCGGTGTCTCAATGAAAGGAACATAGACTTTAAGTAAACTTACTGGTCCGGTACTTGGGTCGGCATGTTATCTGAAGACCAGAAACCTCTAAGGTGCAGTGATCAGTCAAGAGAGCCTGCCAAGGGATGGTCACCGTTATGCTGCTCACAAAGCCATCTACTATCTCCAGAGGGGCCCCCAGGGACTCCAAAAGCTCATTGACCGCCTGTTGTAAAGAGGAGGCAGTTAGTAAGGAGCTGCTAAGAAGTAAAAGTAAAACAAAAAAATGGAAACATGCGGTTTCACATTTGCCTCATCACTCTGGGTGTAGACATATAAAGCTGAGGAAGTGCATAGTTAGTGTGCCATGGGCAAATATATTTATGCTGAATGCAGACAGAGGTAAACCTAAACTCGTGAGCTAGTGGTGCGTTTCCTGAGAGTGGATTTCCTCGAAGAAATGTGACCTAGGCTGGGAGCCCGACGCTGGAGATTGTTGTTGAATTCAAGCGCAGTTGCGAAATAGTCGAGGGAGCACGAGTCCGACAAAAACACTTGATGGCTGCTGTTCGCGTGCCAAGTTCACCTTCTCCTCACCGTTAAAAACTCACCCAGACATCGAGGTTGATATCCTTGATGACACCGCTGCCGTTGTACAAGTCCAAGCCCAGCTGATCGAGGCTCAATCGCTCCTGCAAAAAGTGACCGAGGTAGTGCTGTAAAAGGTACCGACAGGCCCGCTTCTTGATTGAGCCCGACCAAGGGAAAAGCCAGCGAGACATAGGGCCAGAGAGAGCAGGGAGAGGGAGCGAAGAGGTGGTGGAGGAGAACGAGTGCGAGTACAGTCCTCTGGAAACTGCATAACAGACTAAAACAAAGTGTGCAAAAACAAGGAATGAGCCACAGCTAGCTACAAGGGGCTAAGGAAGGGGTATACCGTAACTCTAGTTCTCTCTAAGGTGGACACAAAAACTACAAAATCCTTTGTGTCAGGACCCACGAAGCTCCCACGATACTTTTCGAGACGTTACTCCAGCTGACTGTATCCGTCTCAACTCATATTTTCGCCAGCTTTGTGTCGAATCGCAGCGATAAGTCCTCTTCGCGTATCCCTTGTTTCGGGGTTGTTTATTGTTATCATTCGCCAACTGATGGAACGTCCGTGCGTAACTCGTCACACTGACGTAGACAAAAACCGGAAAAGGAACGTGTCTATCCAGGCGCCATTTTTAGAAGGTCAGCGTTTTTATTTGTAAGACACTGATTATATATTTTTTATTCAAAGATGTGAATATTTACATATAACTGTATGGAAGGCAAAGCGATATGGAGGATCAGAACTCACAAATTTTGTCCTTTTTAAAATGTAATATACACACACACATACATACATATAAAATTCTGCTTCAGTGTGTATCTAAAAGAAAATAATAAAATGGAAAAAAGATAATTTGTGATTTATCTCCATTTATTTTTCTTGCAGATCGTTTTCACTTGTTCTTTAACCTTAAAATTTGTTTTGGTCAATTAAACTGGTTTTATTTAACAAGAGTTCTGTAACTCCAATTTTTTTTTTTTTTTTGTATTTAACTTTGTGGTTTTATCTTAACTATATTTAATATTATAAACATAAGGTAAAGCAGTAGTAGTATCATAGGTAAGGCAAATGCAAATCTACAGCATATAATTAAATCTAACACCCTAAAGCAAATACGAATTAAGGCCAGCTTCCCTCAGCTGCTCCCTTCCACACCTAATAACACTTTGTTTAAACTATCTGTTCTCCCTCCATTTCGCATGTTCCCACTTCAGACTCGACTACTCTTTGTCTCCAAACTGCTCAACCTGAGCTCTCTCCGATATACAAAAAAAAAAAAAAAAAAATGTTGATTTAAATTAACCCTTTAATCTGGACAGCCATTAAGGAACTAAAGCAGCACTGTAAATAGTTCCATACTATATTTTTTATGTCAACTTTTTCCACACATTTATATTTACCTGGATAAAATTTTCTGATACATGACGTCATCCAGGAGCAGCACCACTCATGTATTATTATTTTTTTTCCAATGAAACATCAATTTTACATCTTTCAATAAGTTGTATTTATTTAAAATATTTTGACCTTTTTGCTGTAAACAGAAACATAGTCAAATTATTGGTCATTTCCCCCTCACTTTCCCACTCTTTTCTAAAGTAGCCTTGAAGAAAATGTATCAGTTGTGACAAAATATATTTTATTGTTAAACATAAAGAAACAAAATCAAGATGAGCACATGAATACAATTGGCCAATGGCCATATTCTTTATTCCTATAAAAATTGTGTAGTGATATCTATACAAATGACCAAAAACTAAGGTTACAATAACAACCAAAAACAGTAGCAGAATGACATTTGGCTGTTAAAACAGTTAACCCAAGTAGACTTGATCTACTTTATTCGTAATTAAACAAAGTGAGAGAATAAAAGAACAAAAGCCATAAATAAAAGTAACTGCGCTTAAGTTTATTTCACAGATATTTGATTCCACTCTTTATTTTATGAAAGCTACATCAGGAATCTTTCCTTCAGCCTGGAAAGAGAAAGCAAAAGGAGATATTTCAAAGTCATGGCCTCACAATCGTGTTTCTATGTTGATTTAAAGACAGAACAATTATCATCATTATTATTATACAATTTAAGTTACCTTCAGCTGAGTAAAGATATGCGCTGCTCTGCTGAAGTCCCATTCATTGTCTTGTAGACACCTGTTAAAGATGCATGTTTAGATATTTAAATACACAATCATACACAAGACCACAAAAAGATATGTGCAGGAAACAAAACGTACTTCTGTGACCACTCCAGGTTCATGCCAGACTTCTGTGAGAAAGCTGTGAGCATCTCTTGCTGCTGTGCAGTGAGGGTGGGGACAGGGCTGGAAGATGGAGTCGGGGCAGGAGCCACAAAGGCTCGGCGGATCTCCTCTGTTGTGGCCATTCGAATGAAAAGCTGGTCGTTGACAATGCACAACCTGTCGCAAAAGAACCACACACAGAAAACATAAGGTTATCTGGATGTTTCTGTTATACACAGGAGAAGCTAAACGTCCTCTTTGTTTGTTGGTACAATTTCTGATTAGGTTCATCTGCCATACAGTCTGCTGTCAGGTTCTAGCAGGAGACGCACGCATGTAATATGTTTGATATATTTAACTTGACCGTTATGACTCTCTGACTCTAACGAAGCGTGTTACCAATTTCATGAAATGCACATTTTTCTCTAGTGATTGGTGGGTCCCAAGTTGTTGCAGACTGGTCTAAAGGTTTGTGTGACTGAGGCATAACAATAAACAAACACTTCGTTATGCACCACAGGAGGATCATATAAACCACCGGGAGCTCAGTAAAACTCACCCAGAATTTCCTGCTGGGACTGTGATGAAAACTCGAGAGAAGGCCATTGTGGATTCTCGCGATTTCCCATCAACAACAACTGAAACCGACAACAGACAGACAACAAATTAGTAAAGAAATCAACACGTATGCCCCTTTGTTCAGAACCAATTCTAAAACTCTGACTAAAACAGCTCACCTTCTTTAAAAACTCCACTCACTGTGAATGACAGTAGTGTATTCTGTAAATGGAAAACATGTTTTGAGAGAATTAGAACAATAAATTGCTTTAGAGGGAAAACGTCAAGGTGGATGACAGAATGAAAACCCACCGTGTAAGTGTTCACATCAATCGTAAAGGAGGCGATGTCGTGCTGAGTCTTTGGTAGCTCGTTGAGGAAAGCCACCACGTTCAGTCGTGTATGCTTCAGCAGTCGAAAGCGTATCGCTAAAGAAGTCAAAATTTGGAGAGGGAAAACATGAGGAGACGTCTCAAATCCCGACAACCTCAATTTAGTCAGTGAAAGATACTCACTGGAGTCTTTGACTCTCTTCAGGTTTCGACTGTCTTTATAATACTCTCCCAGACTGCTCCTAAACAGCAGAGGGACAAACAGACTCAATCTGACTACTGAGAGATGTTAGGGCTGGACACAGAAAGAGCAACCCATGCAAAGATCTTGTCAATGAAAAGCTTAATTCTGCTTTGTTGATGAAAACGCCCAAAATATATTAATCAGAGTAGCAAGTTATCTACAAATGTGCTTTTGTGTCCTCACCTGGAGGGGTTCTGGGTGGAGTAAGGTGTTGTGATTGATAATGATGCTCCATCATGATAGGCATCCAGGAGTGGCTGTCTATCCCCCGAATCATAGATACTGTAGTACCTGCAACACAGTCACAAGCCATGAAGTTAGTTTCTGTGTTTGTCCTTCTCCCCCAAAAATTATTTCGTTAAAAGCTAATTCAAATTAACAAATAAAAACACTAATTGTTCAGTGGGCACATTATCAGTGCACCAACTCTAAAAAATTTCAGGGTTTTCCTCATTACAAAAAAGGAAAAGGAGAAACTTACTGTTGCAAGAACCGAAGGATGACCGCCTTGATTTCATCGGAGCCAAAACAGCTGCCCTGGATAGTCACACAGGAAAGCATTTGTACAACCCAGATTAAACTAATCTAGTTAACAGTAATATAGACACAATGGTGAATATCAGTGAGTAAAACTATACATTCAGCTAACCTTGCAGGGGGGAATAGTGGTGGGCGTTTCCACATCAAATCCAATCGGTGGAGGGAGGTCATGACCATCCTAAAGTGAAACCACACACAAAATTATCGTAAAAATTTTGTTTAACATCAATAAAGTGATACAAAAACTAAAATATGGAGATGTGCGTATCATATGAAAGATAATGACCACTTCAGGGTTTCCCACAGAACGCATGAAACAAAACTACTACGATTATTTTTGCCATTTTGGCCGAAAAGAACAGAAATGAAGAACACCAACAGATTCTTCAGAACATGACATTTATTGGAGTATTCAAAAGGATTTTATAGCATCTTTAGTTAAAAGAACAACTAAATAAAGGAGAATGACTTCAAAGATAGTGAAATTTGGAGTTAAAAATGTGGGAACCTACCAGTCTGAGAAGCCGGGGAAACCTCTGGCGCACAGCACTGGTATGGGAACAAAAACCAAGAGCAGGAACGTTATCGTCACAATCCATACCCATACACACACAAATAATGCTCATTACTGTGGGTATAACTGACAGTCACACCTGCTGATCCACTTAATGTCATTTTGTGCCTTTCAGTTGAATTTTTAAGACACTACCACTTTGAGGATGAAATTAAAATGTTTCATTACAACCAGTGTCACAAAGGATTTAATCTTCTGTGTGTACAAGGAAATCCACAAATCAACTTAGCGTTTTCGTCCTTCTCATATTTTTTGCTGTGCTCTTTCGAAGTTTCCCGCGCTGAAGTGTACTTACCAGCTGGTATACTCACCCTCTCCCCCATTTTGGTGACATACACAGATCTGACATGGAGAAGCAACACAAGCACACTTTTCTAGGAGTGCACACATACAAACATGCAAAGTCCCACGATCTACGAGACCACACCAGGAACCAGCAAACACATTCATTCTGAAGTAGTAAAATAAAGAGATTATGCATTGCTGGGAGAGAGGTGGTTACAAAATCTCTGGCCAAGATGTTGGGGAACAGATGAGTCTACATCACCAAGAAAACAAAACAGGTGAAGTACAGTTCAGTGACATACTAGCACAAGTAGCCTAACATTCAGAAGACAGTCACTATTCATCATTTGGGTGATTTTCATCAGTGTCTGTGCCCACGATTATCAGCAATTAAAGCAGACCTGAGAAGAGAGCCGAACGACAACGACAGCAGGTCTCTAAGAGAGCTTAGCCTAGCAGTCCCGCCGCTCATTCTGTACTCATCCCCTGCTGCAAAAGTACGAAATTTACCAGTTAACTTTCTCACTCTGAAGAGTAAATCAGCTTTCTCTAAGCTTTTTTTTTTTTTTTTCCAACTAAAATTTGGGGCCAAGCCTCTGGTTAAAGAGGGACTGGGAGGAGACTGTTAATCATGACGTAGAGTGATAATCATCTAATAATAATTGAGCTTTTTCGTACTGGTCACAGCCATCAGAAACTGGAAGAGGAAGTGTTTTCATGTTGGGGGTTTTTCTGAACTGATTTCCAGTTCAGAACATATTTTCTTCAGAGATTTTGTCATGGATATTTGCCAAACTCTCCACTTCATTCACAGAAAATCAGAGGCCCATTTTAGGCAAAAGAGATCAGACTTAGTGGGAGTGTTTTCTCTCTTTGGCTCATCACTGGTCATTGATAATGACATTTCCCCCTCCGCCTCAGCCCAGCAGCTTTACCCTTGAAGTCCCGTCTTCTTCACTTCATCTCATCAGTGAGTCTGAGCTCACAGGGACTGAGGCCGAGTAATCGTGACTGTGCCTGCCTTAGGTTGTCCCAGGGTTTCGAGGTGGGATCTTACCCGTCATGGGCTATCCAGCCTTCCATACTCGCCTGATACGTGGGCCAAGTGGGCAGGGGCGCTATGAGGGGAGGGGACACACTGGCTGTGGAAATTTTCTTTGTTTCATCCAAAATTTGTCGAGATGAAAATGGCTTGCCCACTCTCCAACAGAGAGTCTACACTTTTACAGTACTGCTCAAAATCTCATTGTGGATCCCTGTTTTTGAAATAAACCAGAAGTGAAATGCTCACTTTTTTTTGCTTTTTGTTGCCGTTTTTGTTTTTTTGTTTTTTAATAGCATGCTTCTTATCATCTGCAGTGTGACAGTGTTTTTAGAGCAGCTTATGGGATAAGTAACCACAATGTCAGCAGGGGAGTACTAGACAGAGCGCCGCCTAGAGTTACAACACACAAAGATGAGACTAAAGCTTGAAAGGAAGTCCCACAGAGAAGCGGAACAACCGTCAGAAAGAAGTAGTATTGCTGTTCACACTGCAGAGGGTTTAAGCAAGCTGAAAGGAAAATAAATTTTAACACTGTGCAAATTTACTGTGGTCAGATGTCCTCTCAGCAACTTTTGAAAGTAAGAAATGATTAGTTTGCAGTGTGAAAAAGAAACGTTAATCATTGAGTGGGAAAAACATGTTAAAAAAAACAAAACATTTAAACACCCACAGATCCTTGATTATTTAACGCACAGCACATATCTGAATACTTGTGTAGGTCACTACAAGTGCATAGGTATATGCACAACCGCATGGATATTTAAAAGTCTGTATGCAAGTAAATCTGTACATAAATGACAAATATTAATCACTTATTTCCATTTAGGGTGTTTTTAATATTCCTTAACACAGTGACAAGATCAGAAAGCTTATGGTGTATTTAAGTCAACTGGTACGTCTCTCCTGTGCACACTAATTGAAGCCCTTAACTTTAAAAAATGATCATATCTGCGAGTTACAAACTCAGGACTGTTTATTTTCTTCCAGTGTTTCACTCACAGAAAACACAAGTTGTTAAAGGTTTTATGAGTTGGCTCTGCTTGGTCCAAACGTTCATCCTCAACTGCTGAGCAAAATGGTTTGTTACTTTACAGCCATCTTAAACACAAACAGAGGTAACCGATCTTGTTTTGTAGCATCCCGCGTCATACTCAGACAGCCACACACAGTGACTGAATTATTTCCGTAAGAATGACTTTTTCAATCTCGTGAATCACTGACTGACCTAATGTATGAGGCCTGGTCCTTGAAGACGTCACACAAAGGGTTTCGAGTTAGCCACAGCTCCACCAGCTTCAGGCCTTTCAACTTGTCCAGCTCCCGATCAGACTTTAGCTGGAGAACCACACAGAATCAGGATTTTTTTTTTTTTTTTTTTTTAAATTGCAGAAACATACACACACAACGTGCAAAGGACCACTAGGTCATGTCTGTTTATACTTCTACAAACTGAGTAGTCAGTCTCACCTCATTTTGGGAAAGATTGAGCGTCTTCAAATTGGGTACCTTGGTAACCAATTCAGCTAGTTCATCCAGTTTGTGAATACGGTTGTTACTCAGGTTTAAGGACGTCAGCTGGCAAAATGAGACACAAAATGACAATGAGCACACTTAAATGTGACCCATTACTTTATTAGCAGCTACAGTAGATTGTACAAGTGCCTGTGCTTCTTTAAGGGGAGAAAAAAAAAGTCTGTCACTGCACTAACCTCAGGAATGTTTTCTTCAATGATCTTGATGACAGCTTCCATGTTAGTCTTCCTGTTCAGGATCACTTCAATGTTTTGGGACACCAGGTCTGTCATGTAAGATAAAATTAGCAATAAAATACTACACAAACGTTGAAGTTTTGTTTTATGTGGCAGTAAATAAAGTTCTGCAAGGTTCAGTTTCACAGGAGGATTGATTTGATTCTTGGTGTAAAACATCACTGGAAACCATTTAGAACAGGCATTCAATCGCCATTTCGCACAGATGCAAGTATTGTAATAATAATAATTATAACAACAATAATAATCATCATCATTTCTGTAAGGCTGGTCAAAAACTTACTTATAAGTATGAACCATGTGATCCTGGTAGCAAATGTATGTAAAAAAAAAAATAATTAAAATATGCGTATAATCACCTGGGTCTGTTCGAATGTTGTTCAAGTCGAGTGCTTGCTGGGAGCCATCAAAACGTTTTGCCATGCATTGCTATCAGATAAAAACAAGAATCAATACATTAGCCTCCAAAACACCAAAAATGGTCACAATAGCAAAAGAATTCTCCTCTGAACTCTCTCCACCACTCAGGTCAGTTCACTTCTGTTGAATCAAATGCAAAAAGAGTTTACCAATTTAATGAAATGAATGCAGCAAAGCAGCCACCACTTTACCCGTTTGCTCAATGCGTCCAAATATACCAAAACAAATAATAAACTTGTGGTACAGTCATATAAAAATTTCCAATATTTATAAACATTTTTTTAAGGTTCTACAAATGCTCCTAATCACTTCCCATAGTTGCAGCTTTACTCTGAAAACACCTAACAGGGAAAATACACATTTACAGTTATTATAAGTAGGGTTTGGCTAGAATATAGCAGCTATTGGTAGTTCAGTGGTCTGCTTGCTTGAGAATTTAACATGTATATTCCCAAAAGCACCAGAAGGTGGTGCTTTCTTCCTTTTTGTTGTGTTGAGTGGATAGCTGTACACTCATCAGTAAGTCATTTTATTGTTGATGTTAAGTGCATTATAACAAAGTCCCGAACCTTGTGGTTGGTTAGTTTGGGGCGCTCTGCCTTTATGCTTGTGAAACTGAGATGCCGTCATTTTAAATCATGCCTTACCACATTTAGCAGTAACGGGTGAAATGTGTATTTAGTGAACTTTGTTTTCTGCAATTTCATTCTAAAAATGTCTCTGCAAACAAGACAAGCACCATACTTGGCATTTTTTGACAGGGAGTCAGGTTGAGACGATCGGTTAAAAATGCAGGCTAAAGGCCGCCTGTCTCCAACTTCTTAGAGATATGACAAACTTTCACTTTCACTCATGACATCTGCATCACTAAAATGAAAATGCTTTGCTTTGAGGTTCTATAATTCTGTGACCTAAACTGGTAAACTGCATTTAAACGGACGAGCTATTAACATCGCTAATAAACAGAGTTAATGTAAGTAAGAACGACACTTTAACAGTGTACTTAGTACCAGAACACCAATAGTTTGAGCAACAGACTCTCACAATGATTAGAAAAACTCAAAGAAATTTTGAACATTACTTATGAGGCTTTTAACCACAATCACTGTCCCCACTCGGGTGCTTCCTACCTTCAGGTGCTCCAGGTGTTCAGGCTTCAGGTCAGAGAGAAGGAATGACGGTGGACCACTTTTGTTGACGTGCACTTCGACCTTGAAGAAACACAGATGGAAAATGACAATAACTTAAGATTAAGATTGTTTGATTAATGGTTATTCATTATCTTGTTTTCACATTCAAGTAGGTGGATAAACACTCAGTAGCAGCACACCAATGATCTGTGACCTTAAGGCAACAGCACAGCAGAGTACAATGGGCGTGAACAGTACACATGACACAAATACCTATCGATATTATTACACCAACATACCTTATAACCATCGGTGTCTGTGATCTTATGTGAACACTTGTGTAAAGCACTGGCAACAGAGGAGTCATCCACATAGAAATGGACCCTGTTATGGTCCACGTGGTACTGGATAAAGAGGGGACAAGAAAAAGAAAAAAAAGAAAGAAAAAATACAATTAAAATCTCCTTAAACTTAACTTACTAATTTGACTACATGGGTACTGCAGATATTTTCTGAATAACTGTATAGGCACAAAGAATTACATCATTTATTTTATCAGAACATAACATATAGAAACCTTTAAAATCTTACTCATATATTTGCTATTTCAAGAAATATATAAAAGGTATTAAATCTGTTTATAACTAGTAATTATAAGTGCTTAAACGCACCTGTACAGGCGTGTACGTAACGGAACAAATGTTCTGGAGAGCTGTGAGTAGCCACTTCTTGTCATATTTTCTTCCATGTGGTATCTGCCAAACATACAAGAAGCAAAATATAATTTCTTTATAGGTTACAAGGTGGTTTCTTTGACTTCCTGGGGTGACTGCAATGATACACACCGTTACTTTGTACCAGCCCGATTGGTTTTTCCCTCCTCCGCCACCTCGGTCTCCTACTCTGAAGGGACCACCCCCTCCACCTCTGCCTCCACCTTTGCCTTGTCGCCTGTCTCTGTCAAACCGTCCATCTCCTTTCCTAAAAGGTCTTCCGTATGGGTTACTGGGGAGAACACAACAAGGCAGTATATATTCAGGCATATGGCCACACAGGAAAAAGATACAATGCAATTTTTAAATTCTATCATTCAGTATGCCGTCTTTGTACAAGCAGTTTATTTATCTGTTATCATCATTGCAAATGATGCCATCTGCCAAAGATTAAGTCACAATTTTGCATGTGAGGCGCTTTGATAAACTACCAATTTGTTGTGCCTATCTAGATTTTTGTAATCTGGTGTGTGTGCAGTGCAGAAGGGCTAGAGGTACCAGTAGGTCGGTCTTGCATTGCAGTGACTTATCAATCATATATCTCCTTCTTGCTATCTTGAGATTCCTGATAAAAACCTCTGTAATTGCTTTGTTTACTGTTCTGACTTGTGTTCCTATTCTAGTTCAAAACCAATTCCATCATTTAGGGGTAGACTGCAGCAAGTGTGGTTATGATATGCACAAGCAATCACCAGTGTGCCGACCACAAACATTACATGACTTTGCATCAGGTCGACAGGAGTCAGGTTTCAAAATTATACGGATACACTCTCTGTATTTTTCCTTACATTCAGTGTTGCTTTAACCTATTGTTAAGGCCCAACACAGATTTCACACTCGTAGTTCTTATTGTAGTAGACTTAAAATAAATAAACTTTTCAGTACATGGTGGACATTACCTTCCCCCCAATGTTTGCGAAACAGTCACATGCATGTACTGGCAGACCATGAGACACAGACAGGCAAACTTATTAAAACACTGCTTTACAGTGGCCTCCCTTTTTGTTACCTGGAATATTCTCCTTCATCAAACCAGTTTTTCATTCAAGATGTGGAAACTAGAAAAAAAGTCACACTGGATGCAGGACACAAGCTGATATTTTAATAATTTCATTTTATAATTTTTAGCTGACTAACAAAATCACTTATTTTTTCTCAGTTCACTTTTACCGTTTCAGTCCTGTTCACTTTCACTGTGGTACTATTGATGTCAGCAAAGGAACAGAAGTGAAAATGGTCTGGTGCTCTATTTTCTCTTCCTGTGCGGGCTGTTCAAATGCACCTTCTTTCCTACAGCTTCACATGAAATCCTTCTTTCCTACAGCTTCAAACACCTAAGACCTTGCTGTTCACGTGTTACTCACCTTACAAGAAAATTATACATTGTGCAAATGTTCTTTTCAGTTTAAAGCCATTAATTGTGTACTTAGACTAAAGTATTACTGTGAGGAGTTTATCAGACAAACTCTAGTAAATGCATTCAATGAAAGTGTAAGTTATAACACTTACAATCTGTTCTGGGAGCTGCTGTCCTGAGAGCCATCACTCATAGTTACATCTCCATCAGTATCGTCAAGCCTCGACCGTGGTCCAGGACCTCCAAACCCTCCTGAGTGGTTTCCACGCTGGCGGTCTCTGCGAGACCTGTCATACCGACCCTTGTGAGGGCCTCTGCCTTTACGGTTGCGAAACTGTGGTGCGGTTCTGTCATCATGCTCTGTAAAAGAGAAAGTAAGTTAGCTCACAACCTAAATATCACATCTCAGCTACAAAATATGAGCAATAATAACCCCCCAAAAGGCATAGGTTATCAGATAAATTAAATCAGCTACTGTACATGGACTAGATAAGACTGAAAAGAGCTCAAATGACTGTTACAGCTTGCAATGTAAACATTAATGGAAGTTTACAATTTTAAAGACACTGCTCTGTAGCAGATTTTAATTAAGCCTACACTTTTGCAAATTATGCTCATTTTTAAAAGTCCTTTAAATCTCCAAGACAAGACCTGGTCTTGCTGATCTCTGCAGTAACTCTTTGGACTCATTTTTACCAGTGAAATAATACAAATATTCATGGCGTGGTACTGGGTAAACATGTGTCCAAAAGGTCACAAAATGACACCTCCGAGATGCCTTCGACATATTTTTACCTCCGTGAACCATGAAATCGGTTCTTCTGACCTCTCTCCTCACGACAAAGTCTCTAAGATCTGTGGAAAGATCGTTAAAAGTGCAGTAAGTTTAAAGCTGCAATGAACGTGGCTTCTTACCATTGTAGTAATGACCGCCGTCCGCCATATTTCTCCAATAGTGTTGGATAACAATCACAGCCCAGAGTGAAACAAAAAACAACAATGCTACTAGTGGTGGTTATTTTCCTTGTTTCACGGCACTCAAAGCCAAGGCTGTCGGAGAAACTCCAACATCCCGGGTGGACCAGCGGAAACAAAGGTGACCGCGACGTGACTGTCGCCTTGTATCTAGCAGCTTAGCTTAGCTTCCCCTGCCGAGCCCAAACGAGAAGACGAAGCCGGAAACACAACTGGGTTCTCTTCCGGGGCAAGAAAAGGGAGCGGACAGCTGAAACAAACTACGGTGGGATTATGGTCGAGTAAAAAACAAAAAAAACATGCAATGTACAAATCAGGCTTTGCTAGCGTTAGCTTCGACCTAGTTTTGCGTATATGAGCAAAAATTATAGCGCGAAGCTTGATGTAGGATATCCGACCATTTAAATCATATTACAGCCAATCATAAACACACGAACCTCTTTAAAAGGCTCACCAACTTCTGTATTTCCACAAAGATGGGGGATAAAACACAGACAGCTGTCTTTTAAGTTAGCCAACGGGCCGATCTGTTGTTGTTTTTTTCAAAGCTGCGCCAGTATGCAAATGTATTTAAAACAAATCTACAGCGGTATCAAAGGGTATATAAAATGGGGTTATCTTATTTAGCAAGCTAAACGTTAGTGAAAAGTACCAAATTTAACTTAACGCCCACACTTATACACACTGTTTCTTGTTTATTATGAGCAGGTGCAATTGTAGCGAAACAAACCTCACCTGAGATTACCCCTGAGTTAACACTGTTCAGAGAAGCTGTGTGTATGTTTGTTTTTTTTTCCTGTAGGTGCATTTTTGATGTACTGGATAAGGAAAGCTACTGGAATTCTTCCATATCTCACACATTAACACTACATGCCTCCCATCATGTTAACATATTATTTACCACCTGTACTGTGTCATTGAGCCACTTTAATGTCGTCTTATAATACTATGCAAAAGTCGTGAAGCAGCCCTGATCTTTATATTTTCCTAGGAAAAATAGGAAGTCAGCATTTGGTCTTACCGCACTTATTCTTAAACATAGCCCGATCCCAATAGTAATTTCTTTAAGTGGTCCTCGGGAATAGTTCTTCAGCCTTCTTGAATAATATTCAAAGCTCTTTGTTTGATGTTGGCTGTCTTTTGTTCTGTTCTCTGTCAAGATGATCACTGCTTCAATAATTCCGCGCTAAGCACTCTGGGGAGGCCAGTCCATGATTGATAGTGTTCCACTGTGTTTTTTTATATGCTGGATCTCACTCCTGACCACCTCTGTACAAGTGGATGATTATTTGAACCAAACATTTCATATTTGGATTCATCACTCAATAAGCCATGTTGCCACTGATTTCCACTCCAGTTCTTTTGTAATTTGGCACACCTCAGCCTTTTCTGTATTATGTGTTTTTGGACAGGCTGCTGATAACAAAATGATGGATTCTTTGCAAAGTTGTCTGTTATGAGCAGAGGAAACACTGACTCATCCCTTGAGTTTTGGTTTGTTTTTATACTTGAATGAATCATTGGTCAGTGTTAAATGGCTCAACACACAAAAAAATCTGAAAATGGTCAGGTACAAGGATTGGACTGAAAATGAGTGAGAAAGTAGCCAATGTTGAAAGAAAATTTTAATGAGGCTTTTAGAAGTCCTAGTGAAATATTGTTTAAGACCAAAATATATATTTAAAAAAACATCAAAATGAAGGCTAAATAAATTAGGGGTGGCTCAAGACTTTTACACAGCTCTATACATTTGCTGTCTGTCATCTCGGTTGTGGGCAAAAGACTTGCAACGGACAAATAAAGGCTATCTCATCTCATCTTCCTACATTTATTAAATAGTTATTAATTCTATTTATTTTACTTTTTTGAATTTGGAATAATTATTTTTGTATGATATACTTATTTTGCTCATTTTTTCAACTTATTTTTTGTCTAATTATAATATTTTTGTCATAACATATTACTTTTCAGTAGGCCTACTACTGTAATTATTGTTACAGTATTTTATTAATTATTATAATTTCTGTTGCTTCTAACTTTTAGCTGGTCTAACAGTGTTTAACATAATTTTTAAAGATAAACTGGATCTTATCTTACTGACAGGCATTTTGGATATTTTTCCAACAGACAGCAGGCACCACAAACATCCACTAAAACATGGCCTTCATGAAGGGCAGATTTACTAAAGAGATGGTTACTTTTGTCTTCATGATGAACTCGAAACTAAACGTATATTAACTCGTGATGTATGTATATTACAATACAAGGTAAAATAAGACTCAAATGATCTTATAACTAAAATCTTCTATTGATTTCTAAGACTTCTTAATCTATCTCTTCTAAAAACTATATTCGTTAAATTTGAAAATAATACTTTCAACATCATGTAACACCAAGACCTTTGATAAAAACAGACTCACATTCATTTAGATGTGTCATTTCCTAAACCTACAGAAGTTTTTATTCTAATTTCAGCGCTGCACAAATCATATCTCAGTATGTTGTTTTGACCAGCTGTCAGTAATCCTCTAAATAACTGGAAAGTTCCCGTGACATGTGCACAAAAGACTGACTTGTAAAAAGTAAGAAAAAAAAAAACCCAGTTGATATTAATGACTCACTTCTATTGTTTGTGCCACTGAACACCAAGCATAAAACCAGGACCTCCCATAAGTGGAATGCAGCCATTATCGGTACTCATTATCTATTAATATCTACAGCGACAGGGCAAATGATCTGCTGTGAGAAATGCCTGTGACAGAGCACTTTCAAGGCAGGAAGGTGCAGCTGGAAGCAATAACAATAATGAGGTCCCAATAAGCCCTGACAGTGAACCAGCACGATTTCTTAATACTACCAGAAATGTCACAGAATGTCATAACAAGCTCTTAATATTTTAATTTTTGGAATTGTCCGGAGTTGCTTACTTTTTATTTATTTTTGTACAAACAGTGCACTTTAATATAGCCTATCAGGATTAAAAAAGGAGTATAATTTGACACTATTTCACTCAAAGGAACTTTAGGATAGGCTCAGCTGTACAATCTGTGTTTTATCACAAATCGTGACCATCCAGGTGGTTCTTTTGCCTAAGTAACCAAACTGCAACTGAATATATATTTAATTAATATAAAAAATATATGCATTAAAAATATTAGCCTGAAGGCTTCCGTTAGCATCACACCAACTAAATTCTCTGACCAGGTAAACAATAGCTACAGCTTCCTCCTCGGTAGCACGCTTATTTATTTTTAAATATTCAACGTTCAGGCAATATCTTTCACAATGTCTGTTTAAAACACGAGGCATAGGCAGGTGTAAGCGATTAGACGGTAATGTAAACCCAGGCTAAACGAAGCCGAGAGAATAATGGGAGTCAGACTTACCATCATTCACCACATGTGTCACCACGGCCAGGTTGGGGTAGCTCCTCTGAAACATGACCACTTAGTCCTCTCAAGACCACTTAATCTCCCAGTAAAACTTACTTTCTCCTTGAAAAACTCCTTTTCACAACAGCACCAGATTCTTTGTCAGCCTTCTTGAGCGAAATTTGAAGTTTTTTCTTTTTGGGCAACTTTGTGAGCAGAAGCTAAGGCTAGCTTGCAGCTAGCAGCTACCGTTCACGTTGGCTGCGTATCCTGCCAGGCCAAGTTTCAATATTTACCACTAATTTTTTTTTTTTTTTACCACCTTATTGCTTTTTTCCATAAAAGTACAGAAAACCTGTCGTTTTAGCTCCTGTCAGTCGGTCTCTCCCGCTCACTTTTCTCCTGATCCTCCAACAACACGGCGCCACCTGGCGAAACGAAGCGTCTGACTACTGCAGCCTGAACGCTTAAACTGCCACAATATTAGCATACAAAAAATATATTTAGGCATATGTAAGATTTTGTACTTTTTTATGGCATTTTTAAAAATAGATATTTGGCTTAAATAGTTTTAATATTAACAAAGTAATTAACTTAATTTAATTCAGGCATCTATTTGTCAATCATACACAAATTATTATTAGGTTGTTAAACAATAACAAAAGGGGAAAAAATTAATTTTTCTGCTGTATTTCCTGTTGTTAACTAAAAAAAAAAAATCCAAATTTAGTCATTGTCCTTTTTAACAATAGTCAGTGATAACAGCTCCAAGACATTATTGCAAACTTCTGCATCTTAATTTGTGGTCTCTCTTTTAGAATTGTCACATTTTAATAAGCCAAATGTGTTTTCAATAGATGAGATGGAGCCTTTAATTACTAAAGCTATAAATTTTCATCTTGACAGTCTACAACCACTAAAATGCTAATTATGATGTCTTAATGTTAGTGTAATATTGTCTCTTGGGCTAGATATTCCTATTTTTCTAAACTTTCGAACACAAAAATGTACTTGAATTTAGCTGATATAGATATTAAAGTGCATAAATCTGTTGAAACCCTAACCCTTGCTCTGAGTCTTAACACTTTGCTTTTGGAGAAAAGAAAAACAGGAATTTAAAAAGTAAAGATAGTCTGATTACTTTGTTATCCTCTGACGGACAGTATCAGTGAGAAACAAAAACATATTGTGATAGCCGAGGGTTCGGATCACCGATGATGTGTTAGACCTCACAGGGTTAAGAATTGTAATTGTTTTACTGCTTACTTTTCAGTTATTTATTATTTGACTTACTTTAAATTAAACACTCAGCATTATTTTAACAATACTTCAGATTTGCACAAATCATATCATTCAGTCTTCTTCTTTCGGCTGCTCCCTTTAGGGATTGCTGCATCTCACTCAACCTTTGCGTCCTCATCTTTCACACCACCCTCCTACATTAATATTTTCCTCCAATTTTTTTCTGCTAACCCTCCTCTGCACATGTCCAAATCATGTCAGCCCTGCCTCTATAACTTTGTCTCTCTGATGTTCTCATTTCTAATCCTGTCCACCCTTCAGCTCTGCCACCTCCAGCTGCACCTCCTGTATTTTTGTCAGCGCCAGTGTCTCACTCCCATCTTGTAAACCTTCCTTTTCACTCTCACTGTTCTCTTTCTGTCACAAATCAGCCCTGACACTCATCTCCACCCACTCCACTCTGCCTGGACTCTCTCCTCTCTTGTGCCCCATCTGTTGCTTTGGATGGTTGACCCGAGATATTTAAACATCCACCTTCACCGCCTCTGTTCCTTGCAGCTTCACTTTTACACCTGTTTTCACCTCTCCAAGCTCTCTTCGGCCTGCCTCCTTCTCTCACTTCAGATCATAATGTGTAAGAGGTCAGGCAGGAGTCTCTGTGGACTCCTGCCTGACCTCATCAGTTCACCTGCCCATCACCACATCAAACAAGAAGGGACTCCGAGCCAATCCCTCCCCCACCTTAAACTCATCCGTCACTTCAGTTGAACACTTCACCACTGCCTCATGCAGTGTAATACATATATATGCTTTTTGGCTGCACTAATCCATCTCACTGAAATATTTTATTCAACCTGCTTTTTGCAATGATCGAATGGATTTGACTGCCCTGAGATTTCAGCGGTTAAACTCTCACTGCTATTTAGCATTTTATGTATTTATTTACTTTTTTGCATATCATTGTCTTTCTATTTGGACTTGGATGTCTGCAACTCATTGGCCTGTATTTGTATAGCGCTTTACTAGTCCCTAAGGACCCCAAAGCGCTTTACACAACCAGTCATCCACCCATTCACACACTGGTGATGGCAAGCTACATTGTAGCCACAGCTGCCCTAGGGCGCACTGACAGAGGCGAGGCTGCCGGACACTGGCGCCACCGGGCCCTCTGACCACCACCAGCAGGCCACGGGTGAAGTGTCTTGCCCAAGGACACAACAACCGAGACTGTCCAATCCAGGGCTCGAACCAGCAACCTTCCGATTACAAGGCGAACTCCCAACTCTTGAGCCAGGATCGCCCTGCATTTTATGTAAAATGATGATAATAGTGACACGGATATATAAAAACTCAACAAAAAGAAGCATTCTTATTTTAATTTTTATATATGTGAGGTTATTTATAGCCTATAAAACTGTGAAAAACATTTCAGCTGCATCATGTGTAAGTAATCTAAATACAAACAGTAGAATAATACAATACAAACATTGTGGCTGTGTTTTCTTCATCAGTATAGCTTAATCTGTACTTAACCCATGTTTTTTACACATACTGTCTTAAAAAAAGATAGAGCACGAGGCTGTTCAGCCTATGTGCGCATAATGAGATACCTTAAATGAGCTTATGTTGCAACAAAGGCGAGCTGTTTTAGTTTATGCAGACCAACCAAATTAAAACAAACAAGACAGAAGCATTTGTAAACAGATCTCCAGCAGAGTCATTCCCAACCCATGCCTCAGGTACGCCCCTGATCTGTAGATCAGATCAGATGTTCCTTGGATTGTCCGTCTTTTGCGAATGAGAAAACAAAAAGTTCTTTGTAACACAGTAGCTTTAACTGTCAGAGTATGTACATACCGGATGCACAACCACATATCTATGGATTTTTGGTACACTGAAGTCCCTTGTTCCTCTTCCTTAGCCCCTGAAGACACAATCTCCATTAACAAATCAAGTCTCTTCCAGCGAATGAAACCATTCCAAGTGTAACACCAGTCGATTCGTCCATCTCATCCACTTACAATTGTGTAACGACTGTCAAAAATGCACATTCACGGGCTTATTTGCTCCTCCTCACAGCTCTCCTCCTGCTGCCATGAGGCCACGCTGATGGCCTGGGCTAAAGATGTGACGAGAGAGGACAGACCGATGAGGTAGCCATCCTCCCTGCTACCTTCAGACCACGGGACGTTGTGTCGGAGCTCCCGCGAGTCAGGCAGAGGCGTCGTCTTTCCGAAGTCTATCATCCATACACTGGCCTTGCTGTGGTCGTGGACAAAGAGAAGCGAGCTGCCAATCACCTGATCGATTTAAAAAACATAAAGGTATTGTAAGAGTTGCTATGATGAATTCATGTGTTTTTTATTTATCGCACAATTGAACAAGATTCATCTCTACATGTAGACCAACCTCATGAGTTCTGAAAAATGGCGAATTCTTTAGTGCGTCACTCAGGGCCAGGAGTCTGGAGTGGTATGCTCTCTGAGAACACACATGGGTGGAGATGTTTAGCAACAGCAAATGGTGAAGCTATGATAAATAAAACGTTAAATGGGATCTATTATGCTTTTCCTTGTTTTTACTGTTACAACAGTGAATGCTCATCTTAGACATGGCCAAAGCTTTCAGATAACGAGGTCAGTGTATGTGCAGCCAGTTGGGCTGTAGGCTGCTCTAAGCACTCAGCGTCACCATCCCTGGGTCTCTTCACGGTTCTGAGTTTTTAGAGTTTTAGTTTCATTTTGGGTTTAAGTATGCTTTAGGTTGGAGTTGTTTCTCATTTTGCTTGAGTTACTTTGTGTTTGCCTGTTTATGAGATTTTCAAGTTTACTTATTTTATATTTTGACTTTTTATTACAGTCTTCCGTTCTTGCTCACCACCTGGTTTTTGTTTATTCCCATCTTGCCCGTGTTCCTTGTGTCGTGTTGTTAAGTCTCCACTTCTGTGTTTGATGCTCTCTCTTTAGTTGCATCCTATAATATTTTAATAGTTGTGTGTCTGTGTGCCCTCCCATGTGGTGTTGTTCTGATTTAGTTCAGCTGGGTCTCCTCGCTGCCCCAAATACCCCTGTGTGATAATTGTTGCTGTCACCTTGTCCTCGTGTGTTTTCCAAGTTTTACGTTTGTGTATTTTCAGTTATATTTTGGACTTTGTGGGGTTTTTTTCCTTTGTGGACAATCTGCCAACATCTTTAATAAACGGATCATTTTTAGCTCATTCCTGCCTGCATTTGGGCCCACGTTCGACAAGTCATGATGACACCTTTTCACTCTTATTTGTAAAAGAAAGACGATGCCTTTAATATGGTCACAGCTCTGCCAGAAAATGCAGGTCTGCTTTCTCCAAAAATTAAGAGTGAGAGATGTGAATGAGCAGAAAATCCAAAAGTAATTTTACATTTTCTGATAGTTTTATTTTGTAAAGTGGTCGGTGTTGGATTATTCTTTCTAAATCTTGATTGAAATCTGTCAAGAGCAATGCCTGTGTAGTTTGGTCTGGTAAGTGTCTTTAGGTATACCGCAAGAACTTTGCACTTCTCTACACTTTTCCCTACCACCCCGACAGGTCACAGCAGATGTAAGTCCTCACCAGGTCTGGCTCCACTTGAGGTTTCTTTATCCCCACTTTTTCCACTTGTTTGCTCATTAAGGATTGCATTCATTATCAGTTTTGAAGTTGCCAGTTCTGTTTTCTTTTATCAAACAATTTTTTTCTTACTGCGACATGATTTCAGGTGTGTTTTCTAAAGGAAAAGTTTTACATGTTTGCAGAACTGACCAGAGTGTCCAGCTGGCTCCTGGTGAAGTAAAGCAGTGCCTCAGTGACCTGAGCTAAAGTCTGAATCTTTCTGAAGTCCCGCTGGATGCTACCATCCTCCATCTGACTCACAGAGACAGAAACAGATACTGTATCAGACTGATACTTTTAATAAACATAAACAGTGCAGTTCCTTCCCTGGCCTTCACTCCTACCATAACGCCCTCTATCCTGAAGCCCAGCGTGGACGTAGAACTGGTTGAATCCCTCCACTGAAGGTAGCGCCATTTGGTGACTCCCTTCTGTGCATGTTCCTCTGCTGACGGAGCAGAAGGGTCCATTTTCACCATCTTCTGGTACATATCGCTCCGCAGAGGAGCTTTGACACGAGCTTTGATTAATTCGTCCTCTTGGTACGTTCTAGCAAAGAAAATGTAGATATTTAGTTTTGACAAAGGGGTCATTCAAACTTTGGAAACAAAAGCACCAATATCAGACTGCAAATAATGATGTGATATACCACAGGGAGTGAAATTCAAGGGGAGGTTTAATTCATGGCCCTGAGCAGAAAATGTGATGTTTAGATGCTGAGGTCTCACTTAAGGCATTTAGCAATGTAAAACAGCCTAATAATGGAACTTGATTAGATTTTTGATAAGCTTTTAAGGTTTTTGAAGGTAAGACTCAATTCATTTCTTGTGGACACTAAGACGTATCTGAACCATTCAAAATGACAGTTCCCTTATCTGTCTGCTGACAGGGATCGCTGTTAATGACCAGAAGCTCAGGACCAGGTACAAACTGGATGTTGAAGTTTTAATGTTTTGTCAGTTTTTTGGGATTCGATATAAAAATAACCTTCCGCGAATAGATGTTAGTCATCATAGCAAGAACATGATATAAACACCTTATTCCCAAATACCCTTTCTATACATTAAAACCAGTGTAGCGTATTATTCATAAAATCTGAAATCTTGACATTTTCTCTCCTAGAAAACTCACTAAGCCCTTCATGTAGCTGAAAGCTAAATCTTCTGCAATCAAGACTTGATGAGTCACCTGCAGAGGACGCCTTACCTGACTCCCATCTTGCAGTCCATGATGACGGGCCTCTTCAGGCCACTCAGCAGATCCTCCAGGCGGATATAGCAGAGCTCCCCTCTTGTTACCAAGCCATGATACTGTGGGACAAAGGGTCTCAGCGGGTCTCTCATCAGGCAGTCCAGGCAGTTTGCTTCCACTTCACTGTATAGTTTCAGCACCTCACCTCCTTTACTGACCTGGAAGTTACCTGATGACATCAGCAAACATCAAGAAGAGATAAAATTATTGTGGGTACTGCCTAAGTTCAGTATTGTAAACTTTTTCAAGACTGACACCTCAGTAAAGGTAATATTGAGCTTCACTGTCTCCTGGTTTTAGCCACCCACAGTTCAATGACTAGCCCCATGTCCTAATAATGTATCTTTTGAAACGAAAAAACTAAAACTAAGTCCGTGAAGAGCTGACATAATGTACAGTCACATGGATATTTACATATGAGTCAATGTGAGTTAATGCCGGCAAGCAGTGGTGATGACATACAGTATATCCTATAGTGACTTCAGTTCATATTTACAAGTCAAAAATGTCCTCTCGGAAAGCTTTGCAATCATGTAAACATCAATGTGTTAGATAGCATCATAGCTAGCATCATTTGGAAATGTGTTCACGCTGATTTCTGAAAGCCTGCACGTGTCTGTGTGGAAGAAACTGTAACACACATGCCTTGATGTCCAGCCAGCTGGACCCAGGAGCTCTGCCGGCTCATAGACCAGTGCATCATGGTCAGGAAGGTTTTCCAGGAGCGGCACTGAGGCATAAAAAGAAAAGCAGGTTACGTGAGAGGAGCATTCCTGTCTAGTAGTCATCCAACAACTATTATCTCTAAGGCCAGTTCAGGGTGTTCAGGGTGTGGAGAATACCTGCCATTTCTTTGTTAATAGGTAGGTGACCTATGTGCAAAGCACAAAGACAAACACCTGCAGGGAGTTTAGAGTGCCAAATTTACCTACAACAGGAATAGCAGCATGCATGCAAAAAGAAGCAGGGTAAGCCGGTTTGTTAATGTGAAGGGCTAAACTTGCTTTGTCAAAGTAGGAAAAACAGAGATGTCATTAATAAAATTAACAGCGACTGGTTTGTTTTAAGCCGTGGCAGCGTGGCAGCAAGTATGTGTTTTTTTACGCACGTTTGCACGAAATGTCAAAACATTCACAGTGAAATCATAGTTATGGAGGCACGTTGAAATTTAATGCTCTGTAACTTGGAAATGGTTCATTTGTACATTTCTTTTGACAAAAGCATAAAATGACTACATAAAATTCTTTGATTTCCCACTTCGGGGAGCCATGTAGTCACGTGGCCTTAACAAACTCTGAAAAATGTACTCCAACAGTATCCCAAACAGCTGTTTTCAACAAATAGAACATTCCTCAACAGTTATGATCTGCTTTGTATATACACAAAACAGTCTCTAACAGACACAGAGGTAGCCAATGAAAAACCTAAACCCAAAAGCGACTGAAGCTGAGCCAAGCATGTTCAGTAGCGCATTGTTACAAAATGACAGGCTTGCAGTTTGGAGGAAATGTCTCTATTACGTCATATTTAAGCTCTTCAAATCATACACGAGTCCATATTAAACATTTAAACATTTTAAACCATGCTGGTTTAAACCATGCTGGTTTAAAATGTTTTGTAAACTCTTCAGGCCTGTTACAGCCGACTGTCTGCTATTCAGTGTCTGACAATACAAACACACTGTGTTTAGAGCGTGCTTCCTATCATCCTCCCTCTGTTCGCTCTTTACTCTCATATCTGCAGCAGCAGCAGCGGCAGCAGCCAGGCATGCAAACACCATTCAAATCTGACTTTGTCAAAGTCCTCTTTCAAGCCCATGCAAATCAGTAGGACCACAGGTGCACAGAACAGTTGAGAAATATGGTTTTACTTTACTTCCATGGAAAACCAGAGCAGCCAGACACGTGAGCCAATGCTAGTGTATCAGCCAGGACCCCCCTCCCCCCAAAAATGAAAACATACTTTAAAGCTGCATCTGTGTATAATGTGTTGTTCTCAGATATTCTCACCTTCCTGAATGTCTTCCTCTTTGACCCAGCATCCTCTCCTTCACTAAAGACCTCGTCGCTCTCTGCAGAGGAAAGGTTGAGGGAAGAGGAGGAGGAGGTGGAGGAGTGCAGAAGCTTGGAGAGGATAGGATGTGGGGAGGACCATTGTTGTGTTGTGGACCCCTCTGTCACTCCTGGCAGTTCCTCCTCATCATTCCTTGTTGGGGTCTCCCTGCTGCTCTTTGTATCTCCTTCTACTGCTGAAATAGTCGATCTCCCATCTTCGTCTTCCTCCTCTTCTTTCCTCACTTTCTCAAAGCTGGAGTTTCTACCTCTCCAGTGTTTCCCCTCAGCATTTGCACATCCTTCATCATCATCATCATCAAATTCCTCTTTTTCTTCAGTCTCCTCCACCCTTCTTTTCCCACTCCACCTTCCTCTCTCGCAGCTGTCTGCGTCGACCTCAAAGCTTCCCCCCAACCTCTCCTTCCTCCTAAGCTTCCATTTTGCCTTTAGCCAGTCCCTTGGAGATCTTGTAGTCAGCTCTTCGTTTCGTTCTGTGCTTTGAAGTTCTTCTCTTTTGTCTTCCTTCACATTTGTGGCATTTGCCTGGCAAGCCATGTCTGAATTGTGCTGATCATCCGACTCCTCGTCCTCTCCCAGTCCACCTATGCACTGACTATAAGGGGGGAAGCTTTTTGTTGACTGGAGACTGGGTCTGGATCTTAATCTGACCATCCTGCAGCTGCTCGACGGCCTTTCGCTGATCAACAGATGTTGATGCGTTTTATCCGATAAGGTGGAAAAGCAGTCATTCTCTACAATTTGCTGATTCTCTATCTCCATCTTTATCCCCTCTGTGTGGTTGTCATCTGTAGTGTCCATCTTTGTGTCGGATGTGACCCCAACATGTGCTTGTACGACAGCAAAATCTTTACAACAGATGCACAGTTTTGAACACGTTTGAGGAAATGCATTCAAGAGTCTAAAAATCACTAGAATGACAACATTTTTTTTAAACGACAGAAATTGAAAAAAAGCAGCATTAAATGCTCACGTGTATCTCACTTACCTAACCAGTGTCCTCCACCTGCAAGTTTTCAGTTACACAAAGCTGTGTGCCTGTCAGTGAGCCACATCCCGTTCTCATTCTCTCTGCTGGTGCCAAATTTTGCATGCAGTGACGTTGTTAAGTTTCCAGAGCTTTATTCAGGGACAGCTGCTGGAATTTGGCCAAGAGTGCCGCTGGCAAGAGGACATCCAGGAATACGGTGTCCTCCCTCCAATAATGAATGTGTTTTACAGTGTTTTATTTAAATAGTTACACAGCATTCGAGTGAATAAATGAAAAAAAAAGTATTATTTGTGTAATAAGAAAAAGATGCAAAGTTCGCTTTGTTGTTTTTCAAAATTTCTTTTCACCATACATGAGACTTACAACAAAAGAAACAGCTCCACAGTCCAACATTTCACAGCTTAATGAAAAGAGAAATTCTAGACAGTTATTATGTATAATAGATTTCATGTATATTGTTATAAGTACATATTACTTTGAAATAAACCCATTGACCACTTTGTTAGAAAAGCCTCAACTGCTCATTTTCACAATTATCTAATCAGCCAATCACATAGCAACAAGGCATGGTCAACACAACCTGCTGAAGTTCACACACTGGTGAGTTCAGTGACTTTAAATGTGGCGTGGTTGTCCACGTGAAAATGCTTTGTTGAGGTCACAGACTGGCTTGAGCTGATAGGAAAGCAACAGCCACTCAAATAACCGCTCATACAGAAGAGCATTACCAAACACAGAACACCTCAACTTTAAAGAAGATGGGCTACAAGAGCAGAAGACCACACCAGGTTTGGCATAAACAACATGAAAAGTTAAATCCATTATGCCTTGTAACAACAGTCCAGGGTGGTGGTTGTGTGGGGGATATCTTCTTGGCATGCGTTGGGCACCTTAGTAACAACTGAGCATTGCTTAAAATGCCACAGCCTATTGAGAGTTATTGTTGCTGACCATGTCGACCCATTTGTGACCATAGTATAACCATCTTCTGATCATTGCTTCCAGCAGAATAACACACCTTGTCACAAAGATCACATAATCTTAATATAGTTTCTTGGACATGACAATGAGTTCACTGTACTCAAATGGCCTCCACAGTGACTAAATCTCAATCCAATTAAGCATATTTGAGATGTGCTGGAACGGGAGATTTACACCACTGTGTGATGCTAGCATGTCAATATAGAACAAAATCTCAGAAGGATGTGTCCGATATCTTGTTGGATTAAGGCAGCTCTGAAAAGAGATCCAACCTGGAACTAACAAAGTGTAACCAATAAACTTTCCAATAAGTGCATGTTGATGGATGTAATTGTCCCAAGCTAAGGAGACACGGTGTGACTTTCTTTTCTTTCTTTTTATTTTTGCAACTATTGCTTAAAAAACTTGCAGTGGGGTAACCGTTTGGCTCACTGTGTTGAGCAGACAACCAATATTCTGAAAGGCTACTGCAGCTTCATGCTGCTGATGTTTCTGCTGTTTTATGTGTGGATTTAAAGAAGTTATCCGTTGAGTTGATCTGTGAAGTTTTTGTTTGTAAAATTTGAGATCTGTTTTAAACGTACTTGTCCTCATTCTCAGTTGTTCACTGGAGTTTCCCACATTGTTTCGATTCTGGTTAGAGCCAGTTCAGGCTGTTATGTGAAAGGAGTAGCAAACACCAGTGTATAAAAGCATCACTGATTTTGATTTTCGCATTAAATAGTCCTCATTTCTTAGAACAAGAATGCTCAGTTTGAAAAAAAGTCTTTTTTTAATGGTAATGCTTCAAGCAGTCAACCAGCTAAATGAATTACTTGTATTTAAAACCCCTCCCAAAACCAAAAACAGCTTTCAGCTGCACTGACGTATTTGGAAAAGATTTTATCTAAGTGTAAATTAACATAAAAATCTTGCATTAATGTGCCACTGAAACACAGGGGTGATGGCTGTTTAGGTAACTTCTTTTACTTCTTTCAGTCATGTTCAGTTTCTACCTTTGGAGGTTGCCTCAGGGCATCATCTGCCTCCACCTCAAACTATCCCTCTGCCATTCACTACATCCATAAACCTCATCTGAGATCTTTCTCTTTTCTTCCTGCTTGGCACCTCCATCTTTGTCCAGTATATCCACTATTCCTCCTCTGCACATCTCCAAACCAACCCTGCCTTGCCCCTCTTACTTTGTCTGTACAATTAGTGTTAACCAGAAACTACAACATTTATGATCATTGTAATTATGTGTTATTTTATATCAGAGCAAATGTCTTTTTGTTTCGAGTATAAAGACATTTGCAAGTGACTTATTTGTGGTGCCTATAAATACTCAAATGAATAAAACCATTTTTTTTTTTTTTCAGTCTAACATATTCCCAAGAAATGAAACTGCACCTTCTTTTTCTCATAATGACAGGGTTTCTTTGCGGCTTTTATGTAAAATTGATTATCTTCATCATTTTCAACCACATATTGGCCTTAAATATTCATCTTTACATCACACTATTGTGATTGTTCTTCACACATTCTCCTCCTCCTTTATCATTCGCCTCAGGCTGCTTCTGTTTCGTTTATTTCTCCCTGACCACTTGTATCTCTGTTTTGCTGCTCTGTGCCATTTCCAACGTGAAAATGTGGCTCCTCCTGTCTCACGTCTGTGGGATTTTGATGGAAGGGACCCAGCATTTCTGCAGTGCCTGTCAAAGAATTTGATCCAGCAGTCAAACACAGTAGATCACACTCTTGAACTGATCCAGTTAGTTTAAACATGCATTAACATAAATAATAATGTACCTGCAGGGACAGCTCTTCCCTCCCCTTGCTGGTTGTTCTCCTCTGTCCCATTCATTCTGAACTGTAAGCAACAAGGAACTCAGTGACAGGTGAGTATGACCAGGAAGGAAAAATCTGATAATTCAAGTTTAGAGCCCTGTCTGTTTGCAGTCATGGGCCTCTCTTCTCACCCGCTGTGGTTTCACTTGAAACAGCAGCCTCATGTAGCTGAAGATGAAGATGAAACTGAGGAAGATGAAGTTGCTGGAGACGCCGACAATGGCTGATATGACGGGGAAGTAGTACAGCAAGTATCTGGTGAGGCAACGGGTAAATATTAGATAAATCTGAGGAAAAAGTGTCCTGAATGTGTAGTGCAGACTAAACAGAGACCAAAATAGAAAAAGCAACAGAAAAACTTCTTACAGTAGCATAGACTGGGAATAAACACTAGGAAAATGGAGCACAGGACCTGGGATATGTTAGGGGGAAGTGAACTGAGACTCTGACTAGGACAATGAGGAAGCCAGCAACTATATGTATATATATATATATATACAAGCTCATAGTGTACAGAAACATCTGTGCCGAATATGGCCTGGAAGTTCCGAGGTCAAAATGGGAGACGCCCCCAAGGGCGGTGGAGAATGACCGAGCCAAGATCCTGTGGGACTTCCAGATACAGATGGACAAAATGGTGGTGGCTAACCAACCGGACATAATGGTGGTAGACAAACAGGAGAAGACGGCTGTAGTGATCGATGTAGCGGTTCCGAATGACAGCAACATCAGAAAGAAGGAACACGAGAAGCTGGAGAAATACCAAGGGCTCAGAGAAGAGCTCGAGAGGATGTGGAGGGTGAAGGTAACGGTGGTCCCCGTGGTAATCGGAGCACTAGGTGTGGTGACTCCCAAGCTAGGCGAGTGGCTCCAGCAGATGCCGGGAACAACATCGGAGATCTCTGTCCAGAAGAGCGCAGTCCTGGGAACAGCTAAGATACTGCGCAGGACCCTCAAGCTCCCAGGCCTCTGGTAGAGGACCCGAGCTTGAAGGATAAACCGCCCGCAGGGGTGTGCTGGGTGTTTTTTTATATATAGGAAGCAACAACTCAAAGCAACAAACAAGGAACACAACTCCCAAAATAAAACTACATTGGGAAAATGCAGACACATCAATATGAGGGACAAAGACGTGCAAAACAATGAAGCTACTTAAAAACTAGGAGCAAAGGAGTGTATTACAAAAAGGGAAACAACTGTTAGTGCAATGGGTGAACGCAATATCACGACAGTCAGGGCATGTGCTTACTGGGGTTTGTGCAATATAATTGATGTGTTTCCGTTATTGTTATCTATACTGTCCTCTGTGTCCACTCTTCTTGTCATTGTTTGTTCTAGTATAATGTGATGACTGTTTTTGTCCTTGTCACATGACCTGTAAATAGTGTCTCTGTATGTTTTTACTAACTTGTGTTTAACACCAACCTGCCAGAGGGTCTGCAGATGGAAATTAGCCCAAGACTATAATCTGGCATATTTACATTTGTTAAAATGTTCATTAATATGTATTGCCCCTCTTTCTAAAAATAAATAAATAAATAAATAAATAAAACTAAATACAAGAATACATGAAGTGAATAAAAACTTTAAACAAACCGGGGATCACAAAGAAGAAATAATTCAATACAACTTCAAAACTTCAAAGGTCCAAGAAACTCTGGGTAACCTGAGCCAGAACCATGACAAAAAGTACTCAAACTGTCTGCCAGAGACACCTCAAATGCATGATGGCTCTCAAAGACTTAGCAGTGATGATTCTCAAAGTCTGGATGTCTCTGAGTGTGGTCACTGGGACTGGGCCAAAGTGGGGGACCTGGGGTCATTGAGTTTGGCAGCTGATTAGCAAAGATGAGGATCACTGCTACCTGAAGTAGAACATTCTTTGTGATTTCATCTATTGTATTCAAGTTTTTCAGAGCCACTTCTGAGAAATGTGTGCATCTTTCAAGCCCACATCATATTTCTATTCCATTTATTGTGGTGTTATTGAGCTGAATGTGAGTTCTGCTTCACTCCTCATGAACCACGAGTGAAAGCAGAGCCACTGGTGCCTTGGCTTATCATTGTTATATCTCTGTCAAGTAACCGACCCATGATTTTGAGGAAAATCTCACAAAATGCCATATTCTGACAGTTGGTCACAGGAAAAACCCCCCAAAACATTTATATTCCATAAATAATCAAACTTCTAATAATCAAAAGTTCTTGCTGACGCGCTCAGAGTCAGCTGGGGTTCTTTTGTACAATAACTTCAGTATATTTAATGAGCCATTCAAAATTTTGCCTTCATACTATAAACATTTTCCTGGAAGAAAGCCTCGAGGTACATATGAATGGATCGAAAACTTCAGCAGAGACACAGTCACATGACATTTTTAGGACAGAAAACTATAGTTTTGATCTTTTCATCCTTTTTAGTCCAGCTACTCAACGTGTCACCTCCAAATATTCTATCACCAATGTTGAGCATCAACATTGGTGGATATTTTATCATCCATTTTGTACATTTTGGGTAAACTTTTGAGTGTCTGAAAGCACCTGAAAGCTCTCCTTTTTGCCTACATTTTAGTACCAGGGTAATCTTCTGGGTATGATTCCTTCTGCGTCGAAGCAATTTTCTAAAATAGTAATTAGAACCCTGCAATCTGAGTACACAGAGGGGCCTGGAGGAGGTTTAAACGTTACAACATGTTCTTCTTTTTCAAGCAAATGTGTGCATTATGTGGGTAATTCTCACCTTATGCCAGTGAAATGAGCATGAATGTAGAGGTCAGATGAATATATCTGCACCTTGCTCGACATGATCTCGATGACAGCCGTGACTGAGGGAGCATACTGAACAGGGAGGGAAAATAAACTTGTTAATTAGGTGTCAGTTAAATATTGACCTGCTGTTTCCGTATTAACATGTGTTCCCCTGTATCCCTGTCCTGCTTATTGCTCCCTAGTCCCTTTTTATCTAACATCTATATATGCAGGACTCACTGGGTTGTCTGTGAAGTCTGAGAAGAGCTCCACCTCCAGCACTTGTTTCTGCTCGGCTGCTCCAGTCAAAAAGGCCGGGAGGAACAGCAGCGTTCCCAGCGTCCTCAGCAGGTCTGAGCGGTATCGCAGTATGCTCTGACCACAACAGCACAGCACAATATCTTTCACTTACAGTGCACACATTATTATCCAGACTCTGGGATGAATTCATTTTGCTCTTTCTTACAAATGTGCAAATCGGTGCAAAAAGTCTTTAGTGATGAAATTTAAAGAAAGTATTACGGATGCAGGCTCAGATGCTCATGAGTTTATACTACACCCATGAACCAATAGGCTGTTCAGGGTGGTTGTGGATTAACTTACCAGGGTTTTTTGTAAATTAGACACATGCATCTAGAAATTATGGAGATGTGTAAACAATTAAAATAAAACTCTTATAATTTACTTCTGTTAATTTTTTTTTTTTAATGCTTTAGAGTTTGAGTACCGGTGCTGAATCAAACGGTCGATGTCACATATTCATCATGTATTTCTAAGCTGTCATGTCACATCTTTGTCCTGTCATCTCATTAACCTTAGCACTGGGATGACCTGACACAGTGGAAGACCTCCCATAAGCAGCTCTGATCTGGCTCTGAGCAGGTTGTGTGATTAAAAGGGTTAGCATGCATCAGCACTGTACTCACAAAGCGAGAGCTGGAGGCAGACAGCTGTTGTTTTCCCTGAGAAACACACAGCAGTGCAGCAGTGAATCACTGGAGTAGCTGTTAAAGGTACACTATTTGATTGCATGTAGATGCGCTGGTGCTGAGTGAGTATGAGTGCAGCTTACAGAGCGAGCAGAGGAGGCCACTTGCTCTCCATCCTGAGAGAAACAGGTTGTTTTAATCATAAACATCCCCAGCTCCCGATTGGCTGGGGAATCCGGCATCTCCAGCTGCAAAGCCATCCGATAGGGCTGGCCGAATGTCAGCACCTGGATATACATTACAAAAAACACATCAGTATTCTTGGAATGCATATAAATGTATACATATATATAATATGAATGAATGTCTATAGGGGAACAATGATGCTTATTTCCAGCCATATATTTTTATTTTTAGAGTCTACTAGTGAGGCTTTGCATGATTCACTGTTTAAAATTAATTCACTGTCTGAAACAAGCCCTTTTAGTTCCTCCCCACTCCCCTCCCCATTCAGGACCACTTTCTTCCTCTGAAGACTTTGGACATATTTATTATGGGATTAGCATCTATATACACGAAAGAAAATAAAGAAAAGCCTAATAAGTCCCCTGCATGGAGTAAACTGATGAACTTACATGTTTTTTATTTCTGATCAGAGAGATGTTGGCCATAGGGTAAGAGCACAAAAACGAAGCTGGAGATTCACAGTCTGTCCTGGAGATTAAAACATGAATAAATGAGAAAGAACGGACCACAGAAACAGAAGCTGGATGGGACTCAACATACACACCTGTAGTAGTAGTTCACAGGTGCAGAAAAAGTCGCCTTGGGCATGTAAGAGTAGTAGAAAGTCCCGTATAGAAATGCAGCGATCCACAGGAGGAGGAAGACAAATGAGAACACAATTGAGAGCTGTACGAGTCTCTGCCGGGCCCGTGACATCGCAATGAATACAGCGTGCTGGAGCTTCACCAGCGCCCGACCAATAAGGACTGATGGTTCTGCATCATCTTGTGAATGCAAGTTGCTTTGTCGCTCCATTAAATCTAAAAACCAAACAAGCAGTGAAGGTTAATAAAACACATTCATAAAGGTTATTTTATGGAAATAAGGACTCATATGGACTCAGCTAAAGCAAGTTAAGATCCACATTTGTGAGTCTGAAAATGTTTCAGTGTTATCTGAGACGTCATCTGCTTCACATTTTCCTGAAATACAGACACACTGAGCATTTCATTCAGTCCCAGACCCTCAGTGCGGCTGATGATGTTATGATGTTTCGGCACAAGCCTTCACATTCATGTTACCGAGATCTGCAAAACCGCTGAGTCCAATCACAGTCACACGCAGAGTTCTTTCATATCAGATGACTCGAACTGTGTCAACAGTCAACTGCCAGACTGATTGTAATACATGAGTCTAAAGACAAAGAAAAGAACTCAAATTTTTCCATCAGTAGGGGTGTATTGTGATCAATGTGGCTGAAGTAATGGTATTTATGTTTACTCCTCAGTAGACGAGAAATATTTGTAAAATTAAGCTGTTTAGTTTTCACCTTCAGTGCTAAATCAGTACAAAAGTCTTGAGCCGCCACTCATTTGTTTATATTTAAATAAAAGGATATAAAGGGAAATAGATCTTATGATTTACTGAAACATCTGGAAATATACAAAGAAACACATTAAATAATGCAAATAAAACTTTCACAGAGCTTGTAGAAATTTTCTGTGAAGACAATCCTACACTGCTTCAACAGTGTTGATGTCCGGGCTCTGGGGAGGCAGTCCATCACTGATAGTTGTGTGTGTGTTTGTCTATCCAGGTGTGCTTTTACTGCACTGGCAGTGTGTTTGGGATCATTGTTATGCGTTGCCAATTAGTCTCTTTCCAGATAATATTCAGTGGTGAATCAAAGTCTGATGGTATTTTTCTGTGTTCATAATTTCATCCGTTTTGATAAGATCTCCAAAACCACTGACTGAAATGCAGCCCAAACAATGATAGCGCCTCCACTGTGATTTACAGATGGCTGTACACACTTTTCAGTCTAGCTCTTGTGTAATTTGGCATTCCCCAGCATGTTCCCAATGTTCCTTAAGAATGGCTTTTCTCTCAGATCCTCTGTAGTTTTATTTTTTAGGAATGACATTTCTTCTTTTGTCCTCCACCTGTCCAGTTTCCTCAAATTTCTAAGGAGACACTGCACACCATGACGAGATATGGCAAGCTTTTAGCTAACAGCTCTTTGAAAATCCCTTTGTTGTTGCAAAAAAACCCCAAAATGCTATTTTATGTCTATGGAACTGTTATCTTTGACATTTTTATAGATTTAACTAAAGAAATGGTATCAAAATATGTGTTTGGTTTTTTTTACGTAGGTTGTGTCTAAAAATACAATTTAAAGTAAAGTGTTTTATGCTTGAATGATTTATATGCCAGTGTTAAGTGGATCAATAAAAAAGTAATATTCCTCTGAAAATGGTTAGGTATAAAGACTGGACTGAAAAACTTTGAAAAACCTCCAGAAAAGAACATTTGGCTCCTTGGAAGTTAAATATAAAGAAATGAGGGGTAGCTCAAGAATTTTACACAACACTGTAAATCATAAAAGAAGAAGGGAGTTAAAACTTTCTCTTCATGTGAATCCTGATAAAGTATTCAAGAAAAAAAAGGATCCCATGCAACATGCCTGCAACAGTTATCTGTCCTGCTATAAAAACTCACCTCTTGCTTGTGCTGGCTAATTGTGAGCTGTTAGGAAACGTCTTCTTCTTTCCCTGAAGTCTCCTCAGTGGAGGCTTGACACAGATTTTATGCAATATGAGCAAAACTCCCCCAGGAAACTTCTCCTTAGTGGCTCTCGGGCTCACATTGGACAGGATTTAGTCCATCCCACACTAAGACAGATGCTGCTGCCAACTGTAGCAGAGTTCTCAGAACTGAACAAGACTGCAGTAACACTGCGACATACGTCATCAAAATACTCAGAATGTACGAGACATTCCAAAGTGTCCTATGACATGTGAGATTATTTAGTGATGCTGCTTGAAATAATGCCTACAAACTCACATATTTGTCCATATTCAGTGTTCGAATCCATAGTGTAACAAATGCTAACTCATTATCTAATCCGCTCCATGAGGTCTAATATTCTGAACTGTGTATTAGTTTTATGTCCAGCAGAAACTGATAATCATATCAAACTGTTTGCTGAACTGATCATTTATTGTTGATCTATTTTGTTTCGTTGTCGTCCCCAGGGGTTTTTTGTTTCAGTTTTGTGTTATCTTGTGTTCTGCTTCATGTCTTTTTAATAGCATTATTACTGGTAGTGATAATAGTCTCCCCAGTGTTTCTATTTGTATCACCCTCTGTGTATTTTCTGTTTTAATGCCTTGGTCCCCCTTTTGTTCCTTTGCCTCTGATATTCAGTTAAGTGTTAGTATTCATGTTTCTAACAGACTCTGTATCACTCTCATGCTCACACTCCTGTCTTCCTCTTTATCTGTTAGTCCATTTCAAGACTGTTTTGTGTTGTCTTGTCTTTGTCTCTTATTTTAACATATATATATATCTCTATCTATCTATCTATCTATCTATCTATCTATCTATTAAAATAATAATTAAATGAAACATTGAGATCTCTTATCAAAGTATCTCATGTCTAGAGGTGTGAGTGTGATCGCAGTTCAAGGGTGTTATTGTAAACACAAAAGCTACAAGCCGTAGAAAATCGTTGTGATCGAGCTTCACCGGGAGGAGGCGCTATTCTGGGGCTGAGCAGAAAAAACCCGCCAAAATAACTTCTAGCGTAGAAGAAGAAGGTTTTGCCCAATCAGAAGCTGTGTTTGCTGTTTACCGGAAAAGATCCCGTTTAACGTTTCACGTTTGGAAAACTGCAGAAACGTAAGGGTATAGATATATGTCTTTCAAATAAATGTAAGACTTTTATAGCATGTTGTATGGTCTTTAATAGGAATTAATTTTTTTTCTCTGGGATTCTTTGGAAAACATGCATGTGCTCACTTTGAGTATGTCGTATTCTGTGTATGAACAATGGAGATCAACAAATAAGTATTATCACCAAAAGCCAGAAAAAAAAAAATTGTTTTAAAATAAGTATTACTTTTGGCTGCTCTCAGATACTCAGGCAGACTGAAAGCTGGTCACCAAAAGGTTTCATCCTGTGCTGTGACGCATGGATTACATAGCTGAAGGTCTGACAGACAGTTATGGTTGACTGGTAGTCAGACAGGTAGGCTGGCAGAACAACACAAAAAGCTGTAAACAGGTGGAGTAACATTAAAGTCACCATGAGTTCTGAATCAATTGCAGATGATTCATTGTTTGTTTTATTTTTGAGTACACTGGTGTGCTAAACATAAGAGCTCAAAAAAAGCTATTATTGTGAACCTATAGTGACATCTGCAGTTGAAAAATTATTTTAATTGCAGAAAAACATTCAGATTAAAGGCTGAACTTTGTGGCTCAGTTTGTCACACATACAATTTGTTTTCCTTTTTTTTTTTAGTCTGGTAAACAAACTGCCTTTGATAAAAGAGACTGAGGTTAAATTAAAAACTAAAAATGTACTTTCTTTTTTCTCCTGTCTCCTGGCTGCAGGATGTCCTGTAATTCCAGTGTTATTCGTCTTTGTGCATCATCAGTGGGACAGGCACCGCAAGCTCCAGTCCACCTCATGCCATGTGAGATTGAACACAATGGGCCAGCACAGGTCAACCAATACTTCACTGCTACCACCAAAGACCAGAAACAAGGTAAACACAAAATCTTTTCATATCTGATAATATGGATTAATCCACAGCGGTTAGATAAAATGTAGACATATAAGATCGCTAAATGTGTAAATAAAGCAAACAGCTGCCAGTATCCTGGTTTTAAACTATTTTTCGCTGTTTCTGATATGATTAATTCGTTTTGGGGGTAAAAGTGGAATGGATTTTAATAATTCTCAGGAATTTTTAGTTAAAATGAGTTGCTGTTTAACACTTAAGTAAGTAATGAAAGTTTAGTTTTATAGTAAAAAAAGTGAGAACCAATTAAACAATTCAAAAACTTTAAAAGTGGGATGGTATGCGAACACTTATGAGAGTTAAAGCCTTACAGGATCATTTTAGACAGACTGGAGGCGATCAGTAGGTGCTTTAGGAAAGAAAATTACGCATTACACAGCACACATCAAGAATCCTCAATGCTTTGTTTTGTTTTTTCCTTTCACATTGCAGATAAGTCGGTGTCATTCAGGGGACGTGGGTTAAAGGGGCAGAAGATCAGCTGTCCACAGGGCTACACGGGGCTGGTGCTGAAAGAGATCAACAAACCCGGCTCAGACCAGGAGGTAAACACCACTGGAGTTGTGGGTCAAAGCACTATTTCATAAAATCAGATGTGTAGATGAGGGTTTTGTAACTTGTGTTTATGTGTGTTTTCAGGACAGGACAGTGAAAGTATCCTCTGTATTTGACAAAATGACCTACTGGAACCTGGAAACACCTCCTAATTCAGACGATACTATTGTGATGGCAATGGATTGGCCTGATTTGGCTGAGGCAGTGAGTTGTTTTTTTTCCCTCTTGGATCCATTAATCCAAGACCAAACCAATCTTTGTCTCCTAGTAATTAATATTTATCACATTTAACATAAATAATTTGCATTTTTTTTGGTGAAATATGACCCAAACAAGCTTGAGATACCCTTGGCTGTATTTTGGAGCAGGGTCATATACCATTCAGTCACCTTTAATCACATCCTACAAGAAATTAAGCATGTCGTGCTAGTTGTTGCTTGAAGCTGCTATTCTGAGTTAATTACCAGTTATTTCCTGGATCTATATTACATTTCCTTCTGTGGCAATTCAGAACATGTTCACCGGGTTTCATGAAAATCAATCTGGATGTTTTCTTGTAAACTCAAATTACACTGCACTGAAAACCTCAGTTGAGGCTCATTCTCTTTGGTGGAGGAACCGTGTTTAATTCAACTGATGAAAATACAAAAGACACAGACAGAAATGTTTTCAGATATTTGCAGGTTTGTCCTGATATTTTGTCTCTTCACAGATCCATGCTCCAGTAGAAGACTGAAGAGGCTGCCTGATGTCTCCTCAGCATTTTACATATGAAATGTGCTGCTTGTTGGTTATTCATGATAACTGATGGGAAGGCTTAAGAAGTATTTTCAGTAAGTGTTTCTGTTCCAGAGCAATAAGTTACACAACCTTTGTATATATCTTTAATGACGTTTTTTTTTGTAGTGAACAAAGAAAATTAAAAGTCACTGACCAAAGTGTGCAATGTTTTATTCACTGAAAAATGACCATGTTCATGTGGCACGTTCTACTCAACACTGTTTATTCACAAGGGCACATTTAGATTCTGTAAACTGGCTACTATAAAACCCTCTAATATGTATTAACTGCAAGTATGATATGATAACGGTATGGTAATAACGACACACAGCAGCTGTCATACAAATACACTTAAGGTGGTGGAGAATGTAAGAGTGTTTAACATTAACTTAAAGTTTAAACAGAAGGCAGAAAACTGCATGTGTTCAAGTGTCTCGGTACTGTGGTGGTTCTCAGTCATTCAGGCCATGGTAGTTTCAAGTGCTTGAAAACTATTCATCGCAAATGCATAAATGACCCTCAGGTCCACCTCCAAGGATACAGTCCCCACTAAGACTGTCAATCAGCTGTCTCAGAACTGATGAAGCATCTTGGATGAGAGGCAAGAAGAACATAAAGAAGTCCAGCTGCCTCCTTTTCAAGCACTTGAGACTCTATGCTGTTCTGTCAAATTACAGAAGTAAAACTGGTATGAGAATTAATCAGCCTGTTAGCTAATCAAGAAATGTTGGCCAGGAGCGTTCAGGGTTTTGTCTCCTTGACAACATTTGATTGTATCTGATGAACAACGTCAAACAAAGTCTGAAATGTGTGGTGATAAGACGCAGAAGTTACAATCGGACATGCACAGAGCTGAGAGCGTAACTTACAGTAAACTACAATGTAAAATCCAATCCTGTGCAGGTCACTGGAAATAAAAAAGTTAATTTAACACCTTTATCCATTTCCATTATTTTCAGATGCAACTTCAGTATTTCTGGGTCAGTTACTCTATGTTCCTCATTTGACACTTACTGCATTGGAGATAAAGGGGAAGGAAATAAAAACGAGAAAGAAACAAGGCAGGTATTGACAAAGTGACTTCAAAACAGTTTGAGCTCACATTAGGTGCTATAAAATGGCACAAAAATCAACTGTTTCTGGCACTGAAAGAGCAGTCATACACCTTTAACAAATAAAAAAAAATAAAACCTTTGTGTTTGTTTTGAGTTAATAAAGCAGAAGTGGTATAGCATGTCACATGACTAATATTTTTAGACATATTTTTCATCTCTTCTGATAATTTTAACAAACATACATCTTTGACGCAACAATGATGAAGATATTTAAAATTACAAACTTGGGTGCAAAGTGTCACTTAATATTACAAAGAGTAGACAATAGTACAGCTATCAAATCTGTTCCAGGGCTCCAGCAGACAACAGTGAACATTAAACAGATTAGATTTGTGAATGAAAAAAATACCAGTATGTGTGGGTAAGATTGGGATCAAATTTCCAGAAACGAAAGTTGGGGTATCTGTGGAGCATTTTTAAAGTGAGAGATTTAAAAGGCAGTCAGTGGTGGGGGTGGAAAATTTTGTCTCGGCCACTCAAACATTTAACCAGCCACGATTTTTCTTTTTTGTGTGTAACATTTACAATGTGGTGTTATATTTTCTCCAGAAATATAACGCCGCATTGCAAGTGTTACTGATCGATTTTTCTTCCTTCTTCTAGATCCCCCTTTTCCATTAGTACCTACTCAGATTGATTCGCCAAGGATCGCCAAGACTCGACTCAGATCGACTGGTTTTCCATTACAAATCAGTAGTACCTAACCTGCGTGGTTGTCATCACAGCAATGCATCAGAAAACCCTGCAACTTCATTAGTATGCGACATGAACACTACAAAAAAAGGTGGACGTTGAGGCAAGAATATACCTGCTGCTCAGTCTGTGGCTTTTCGTCAGACTTGGGGACCACAGAGTTGTTTTTGTAGCCATTTCCCCTGCTGCTGGGTTTCAAAAATGGTGGTTTCAATTTTCGCAAACGTGACGCTCTCATGACTCATTGAGGGACGCTACCGACCAACCATACTGACAACGTCACATTTTAGGGGTGATCGTGGCTTAAGAGTTGGGAATTCGCCTTGTAATCGGAAGGTTGCCGGTTTGAGCCCCGGCTTGGACAGTCTCGGTCGTTGTGTCGTTGGGCAAGACACTTCACCTGTTGCCTACTGGTGGTGGTCAGAGGGCCCGGTGGTGCCAGTGTCCGGCAGCCTCGCCTCTGTCAGTGCGCCCCAGGGTGGCTGTGGCTACAATGTAGCTTGGCATCACCAGTGTGTGAATGGGTGGATGACTGAATGTGTAAAGCGCTTTGGGGTCCTTAGGGACTAGTAAAGCGCTATACAAATACAGGCCATTTACCATTTAGTACCTGCTCGGATCACATAATGGCATTTACAGCAGACTAGCAGCAACTCATGCGCATTGCTGCCCCAAAGCGTCAGTAGTGCAAATTGAATGTTTTTTCTGTTTTTCTGGCTTGTGCATTGTTCAAATTTACACACCACTTCATAAAGTTACAGACATTTGGCCAGTGTCAGGTCCTAATTTCCACCACTGGCCAGTGGGTAAACTGAGCTTTACTGTTCGAGGTAACTGTCTGGTAAGTTTAAAAGGGTGCTTTAGAGAACTTTTAACCATCTGATTTCAATTTTAACTCTATTAATATTTTAAAAGTAAGCAGAATCAAGTATGAATGCAAGTTAGGTAACTGCGGAGGTAAGAACTGATTTGGGTAATGTGTGTTAAAAAAAAGAATCCAAAACAGGTTAGGTCTTGATGCATGCTCAATCATCCAGTTAAGTAAATCCCAAAAGGTTGATTCTGTTCATCTGAACGTAGCGTTTTCAATGGGAGAAACGTTTTGTCACTCATCCAAGTGACTTCTTCAGTCTCAGCTGACTTACAATGCTTCTAGATGAGAATACTCTTAAAAAGGTGCTTGAATTCACTAAGAAGGTTCGTCTAGCACAGCATGAGACATCTAAGACCAGACAACAAAGGAAGTTTGACTTACTTGTTGTGCGTCGGAAACGACAGCAAAATAAGGAGTGTCCCCAGCAACCAGAAGAAAGAAGATTTCAACAACGAGGATGTGGACAAGTGGGTGAAAAATTTGTCTGACAGACAACTCACCCAACCAGAGAAAAACATCCTTGCAAAAGGTTTGAACTTTGCTGTGACGCCGAGACAAATCCCACTAGTGGAACTGATCACAGCCACAGAAACAGCAATTCGAAACAACAACATTGCAGACTTGGAAGCAGAACAACTACAGAGTTCCAGCCTGCCTCAGCAATGCAAAGGAGAGGAAGGCACTCACATCACTTAGTAATGACAATAATATTATCATCCTTCCGGCAGACAAGGGTAGGTGCACGGTCTTGCTAAACCAGAAAGACTATCATGAGAACATGTTGTCACTGCTCAGTGACAAAAATACTTATGAACCCCTCAAACGAGACCCAAGAAGCGGCTACAGGAAGAGGGTGGTAGATTGTCTGAAGCAGTTAGAACAAGACAACGCTATGGACCGGACCTCATATGACAAGCTATAGGGGAATCAACACCAAGTCTGTATGGTTTACCGAAGACACATAAACAGGGTGCACCTTTAAGACCAATTGTCTGTATGATCAACTCACCCATTGGTAGACAGCTCTGAACACCGCATCCAGAACACCTTGGATTTTGTTGATAAGGTGAGGGATGTCATTATGGAGTTCACCAGGGAGGATACGAAAACTGACAGGTTAGCCTTCTTAGACTGTGAGATTTCCATCAGTAATGGGGGACATTTAAAAGCTAATGTGTACCGTAAACCTACGCATACAGATCGGTATTTAAGGTTTGACTCTCATCATCCACTGGAGCACAAACTTGGTGTCATCAGGATGCTTCAACATAGACATAAACAGAGTAATATAATATAATGTAGCGGATGGCACAACACAGAAGTGCTAACTTCTCAGGCCAGGACTCCACAGTTTATTTACACCTACAGGCCAGTGGACACTCTTTCAATAATGAGGCTGTACACATCCTGGACAGGGAGGAACGCTGTTTTGAGTGGGGAGTCAAGGAGGCCATTTAGGTGAAAAGGGAAAGACCATGTCTGAATCGAGGAGGGGGCCAAACGGTACATCTTTCGTCATCTTACAATGCTGTGATTGCAGCCATTCCCCAACTCTCTGTGAACGGTACTCATGGCCATTGATCAGTGGTCTTTGATCAGTGGTTGTTGATCAATGGTCAGGACAATTTGCATATTAATGATCAAGGAACTGACCTCACAACCCATTGTTCATTCAGTGAGCTTGTTCTGTTATTGTGCAATGTACAATGTACTGTTTATAAGGTTGGCGAAACCTGCAGTCAGCTGAGACTGAAGAAGATATTGGGTGAGTGACGAAATGATTCTCCCATTGAAAATGCTACATCCAGATGAACAGAACCAACCTTCTGGGGCAAAACAGGTTATACGTCTAGGATTACCTGAAATAAAAGTTCATAAATTGAGGAAATAATTAGCTAGACAGAGATTGATTGGACGATTAGAGATTGGAAAATATGTGCAGCAGGCTAATTTCTGGTCCCAAAAATGTGTTTGTCTGCGTACATCTTTCCATTCAGGGTGAAAAATACAGAACAGGCAGTGGCTGCAGTTGACAACTTTTTACAGTTTTAACACTCTGCTTTACTTCAGCTCTTTTGTATGTTATATATGCTGTATGTATGCTGACGGATCAACAACAGCACAAGCAAAAGTGGCTCACAGACCAGTTGCACCACATACTTTGTACATTGCCTCCATATGACAACGGAGCTCTCTGCAGGTATACGGGCAACCCCCAAACTGCCAGCGGACAGCAAACACGCTCTCTTTGTTGGACCACAAACTCAGCTTTAGAGTGATTAAGGACAAAGAGAGATGGAAACATACTGATGAATGAAACGTGTGGTGAGCAGATGGAAGGAGTACTTTAAGGAGCTGATGAATTAAAAAAATCAGAGAAGAGGACAGACAAAAGATAGTGAATCAGGAAATGCAGAGGATTAGTAAGGAGGAAGTGAAGGCAGCTATGAAGAGAATAAAGAGAGGAAAGGTGGTTGGTCCAGATTACATACCAAACAGTATGGAGTCTTTGAGAAAATGTACATACTGTACATTTTGTTGTGGAAGCGAAAGGTGTCTGTGTTAGCTAAGAGGTGGAGGAGGTGGTGGTGGTGGCTGCGCTGGCAGAGAGGACTCTGTGTCTGCTTTGCTGCGTTTGGCTGGCAGCGTGTGGTCATGCGCTTTGCGAATGTGTCGGTACAGATCGCCCGATTGTGTGTAGCTTCGGTAGCAGTAGCGACACTCATACGGCCGCTCCCGTGTGTGCACGATGGCGTGGCGTCTCAGGGTGTAGGTGCACGAGAAAGTTTTTCCACAGACACCACACGTTGGTACGTCCTCTACGAAGTTTCCTACAGAGTCCTGGAGCTCCTGGAAGTATGCAACAGGGTCAGAGTGCTGCTGAGATGTGGATGGAGGAATGAGGGATGCAGTGAAGGAGGAAGCATCCTGGGAGGAAGGTCCAGCCCCAGAGGAGGAGGAGGAGGGAGAGAGGGGGAAGGAGTAATCATTTGTTTGGGAGGTCAATTGTAAGAAGCCCTGTGGGTGAGAAGAGAGAAACTGAGGGCTGTTCAGATCTTCTTCCTGGATGTCATCTTCAAAGTCATCATCAACTTCCATCACGGGTTCTCTCTCTCTGCTTTCCTCTTTCTCCTCCTCCAGCTCTTCATCTGATATAACAATGGCCTCCACTTTAACTTTCACATTCTCTCCATCACTGCCTCTCCTATCTGTCCCCATTAGAGGGTGATTTTTAGTATTAGATGAAGCTCCAGTGCCCCCCTCAGGTCCTTTAAGCATTTGTCTCTGAGGAGGAGGAGGAGGAGCAGCAGCGAGGGATTCTGAGTTCTGGGTTTGGAGCGATACGGCACTCTGAATTCGGATCTGTGGAGGCGCACGCAGGGACAGCGTCTTTGGTGCGCTTAATTGTAAACGTGAGGTCAGAGCTGATGCTTGGATCAACATAACCATCTGCTGTCTTTTGCCTAATGTACTTCTGTCATCAGTCACTGAGGGTTCCCATAAAGAGCCATTGCGTGGGAGTTGCGGTTCATCAGGATGTGCACTGGATTCTGACTGGTGAACAGCAACCAGTGAGCGACCAGCAGCCTGGCTCACTGGGACCAGAGAAGAAGAGGACGAGGAGGAAGGCTGCTGGTTACTGCTGAAAAATAAAAAGGAAGATACAAAGCCTTTTAATAACAAGAAATAAGAATGTTCAATTTCTTATGGTTTAATCTAAATAATGATCATAAGTCCTCTCAGTGAAGGCTGTATTGAAATCAGATTTGACTTTACTTCTCCTGTTTTTTTATATATATATGTGTGTATATCCTTACACCCTTAAAAACATCTGATTATGAAACTGAATTAAAGACAACACTAAATAATTATAGTACAGAATTAAGTAATGTATGCTGCAATTGAAATGTTCTTGTTTTTCCTTATTTTCTGTCTGTAAGTCAACAATTTATCTACCTGTATGTCTCAGTGGTGCTACAAGGACTACAGAGTGCGGTGCCTTCTCCCTGATGCACAGCCCCCATCCTGATGTGACCTCCAGGAGCAGGGGCAGACTGGCCTGTGATGAAGCCTTGCACCAACTCTCCACCTGGGGGCAGAGGAGGGCCATCCATGCCTGGCTGGGTGGTATCGGCGAGATCGGGGCTCAAAGGAGTCTGAACTCGTGCCTCTGATGACCCCCCACCAGTCCTTTGTTCAGACTTCACAGTCTCCACATGGCTCCTCTCTGCCACCATGGATGCTGATAACAGTGGTGCAGCTATGGTGACTGGATTTGAGTGATCTGATGCCATGGCCACCATGGGCTCTGCTCCACGGTCACCCCCATCCTCCCTCCGTGTCTCTATTTCCTTCCTCGAACCAGCACTCTCTTCAGAGCGTGTGCTGTCTGCCTCAGCCAGAGGCCCTCGTCTCTGCAGCCGTCTCTTGCAAACTCTAACCACCTCATTCATGTGTAGAAAGCTTGCAGCTGCCAATACGTCCTCCACTGGAGGTGACTCTTCAAGCTGCAGCACTCCTTCATAGACAAAGTCCAAGAGCAAGCCAAATGCAGCTGATGTGACAATGTCACTGTCGAGCGTGACAGAGCTGCTGGTGCTGTTTCCTCCTGGAGAGTCTGAGTAGAACATATGGAAGAATGGCGAGCAGGAGGCCAAAACAGCCCGGTGAGCCAGGAAACGGGATGAGCCCACCAGGACGGTGCAGTCACAGAGGAAGCCCCGCTGGCGCTGAGACCGCAGGGCGGACAGCAGCTGCTGGGAATGCTGAGGAAACTCCATCACCTGAGCAAAAGAGACAGGGAGAGATGTGTTTCACCCCTACAAGTGAAAGCTTCTGTATGAAACTATTTCAAATCACAATACAGTAAAGCAAAGCACAATTATACAAAAAGAGATTCTGTACTTGTGCGATAACCGTAGGTAAATATTGTGCGCTGGAAAATGTTTAAAATGTCCTCAAAGCTGGAAACACATTATAGTTATCACAGTGTGTAATAAAGGATTTATTACATGTCTGCTTTATAGGGAGACAACAAGTTACCAATGCACAAAAAAGCACAATAACCTAAATAAGTTAATTAACTTATTTTCTCTGAGTGACTAGGGTGAAACAGTAACAGTGTGATATTTTAAATGTACTCTTTAGATAAATTAATGTTAATGCTTAGATAAACATCTAATAATATTTTATAAGACTACCTGTAGAGAAATCATAGGGGGACACTACAGCTAAATACAACACAAACATTTCCTAATTACTTACACTTACTAACAAAATATATTATATGTTTTCTGACACTGTTCCATATAAACGATAACTGTTGAATAATTACATGTCTCATCTAATTTTGCACCAAGATACATTACTTTTCCAGACACTGGATAATGCCGAGGTCAGAATTGCTAGTGCAAGATTTATACAGTTATATACGGTTATGCAGGTTTTTTTTCTTTTTTAAAATATCATTATACCAGTAAATAAATGGCTACGGCTATAAATAAAAAGAGAGAAGCTATTTTTAAAGTTGGAAATTGATTATTTGGGGCAAAAAGTTAAAGTGGCTATCACCATATATCGAGAGAGAGAGAGATAAAATAAAAGACTCACGGCAAACTCTTCGTGTTTCCGTCTTTCAGCGCTGTTTAATGGCAGGTAAGACTTTAAACAGCCGTCCAGCTTTAACGTCGCTAACATTAGGTTTCCATGGTGACCTGCTCGAATTCTTCGGTCCGCTGGCAGATCTCTTCATCCACGAGCTCAATCTGTAACATGGGACACTTCACACAAACAGGAGAAGAAGAAGCACGACTGAAAGCGTACACTTTTCAGAAATCCCCCCCTGCTGCCCAGCGAGAAAATCTGGTAACCCCAGCTCAACGATGCTAGCATTAGTTAGCCAAGTTAGCTCAGCTTCTGTGTTCAGTTCCAGCACCAGGAGTATCCGGACAGTCTCTACTTTAGAGCCCGCTATTTACCAGATAGGTTCTTATTTACCACGGACGGAAACTATCGTTTCTATTCTTGAGTGCGTCATTGTTTTTGGTGGGTGTCCTGAACATTCTCTTACCTGCAGCCACTCAGACAACAGCTGTCTGTCTGAGTGATGTTTTCCTCCAGGACAAAAAAAAGAAAAAAAAGAAAGAAAAAAAAACAGCTTTTCCTCTGTGGTGCCGAATTACCGGAGCACTGCCCTCACAGTGCCACCTGCAAGCGGAGAACGGGAACACACCGGAAGCGAGAGAAAACAAAACGCTGCGCGCAATGCACTGACAACAAATATTATTCTATGCAACGTTTCGCAGAATTAAAACCAGTGAAATTTATCATACAACAGCTGCAAAACGAGGTCTGAAAAGCTGAGCTGCCTGTGCGTTCATGGACAGTGCCAAAGGAGGGGGAGGAAGAGGCAAAAGAGGAAGAGGAAGGAGAGGACACCGTGGTGGAGAGGTGAGAAATTATGAAATTAGTTGACCCATTAAATTGGGATAATTTCCCGTCTTCTTAATACCTCATAGTATTAGCTGTATGACAGGCAGTATGAGGGTTTTGGCATGGTAAAGTCTAGGTCCTATATTTAAACCACAGCTAAAATTAGAACTGAATTTCAGTGTGTGTGTATGTTACTGAAAGTGATGCCTTTTCCACTACCAGGACAGAGATGTCTGCCTCTCTAAATCCATGTCTTATGCACTTCGCCATGGAGCCAGCCAGATGGGTCTGCAAATGGGTACAGGTGAACTACTTACAGTCAGATCTAGGTAACACAGATAATGCAGGGTAGACTGGTAGGGATGTAAATTTAGCAGGGACTCTAAAGGAGTTTTCATTTGAAAATGTAGCAAATTTTCATAATATTACCTGCTGTTACACACAACAGACTCTTACTACATGAAGTTTTGGTAGGAAGTTTACAAACACTTACAATGAGCACCAAAACCGCACACTTACACCTCCAAAAAATACCTCGTGATTGTGGTCAGTTAGCTCAGTCTTTGTCTCATTTAAGCATAAAGCTTTTCTCCAAAAGTCATTTGGCTTGTCCATGTGGGCAGTAAAATCATACTATAACCATTCTGCAGTTCAAAGAAATCATTAAAAGCCCTAAATTACCACTATTAAAGGCCAAGACAAGTGATGTGTACTGAAAACATAAAGGACCCTGATACACAGAGACAACCTCCATGTAATTAATGTCACCATTATAAAGGACATTTAAGAACGTAGCCTGTACATATGTTTACCTAACAGCAAAATTAAGATGGGCAGTTTAAAAAAAAATAAATAAATAAATAAAATAAAACACAATATAAACATTTTTACTGAGTACCCAATATGAACTTTAAAGAAAATGATATCATTCACCCAGGTATCTGTAGTATAATACTTTCTTCACAAAGTCTCCTGCTGGCTATGCATACCAATATTATCTGAGATCTGAGGGGGATTTCTGTAAACCAACATAAATTTGGCTTCCTTAACAATAAGAAGAAGCAGCTTTAAACAAGACAATTTGGAGCTCTGACTCAGAGCAGGGTCAGCTGGTACAGTATTATACATTGAGCTACAGCCATTGCTTAGGTCCGGTAGCTTAGTGTATAAGGACGTAGTGTATCTGTTAATCAGAAGTTAGGTGGTTTGATCCCTGGTTGCTCCCAGTGTGTATCTTGCTAAGGCACATTCATACACTGATGCATCAGAGTATGAATGTGTGTGAATGTTAGACAGAAAAGCACTTACACTGAAGTTGTGCCTGAAATCTGCTGGTCCACTCGTCGAGTTTCAGGGTTGTTGCTCCTTTTACTGCTGGGATCACTTTGGACATTCTGCATCTCCTCCAGTGTTTGTTGGTACTTCTGTTTTCTTGTGTTCCTTCTTTCTGATATTGCTGTCCGCTGGGATTGCCACATCTATCACAGCTGCGGTGATCTGCTCCTTGTCAGCCACCACTATGTCTGTTTGGTTGGCCAGCAGCTGCTTGTCTGTCTGGAACTTGAAGTCCCACAGGGCCTTAGCCCTGCCATTTTCAAGCACCTTCAGCAGTGTTTGCCATGAGGACTTGGGGATTTCTAGTCCATATGTGGAACAGATGTTCCTGTATACTATCCCAGCCACTTGGTTATGTCTCTTGGTGTACCATCTTACCTTTTTCTGCTATGTGCTGGAGTGTCTCTGGAGCACCTTTGCACAGTCTTCAACTTTGGTCTTTATCAGCTGTGCTAGATTCCTGCCTCTATGGAGCTTGTTGTGTAGCCCTTTCTTGTGCTCCTAGGATCAGAGCCTCTGTGTTGTCCTTTAGGCATGTAGAAACTATGCATTGGGAAAGTCTTAGGACGTACAGAGATTAGTACCAACTAACTACAGGAACCTCTGATTATTATCATTCATAAATTTGATTCATTGTGTTTTGTCTACATGTGATGCCGGAATGCATCCTTAGAAAACACCAAAGCTCACTGGTGAAATACCTAGAGTTGTCTTAATCACAGTCACATTGCTGCATGTAAACAACAAGAAGGGTAAAAACTCCAGTTACACCAAAAAGACTTATGCATTAAATATGAAATAAGTAGTGTGAACAATTTTAAGCAATTAGACAAGTGGGTGATACATATTTTTGATGTCCATACAACAAATTTCACCTATGGACAGATCCCATTTAATGATGTTGTCATCATTTTGATAGCAGATGCAGACCTTAGATTTATTTTTATTAATTTTAATATTGAACTTCCTTTTGCTGTTTTGGGATTATTTGTAGAGAAAATGCTGCCAAATTGGATCAGTGCCTCAAACAAACAACTTGTTGCTCAGAGGGCTGTAACATCCACAGGGGAAATTTGACCATAGTCATAACAACTGTCTTCACATATAGACGGCTTCCTGTTTGTGGAGGATCTCCTGGCTCACCCGCAGTTCCATTCGTACTTATTGGAAGACGTTGAGAGAGTTGTGGCCACAAATGACAAGCAGCGCTTTAAGCTCTGTACCCACCCAGAGAATGGCCGGCTGCAGATTCGGGCCAATCAGGGTCATTCAGTACAGGTAATGAGAGTTATAAAATGTAAGACATGTCAACACCTGTAAACTCTGAGAAGCTTTTACTTGATTTTGTCAGCACATTGGCTATATTGCATTATCCCCTAGCTAGACGCTGAATTCAGTAAATATTTAATTTGTTTGTTTGTTCTTGCTGATCAGCAAATGATTAAAAAAAATATGATAAAAATGTGATTTATATACTTTTGGGACATAAAACCAAAAAGCAACTCAGAAAATGCAGACTTTGCTTTAGTCAAATACCCAATTTGTGCCTTATATACTGTAGATGTGTATGTGTGGGAGAGTGTTTGTGAGTCAAAGACTATTTTGAAGAAGTTACGTCAATTTCTTTGCATCCTTGTCATGGAAAAAGTCCTACAACATGGTAAAACAAACTCCATTTGATCCAAAATAATGTAATAAATCAATGTAAATAGAGTTCCGTTGAGTAGCTGTCTTTAATGTGTGCAGACTGATAATGATTATATGTGTAGTCAGGCCTTCCCAAATGCCCCACTGATGCTGGAAAAACCCTGGACGAGCGTTTGCATTTGATGTTAGGTTTAGGCCCAATAACAATGGGGAATATCTTGGAGGCTATGATGCATATAAATTCATCTTCCTTTTAAATTGTTGACACTGCCATTTGTTGCTGACATTTGTGCTGAGCATGGGATCAGTCAAACTCTCACTGGGCTTGAGTTTAATCATTTCTGTCACTATTTTCCCTGATACTAATCAATTGCCCACGACTAATTATTAACACAAAGCAATAGTAACCAGAATGCCTTTCTTTACCAGATTTAAGAAGGCTTTGTAAATCTGTGCCAATCCTGGCTGTGCTTCCATGGTCAGGTTGTGGATCTGGAGCTGAAATTGGTCACGGCTGGTTCTCCAGACTGCCCTGCTGAGGCTGTTCATGGCTCCTACCTCAGAAACTGGAGCTCCATCCAGCAGCAGGGCCTGAGCCGCATGAAGAGGACACACATTCATCTGGCACGAGGCTTGGCAGGGGAGGACGGCGTCATCAGTGGTATGCTCGTGTGAGTTTGATGGAGAGAAACTTGTCAGGAGGTTTCTACTACAGGGTTATTTTTTTCCCCACCAGGCATGAGGAAAGATTGTGATCTAGCTGTGTTTATTGATGTCCCCAAAGCACTGGCTGGTAAGATTAAACCACGGTTGCTGCTGTCCAATTATCTACCTTTACTCTATATGTGTAGGAACCAATGCTTTACACTAGTTTTATGTGTCTCTACAGATGGTATCAAGTTCTTCTGGTCTGAGAATGATGTTCTGTTGACTGCAGGTGATGCTGAGGGTAAAATTCAACCTAAATACTTCAGCCGAGCTCTAAGACTGAGACCTTCAAGTAAGAAAAACTCTTACACAAAAGTTTAGATTTTATGCTTACGTTAATTTAGGTTCACTATTTTCTTGTTCACTGAGCTCTCTTTTGCTGTTTTCCAGGGAGCATCCTGCCACTGCAGTAACAGCAGAGAGTGCTGTCCTGTCATTGGCCATTACCGGACTCACCTGACCATGTTAGCATCCGACGGTTGGTTGATGCTTATCCCAGTTCCCCTGGCAACACTTGTTTTGCAGCAGCATCGATTTATCAGCAACAGAAGTGTATATTCAGAAATCTCCCTAAATGGAACCTGATTGGTAAACTTTAAACTGTTGATTCATTATTGAAAGTGAACAGGACAGAAGGTTCATCCTTATTTTTATATGACAATTCAACAAACTTATAAATACAAAGGCCTTGTTTTCCCTACTTCATGCTAAATAAAGCATTGCACCAGTGACTACCAGGATATTTTAACTCTTTCTTTAAATAAAGCGTATTGTGCATGTGGTTAGTCACGTGGCTAAGCATGGGAAATGAGAGGATGCAGACATTGAGGTTTAACGAACTGCAGTTTCCAGTAAGATATGGACTGACACGCACAACGTGTGAGGGAAGATAACTTGTTTGAGGCTTCCTGTGTAAGAAATTGCTAAAATATGCCACAGCCATAAGAAGGGAAAACAAGAGATAATGAAAAGTGTACAGCTCTATTTATTTTGGTAAATGTTTTATGTGGTGAATATTTTTATTGCCATTTATCTTATATTTCTCAGTCATAATATTACCTGTAACATTAATTTCTAATAAAAAGTCTAAGTAACACTGGGTCTGGAGCTCTGGACATTCAAGGCTTTCAATTCTGAGCAATGCTGATTACATTTTTTGACAGAGTGAGTTCAGAAAAGCAGTTAGACGTTAGAGCTGGCTGATTCAGCTGTTGATTTTACATTTCTTTGAGTTTGATTATGACGCCTGCTGAACCTGGACCAGAAGCCCAGCAGATTGGCTCAGCAGCAGTCCATCCTGTAGGGAGGGGGGAAGTCAGCATGAGGACCGCTGGAGTCTTGAGCATGTCAGAACATATCAAGTTTAACATCCACTGATGTGTGAATGGAAAACTTGGTGTACTTACAAGTTTCTAACACATTTACAGTAAACTGAATATCTTGTTTTTGACAATTTCCTTATCTTTTTGTGGCTGCTTGAGTTAAACATTAAGTCTTTTTCCATGCTGGTTTTCCACTGAGACACAGGAGGTCTGATGGGCTGTCAACCATCCCATTGTCTAGGCTTTTGTGTTTCAGTCTTAGAGAGCTTCGTGGCCACCGGTCAGCTTGTGGAATAGCTCCTCATTGAGCGTTTCGCTCTTCTCCCGACTGCGTGTCGACATGAAAATGTAGCCTCCGATAAACTCATGAACGATTTTGCAATCAGCGGTCACACAGCTGAAGGCAATGTTCACATTCCCTTCAAACTCAATGGCCATCTGGAGGAGATGAAAATGAACACAAAAGAAATGCAGAGCTATTTAGAAAAAGTCTTAATCCAGGGTTGAAAAATATCTTCACTACAAATATACATACACATCCCAAGATGTAAGTCGCATTAGGGCAATGGTTCTTAAATCTTTTTTCTGGTTTTGTAAAAGCATATTCATCAATCTCAGTTTCATTTCAGGTTTTTCACCTGGTTGCCCCACAGTTTCAGAACCATTTCCATTAAAAGATCTAACCAGTAACACTTTATTGAAAGACACACTGTCAGCATGTTTTCAGAAGTCTTTAGTGTGCAGCTAAATTCATGCTTGGTTTGTAGGTCGGTCTCTAAACACACGAGCTTCTTTTCATTCATGCTCAGTTATCACAAATACCGTTGTGTAATAAGGCATTGTACATCAATTGTACAAGAGGCAATCTCTTCTTGCAAGCCAAAAGGTCAGGCTTCAGACTACTTCAGACTACTCAGAGTTCTCCCTTTTAGACAATTTTCTAAAACTCTTGGACAAATATGAGGTCAGGACAGCGAGTAGAAGGTTCAAACCTCTTGTCGGAACTATGAATCATAAAAACCTCTGAGAATGAAAACGTGAAGTTGAAAATGAGCATTCTGGACATTTTTAAATTATCAGACAGAAGCCTGTTCAAGATATGAGTCATACCTGTCTAATATCCCAGTTGACGTTCCACTGCTTCATGTTGTTGTAGCGCCAGGTCTTCACTACATCACCCACACTAAGGTCAATACGGATCAAGCGATTGGGAGCAATGCCGAGTACCTCATCTTTCCGGCTGCCTTTGAACCTGTTAGGGGGGGGCGTACATTTTGTTTAGATTCCTCTAAGTTAATTTTTCTTTTTTAGACAAAAGTCAGTCTTGATTCCTCCATATAAAAATGATTAAACTTCTTCTACAGAATTGCGCTTAGTCTGATGACTTTGCACATTGCTGGTGGAAGGGTGTTTAAAATTAATCTTTCTGTCTGCCTAAAAAGTAAAAAAAAATGTTAGGTTAGCTTTATTTTTTTTAGCATTAACTACATTTCTGCAGATCTTGGGCGTGCATTTCCTTCGACTACAGTCTCTGCTTTTATGCTGTTGAAAGATTTATAACGTTCATAACACACAGAAGGAGGATGTTCGAGGTCAAGTGCTTTATAATAACCTTGTTACAGTGAATTTCGGTCTTTGATGTGTTCACTGGCACAGAATCAACTCTCAAAAGCTTTAAATGAAACTTTAAACTTAACCTGACAACAACGTATGAAAGCCCAAAGTCAGGCAGGGCCTGCCAGATCTGCAGGAAGCGCATCAATGCATCTGTCAGGGAGAGCTGAGCCACGTTCTGGTATGCATCCAGGATTCGAGGGGTCAGCTGGAAGAGCAGGCAGAGGGTAAAAGGTGAGATGTAATTATATTTTTGCTGCCATAAGCAGTTGCAGATTTGCACAGTTGCACAAAATTACTGTATTGTTCTTCAGGAAAATGATTAAGGTCATTTAGGTTGGTAATTTGGGCAATTGCTAAATGCCACACAGAATATATGAGATCAAAAATACTGCTTTGTGAAAACACAAGACAATATATCTGCAACATTTATCCTTTTGTGGCCTGTTGCTACATCTGTACCTGTTTGGGTTTGTACTTTTTATGGTAACGTGGTGACACCAGACTGTGAGTATTGATGCTTTCTTCGCTGGCATTTGCACTGCTGGAACTGGAGTTGGTCTTTTGCATCGCCAGGAAAGAGCGGATGCTCTGGATCTCACTTTGGAAACTGCTGTCGGCGAGGGTCTTGCCTTTGGATGCCAACCGGCACCCTGCCATCCACTGAGCATACTGCTGCTCCTGCAGGGTGAATTTCAAAGACAACATAGAAAAAAGAGCATGAGAGACAGGTGTGACTGAGGTCAGAGCTGAGATGATGAACCGGAGATAGAGGCATTGAAAATGAAAGGATGTCACACGTAGAGATGAGAAGAGGTGTGTGGGTGTGCGTGTGGCCTCACGTTTTCACAGCGAAGATAGACCTCGTTCATGCCTTCAGGTGCTGGAATCAGGAGTCTGATAAGGAACTTCTGAGCAGCCACATTAACATCTGGAGCCACCTCACATCCTGTGTAAAGGACCAACAATAAAGTGGTATCATTACATTTGAGGTTTATGGTTAAGCTGTTAAAAAAAAAAAAAAAGCGTGTAGGAAAAGAATCATATGATCTCCGCTGATTCACCTTAATTCACTTTTAATTCATAGTACTTATCTAGCTTTAGGTGTTCACTTCTGCAATATATGGAAACTCAGTGTCTGATATGTGATTCCATATGTGTTGGAAGTTTTTGGATTTCTTCACTGACAACAATAACACCAGAAGATCTAAAATTTCACCCCCAGATTCAACATTTTCAGAGAGTCAGTCAACTTCATCACTTTTCTCTAAATATAATACCTGCACACCTCTTCATGGCAGCTTTTGGTCCACTGTCTCCTATTATTCTGACTATTTACGTTATAATTATTTAGCAAATTGAGTCATTCCTTCCTGTTTCAAAACACAGTCATGCAGTCGTTTTTAAAGAAGCATAATTTTTGCCTATATTTCCTTAGTAACTGCAGACCAATACCAAAGTTACCTTTCTTTGCCAAGTTTTTAGAAAAAGTTCTCATCTCCCAAGTTGCTTTCTAGATAAATACTTTTAACATATTTGAGAAATTTAAGTGTGACTGTAGAAGTATGCATAGTATATAATCTGCCCAGTCAAAGGTGTAAAACATCCTTTTATTTCATAATTCTGGTGCTTGCATTATTTTAGTTTTAATTGGCCTCAGTGCATTCTTTTAAAACATTTGAAGCATAATGTAGGACTGCAGGGTTTCTACACTGGTTTTCCTCAACCTTTAGTGTTCAAATAGGGAACAGCTTCAGTTTCTATTAACTGTGGCATCCCTCAGGGATCCATGTTAGGTCCTCTTTTAGTTTCAATATATTTGTTACCCCTTGACTCTAGTGTTCATAAATTTACTATCACTGTTACGTGATGGCACCTAGTTTTATCTGCCAGTCACACCTGACATTGACCACTCCTTTAAGAACCTCTTCGACTGTTTGAATGATCTGAAATCACAGGTAGCCAAAATATCCTTCAACTTCAAATCATAGTATACCTGAAGGAATTTTGGCTTCAGTTAAGTATTCTGCTCGAGTCTTTACTGATACAAAGAAAAGACGTCATGTCACTCCTGCTGTAGATCAGCTGTATGGAAGCTTGTCTCTGCCACATTAAAAAAAATGTGACTCATATGTCTAAATTTTGGGTTATTATCTCAAAATTCAAACCTCAGAAATCTGAACCAGAAGTTGAATTTTTGAGATACCTAACTCACAATTAGGGATGGGTACCGGTGTCCGGTGCCATGATGGGGCCGGTTCTGACATAAACGGTAGTAACCAGACCGAAAAGCAGCGCACATTTCGGTGCTTTATTTCGGTGCTTTTTTTTTCCTGAGCCAATTCTAGCCAATCATTTTACGTTTCCGAGGATAGTAGGCGGGGCCAGGTACGTACGTTCTTTTAGAGTAGAGCTACAGATTAAAAATGCCCAAGGCGAAGCGGTCAAAAGTCTGGCTGTACTTCACAGCAAAAGATGCAAACTCAGCAGCCTGCAACAAGTGCTTTAAGCTAATACTGTGATACTGTCAAAGGAGGTAACACCTCAAATCTGATGAAACACCTGGCGACGCATAGCGGGGTTTTTTTAAAGCCGAGAAATGCGCCGTGTTTGATAGCTTGCTGCGAGACCTCACACCGTGCACATCTACTGCGGGTGTGGTGCCTGTTATCGGACCTGGAGTTAGCAACATCCCCCAAAAACCCGAAGAGTAGAGTCCTGGCCCCTAGCCCTGTCAGTGTAGCAGAAATGATGACGGATGATGATGGCAGCAGCAGCCGTTCTCCTCTGCGTGAGTGGCTTCATGTTGTTCGTGTGTAATTAACGTTGAGTAGGCTAACCACATTATTACATTAATGCATGTAAGGTGAACTAGCAAACACCGTCGTAGTTACATGCGGCTGTCTTCTTGTTTGATGGCAGATAGTCCCTTCACCCTGGCCAAAAAGGCTAAAATGACCAAAGGAAAAGTGGAAAACAGTTAAACATGAGAGGTTTTTGGACAAAGTTTGTGTTTTTTCCATTGCTTAAGCACTGCTTCCAGCCAAGAGTGATACCATATATGCCCTATAGCTGCAGAAAAGGCTAACATTGTTATCTTTTTACAAAACAACAGCTGAATATGAGAGGTTTTTGGACCAATTTTGTGTTCTCCATTCTTTAAGCACCGGTTTGAGCACCGTTTAAGCACCGGCACCGTTTCAAAAGTACCGGTTTGGTACTGGTATCGGATAAAACCTAAACGATACCCATCCCTACCCCTAATATCAACTTAGTTCTGCCTGCTTACAATCAAGCTTCCATACACATGCAATAGCTACCTGTGAATTTTCTAAAAGTTTTTAAAATTGTACTATTTGTTTTTAAAGACCTCCATGGCCATAATATATTACAGGTCTTTTTCCTCCAGGTCCTTGAGCTTATCATCCCAATTTAATGTCTCTTCTCAGCTAAAAACAGATGACCTGTCATTGCCTTGGTGTCATTGCCTCTAAGTTCTGGAATAGTCTGGCTTCCCACATAAGAACCCGCTCAACAATTGACAATTTTCATTCAGCTCTAAGACCTACCAGACCCATGTTCAGTTGCTTTTAGTCGAGTTTGAAGTCTCTCATGGTTTGGTCAAGCTCACTGTTAATGTTTTCTGCTACTGTTTTATTTAACTTCTTACCATTGTTACAATTTAGTTGTTTTTTTATTCTCATTTTCTGACTTATTTTCCAGTTATTATTTTAATTATATCATCTATTTAGGCAAGTTCTGTGTTTTGTGATTTTGGAGACTTGGATTGCAAATAAGTGTGCCTGGAAGTCACTTTGGGTAATCACTTTGGGTAAACATCTGTTATTTTAAAATGCGCGAAATACTTACCATTCTATTAATAGCATGGTGCACTATATATACCAGGAAAACATAACATAAAAATACGTAACGGAGTCATTACCTTTGAGGTTAATCATTTGAATGGGCTCTCCTATGCTTTCCTCTTTGCTCTTAAAATAAGAAATGGAGGTATCTTGGAACTTGAACCAGTATTGCTTGTACCCCTTCAGAGTCAGCCTTTTGGGTCTGAAATATACATGTAATCACATTAGCTGATTTCACCAGGGATTTTTTTTCTCCAGATTCATAACAAGTTAGAAATAAAGAGCAAGGTTACTAATAAATATTTATTTATTTAAAGAAAATAAAATAGATTTTAACGAGTTGGAAACCAGATCTCACCTAAATATCTTCAGGTAGTCAGTGAGTTCTGGTGCTGTCATATTTTCCTGGATAAAAGGCAAGTTTTTCAGTTAATATGTTTTAGCAATAAAACTGTTAGTCAATCAATGTTAGTCTGACATAAGACCAAAAATTTAACTCAATGCTTTCTACATCATCAGTGAAATTGGATCCAGGCCTGTGTAACGTAATACTACCATTAATAAAATATCTTAAATCAGGTGTTCTTAAAGCCAATCTGGGGGACAAGGAGGCCCATATAGGAAAAATTCTACCATGAAACACTAATGTGCTGATCTATATTGTTTTTTAACCGTGAGTCAGGTGCATATCACATTTAATAACGTCAGCTGTACTTGTCAGTGTTAGGAAGGTTAAAATTGAAGTGACATGCTCCCAATGTTTCATTCTGTGATCAAAGTAGTAAAGTGTACAGTAGCACATATCATCACAGGCAGCCACTGGCCTGCAAGCCACACTTTGAGAAGCCTGGACCTAAATTGTTATAAATTTCTGTTCCCTGTTATTAAAATAATTTAATTTTAAAAAGACTCGAGTGAGACTATTATATCTGACCAGCAAATCAGATGCAGAGCTGCCTTCTCCCTCCATCTTGACCTCCAGGGACTGCAAGGCGGAATCCAGATCGTCCATGGCTGGATTGTTGCTCATGATCTGGGGCTCTGACTGAGCCACCTTACTGATGTGATACTGCATGTAAAAGGAGACAGAGAAATGTCCTATTTATAATAATAATAATAATAATGATGGATTGGATTTATATAGCGCTTTTCAAGGCACCCAAAGCGCTTTACAATGCCATTATTCATTCATGCTCACATTCATACACTGGTGGAGGCAAGCTACGGTTGTAGCCACAGCTGCCCTGGGGCAGACTGACAGAGGCGAGGCTGCCATATCACGCCATCGGCCCCTCTGGCCAACACCGACCGTTTAATCCAGTTTTATACGACACTGCTTTACTGACGATTGAATAGCCCAGATATCTTTGAGTAGTGGCAGAACATTTGAGTCTCTATATTATCTGACATCCAGCGAAATGTCCACTTCCATTAGAGTGATTCACATATTTCACTGTCAGCAGATGGATTTTCTACCTGCAGAGCTCCAAACAGCATCATCTCCTCCTCGGTGCAGTCGATGTCTTCCAGCAGGATGGCCCAGCGTGCCTGCTCATAGAGCTGGGTCAGACGTACAGCATCATACTGCAGGGTGGAGAGGAAAGAGAAGGATGAGGTTAGAGAGTTGATATACTGGCAAAGAAATATGCACACACACACACACACACACACACCTTGGGATCCATATCGTAAGTAGAATAGTATTTGAAGCGAAGCCAGAGTTTATCATTCTCTTGGATGCCCTGCTGCAGAAGACAACGGGACGAGTCCAACCACCTGATAGGGACAGACAAAGAATATATATGTTTATGATTTCATATGTGTTTCATCCATGTTTATCTGTATTCAAAAGCACAAGAAAACACTATTTGACATTATATACAGCCTGAACTAAACAAAGTAAATTGGTAACATGATTGTTTTTAGAAACTGCATCTTATAGCAAATCACAACAGAATAACAAAAAATGTGCAAAACCTTACTTAATTTCACTTAATTTTATAGTAGTGTACAAAAGTCTAGGGCCATTCCTAATTTAATTATACTTTGTTAGCAAAATGACATGTCAGCTGCAATGATGTATTGAAATTGGCGTAAACGTACATAGAAATACAACATATGAGGGAAAAATAGTTTGTACATTTTTACTTCAGACTACTCAAAGTCAGAATTTGGTGTGATCATTTTTATTAATCAGCATAGCCTGAAGTGTCTTAGCCAAGCTTTCTTGTCATTTTTTAAAAGTAGTCTTCAAAAATAATTCCCCAGGATTCTTGAAGGACATTTACAGCTCTTCTTTGGATGTTGGCTCGCTTTTGTTCTATTATCTGTCAAGATGATCACACATTGCTTCAATTATATTAACGTCTAGGCTCTGGGGAATTCAATCCATTACTGATGGCATGCTTTTACTCCAGTGTGTTTAGGATCATTGTCTTAAACACACTGTTGTCAATGAGATGCTTTCCAGATGGTATTGCATAGTCGATCCAAATCTGAATGTACTTTCCAATGCTCATAATTCCATTTTTACAAGATCTCCAACACTGCTGGGTAAAATGCAGCTCCAAACCATGGCACAGCCTCCAAATCAAATCAAATCAAATCACCTTTATTGTCACATCACATGTGCAGGTACACTGGTACAGTACATGCGAGTGAAATTCTTGTGTGCAAGCTTCACAAGCAACAGAGTTGTGCAAAATACAATAACGTGCAACAAGCAAAATATAAAAATGGTTAATCTAAAAGTAATAAATATATGTACCATATATAAAGGTATATACATTACTGAATGTGTGTACTAAATATGTTTTTCTACGTGTGTGTGTGTGTGTGTGTGTGTGAGTGTGTATATACATGTTTTACAAATGAAATAGAGTAAACAATAAAATAAGATATATAAAATATAAAATATACAGAGGTAGGTATGTGCAAAACAGTGGCAGATGGAGTACAATTTTATAACAACAATACAATTTTATGCCAATCAACTGTGTTATCGTTCACATTTTTCAAAAATAGAAATAAACAACACCAGTTCATCCCTTGTGTTAGGTGTCTTTTTTATGCTTGTATGACTCATAGATCAGTGATAAGGGTCTAAACAAAAAGAAAACCAAACAAAACATTCTGGTTGCTAAGGTACAAAGACTGGACTGAAAGTGGGTGAAAAATCATTTAACGTCTAAAGTCTGGCTCCTTGGAAGCAAAATATGAAGAAATGACGTGTGGCTTAAGACTTTTGCACAGTACTATATTACTGACTACTTATTATAAAGCTAATGATATAATGTGCTTTATGTAAGCTCACGTATTTGATGTTTTCAAAAAGTATTTATTTGATGTGTAATTATGCAACAATGGCTGAGGCAGCTGAAGTTTAAAGCGGCTTTGAACTTTATAGAGATAAAGCAGGAGACTTTAAAAAAGCTGTGACTGTGCCTAATTTATTACATCAAAGAGTCTAAAAGCCCTTCAAACAGCTCCTATTTTAATCCATTTGTAGGCACTGGCGGTAGTATCTTTATGAACCAGCATGTGCATAAGATAAAATACGTCTGAACTCGAGATCAGAGGAGGCCACTGCTTCAGTAGATACAGCTCTGAGTTCTGGAAACCCCCAGTTTCTTTATCAGGACTGATAAAAAAAAAAAAGTGGCGAGTGATTACACCGGCCTTCTGTATTGTGGGGTAAGAATACTAACTGAGGCAGCATCCCTGATAGCTAGTTAATAAGAGCACTCAGTTTGTGGGGAACTTGTTTGTTAAACATCCTACATCAGTGTGACATGGACAATGAAACTCTCTATCAGCTCCCCTCTGCGATGTAAACACCTGGTTTGACAGACCTGTGCACACATACCTGCCATTGATGTGAGCCTTGTCCACAACGCTGGCTGGGCGGTACTGCTTGGCTATGACCTCAGGGGCAGGGGGAGGCTGAGTGACTGACAGCATCTTGTAGATGGCCTCCATCTCCGGTGAGTCGGCAAAGTGAGCGGGCATGCCGTTATACAGACAGGGCCGGGATACTGCAAAAGAAGTGGAAATAATAAGGTTGACCTGCATGGTTTTAATTAAAAGGACAGCACACAATGTTTAAAATGTTTTTCAAGCCTTTTACATTACATGGGAAATTATTTAATTTAATTTTTACTAAAGTTATGCCTGCAGTGTAAATAAAATGTGATGCGTGTACCCGAGGAAAGGGGCACCTCGGTCAGGTCGTAGATCTCTGGTGCCAAATTTTTGTCTTTCTTCTTTTTCTTCTCCTCCATGGGTCGAAGGAGGGAGAGTTCCTCAGGGTGACGAATGTCTATTGAAAATAAATAAATAATATGTACAGTTACAGTGCTGTAAAGGTGATAAGTTATTCAGGGGTGTGTTTACTTCTTGTATGAAGCTGACTGTGAAAGCTAAACCCAAAGAATAGACTCTGTGGCACAATGGTGGCGCGTCTGATTCCACATCAGAAGGCTGCGTGTTCAAATCACGTCAGGGTCGTGTCCTTTAATATCTTACCCTCTAATAAAGCTAGATGTTACATTTGTATGCTCACTTAACAGCAATCTGTTAACTGAGGATCTACACTCATAACTGATCTAGGTTCTGCTGGAGCTTTCTTCCTGTTTAAAAGTAATTTTTCCTTCCCACTGTCACCAAGTCCTTGTTCGTTTTGATTCTTGATTTTTAGTGTATTCTCTGTATTATTGTTGGATCTTTACCTTACAATAGGCAGATATCTTCATCTTACTGGAGAACTGTTCACAGGCGAATATAATACCAGAATCAGTACATATAATAGTAAGAAACTGTAAATGTCAGTGCTGTCATTTTGCCGCTGACGTTCCCCCACCTCCAACTTGTCAGTATTGTTGGATTGAAACCTTGCACTGTGAAAGGCCTCTGATTGTGCAGGACATGCGCTGTTGTTCTGATAAGGATTGGCAAGAGATGAGAATCTGTTAAACTGACAACCGTGGTCAAACGGCTGTAACATGACCCTGTGGTGCAATAGCAGTGTGTCTGACTCCTGATCAGATGGTTGTGTCTGAGTCACTTAGGCTCATGGTTCTGGGAACCTCACTCCTATCCTCTAACTAAGAAGACATTAAAACTAGGGCATTTTAATCGATTAAAACCACGGTCTTATTAATATTTGCCTGTGATGTGCCAGACAATGTGTAGTGCAGCAGATAATTAGACATAAAAGGAGATTTTCATAAGTACCAAAAATGGCACATATACTATAAACAAACTTTACATTGCTATGCTACCCCACCCCAAAAGTTTTCCAGTGTTATTACACTGACACTTTGCATTGAGTCTGACCTGAGAAAACAGCCACTTGTGAGACTCTGTGGCGCAACGGTAGCGCGTCTGACTCCAGATCAGAAGGTTGCGTGTTCAAATCACGTCAGGGTCAGTTTGTTTACTGCTTAAATCAGTGAAGTGTAAGAGTGCGTACCAAAATTGTAATTTGGTAAAATTCCCCTTTTGTTCAACATTTAGTGCCACTGCAGAGCTGCTTTTATTTATCTCATCTCAGGAAAATGCATTCCTCTTTTCCTAGGTCTGGCCATTTTCCCCTTCCTTATATCAAACATCTGTTGTCTTTATATTACTTTAAAACTAATTTTATTGTCTATTAGATGCCAACTAGGTGCCTTTATATGCAGTGGTGTGCAACTGCAGCAAAGTGGAATTTTTGAGCATACGTACTCCCTACAAATCCTCACATACACCTCTCGATATTGATCCATACAAACAACACATGAAGCAATGTCACAACAAAGGCAGGAAGCAATGTGGGATTTAAAATTAGAAATAAAAAATAAAAGTTTATAATCAAGAGAATGTCCTCAACATGGATGTGTCTTTTCTGCCAGTACAAGTGAGCTCTAGGAGCAAATATAATTAAAAAGGAACTGCTCACTTGATGATACCAAGCCTTATCTTTGAACATGCTAAGTGACATTTCTATAGACAGATGTCATTATTTCCCCCCTTCCATGCTGCTTTAAAAAACCTTTCCAGTCTGCTGGCCCCTTCTGGGGATTTCTGGTGAGGAATCGAGACCAAGAAGTGCCAAAATTAGAGAAACTGAAAGCACAAAGCAGATGGGGAAGGCCCTCTCTGGCAATAGTTGCAGTCACCCTGCAATGTATTAATGAGACACTTTGACACATTTCACTGATTAAATTATTGTGAACAGCTATATTACAGCGTGAGTACTTAGAACCTGCAACATGACTGAAAAGGAGAGGTAAGAAAAAGAACTTAGATGTGTAGATGTTTCTAGCAAACAGAGAACTAGACAAAAGAGAGAAATGAAAGAAAGAAAATCTTACTAAGCATTCTGCAGATGCCCATCACTGTCTGGAAGACGGGATTGGAGAAGCAGACCCGGAGCCTCAGTGTAATGCCGTTGGGCAGACCCAGTCTTAGGGGCTTGTGCTGGGGCATGAAGACCAGCTTGGCATCAGCGTGGATGCCATATTTCTCCAGAGTCCAAGCTGTCCGCAGCAGCCACCGCTGCTTCTGCTCCCACCACAGCGCATGATCTGACCAGTCCTGTTTGATCTCTGCAGAAGACAGAAACAAAAGTCAGAGTTAAACTATTAAAGAAACTGAATCTGGTCATTTTTACTTTAAAAATATTCTAATTTACTTATTACTATGACGATCATTGGATATTTTAAATGGCATTTTACCTGAAAAATAATGCATTTTTAACTGACTTTTTGTATGGTTAGTTTTAACAAAAGCCATAAAGTGATTTCTTGTCTTTTACCTGTAAAACTTAAAAGTTTCTACTGACCATTAATCTTTTGTAAATATAAATGAACTGTTTTTCGCTTATATTAGGCAGCCATAGTGCTGTACTTATGGAAATATGTTTCCAATATTGTCTCCATTCCCATTTGAATGTACCAAATATAAGAAAGGAGTCAATACAGTCAGCATGCACAGCATAGCTATTGTAGAACAAACAAAAGGAAATGTATGAGCTTAAAATTTAGAACTGATGATAGAGCTATTGTATTGGTCTGCAGCTGCTGGTATTACCTGATCTCCCCCACAAAACTTTGGTTTTCACCTATTCGATACCCTGTCTGCCTCCTCATTTCCATTATATTACTAATAAAAAGAATACAGTATTACAACATTATTATTGCTGTTGGCCACTTTACTAGATATGTATGTCACATGTCATACCCTATCTCTCACTCTGCTCTCGTTCCTTTGCCCATACCGCCAATGGCTGCCTCTCTAGTTTCTTTCTTCCCGTTAAAAAAGAGTTTTTCGTTCCCACTGTTGCCAAGTAGTTGCTCATAGGGGGTCCTGTGATTGTTTGGGGTTCCTTAGTGCTTTCACCTTCACAACTTACAAACCATAGCGTCGCGTTTTTTTTAGTAAAAAAAAATTGTTATTAGCACGTTAAACATTTTACGTGTGTAAAGTATTTTAGGATTCGGGGGAGTTAGCGTAGTTAGTGTATTGTGTGGTAGCAACAGTGCTTATGTTTGCAATTGCTAATTAAATATCACAAATTAATTCGTTTAATTTTCAATATTTAATTAGTGACATTTGATCATTAAAAACTTACGCAAGGTTTATTAATATATAAATTTTAGTAGCCAGCTAAATTGTTTTTCTACGCTTTGAGCGACACTGCTATGGCACACTATATAACATAATTTCTTTGTTTAAAGCTAACCGCAGCTCACCGCATTTGTGACCTAATAATTAGTTGGCGCGCCCATTGTGCAGACTCTGTGGCGCAACGGTAGCGCGTCTGACTCCAGATCAGAAGGTTGCGTGTTCAAATCACGTCAGGGTCATTTCTTTAGTATCTTACCCTCTGAGAAGTCTTGGTACATGCTCAATCATACGGGTAAAGATGACTCACTTCAGTCTCGAGACTGAAGAAGTCACCAAACGTTTATCCCACTGAAAACGCTACTTTTTGGGATACCCTCTAGAAATCTCAGTATTACATTTGTATCTAAAAACAGCAATCTATTAAATGAGGATCTATTCTCGTAATTGATCCAGGTTCTGCTGAACGTTTCTTCCTATTTAAAATAAGCTTTAAATGTTTAAGGTTTAACATTTAAGAGACTGACATGAAAAACTGTTTAGATGTTTCAGAGGGTGAGAGTGAGCAACAATGTTCGTTGGAAATACATCAACATTTTTTCAAGACATTTAAAAATCTCTGAAAGGACATAATAACACTTAACAGAATATCAAAAAGTACTTTATGAGGGACGATTTCATATCTACTACCCACTAGTGCATAAAAATGATGAATATATGCATGAATCATTTTTCAAGAGGGAAAAAGTTTGATGAAAAATTGAGTGAATGACGTTATAACAATAAAAACAATATCAGTTGTAATTTTCAGACTGACACCTTGCATTGACTGTGACCTGAGAAAATGCCCACCTGTGAGACTCTGTGGCGCAATGGTAGCGCGTCTGACTCCAGATCAGAAGGTTGCGTGTTCAAATCACGTCAGGGTCATTTTTTTACTTAATTCTGCTCCTTATACACTGCTCATATGTGACCACCACCAAACAATGCTAGGCAATAGCCAGACTGTTTTCAGTATGTTCCCACATGCTTCATATTTGTCTGCTAGTTCCTCGTTTTTCCACACGTTATTTACAATAATGTTAAACAAAACTTCAATCTTGATATATACACTGTTGCTCCTTTTTAAATATGAAATGCTAGCAAGACTGTGACTACAGTATTTGTAACTGTGTGTTTACCATGTTCCTGAAACACGTCATAGGAAAGTGCAGCCTCTTTATTAACTGGAATATGTTCACTACAGAGTTAAATCAGCAGGATCTTTTGGATCTTGGATTGTGAGAGATGCAGCACAACATAGTTACCCACTCTGCATTGATCCTGATGTGATTTGAACATTTTCCTTATTGCTCTTCCTTATTTTCTCTTGTCAGACGTTCACATACACTCAGTGACAGCTTGGATCTTTTTTCAGACATTGGAAAAGTGGTGACACATCTGAATAACGCATCTGGGAAGGTCCTTGGAATCTACAGTTGTTCAGAAATGGCACCAAGGACCTTCCCAACTTGTGTAAATCTACTATTCTACTTCTTAGATCGCCACACTTCTTTGGAATTTCCCATTGTTCTGAACATTGGTCAGTCCAATGATTCCAATCAATTTACTGTTTGTCCAGTGCAGGGTTCGTCTGGGCTGGAGTCTGTCTCTGCTGTCAAAGGGCTGTGTAGTCTTTTGCAGGGCTAACACAGCGTCACGTTCACACTTAAGGCTGATTTAGAATCACTAATTAACCAAGCGTGCATATTTTTGAGAACAGATATGCATAAAAGATCATGTCACGTACGCAACACAGGCTGTGAGCACAAAAAACAAACAAAAAACCTGCTGTTCAAACTGTCTTTTTGCAAATGGCAACCAATAAGAAGAAAATTGACTTAAGGTAAGAGACAAAGAAGTTATGGATTTTAAACATTTCTTAGATGGTGGATAGATGTAAGGGTGGCATCAAGGCCCAGCAGAAAATGCATAAGAAATATTTTGAATAACAGAAATCTAGAGCTAGTAATCAGCGTAACAGATCAAATACAACCTTAAATAAAAAAGACTGAAATATATTGTGTGAATACAGCAGAGCACACTACACTAGCAATGCTTTATAACAAAGTTACAAAACATGTTTAAATAATGCGTGACTGATGTTGATTGAATGCATGCATAGACCTGGTCGCTATTAACAAGTGATCAATTTGCCCAAGCTTTATTTATAGCTTTGTTTCCTCACTTCTTCAATGTTTGCTACTAGGTCATTTACATTCATCCTCTCTGAAACTAAAACAGCCTCATGTGATTGAGCTGTTTTGGTTAGATCTTACTGGTGTCTGCATGATCCGTCCAACCTAATTGGTCTCACATTGACAAACTACTCGATGAAACATATGTTTAGACTGATGTTGTGTTTCTTGCTGAAAGCAGTGGCGGAAGAAGTGAACAAACTAAAATTGAAAACATGTAGCAGGTGACAAAAGAAAAAAATTATAAGCGCAGTTCAGAGGACTTGTGACACACTGTGTGCTGAATAATTCATTCAGTTTCCTTGCGTTAACTATGCATTTGTAATTTTGTTAACTGTACATGAACTCTTGTGTGAATATGTAAATTACGACACTAATTTTAGTCTGAAGTGTGACTGAGAGGAAGACAAAGAGAGGAAGACAGAGCTACCCACGTGTCTTTTCTACCAACTTGAGGATAACCCCTCCGATGTGAAGGTCGGAGGCCACGCTGATGGTGACGGGTGGGGCATCGAGCCCCAGGTCCTCCACCGTGACTGACAGGTCCCACGCCGCCATACTGGAAAAAAAGAGAGCGTGGGATAGTGAGAAAGAAATGCAGGAGACAAGCCTGACAGAGCACAGTGACAGATAAACAGACAAACACGGAGAGAGTAAACAGCTTTATCGACCTCCTCCATCTTTTATGTGATGGATTATGGGTGACAAATGCCTTGTGTTTCTGTTTATTTGTCCTTGTTGTTACATATGTGACAACAATGACAAAGACAATGGAAGAAGACGTGTAATTAACTTTCCTTTGTCTCTTTGCCACATTGATCAAACTGTGAAAAATCAGCTCCATGAGACTGACATGAAAAACTGTTCAGATGTTTCAGAGGGAGTGTTCGGGTGAGAGTGAGCAACGATGCTCGTTTGAAATACATCTAAGTCTTTGCAAGACATTTAAAACTCTCTAAAAGGAGATAATCACATGCAAGAATATTACAAAGTACTTTATGAGGGATAATTTCATATCTGAATTATGAATTATGAATATATGCATTAATCATTTTTCAAGAGGGTAAAAGTGTGATGAAAAGTTGAGTGAGTTATTTTATAACAATAAAAAAATGTAATTTAAAAATGAAATCCGATAGCTTTGGTAATATAACACCTCCTTCTGCTTTTCAGGGCATTTAAAATATAGACTGAGACAAAGGGAGGATATTTGACCTGCCAATCACTCTTCAGCCTATCAGAGAAAATCAACTGTAACCCACATAATACTGTGCAACATGACACAGGCACACACGTATAATGGATGGGATGTCCACTTTGATGAGCACTTCCTGTTTCTGACTTAAACTATCACCATGGATGCACACTTCCGCTTTCTGACCCGCCCAAAGTGAGAAGTTCACCCCCTGTTAAGACAGTGTCCTCCTGCATATGTATGAAAAGTAGAAGCCCACCTTGAAGATGTCGCATTTATGGACTGAAATGTGTCTGAACTTTGAATTAAGATCAGATAAACAAGACAATGCATAAATAAAAGTTTCACACCCCCTGCACTTCTACTTAGGCCTACACTTTCCATATCTACATGAGTCTAATCATAATTTTCCATCTGTGTGACCACTTCATCATTTTACATTTCATTTCATGAAGTAATGAAAGTAAATACATGACCTCAGATGTGTGTTTAATAGAGAAGCTTCGTAAACATGCGCATACACACACACACACACACACACACACACGCCCTGTCCTAAACTTGCTCTCTGTCCTCATGCTGTCACACACACACACTTTAAAGGACAATACCGTCAGTTTCCCGGGTCCAAGGTTTTGAAAAATGGAAACTGGGGACCCCGTGTGCCTCTGTCAAGATCTCTGAAGAAGTTTCCCAGGTTTTCTGTGAGAAGGGTTAGCAGTTTTGTCTCTCTTGGGTTGTGGTCTCTGCTACTTGTGTCACCGCTGGTTGTTCCTTTTTTTTTCTTTGTCAGTTTCCGACAGGCGGAAATGTGAAAAGGCTCAAACATTTTTCACTGACAGACTGTGGGAGTGACACATATATGGCAATTTGGGTGTGCATAAATATGTTATTTTTATGTGTTGAGCAATCAGCAAAAATGTAACTTTAGGGTGTGAGTTATGAGTTCTATACTTTAGTAGCAGCCCTTTCACCTTTTATTGACATATCAGACACAAACCAAAACAATTTCATTTTTATGCTCAACTACTAATAAAAATTGGCGCATTTAAAACCAAAATTCGTTGTTTCCTGTCTAACATTCATAAAGATAATAAGGAGTTCATTGTTTTTAATATGGGGAAGATACCTTTATACAATGATAGGCTTGCTGTAACTACAGACTGTTTTTTGTTTTTTTGAATCCGCTAGAGGGAGACCAAATACGGACATATTCTTCTGTACGAGCGTACAGTATTAATGGTGCTTTCAGGGCTAGATGGCTTTTGGAGAATCGGCGAAAGTGTCGATTTTAAGTCAAGTTTATTGCGTAGGGTTGATGCTTTAATTTGTGTTGTTCTGCTACCGCATCCAAAACGACTACTTTCTGGAAACTTCTTGTTAAGATACATATTCGTATTAACTATTTTGTGGGCTGTAGCCGGCCAGCGTGTTCTTATCATGTAACGTCAATGTTTCCGACAGTCATGAAGGCGGCGCGCTCTTGTGGTTGACGGTTTCGACTCTGCCACTCGGGTCGGGGCTTTCGCTGGGTGGGAACTTGTAAATAGAAACACCCTCAGCTGTGTCGCCTACTTATTTCACATGTTACAGCATAACTTGTTTAGTGACACCACTGAAAACCACATTACAACTCACATTTTTACAGGTACTTATTTGGCGGCAATTAGCAGGCTCCCCTCATAAATGGTACGGTCCCATCTTAACTTCCCAAACAAAAATGGCACATGAGTGTTGGTGAGGTGTGTTGATAACGAAAACGAAACAACGACGTGTGGCCGACACTGCAAACTGGAAAGCCGTAGCAGCACGACCCGTTAGTTTCCTCAGACATGGCACTGCAAACATTAGCTCGAGTTTCCCGTATCGGGGCTCTCCCGTACTACACCGGCGGCCCTCTGTCCCATGTCAGTGCTGACACTCAGAGTGTCGGTGTCAAGTTCAAACATATTTTAACTCCTGGAAGCCCCCAGCTGGGAAGGAGGCCAGCAACAAGTGCTCCCCGCAGCCATATTAACGCTGTCCGCCGAACTGACAAGTTCTCAACGACAACACCACTTTGTCGGTCCAGCCGAGGCACCCATTCCTTCTTACCCCAGGTGAACAGAGGCTGGCTGGGCAAGTTTGCCCTCGGTACCGCCTTTGGAGTGAGCACAGCCGTGCTGGTCCAGTCTCTCCACACCGGAGCTTTCACCGGCATGGCCCTCAAAATTAACCTCGACTCTGATAAGGAAGACTGGAAGGAAACCAAGGGTGAGAGAGTTCAGTGACAGAGGCGACGATTTTAATTTAAGTTGACAACACGTAACTTGCAAGGCCTTTGGAGCGTGTGTGCGGTCACGTGACCACCAGAACCTGTCCAGCTGTTGTCACAGGGATCAACAGTACCGATAAAGCAATTAGTGGTAACAGATCAGAGCTGAAAGTTTCAAAGTACACATGTATTTCATACACATTATACTGTATATAAAAAATCGAATTAATAAATTAAAATAAATATGTAAAACACACCAATATTTTTTAATTAACTAGTAAATTAAATAATAAATGCTTAAAAATACAGTAACGTTATAAAATTATAAATTACGGAATGAAACTGACTTACTGCTGCCTGAAGTTGTAAGCTTGTGAAAAATTTCATGCACTATTTAGTTTCCTTTATAACGTTGTGGTCAGAAGTTTACATACACTCATCATGGGCATGAATGTCATGGTATATAGTTTTTCCTGGATGGAATGATTGTACAGCATACATCTTTAATTACAAAAAAAACAAAAAGCAAGAAAAGGATGCACAAATTTGAAATGATTTTTGGTTCTCTCTAATCTACACAGGTTGAAAAGTATGCATACAGGCTAAAATAGACGCATACAGGCTAAAATAGACACATACAGCCCCACTGATATTTGGTTAAATGTCTGTTAGCAAGTTGTACCTCGAACAGATGCTTTTGGTAGCCATCAACAAGCATCTGGCATAATTCTAGCTGGATATCTGACATCTCTTCTTGGCAGTTTATTTAACTGGAGTTCATTTAAATTCCACTGTTTCCAGTAATAGAGCTGGAATTGAAGCATTATCTAAAAATTTTCAGTTGGGTTGAGGCCAAAGCTTAATGGAGCCATTTCTCAACAACTCCAGATTCCATAAACGACTATATGTAAGTACAAGTTTTCTGGATGTGTCACCTCCTTTGCAAAGTCAGGAAGAAGACCCAAACTGTCACTCTCAGATGAGAGGAGATTGGTTAGGTACATCCATGTGCCACAAAGACTCAAGCATGTCATGAACTGGAAACTGCTGGAACACCAGCATGACTGAGTTTTACATTGTCATGGACTTAGAGGGTGCTGACCAAATTTGCTACTGCCTACATGGACAGGCCAGAAGCCTTCTGGAGAAATGTTTTTCTCAAAATCTGCCAAGAAGAGTGATCAAATATTCAGTCAGAAACTCGTTGATGTCTGCTAAAAGTGCAAATGACAAATACATTTGATGTTATATGTTGTCAGATGACTTACTGCCTGTTCTCTTTATCTAACTTTTCTCTCAGGCAACCTGCTGTCTCTGAGCACGGAGGACAGGCGTCAGTACTACAGGACAACTGGCTATAAGCCACTGGATGAGATCTCAGTGTGGACTCCCACTGCAGGTCAGACCCTCAGCATCAGTCACAGTTACCATCCTGTTCACACAGAGTTGAGTGATAGTAGTGGTAAGGTTTTCCAAGAGTCAGATTTCAGGTGATTTATAATTATGTTAATACTGGACAGACCCCAGAATATGTAGCTCCTCCGTAACAGTATGCATAAGATTCAGCTGCTAAAAAATGCAGTCTGATTACAAACATCAATATATTTTCTTCTGAGTGAAAAAAATGCTGCCTCAGACATCCTTGATTTTTAAGAGACAATGATAGGCAGTGTACTCAAATGCTGTCAGGCGGAGTCAATTTTTTAGAAATGAAAAACTATTTTGTTTTGAATTAGCTGCAGAGCTTTCAGTGCACATTATTGTATTATTATTGTATTATTTAACATTATATAGGTATATTAGAATGATGGATTACGGTGGTGATCTCCAATATGCACTAGAGTGGTGTGCAGCAAGAATGACTCTCAGCATTTTCAAGTCTGAGGTCATGATCCTCAGCCGGGAAAGGGTGGAGTGTTCACTCCAGGTCAGGGACGAGTCGCTGTCTCAAGTGGAGGAGTTTAAATATCTCAGGATGTTGCTCACAAGTGAGGAAGAGTGAGATTGCAGAGCATTAGCTTGTCCGTGACTTTCTTCTGAAGGCTGGCTGGGCTTCACACTGAATACAGCTAAGTCAGATTGTTTGATGGTTTGGGCATCTGCCCTAAGATGCCTGTTTGATATCTCCATGGATGGATGGATGGAGGTCATACATTTGAAGGGTCACTGCAGATCACTACACTTGTTCTGTGAGCTACTTTATCCTGTGATTAAACATTTCAATCCTGATGAGAGTAGTCTCTTTTAGGATGACAGTGTCCTTATGCACAGGGCCTGAGGGGTCACTGAAAGGTTTGACAAGAGTAAAAAATTCTATATATAACTCACAATATGGCCTTTACTGTAATCACCAGAGCTCAACCCACCTTAGCACCTTGTAGAGAACTGGGACTGATTAGGCAATGATCTCCATCAGCATGAACAGATGAAATTCAGTTCTTTTAAAAGATATTTAGTTTGGTGCTTTGATGAACGTTGTGGAAACTAATAGTTTTTAGTGCTTCAATGTGTTTGTTTTAGGTTCACTTTGCTCTATAAAGGCCTTAAGCAATGAAATGGCAGATCCCTCTTGTATGAATCTGTATCTCATACTGCTTGGCAGGGAGTGTGAGAGTTCTGACAGTCGCTTAGGGATTTAGTGCCTTCCTGGCAAATCATTTCATTACATACACATCTTGTGATCTTCTACAAATGGAGGCAGCCTTTTCCAAGAATTGTTTAGGACGTGATGCATTTTGTATGCGTTGACCTACAGATGTATCCCTTGTGCTGATTTACCAGGTAAGCAAACCTGGTCCTGAGGCTGTTTTTATCTCTCATCATCAGGTGGTTCGCAGCCAACTGACTACAAGAGGAATGAAAAATTGGACCAGAAGATTTCCCTTTATAACGGCGACATCACCAAGCTTGAGATAGACGCTATAGTCAATGCAGGTATGTGTGTGTGTCTATGTTTAAACCTTTGTGAAGTTGTCTATTTTCGCACAGGTCAAAATCAAATGTAATTAAAAATAAATTGATGAAGCTTAATTTTATTTTGCTGTCATTTGACTAAAAATAATAGCTCGCAGTGGTGTACAGATGAAACCTCGGGAAAAGAATAATGTGAAGAAGAGTCAGTCAGAGGGAAACATGAGAAAGGATTATGTTTTTAAAAGCTCGGTGCCAAACTGAGTGCCGCCTCCAATCCGTTTGTGCATTGATGTGCATACATTTAGCAAGGAACACCTGTGAGGGAGGTTCGCGCTGTGATTATGGGTATTATGTTTTCTCAGTGTGTGGGAGATACAGCTACAGGGCTTTATATGGTTAAGAATCCTACTGTGAAGTTTTCTTTAAAGTGGAGTACAAAAGAATAAAAGAATAAAAGAATAAAAGAACAACAGAATGGCTGAGAATCAGAAGATTTGCTGAGTCGCTCCCTGGAAACTTTAAAAGTAGACAAAGAAACACAAAAGCAGAGCTAGCATTCATCTGAAGTCTCCATGCTGGAAGAATTATGGACAGACTGCTTTGATATATGTGAAATTCATCGTTGTACCCCATATGCTTTGTTTGTTTATGTAGTATCCCCCAGCTGTTTGGTTTACGAACACTGCATCTTTTAATATTTATGCACTGCAGAAAGTGATTCTTTTCAACTCCAACTGTTGATATAATGCATGCATCTGCTGGACATCGGAAAAGGCCTTGCTGGCTGCAGTTGGCCTATGAGCAAAAAGGTTGACATTTACCCATGGCAGTGGCTGATGTTTATCTGCTGCGTCAGATCAGTTTTGCTTTGGGTAAATGTTCAGCAATAGTACGATGAAGAGCTGGGAGAGTCTGAAATGTCTGAGAGGGGGAATAAAAAAAATAAACAGCTATACACAGACAATAAATGCAAAACAAAAGTTAAAAACCACTTTGATAACGGTAATGCTGTTAACCAAATGATTTTTAAGCCATTTGCTAAATTTGTTTTTTAAAATTCTGTTTAATATTAAATTTATTTAAAAACGGACTAGCTCTAGAACAAAAGAGACGAATGTCTTAATTCCAAAACTACTTACAAATATTGAATTATAAATAATATTTAAGCTATATCTAATCAGCCAAGACATATGACAGAAATCCAGTGCATTTAGGCATGGTCGAGAAGTTAAAACTGAAGTTTGGACCATGAGAGTACCTCATCCCCGCCATTCCTGTCAGCTCAGAACTGAAACTGAGGCTATGATTCATACAGGCTCACCAAAATAGGATAATAAAAATTTGGAAACTGTTGCCTTGTCCGATGAGTCTCCATTTATGCTCCGACATTCGGATGGTAGGTTCAGAATTTGGTGCAGACAATAGGAAACCATGGATCTTGTCTGTGTTGTTGTTGAGTTCAGGCTGCTGGTGGTGGTATAATGGGGTGGAGGATATTTTTTGGCAAATGTTGGATCCATTAGTGCCAACTGAGCACCTCTGCTGAATGTTTCCAGCACCTTGATAAATCTGTGCCATGATGAATTAACACAGTTCCGAAGACAAAAGGGGATCCAATTCAGTACTAGCGAGGTGTACCTAATAAAGGGTCCAGTGAATGTATATCAAACTCTTAAAACCTTTTTTGGTCACATTACTCATGTCCTCCCATCACTTGTTGTTCTCAGGTTTTAGATTGTAGTGACCATTAGATGGAGCCAGAAGCCACTTGATCCATTCAAGACTTTCTTTTTCCCACAAGGCTGTTTGGGCATGTGGGGGAAATTTAATCGGTGTCTTGGCACTGGTGATGCATCGGGGGAGAGTGAGGCAGGCCAGCATGCCTAAATGATGCTTGATGATGAGGCTTTAGCAGAAAATGATAGATTTTCACTGGCAGCTGACTGTCAGCAGGTGCGCGCTGTGCCAGCATCCAGTGAATATTTTGATCGTTGACTCTCATAGTTCACAGTGTGACTGCTTCTGTTTGTGTGCGCTTGCAAGTAATTATACATGCATCTGCCTACAAATGTTTCAGTAATTATGTGTGTATACAGTAAGTACCGTCTCTGTGTTTCTGGAGAGGCGACTTTGTATTTTACAAGAGCTTTTACAGAGTCGTGGGATGCAAAGTAGCACAGAATTAACAAGAGGAAACAGCTAGTAAAGTGTCATTTAGCGGAGAGGACGAGGCAAGGTGACGAAGAAAAACCTCAGCAACGCCAGAGGAAACATGACTGAGAGATGGAGCGTGAGAGAGTCAGCACACTGAGTGACAAAAAGCAAGAGGGGAGTCTGGAGGAGTGAAAAGAAGAAGATGAAAGAGACACAGGGAGAGGACACAGGCTAGTATTTAAATCTCAGACTGCATTGCCATGGCAACAAGCAGGTACAGGGTACCCTCAAAGGAGCTTTGGGCGGCAGAGTCCGATCATCCTTTCTGCCTGACTGATTGGCTGCCCAGCTGACTGTCTCCGTGGTCATTTTGTTGACTAAGCTGCTGACCTTTTCTCCCAGTGACTAACTGATTGACTAAGAGGCTTTGAGTGATGCCAGTCGCACTTAAAGAAATATGACATTAAAATAAAAGGAAACAGCGAGCAGACATCGAGCAAGTTAATTATGCTCATTTTTGAAATTGCAAACTTTCCGCTGTTGCAGCAAAGCTCCGACATCAGAAACCGGAGCGTGCGGTTTTTGACATGTGGAGGGGAGTGTTGTGGATTTTCTGTGGCTGCTTTGAAAGGCCTTGAAGCATCATTTGGCCCCTAAGGCAGCAAACATTCAATTGAAGCCAACTGTGGCCAATTATACGCTATACTGGCAGGCTGGTAGGTAGGTCGGGAGGGTGGGGGCCTCCAGGCCTGGCTGGTGGTTAGCAATTGATTAGACACTCAAACACACACACACATATATGCATGAAGAGAGACACTCGTGTACACGAATGCATAGGGACGGGTAAATTAACAGGTTTGAACTTCACGTGCTCCCTTATCTTGTTTCATTCCCTCCCTTCCTTCTCTCCTTTCCTCAATCAGCACTCGTTGATCAGGTAAACAGGGTGTTGCAGGGTGGGCGCTGGTTGTCGTTTGTGTCTCTCTCAATAAAGATTGGATTTACAGTAACTCTCCACTCCTCCTTCCCTCCTCCTCCTGTCCCTCCCTCCCTCCTTCTTTCCACACTTTTACTGCTCCTGGCTTCTGCCCACTCCTATAAAACACTACAAACATAAAAACCCACAAGCACTTAAGAGCCGTCCGGGTGGTGGTGGTGGGGGGCACATTGGGGGAGGAGACGTGGGCAGAAACATCCTCCTCTTTACACCCCTCAATCACTCCGTCCGGAGAAGGGTAGGGAGATGGAGGGGAGGATATATTGTCTCTGATGGGCTAGCTGATTAAGATGGATTGCACAATGAAATGTCGTTGGAGTGATGCGTTCTTGGAGTGTGTGTGTGCTGCTACGCAGCAACTAACTTTGCATTAAAACCTTTTTTCAAATTGATTAAATGCAAATTTGTTGAGCTCTACTGAGCTGCATTTTCGCCCTGCAAAAGTTTTATTCCTCATTTCCATTTCAACACTTACTTTTAACCTCCGTAGTGTTTATTGTGTTTGACATTAAATGCCATTTATTTTGGCCCACCGTCTTCACTGCGCAGAATGAAATTTAATTGAAAAAGATTTAAAAACTGAACCGATAAGTTCTCTCAGTATTTTTGTGTGATGTTCTTTTTTTTTTCCGTGGAGCTAATTCGGTGCGTTAAAGTAAATGCAGCAGCAGAGTCGGCTGATAAATCTTTCAGGCTAGACTATAAAAAACTGTCCCTAAAATTAAGCCGTGCACCGTCAAGAGATAAAGAATATTCCGGTCCTATCTCAGTCTTCACAGCTGAACCACTTGTCTTCGTCACAATTTCTGCTTGCCAGGAGTCTTTGTGTGTGTGTGTGTGTGTGTGTGCGTGTGTGTGTGTGTGTGTGTGTGTGTGTGTCACACCTTTACATCCTTATTTAGATGTGCTGTTAAGACTACATATATGTAAGTCTGCATGTGTTCCCCTGCTTTTGCCAGGAGCACACATAAACCTAGCTCTAACTGTGTGTGCGTGTTTGATGCGATGTGTCTATGAGTGGTTTGATATGTGAGCAGGTGTCCTGTCATGTGCATGTGTGTGTCTGTGTGTGTTTGGGTGGATGAGATAGGGTCTCCCAGGTTTTCCTCTGCTGGTCAGAGATAAAGCTGTTGGTTGGCGCTGCTAACCCACCCACTGTGGCTAAAGCTGAGAGATACAAGATTAGAGCCAATAGTTTTCTCAGCCCCCAGGTGACTGACAAGATGGAGGAAGAGAGTCTGTATGTGTAGACAGGACTTGTAACAACCCCCTGGATAAGAAACCTAGAAAGGGAGATGGATGGATGGATAAAGGAGCAGGGGTGGTGTTGTGACAGACAGTGAGGGACAAAAGGTCATTCATTAGACAGGTGAAAGGCACCAACTCTTCAGCTCACCTAGGATTTCCACCCCAAACCGTCACGTTACCGTCGGCGCAACATCAGCTTTTTGAAATAAAAATTGCGATCGAGTCGATGAACAAACATTTCTTGAGAAAAGCTGGGAGATTAAAAGCCTTTCATGAGTAATTGTAGACCGTCAGGGAAAACAGAGATATTCATAGCGTTAACTTGAGATGCTGATCAAAGCCTGAAGCTTAACTCCTCGGGAATAATAATAAAGGTTTAGGTGTGCAGTCGATACAAAGGTCAGAAGGAGACTCAGCTCAAAGTCAAATCAGCTTTAGTGAGTACAGTTTCAGTATTCTGTTTCACAGAAGAGATGCATCTCTGTTTAGGTACACATTCGCTTGAATATAGGACGAATCGTCACACTGGAGAAGGTGGAAAAAGCACATGAGGCCTTTTTGCTCAAAAGCCCACTGAAACGTTGGTTTTTATAATGCTTGAGGATTAATGAATTGATTTCAGCTTTAAAAATATTCAGGCATTATGCAGATTTTTCTCCCAGTGGCATCTTTCCTGGTAATTAGTCAATCAACAGAAATAAGTGCTGATCTAAATTCTGATTTTCTTTGTCACATTTAATAGTCAGTTTTCAGCCGTCTTCAGCTTCTGGACCGTTTGTTTGGCAAAAAACAAGGAAATTAAGGGTCTTGCTATGGCTTGTAAAAAGATGCAACAGTGATGAGATGATGAGTATTTTTTTACTCTTTGCTTTTGTCTTGTAGCGTAAACTCTGGGTTCTCAAGAGTGACTCAGTCTGAGTGCCGAATAGGAAAAAATGACTAGTTTAAAAAAAAAAAATCTTTATTTATTTTTTTAATAGACCATTTAACACATAACAGTCAATCTCCTCAAAAATGTCTTCTCTAGGTGGAAATAAAAGGGCAGGAAAAGCAAACAAAATGTTCAAATCGAGACCAAAAAACCATCCATTCAGTACAAAAAATACAGTCAAACAAAAACTGCATGGCTCACGACAAACAACTATTCAGACCGACTTTGTGTTAGGTCTTTAAAATAGTTTGAAAAGCTTCCCCGAGCCCTTTCAAATGTGTTTGTCTTTCCGCGTATATGTTATTTGTCTGTGTTTTTCCTTTTTTCTGTTTAGGTTTTCAAAAAAACTGAGATTCATTAATGCTTGCTTATTTTTGTTGCTCATACAAACTGAACAGAAGAAGCTTTGAGTCTATTAGAATTTCTTTTGAAATGATTTTTTCACATCTCTGCCAAACAGTGTTCCACCAGCCCAGGGATGTCAAACTCATTTCACATTACAGGCCATATACAGCCCACTTCAAGTCAAGTTTAACTACATATTTAATCCTTAGGATACTTTGAATATATATAAAAGCAGTGTGACAAAAACATGCTCCTGTAGTGAATGAAAGAAATCTGTCAGCGTGACTCTTTGGGCTTGAATTTTAAGAAATAAATGTGTAAAATTACAGAAAGGTTCTGGTGGCTCATTTCCCATAATGTCCTCTAATTATAAAACAGAAGGCTTTTACTAAGTCACAGAAAATGCTGTGTACACATTGTTAAGAAAAATACCTTTCTCAAGTAGGACATGAAAAACAGGAACTTTTCTGTCATTTTATTCATAATCTAATCCTTAATTACTTTCGTGTAGTGTAAATGGCCGATTGAGATGTGGTTTAGAAGTGAAAGCTGAAAAAATTCAGTTAAAAGTCCAAAATCTGTTCACTCACATTTTCCAAAGTCGTCCAGTGGGTCGGGTTGGAGTCTGCACCGAGCCGATTCTGGCCCCTGGGCCTTATGTTTGACACCTCTGCTCTAGCTTTTGTACATTTAGTGAATGTGTCAGATATATTATTATGATTTAGTAAAAATAATAAGACAATGAATTTAGTTGTGCTGGTTTATATATATCTTTTTGTATATTAATGGGGATGGCTGATCTTTTATTTTTTTTTAACACCAGCTGCGTTTATCAGACTCGGGGAGGTTTAGTCTGCTATGAGGGTGGGAACTAAAGAGTTGAAACTGAAGATAAATGCTCCCTTGGTCTCAATCTGTGCGGGCTATATTACAGTTTAACATGAACCGTGGATTAATGAAACGTACCACGGTGCATTCTTTCAGTGTTGCTCTCACGGCCTGAATAAAATGTTTCTGCTCTCGGCCTGCAGGCCCCACTTTGAGAAACCTGGTCTTAAATGATTAAATGCCTGTTCTGTTAATTGAGAAAATAATCACTTCATTAATAAACGATGAACATAATTGTTTCTTGCAGCCACAGCTCTTTTTTTTCTGTTGTTGTTGTTGTTGTTGTTGTTGTTGTTAGTGAAGATGATCCATATTTAAAGGCTTGCTCTGCTTGGCGGCACTGCAAAAACTTTGTAATATAAGATCTGGTTCCTGCTCATGATGTAGACTATAGAGCTCGAGTGAGCAGACACAAACACTGTAAATGGCTGTTAATGCTTTTTTTCTATAACGGTGGGTAATTTTGAATTGTGCCGTAAACAGAAGTGATACAGCAGAAGCCTCACAAGATCAGCTTAATCTTTTATTATTACATTGTGTATGCGGGTGGATGCATGGTGGGAGCATTAATAATTAAACAAAAGTGTTTTTTTGAGCTTGGATGCTTCCTTCGATTGAAATATAAATTCAAGTCAGTGTTGGGGCATCTTTTATTGATTCCAGAGAACTCCATGCTTGATGATGTCCTGTAGCAGTAGCAGGGTTGTGGGGGCCTATGGGTTATAGAGGATGAAGTTATTGGGGGTGTTGGGGAGTCATGGATGAGCGGATCCAGACGGACAGACAAGCAGCAGGACATCGACTAGAACAGCTGGAGGAAAAAGGTGAGAGGGATGTACTCTCTGATCCTGTTTGGTGATTTTTAAGAGGATAAAACAGGCGAACTCTTGGCTCTGCAGGTAGAGCCCCTTACAAGAGCATTACCCTACAGCGGCACAGCGTCACACTCCTTCTGCAAGGCTTCACTGATTCTTAGCTGGCTTTGTCAATGGGGCTTAGTGCCGTGCTTAGCGCCAGAATCAGCCTGGCAGACGTCGCCGTTTTTTTCCACGCTGCCGGAGTGTGTATGGGAGATTGTCAGGCCTGACGTTGTTCTAAATTGCTTCAGAGCAGCTAAAATTATGTCTTAGATTTCACCTGAGCTGCATTTTCCTCATTTGACTAGAGTGATGGGGGACATTCAGTGGGAATCTTGCATGCTTAACCACTTTATGAGGGATTTTCCAGCATCAGGCCAGGGATTACGTTTTTTTTTTTTTGTCTTTTTTTTTTTTTTTACTGATCTACTGTATCCGGTCCAGCTTCTGGTGCTTAAGCTGGTAATAGTGTGTTTGTTTTAAGTATGTACATATTGTAGCTGTTATTAGAGGATAATCAAGTTGTAGCCAGCTGTAGTAATTTTATTTTTTTAAGCAAAACGAATTAATGTTTTCAAGGCTTCATAGACACCCTTCGATGTCTGCCAGTTAGTCACCAAGTCACACGTTTTACTCTAGGGAGGCAGCTTGTTGTGATCCACCCGACCTCTCTGGTAGTAGCAGGGGTGTGAGGGGGGGGATTGATGGAAATCCCAGAACGGACCTAGTCATGCTGCTGAGGTCTCTTAGGCCCCACGGCGTTCCCTGTTTGCTGCAGTTACCATATATCTACCCCAGAGCACTTGTCAGGTTCTTTTAGGACAGGCTCATATTACAAGATGCAAAATGTCACACTAAGTTTGCTGTTGCTGACAAATATTTCATGCGTGTATGCTTTAGGAAAGCTGGAAATCAGATTCTGCAAAATTATAAATGTACCATGTTTTTTGATGATCAGGATTTCAACTGAGAACCAATGTAACTCTTCTCCTTGCATTCAGCTTGCTTGCATCTGTGAAAACTAAGCCAGAGTTGTGCTGTTTACTCTAAAAGTAAAACGAGTCCATATGCCGCTCTTGTGAAGCAGAGCAGATCCCTCATGAAATGCACTGTTTCTCCCTGCTGTAGTAACTGTACTTATTTAGCTCCAGTTCCTATAGCAGTATCCCCACTGCGCTGGCTGTTTTGTGAAGCACCGCTAATGGACACGCTCTTACAATGTGCCTGTCAACTATCTGTATACACAAGCACTACAGAGTCAAATTGGCATCGCTGGTGTAGTTTCAGATTGAGAGCAAAAATGATGTGCTGTCAAAACTTAGGAACGACACGCGCTCCCCCTCCTGTTTCTACCAGCTACTAAACCGGGATCACTGTGGCGAGCATTGTGCAGACTCTGCCAAATGGAGACATAACCTGCTCTTTTCTTTTTTTTACTGTAAAGAGGATTTACTGTACAAAAAAACAATAAAAGAGAAAATCCATCAGAGTAAGATTGAGCTGTATGAAGTGAGTTCAGGCAGCGGTGGTGATCGGCAGGGTCAAAGACGGGGCTGATGCAATGTTTACCCATCATCCAAAGTACTACTATTACAGAGCAGAAGTACATTTTGTTTTGTTTGTTTTATTCCTCTGCAGGGTAGAGCAACTGTAATTGATTTAGACCACTACCGAACTGACAAATGATCAAGTTATTTTCATAATGGATTAATACGTCAGATGCAGAAGTATCATCAGCGTCGTCTTGAAATATCAAAAGTACCAGCAGTAAGCAGCAGGGATGCCCTTATTGTTGTGTTATATTGTTATGTAATGCTGGATTAATGCTGCTATTCATTGATTTATGTTAATCAGCTTTTAAATGTTGCAAATTTTAAAACCATTTTTAAGTTGATCAGATTTTTAGTAACTAGTAATTCCAGCTGTCAAATTAATGTACTGCAGGGAAAAGATTGAAATGTAGTTGAGTAAAATTATAAAATGTAAATAGTCATTAAATGCATAAGTACCTCAAAACTGTACTTGAACAAATGCACTCTACCACTGGTGCTTGTTCCAAACAGGCGGCCCAAAAGGTGAGACAGTAAGTATTTTCCTCAGCGAGCTCCTTTAAGAGAACAGATGAAGATCAAGTGAGGCGCAGCAGAAATTGGAGAGCTGAAATTCCAGGGTTTCAAATTGGCTTCTTCTCCCAAAAACTAGATTTAACACCTTCACAGTAAAATGTTCTTCAGCGTTGGAGTTACTGTGACACAGCCGATAATCGGTGTCGGGTCAACTCCTTAGAGATGTAATCACAGTCCGCCCGCACATTTCAGTTTGACAGTAACACCATAAGTGAAGAGTGAACTTCAAGACAGCGGTAAGGACACAATGTGGGCATCACAGGGTCTCCACAGAAAATAAGTTTGAAGACCTTTTTAATAGCACTCTAAATGTAATTTAAACTTGTGAAGGAAATAAACATCATAACTGTAAAAAAAGACTCTTTTTGAAGTAAACACATTTGATGTCAGTTCAAACCGAAAACTAAGGCCGTGTTTAGTTGAGTTTACAAAATAAAAAGCCCATTGTCCTTGATCTGATGAACAGTGAAAGAGCTGAGAAGCTGCTGAAAGCTGATGTTAAGAGAAACAGACTCATATTGCTATTTTTAATCTATACGACAGGGACCTTAGATATTTCATGTAATATGACTGAGACAAAAGCAGGAAAGCGCCACATTTTAATGCCTCAAACAAGTCACTCTCTCTCTCTTTTTTTTTTTGCATGAAAAGATTACACAGGTAATAAATTGATTCAGCAGATGTGAATATTTGCTGGTTAACTTTTATGTTAATCGACTCATAAATGCTGTACAGGCTCTAACCTGTAGTAAAAATGATACCATGCATTTGGTGGACATATTTTTAAGCTTGTAAATGCTTTAAGATGGATTTAAACATTAGGCCGTGCCACTGGGTTTTTATATTTGAATCACAATCGATGAGAGCAGTGACGCGCCGATCTAAAACCTGAGATGACTGCATTTAACATGAAGCCAGTTGCTGTCTAAATCATAACTGTCCTCTCATTTATTTTTTTTTTTTTTTGAAGAACACTGGATTTTATTTACCTCTGTAATAAAGGATTGGCTTTTTTTATAGACCTCCTTGTGCTAAATAAACGTAATTGTCACTAAGGAGACGTGCTATAGTTAGCCTGGTTTGTTTCTAATGGGAGCTCATATCTCAGCACTCTGTGTTTGTGTTTTGAGGGTTTTCAAGAAAACCCTCCATATGAGTTAAAGACATATCAAATGAATAGAAAATTACTATTAGGCTGCCTCATGAAGTGCCTCATTTTTTATGCTACAAGAACTTAAATGATTGGGGGTGTGTTTAATATCTTTTAAGGCTTTAGATGATCTGAAGTCCACCAGTGAGAGTAATCAGAGTGTGTGTGCTTCAAACTCATTAAAAAAAAAGGTAGTTAAAGTGATCACGGCTGACATTTTGTTTTATGTTTAGCTGCAGATTTCTGCTTGCCTTTTCAAGTTTCTTCTCTTTTTTTCAGCTCCTTACTTAAATCTCTACTTGTGTCTCCCACTTTCCAACACAACAGTGAAGTTGCGTTACGTCCACTCTGTCCTTTTGTATCTGTGTCTTTGCCATGGGTCAAGTTTGGAGGCTGCAGTGACTCTGTGCGTTGGCTGCAGCGTGAATTCAGACAGTGCTGCTGCTCTAGTTTTTTCCAGTCCAGATCTGTCTGAGTTAATAACGGTACAACTGCCAGAAAGACCACTTTACTGGTCATTCGGGCAGCGACATTAATGCTCTCTGTGTAGTCAAAATTTTGAGTGTTCAAGGTTCAGTGCCTCCCAGTTTCCACGGGATGCTGCAATGTTCAGTTTGTGTCTCAATTTGAGTGGGAAGATGAAAGGAAAAACTTCAGCGCTCGGTTTGTTAGGCTTTAATCCTTTCCCTTCCCCCTTCTTTCGCTCATGAACTCGGGCATCATCGCAGTGCTGTGACCTGAGAGGAGTGAGACATCGGCGCTAGACAAATGGGCCTTAGTTTATAGCCTCAAACTGATTTACACCCTGACATTGAGAAGTTAACATACCCTTGGAGAGTTAATCCCTAATGTTGTCTGGGTCAGTAAATAAACTGAAAGAGAAAAGCCAAATTGAAGGAGTTTGCAGAAAAAGCTCATTCGTGCTAATTATTTCTCTCCCACCCCTCCCTAGTTAAAAGCTTTCCCACCCCTCCAATCAATCGCCACTTTAGCGAGCAGGAAGGGTTGAAGGAAGTGTGAGCCTCATTAGCCTGATTGGGCCAATGTGGGAGATGGAGAGAGATGGACTGAATGAAGGAGTAAAAGAGAAAAGGAGTCAGCTTGATCCTCAGCACTTGGCCCATCAGAGCTTCTGTCAACAAGGCAAGTGCTGCATTCAAATGTGTTGGTTTGTTTTGTAGAGTTGGGGCTCCTAGTGGGATTTGGGTGGATCTGCTGATGGTATCTGTGCTGAATGGGAAGCAATTAATAATGTGTGCTGCTTGGAGTTTAAGGTAAATAAGATAACCTTTATTAGTCCCACACGTGGGAAATTTGTTGTCTGTGTCAAAAGTGAGCAGACTGGGAAATTTGCCTTTGTTTTTAATTTGATTGGAAGATTAAGATTAAGGGTTTGAAACCTAATGCAGGCACGGGGAGAACTTAGACACACAGTTAGGTCCGTCAGGACAGAGAGACTTTTTTTTGTAGTTTTGCCTTTGTACACCATCACAGTGACTTTTAAATTAAAACAGTCAAAATGTGATTGACTGTTTAGGAATTACTGCTGCTTTCATACACCGTTCCCTATTTTAAGAGGCTCAGAAATGATTTTAAATATTTGTAGCCAAGTTTTTATTACTTGGCTAAAAATCCTTTGCAGTCAATGACTGTCTGAACTCTAGAAACTACGGACACCACCAGATGCTGTGCTTCTTCTCTTTAGATCTTTTGCCAGACCTTTACCGCAGCTGCCATCAGTTGCTTGTATGTGGGTCTCTCTGCATTCAGCTTTGCATTTAATACCTGAAAAGCTGCTCTATTGGATTGAGATGGCTTTGCTGTCTGATCAGTTTTGCAGCAACTGCGTGAATCTGAGCAGAGCATACAGCCAGACACACTTCAGAGTTGATCCTGCTGTTTCTATCAGTGATAACATCATCAATAAACAGTGTTGACCCGGTTCCACTGGCAGCCATAAAACTACCCCCTTGTAGTGATGTAGTCATGTAGTTCTTGGTTTCATCTGCCCCAAGAATATTTGTCCCCCAGAACTGTGCACTCTTTTCGATCTGTCTCGGTAAAGTCTAATCTGGACTTTTTGTTCCTTTTGTTTAAACTGAAGTAAACTAATTTTGTTTTATTCAAAGGCTGCATTTAAATACCAGGCAGTTTGGTGCAGGCTGAACTGGTTAGTTTGCAGTATTGTGGTAACAGTGAAGCACTATTGTAGGCTGGTTATATCGAGTGTTGTATACTGTTTTGTAAGGTTAATGTTTAAGTTAATGATCCTGATTAGATTCACTGTTTGAATTCTACCTTTTATAGTGTCTAGAGGTTAGAAATCAGCTGCTCACATCGCATATTATCCTGTTAAAATAACAATGAATGTCAGGGTAGCAGCACAGGTCAGCTGATAACAGTCTGTACACAAAGAAAAATCTATTTGGGTTCACAGCACAAATTACTGTGTGACTTATTTCTGAGTTAGACCTTGCCTTAAGGTGTAGTTACACTTTAAACTACAAATTTCTGCTCAATGAGTGTAGAGTCTTCCTCAGATTCTTGGTCAGATCCACACCTTGCAGGTCCAGCTTTAACAAAACAATGTGATGGCCAAAACTCTAAACTAACGTGTGACATCTCGGTGTCTGTATCCATTGTGCAGATACATTTTGTGTCCTGAACACACAGTTTTGGCAATAAGTAATCCTAACTAATTAAACCATAAAAAATGTAAACAAAGAAGAGAAAAGGGAAATAAATCATGTCCATGTGTTATTTATGAACTGTCTAATACCAAGAAACTTCATCAGAAGTATGCGGTTGTGGTTTAATCAGATCTGATTGACACCATATTTTTCCAGGGCAAAACAAACAGCACAGAGATCTCTCAGGGGAAGGAGGGAGGCTTTCAGGGCATTTGAAGCCTTCATGTAGTCATATTAAAGGAGGCAGACGCTGTGCATTTTTATTAAACTCATATGCCGGGATGACTCACACATCGTGCTTTAATTGGCCTTTCTGGACAGCCGGAACCTGCAACATTTTCAGACCTGCCTTCAGTTTTGCTCAAAGACGCTTTCAATATTCTTTTCGAGTGTTTACATTAGCAGAGGAAGGCAGCATTACTCTGCACAATTAAACTGTTAGTAAGAAGGAAAAGAGAATAATAAAGATCTGCAGTGGGATGTAAGAAGTCTGTCTTTTCTGCAGCCAAGTGAGTTTTATTGCTCAGGACTCTCAGGAAAGACTTTAGCCTCTAATATGTGAAATCTTTCAAAAGTAATATTAAATTTATTACTGATCTCCTGACAGCTGACCAAAATGTTGCTAGAAATTTAAATGATCACTTATAGTTCTCTCTAGCAGCAATTCCAGTGACAATCCTGCTGGCAGAAATTTGATCTGATCTTAAAATTGCATGTGAGCTCATTTGGGACAAAAAAAAGACCAAGGGTGAAATTGTCTACCTATCTTGTGCTTGAGGAAAGAAGAGGCAAGGCTTTACCATTGTTAAGGGATTACTGCCTCTCAGCCCAGTGGCATCCACTTCTATGCCGGTGCACCTCGTCCTATGAGGCCAAATGAAAGAATATTAAGTTTTATTTATTTCCTTTCCAATCAAATCAGCGCTTGGTTATGTTGAAAATGATAAAGACATCTAGCCAGTGGGTCAACCTTTCACTGAAGATATATGATATGATTGAATGTTTCCAGCTCCAAAATGAAGTTAAACTGAATCTTAGGTGTCCAGCAAACAATCCTGACTTGCACCAGTGATGCAAGATTACAGGTTTAGGCAGTGAGCATGTTATGGCATTATCTGCACATGTAAGATTGTTAAAATCTGGGATTTTTAACAAAGATATTTTTAGTAACTTGTGTCAGACATATGGGCTTTAAAGGCCTCAATCCACATTAACTGCCACATGCCGCATGTAATATTACTAATAAAGCACTCATAAGCAAGTTAGCATCACATCACTGAATAGTGAGACTACTGATTATGTGAAACAACGACAGGAGAAAGAACTGGGCATTGGAATATCTGTAGATAGGTGGAAAACTGCTTACAAGACACACTCATCTTAAAACATATTCCTGGACTCGGAGAGACTTGCTGTTGGAAAAACATGATTTGTTTATTTTTTCACCCTTAAGTAAAAATCCAAACAAACTGGCCTGCTGGGTGAATATTGAAGAATACTGGCTGATTATACCCTCATATTTTGGATTTGTGCCTTTAATCCAACCTGGAAGGAAGTAGCAACAATCATCTCTAAAGGCTTGGGCTTTAACGTTTGCTGAACTTTTACCCTTCTTTATCTTGGATGTACGCCAGATGGACGAAGCAATACTTTCTGAAGATCCCTCTGGCAACAAGCAAAAAGCCATTAAAAATTGATGGGTTCAGGAAAATTGCCCTACTGCCACATTGTTCGTCAATACTGTCAAACATACACGTACCCTGAAACAGACGACATATTATATATGGAGAATAGAATATGTCGTCTGTGGAGGGAGAAATTGTGCTCTTTAAACTCTTGAAACAAACACGTCGCGTTGGTGAGAAACATGTTTTTTCATTTACACATACAGTATTTATTTTAAAATATACAATTTTGTATTGGCTTGTTTTTCAAAAGTCTTTGTGGGCTAAATTCAGTCAATCCATTCAGTGTTTTGCTCTCCATACCTAAATTAATTAGTAAAGTAAGGAAGTAATTGATCAGAAATCGTAGAACAGGGATAGCAAATATCGAAGATAATAGATGACACACATAATCTCCTCAGAGACTTCTGAAAGGTAACCCAGGGTCTCTTCCCAGTTGGGCTTGCCTGGAAAACCTCCAAGAGGAGTCATCCTAACCAGATGCCATCTCATTTGACTCCCATCAACATGAAGAAACAGCCATTTCAAGCTCCCTCTATATGTCCATGATACTCACCCTATAGTACGAGTTGGATGTGTGTAGCCAGAAGCATGATGGTCAAGCGGTCATTCCTGTTATGCTTCTTTTAAGTCTGCTTAAGGCCCGCTGCCTGGGCTACATGTGCAGTTGGTCAGTTGTAAATTCTCTGCAGACGAGTCCACGTGGTCACAAAAATTGGCAAGTCTGCACGGACCCTCTTGCTCACCGACTGGTGACAAAATTTACATAACTCAGACCCTCGCGGACTCAGAGGAAAGTATAATCAATGCCTTAGGCTGAGCCCAGCCACCCTACTGAGTAAACACATTTCAGCGTCTTGTAGTCATGACATCACTCTTTCGATCATTACCCAGATCTTATGACCACAGGTGAGATTTTCATTATGGATGACTGATCGCGTACAGATCCATCGATAAGTAAGTACACAAGCACAACTTCTCTAAGCGTGTGCAGTATTCTTATATTAAATTGTATTAAATCAGATTTTTAATTAAAGGTTTTAAAGTATTTTTTTTCTTGGGAGGTTTTGGAAAAAGTATTCAAAGTAATTTTGTATTTTTCAATTAGGATTATAGTAGTTTGTTACAGTCATTGTATTTTATTTTTTGGATTTTTGCTATGTCTGTTCTTCTCAGAGTCTTATAGAGGAAAGAAAAAGGAGTAGCAGGGACATTTAAATCCATTTAATGTCTCTTGGGGAGATTTTCAAGATTTAAAGCAATGGAGTCACATATAAAAATCAGAGAAGTACTAACCCTGCACTGCTCCTGAAAAATATGGCACCATTGGATTATTTGGTCTCTGCTGCTACCAGCTCATCAGCTCCTTCTTGACCACAGACTATAAGTAACAAGTATTTTGGTATTTCACTGAGCGCTGCAAAAGGGAGACAGCAGGTTAAGCGATTACATCAATACACTCTTCATATTTCCTTAATCAGAACAAATAAAGGCATTCAATTGTGGAAGATATTAATCAGCATACATTGTTAGATTTTGTATTGTTCTTCCCTGGAAATGCCATTAATGTATATTTCTTTTTAGGGCTTTAAAATATCTTAACAAATCTTAAATTGGATTTTTAAAAGTGTACAGTCAGGCTGTGTAGGAATAATTGTTTGCATTCCTGGTTTTTCATGACAAGAAAAGTGTTCACTTTGTTAAATATTGGAGCCAGACTGGTAATCAGAGCAGCATTGTTGAGACTTTGCCTGTGCATCCAAATGTCTTGTCTTCTCGGGTGCTAAGGTTAAATGCTTGAGCAGTTCCAAAAAACGCAGCGTAATTATGACCACAATCACCTGATGAATATTGTGACTGAGTTTATCAACCTTAGATGACTGCCGTTTTTCATTTAGAGGTTTTCCATTAGTATTGAACCCCGTTTCACTGAAGCAGCTTTGCAAGTAATTTTTTACTCAAACCGAGACTCACAAGACTGAATGGGGGGAAAAAATTAGATATGGAAATTAAGAACACATCGGGGAAGATTATCCTCATTGTAGGCGGTGTTATTTGAATAATAAAGTATAATGCAGTCTGACAATACCCCTCCATTTTCTCTAATCTGTGTAATCATAGTTTAGTGAACAAAGTACAAAGCATGTATCATTGTAACCTCCAAAATGGGCTTTAAAGTAATCCTAAGTCCTCTTCCCTTCTCTTTCCACCAGCCAATACAAGGGGTCCTCATTGTCTGCTCATATGTCCTCATCACTGATGATGCTTTTGTCACATAATTACTAGCATGCACATTCAGAGAGTACAGGGAGTGCACACGGCACACACTGCACACAATTACCATCTTGTAATTGCGATCTATCAGGCGTTGTTGTGAAGCGGTGATGCACACGCTGTCGGCTGTGCTGCATTATCAGAGCTTAGGAAATGACAAGACTATTTATAGGGGCTCTTTATCCACTTATCCTGCTGTTGCCATTGTCCTCGGGTGCAACGGGCAGCCCTGGTTAAAGCTGGACTGACAAACGGGTCGGTCAGTTGGATACTGCGGGACATAACTGTGTAAAATTTTGGACCCCATGGTGAAATCATGTATTGTGCTATTCAATTAAGTAATAAAGCACCCCCTGCAGGAAACTTGTTGGTCCTTAGCTGCATTATTAGGACTTCTCCTGACTCTTTAAACCCCCAAAACAACAAAAGAGCTAATATTTTATCATGACGGGCTCCTCTAAGCCATCCACTGAAGGTATAAAATCAGGCTAAATGATGTAATCTAAACAGGTTAAGGCTATAAAAAGATATTAAACTCTCCATTCTGCAATTCCCATGTCTGAACTATAATTTAGAAATGGCAGTGAAGGGGAAACTGTGGAAGTCAAAACAGAAAACTTTAAGATAAAGATTTAAGATAAAACTGCACCTGAGCTGGGAGGGAAATGCCAAAATCAAACCCATGGAGAGCTAAGCATAATAGTGCACAGTTTTATCAGGTTGGGTTGTATGATAAGCAGAGGCACAGGAAATACTGATGGGGCCAAATATCATGAATTGAGTCAACAAAGAGGTTGATTTCTGCAACAGGGCAATGATCCAAAGCAGAGCTCAAAATCCACCTTGAACTACTTACAAGAAACATAAGCTGAATCTTTTGGAGCATCCCTCTGAGTGTCTGACCTGCACATCACTGAAGATCTGAAAATCAGTTGGGAGACCTTGGAAATGCTGTGTGTGCAAGGGTGCCTAAAAATATCTCAGAACTTGAAGAGATCTGCATGTTAGAGTGGGCGAAATTTCCCAAATCAGGAAAAGAAGGACTCTTATCTGCTACAAAATGTGTCTGAAGGCTGTGATAGCTGCCAGCGAGATACAAATAGCTTCCTTTCATAGAATAACTAACAAGGCATTAACATTTGAAGCAAGGCTAATATTTTAATAATTTCTGTGTTTTCAGCACTTTTCTTTTATACTTTAAACTTATAAATTAATTGTTGCTGATTTACTGGACTTGTGTACAAGCAACAGATTTATTGAGCTTTTAAACAGGCAATTTGTTCAACTGTTGCAGTTTTATCTTAATTATTTCAATTAAGGCAAAATATTTTGTTTTGTAAGGCCCCCGGCACACATCTGCTGTCAGAGCACGAGCCAGGATATTTCTGTGGTCAATTTACTTTCAACACACCAGTGATCCAATAATTAAAAAAAGGGAAATATTTATCCATATAATTAAATGTGATGTTTGCCACCTCATGTAAAGTAAACTGAGAGGAAATTGTCAGTTGATATGCTTTTCAAGAAAAAAAAAAAGAGGGATAAGAAGATGTGAAGGACACTGTGATGTATTGGAAGGACACTTGAATCACAATAACACTGAAGTGCTCAGAAGATTTATTACACCCTTTACTTCTTGTGTCTTCTCCAGGATCAACAACCTATAACCATTTCGTGGTCTGCACACTCATGAGAAAGCCAGTTACGCGTATGCATGCATGTGCTGTTAATGTTTTCACATTATTGTGTTCAGATATGTTTATGTAATGGTGAGGTCCGGGCTCTGGGGAGGCCATTGTGTGTTTGTTCTATTCAGGTATACAATTTACAGCATTGGTTGGAGTGTGTTTGGGATTACTGTCATCCTGAAATCCTGTTGTCAATCAAAGTGTTTGCAGGTGGTACTGCATGGTGGATCAAAATCTGATGGTACTTTTCCTGCATTCATAATACATTCAGTTTTGACAAGATCGCCAACACTACTGGCTGAAATACAGCCACAAACTGTGTTTCACAGGTGGGTTGACGCTCACTGTTGTGCCCATCTCCTGACCTCCTCTGTACATATTAATGATTTAATCCAATCATTATTTGCAACTCTGCTAAAAAATCTTTTCCCGCTCTGCACAAATTAAGCTCTTCTGTATAGGGATAGGTATCGTTTAGGTTTTATCCGATACCAGTACTAAACCGGTACTTTTGAAACGGTGCCGTTGCTTAAACGGTGCTCGAACCGGTGCTTAAAGAATGGAGAACACACACTTTGTCCAAAAACCTCTCATGTTCAGCTGTTTTTTTTGTAAAAAGATAACTATGTTAGCCTTTTTTGCAGCTATAGGGGATTTATGGTATCAGTCTTGGCTGGAAGCAGTGCTTAAACAATGGAAAAAAAACAAACTTTGTCCAAAAACCTCTCATGTTTAACTGTTTCCCATTTTTTTCTTTGGTCATTTTAGCCTTTTTGGCCAGGGTGAAGGGACTATCTGCCATCAAACAAGAAGACAGCCGCATGTAACTACGACGGTGTTTGCTAGTTCACCTTACGTGCATTAATGTAATAACGTGGTTAGCGTACTCAACGTAAATTACACACGAACAACATGAAGCTACTCAAGCAGAGAAGAACGGCTGCTGCTGCCATCATCATCCGTCATCATTTCTGCTACACTGGCAGGGCTAGGGGCCAGGACTCTCCTCTTCGGGATTTTTTGGGGGATGTTGCTAACTCCGGGTCCGATAACAGGCAACCCACCCGCAGTGGATGTGCATGGTGTGAGGTCTCGCAGCAAGCTATCAAATACGGTGCATTTCTCGGCTTTTAAAAGACGCTATGCGTCGCCAGGTGTTTCATCGGATTTGAGGTGTTACCTCCTTTGCACAGTATCACAGTATCATCTTAAAGCACTTGTTGCAGGCTGCTGAGTGCCATAATGGCACCGGATACCGGTACCCATCCCTACTTATATATGTTAATACTGTAATCCTAAACAAAACAACTAATCACACAACTTTACCCCTGACATTAGTAAATAAGTACTTAGAAATCCTTGGCTTGTTAGAAAACTCTACATGCTGCATTAATCTTTCTTTCTTTTTTTATATGACCTGAGATTGCTATGTCCCTTCAAAATAAAAGCAGTTGTAAAAGTAGTGTGCAGAGTTTATTAAAGCATGTTTGGTGTTTCTGAGAATGGACAAACTGCATGATTTATCCAATCATGGCTGCAAGATCTCCGCCATGATCGGAGGATACAGAATGTAAGAATCATATATAATCACCTGACACCAACAACTTCATAATTGGTGGCAGGAAGAATTTGTGTTGTGATCACTCATAATTTGATCAGTGTGACCCACAGAAGTCATGGGATAGTGACTGCTGAACAAAATATGGAATTGGTTGAAGAAGTGCTGTGATACAGCACATATGTGAAATTTGAAACACATATATGAACTTGATAGACATCCCATTTGTAGTCCAAAGGATTTAATATGATATTGGTCCACCCTTTGCAGTTGTAACATTTTCCACAAGGTTTCACAAGCAGATTTGTGAGGTCAGACACTGATGTTGGACAAGAAGACCTGGCTCACAGTCACTGCTCTAATTCATCACAAAGGTGTGTTTCGGTTTGAGGTCAGGACTTTGTGCAGGCCAGTTAAGTTCTTCTGCACCAAACTGGCTCATCCATGTTTGTGAACTTTGCATTGTGCACTGGTTTGCAGTCATGTTACAACAGGAAGTATCATCCCCAAACTGTTCCCACAAAGTTGGGATCACAAAATTGTCCAACATGTCTTGGTATGCAGAAGCATTAAGAGTTCCTTTCCTTGGAACTAAGGGGCTGAGCCCAACTCCTGAAAAACATTCCCACACCATAATCTCCCCTCCATCAAACTTTACGCTTGGCACAGTGCAGTCAGACAAGGACTGTTCTCCTGCCAACCACCAAACCCAGACTCGTCCATTGGATTGCCAGACAGAGAAGTGTGATTTGTCACTGCAGAGAACATTTCTTCACTGCTCTAATGGCGGCATGCTTTACAACACTATATCCAGTGCTTTGCATTGTGCTTGGTAAGGCCTAGATACAGCTGCTCGGCCATGGGAATCTATTCCATGAAGCTTTGTATGCTTCTTAAACTAATCTGAAGGCTGCATGAAGTTTGAAGATCTCTCCACAGAGAGCTGACGACCTCTGCACACTATGCTCCTCAGCATCCACTGACCATTCTCCATGGCCTACCACTTTGCTGATGAGTTACTGTTGTTCCCAGTCACTTCCACTTTGTTATAATACCACCAACAGTTGACTGTAGAATATTTAGTTGCGAGAAATTTTCACGACTGGACTTGTTGCAGAGGTGGCATCCCATCATGCTGATATGCATGAGTGACCCATTTTTTCAGGAATGTTTGTAGAAGCAGTCTGCATAACTAAGTGCTGTATTTTATACACCTGTGGCCATGGAAGTGACTGGAACACCTGATTTCAATGATTTGGATTAGTGAATACTTTTGGCAGTATAGTGTATCATAATCCAGCCTATGTTATCTTTTTATTACCAGACAGCATGTTTTTTTTGTATACAGCAGTGTTGACAGAAAGCAACATGCAACAATGCCCTTTATGCATCTGTTGCATATAAAGGATTGCAACTTTTCAAGGCTGATTAATCTGCAGGTTTCTGTCTAATTTTATTGTTGATCAGCAGTTTAAGTCTGAATTAAGGCTGTCTAGGTTAGCTCTTACACTGTGCATTGCTGCTGTCATTCTGTGAAGCCTCACTGCTCACACAATGAACACAGCAGAGAGAGAGCAGGTGCTGTGCCAGGAGTGCAAGATGTCATTGTAAAGCAGTATGATACTGTACATGGAGTTTTTGCAGTGCCTTAAAAAAAGAACAGCTGAAGGGGTATTGAAAGTGGCTAAATGTAGTGACAAAGTGACCTCAGTGAGGTGAACGGAAGTTTGAGAGAGAGAGAAAGAGAGATGTTGCACAAGCTGAGATCAGTTAAAGTTCCTCATTTAACAAAAAACAAACAAACAAAAAAACCCTCACATATCCAAATCCTAAAATTCAACAACAGACAAATATCTAAATAGTTGAATATTTGGGCAGAGCCCAAATATGCTTTTAATTTTTCACCTATCCATGCTGAGCTGAGCAATTTCTCCTCAACTGCAATTTCATTATTTTGCTAAATATTTGTTGTTGTCTTAGCGCAGCATTAAATAATGCAGGTTTGAACTGGGCAGTTACCTTTTAAATGAATGAAAAGTTCAGCTGCACATTGTGTGCTACACCTCTGGAATGATCACAATTCACTGTGTGGCATTTTCAACTAAGTAATGAATAATTTACTGTGCTCCAGGAATTCATTTATTTTTTGGCTGAGTTGTGTCTGCCTCTGCTGAAGAAAGGCCGAGAGCCAGTACTCCAGAGAAATCACAAGTTGCCATAACTACAAGTGCTGAGGTCTCTGTGTAGTCCAGAGTGTAGCCCCAGAGAGGTGGGCAGTAAGCCGACCATGAATGACGGCTGAGAGCTGTGGAAGACCACATCCAGCAGGAGCCGGCTGCCTGAAGTGCCCTTTAGCCAGAGTTGTTCCTCTGCAGTGTTTGCTCGTGTGGGTTGAATGCCTGATGGGTTATCGTACGAGGAAAAGAAAGCTATCAATTATTCACTTAATGTCAGCCTGGGATAGATAATGAGGCAAATTGCATGACGACTACTTAAGGTTGACTTTAATTCTCTAGTTCTCTTGAATTTAGATGCTCTTTTTCTCCTGACAGCAAGGTTACAAAAACAATCCTGTGTTTTAAGGGCTCATAATTAAGCTAAACTAAAAGATAACACACACAGTGATGGGAAATTGAATAGAAGACAATTGCTGTACAAGGACAATTTGGTTATCTTTTTGCACATGCTTTGAGCGTAGTTACAGCTGAACTTTGCTTGGAAGACGACTACTTCTTTCTTTTTTTTTTTTTGTACTCCTTCTCACTAGTGGGGCTTTGCAGTAGCACCAAAGTGTCTCTCTCTGATAGACAGCCTAATTCATACAGTTGGTTTTTTCATAATCCCCCAGAGGCTGTCTTGGTGTGCTCTCTGTCTTGTTTATTCCACTGATGTCCTCTCCACCCACTGCTACCAAAGAAGCCAGACCACTGCAGCCTAATGTCTGGCTGCTGTTGTTGTTGTTGTTATAGCTCTTCATCCCTCTGAGGTATCTCATTGGTTTCTAGGAGTGTGTCGGTATAAAAGATACACACGAGTGTTTTTAATCTGGCCCCCTGGGATCACTGGTCCCTTGTCAATTCAGGCTATACAAATGTGTATCCAATAATGAGAACCTTTAAAATTGATTTAAAACTGCTGTGTTTGTCATGAGTTGGTGTTTGTAAATCTGTGCACGTCTGTGGAGAGCTGTTTTCATATCCTGCAAAGATTTGAGGAAGGCAAGGTCTCGAGAGAGTTTTTGCTTAATGAACAAAAAGTAAAATGGCTTTGTTAAAAAAATTCACACTAAGTGGGGAAAGGTGCTGTTTGGAGTCAAGCTGTAAAATGAATAAGATTGAGAAGGAAAAACTCAAATCCAATCTTCAGGAAAAAGAGCCTTTCACGTTACGGTCACCAACATGTTTTCACTGGAATCATAACTCAAGACCCGATTTGAATTTTTTTTTTTCAATAAAAAAACATATTTTTTATGTTTGTTTGTTGCTTGTTTGCTGTATACTAAAGCATTTTCATTCCAGTGTGTGAAATAGTTCTGCTCTGTCAGGTACACATGGTGTCCTTGGGCTTCAGGGCTTTGACACATCAGTCATAGTAATATTGGATGTTGAAAGACTGGTTAAAGAGCAAAGTCCACGTGTAACTGAATTACATGGACATGAAAAACAAGGATTTACAGAATAACAAATAATTAAATAACCACCGACACTGAGCTAGAGTATTGCTCAAAAGTCTTGAGCCATCAATTTCTTTATATTTGGCTTCAAAGGAGCTGCAATTTCTTATATTTTTTTTAAAGTGATCTTCAGTAATAGTTCCTCTGGGTTTCTGAAGCTCCTTAAAAGTTTGTGTTTGGAAATTGGCTACATTTTTACTCATTTTCCATCCAATCCTTATACCTGACCATTGTTTAAGCCACTTAACATTGACCTATGAATCATTCAAGCATAAATAAGGCGCCTAACTCAAGGGATGAAGCACTGTCGTCTTCACATGTCAACTAAGCAAAGAACCTATTTTATATTGTATCATTAGGCACTTACAAGCAGCCTGTCACAAAAACAGATATTTTGTTCCCATTGCTTTAGTTGACTCTTTAAAAAGAATGTTAAAGTAACACCGTGCGACAGGCATAAAATAGTATTTTTGTACCAACAAGGTGATTCCTAAAGACCTATTAGCTGAAAAACTGGCACATCTCAGTCTGCCGTGTGGTCTGCATTTATGTATCTGCTTCACTCATTTAGAGTTGGTTCTTTGTTTTACACCAAAGGTAACAGATTTTTGTTCATATAAACGCAATTTAAAGTGAATGATGATATTCCTCTTTAACTGCTGGATGTTAATAATTTCAACATATAAACTTAAAAGATGATGAGTTGTAAATCTCTAACGAGAAATCAGGGTAAAGCATAAAATATTAAACCGCATGTCTGGAACAACAACTCTTTTCAGGCCATGGAAATTGGAAACGTGGAGGGCAAAAGAAGAAGTTGCAGGATTAAAAACAATATAGCAGAAATTCATGTCCTAAGGAAGAAATCCAGCAGAGACCCGAGAGATGATAAATGGACGGGTTCTCATGGTGCTTTAAATAACATGTCTCATTCACACAAGCACTTTTTTCTTATATATATGAATGCTATCTAACTATTCCATTTAACATTCCTTAGTAGATAACCTGCTCTACCCTGATGAACTGGTCTGCAAATCAGTGGAAACAGGTCTCCTTGAGTGAAGAATTCAAAATTGAAATTTTTGGTTCAGAAACAACCATCTATAAAACACGGTGGAGGCTTTGTCATGTTTTTGGCTGCATTGGAGACAGTGGTGTTGGGGATCTGATTTTGATCCACCGTGTAGTACCATCTTGAATCAATTTGACCGACAACAGTTTCATTTTTCGGCATGAGAATGATCGCAAGCACAGTGCCAGTTCTTTAAAAGCTTACGTGGATAGAAAAACACAAAGTGGAGCACGATCGGTCATTGATTAGCCTCCCTGCAGCCTGGACCTCAACATTATTGAAGCAGTGTGGGATCATCCTGACAGAGAAAATGTTTGTTTCAAGAAACTGCTGCACCCATTTCCCATTTCTGAGTAAAACATAAAGAACTGAGGGGCGACTCAAGACTTTTGCACAGTGCTGTATTTTTCTGAAACTTCACTCAGTTTGGTCTGGAAGTAGCTGCTACAGCCGGTGAAGCTGTGGCTGGATCTGCGTGCCATAACAACATTATTATGAGATCAAACATACTGAAATGTGCCAGTTCTGATATGTTCACACTCAAAGCTTAAAGCATTAGGCACAAAAGTTGGCAGAACACTCTAACACACACAAGTTAGATTACCATTTTTAGATGATATGCTTTACTGGTTGTGGAGCTGTGATAACGAAATGCAGGGTCTTTGACATGGTGTCATTTAGTTTGGCTCCAGCTCAGAGTGAAAGTTCAGTGAATTTTAAGGTTATTTGGCTGTTGATGCGGTGCCTTTTTTGTATGAAAGTAACTCTGGCAATGACCAATGAGAATCTGGTCAGATGGAGAGCATATAAAGCAAAAAAAATAGCTGTCTGTTGTCCCTGAGATCGTGGCGCTAATTTGGCTTAACAATGAGCCCCCTTCACAAATTAAATGCACGCTGAAAAATGACACCTACCTTGTGTGTTTAAGTGCAATACCAAGAGGTCATTTACAAGCATTTGTATGTGATGAGTTAGAAGTAACAGGGCGGTTTGACTGTTGCCGTAAAGACGGTGCATAATGGCACCGAGGCGAAAGGACACCTTGTGCATATCTGTGAAACGCCAGCGGCTTTGACAACACAGCAGTATTTGAGGTCCTCTCATGTTTATATGTTGCATCTGTTCATGTTTTTCTCTGCCGTGCCCTTGACTGCTGCGAAGTCTGTCTGCAGACTGAAAGAAAATGTAAACTTACACATTCACCCATGCAGGCCCTTTTCTTTTCTCAGCTCTGCCTCAGTATTTGCATTCAAACTATCTGTGCCAAAAAGATTATGTTGTGGATTTGATTCGGTTGACTGTGCATGCATACATGCATACATCAAATGCATGCATCGAGAGGAATACAGTGACCTTTTCACTAAATAAGCTTATAAATGCACGCAAACACCGGAAGATAACTCGCGTTGCAGCTTTAAATCATCCGTGGCAGCACTGCTGTGAAGAAAATACTGAGCACGGAGTTTAAAATGCAACCGACCATTTTACTGCACATCAGTGAGTTGAGCCTGTTTGTTAAAGGAATAGAGGTCGCATAGTCAGAAATTAATTCAAATGAGAGGTGTGTCGAAACTCAACACACTGCTGTTGTGCTTCTACATACAAACCTTAACACGTGTTATATATATCTAACACATCTTAATAATTTAAAGCACAATTTATTCTTGCAAACTAATTACTTTTGGACAGACGTACTAGTTGTTGTAACTTAATGGAAGCCTTCACTTTGATCCGATTTGTTACAGTGCAAGAATAAATTTAGCCCGAATAGATGCTTACCCCCAGTTTCAGAGTATACATCTTTTTCTTGGGTGTAATGTGAGTTAGGATAATTAAGCTGCAGGACTTGACGTTAGATAATGGACCGCGGCAGTGAAAGGCGTCCATAATGACTGATGAGAACTCGGGCCATTGTTGTTACGAGCGCGGACGCCAAGATGCAGCCGCACACCGCCAGACGTATAATCACAGATCCTGTAGATAGTCATATGAAGTCATCAGTGCACGGCAAACCATTTCTGTCTACAGTATTTTTCTTTCAGACTCTTCTCAAACACCCATCACAAGCAGTTACTCTAAGATGGACACTTATACACTCCCCCGTTCGTTATATTGATCCATGCTTACACAAGCATTAGCACTCACTTAGAATGAGAGGCATGTCTTCACCCAAACTCAGGAGCACCGAGCACAAACACATCCATACAAATGGACGCAGCCGAGTTTCTCGTGTCACTGTGTGAAATACACACTTGAACTTGTCAGGAGAAAAACATGCGTCCTTCCAAATGGAATCGGAGCGCATAGATGCTGATGTATTCATCCAGTGTGTGTGATTTAACGAGGCCTGCTCCGTCTCATCATAAATCAGGTTAATAATCTGAGCTTCCCATTGATTTTTAGTTTTTAAGCCCTCCCCCCACCCATCCTGGTGCATTATTTGACATCTCCAGCCTTTCCTTCCGATTTGATGAACTCCACTCAGACGTGCGCACACACACACACACACACACAGAACTCACGAATCCGCTCTTCCTTTTAGAAGTCTTTATTCATCTGCGTAGAAAAAAAGACGACAGACCAATAAATGGAATAGCGTTTTGCACCCTTTTTTATGTTTATACATAAGAGTGTTTTCATTATCACATCTGAGGGTGACACTTTTAAAGGAAAAGGATCTCTACACAGAATGAAAGGAAGCTTCAGTGCTCTTAAAAAAATTAAAAAAATTATAAAACAAATGCAAAAAAAAAAAAAACCAACCTAAAAAACCCACACCGGAGCTCTTCCAATATTACTGGTACACTGTAACACAGGTTGAAAAAGAGAAAGAGAGCTACTCAAAGTAAGACTTGGGTTTCAACACTTACAGGCTCTATCTAAATCACCCCTCCCCACTCTCCCCCCTTATTTTTCTCTCTCTACCTTCTCCTCTTCCTCTTCCTGTTAATCTCTGGCTGTATTTTATTAGCGTCTTCTTTGATGTTCCTCCTCCCTTAAAGTACATTAGCGTGGTCAGTGAGAGGCGGTCAGAAAGCAGGGGGTCGCTCGTTTCCCTGTGGTTGTCTTTGAGTTGAATTGCACAGTGTAGCGGTCAGGCTGTGATCCCAGTCACCAGAACATAGTGTCTATGCTGTGCTAAGGCCTATAAAACCACACGACCTGAGTCAACTTATACGTTTCACCTCCCAGAATGCACTAGATCAGGTGTGATTATAGTAGTATTTTTAGTTTTTCCAATTCAGCTAATCGTTTTTATAATACAAGTAAATAAATTGCCTTTGTATATGAGAGTGTAAGAGAAAAGGCCACAATTGCATTGTTGATTTAAATTAACTGATTAAAGAGGACCTATTATGCACTTCCCTATTTTCTGTCTATCATTTCAAACATGGGCCTTTAAAAAAAAAAATAACAACAACTTCAAATTGCTCTGTTATTTTTTTTTTCTACTCTTCGATCTGTTCGTGTCAAAAAAGAGGCGATCTCTATAATATGGTCATCACAGGCACACAGCTCTAGTTGTAAGCACAGCACTCCCACCAGTCTGCTGTTCAAACCCTCTGAGGGGCACAGGAAAGGGAGCTGAAGTGGCTCGTCTCAGACAGTGGGTGAACTGAGGGGCTGCACCAAGATAAATGACGGTAATTTTGGATTGTAATTCATGCAAAGCAACTCTAGTGCTCGAAGAATAAAAATATGAGGCTGGAAATGAGCAGAATAGGTCCACTTGAATCATCTGGTCCATACAGCGTGAGGCAATTGTGGAAAAACGTCTGTCTTAGATTCCTGCACCCTGGGGTAATGTCTTTGAACTGCTTGGTTCATTTAACTAACAGTAAAAAGAGATAAAGATTTTCAATTTACTGAGTAATAAGACTGAGAAAAACTGCAAATACTTAAAATTGGGAAGCTGCAACAGGGAAACATTTGGCATTTGTTTACACAGAGGGATAAAATATTGGAATTTTTAATATTGGGAGTTTTACAGTTTGGCCAGGTGTTTTTAACTGATTTCTAATTCCTGTCTGGTATTTTTGCTGTAGTCAATCAATATATTGTAAGACACTAATAGATTTCTTTATATACAAATCTTTCTACTCTCTTTTTAAAAAAAAAACCAAGAAAAATATCTTTTCCCCGCTGTTGTCGAATTGATTTGTTAAGAGTGGATTTTAACAAAGAGTAATCAGACCAGTGCCGTTCCAACTTCCACCAAAAAAAGTGTCAGCTGCTAAAACTTATTTTTAATTAAGAAGGTTTAGCCATCCTCTAGAAGATAATGGGTTACTATAATAAGATGTGTGATTAGGATTCTTTCACTTCATTTGCAAAGATAATTTAATAATGACACCAGACCACAATAAAAACTGGGTACATGCAGTGCTGAAATTCCAAGATGAAGTTTTTTTTTCTCCTTTTTTTTTGTTTTTTACAATAATAGTCGTTCTTCTCAGGCTTGTCTGTTGTCCTGTGGTCTTGGCAATCACTGTATTTTTTACTCAGATTGTCTCGCCGTGCTTCTTGTCCTTGTTGTTGTCCTACCGATGTTTTTAAAATCCTGAAATGTTCTGTTTATTAAAAAAAAAAAGATACACGAGGTGAAAGGTAACTACCAAGAAATGTTAAATTCATCTTTGAATTTCAATGATCACAGGCACCTGAAAACAGTCCTTGAAGGAAGCATGCACTCTGTTATCACTCGGCATGTGCTGAGTGCAGTGGGTACACTGTGGGCAAAAACTTCATTCTTTTTTTTTTTTTTTTTTTTTGGACTATGATGTCACATTATTCCAGTTGTCAACCCTCTTCTTTAACCACCCACTCCCTTCTTGATCCCCCATCTTTTTTTTCCCTTTGTGTGCTTTTTTACCTCCTGCTGCTGCATTTGTCACACGCCCTTTTTTCCACTTAGCTCCCCTTTTCTGTCGTCGCTCTCTGCCTGAAGCCAACACACCTCTCTCTGCGTCTACATCCCCCCCAACACAGCTCCGCACCCTCTCTTTTTTTCTCATCTCCTTTGATGTTTTCTCCATCCATACATCCATCCATCCATCCATCCATCTATCCATCACCCCCCGCCCAAACACATGCTCTCTCTCTCACTCTCATTAGTCTCCTCGTGCTGTGGTTTGTGTCTCTCGTCTCTGTCAGAACTGTTATCACTGCTGTCAGCTCCCTTGGCGAGAACAAAGTCGTCCTCTGCTCACAGCACCACAAAAGACACAAGAGAAATAAAAGGAAAGAGCCTCAGCTGAAGAAAAAAAAAAAAGAGGCGGAAAGGAGGAAAAAATTAAAAAGGAGGGGAGTAAACCAGAGGAAAGGAAGGGGCTTGGAACACATCTTTTCATGTCAACCATGATGTATTGTCATCTGTGGGTTATAACAACCATTTCTTCCTCTGTCATCCCTTTTATCTATACAGCACAAAGCTTACAGTTGGTTGGAAGATTTGAGACCTATCTCTATACACATCAAGTGCCTTTTCCCCATATTATAAATATATCTCCTTCTAAATCAGCTAAGCCTAGTATATCAACCTCAAATAATTTACTGTGTATTATTATTAGCTGAGAAGAACAGTAGGTTTGAAAGACACTGAGATATCCAAAAGAGAAACTGTAACCATTTATAAGAAGCGCTGAAAGAAGGGCCTACTATAAATTGTATTTATACAGTAGAAGAGTATAGTAGGACTTACACTTCTGTCACTCTAGCAATTGTCCAATTAACATAGCAGAAATTCTCTACTCAACAAACCAATCAGAATTGAACCAGCAGAGGCACAGAGGGTACTTTGGAAACCAAGGACAAAATAACCACTAGCCAACAGGGCTTTCGTGGCTCAGGGAATGCGTCCCTGTATCATCACGTGTAGGCATAATCTATGTCAGGGATGCCACCCTCTCTGTAGCCACGGTTGGTGCCATATGTAACACGATGGTGGCTGGTTTGGCTGAGGATGGTGCCATTTAGGCTGCCAGCTCCGTGACTGCTCCGGTAGGTCCCGTTAGCTTGGGAGGAAGAGGAGGAGGAGGAGGGGAAAATGGTGTGGATGTAGGTGACATCCTCCAGCTTAGGCTGAACAGGCTGATGGGCCATAGCTGTCATCTGAAACCCTGCAGGAGGGGCCCTGATCTCTAAGATGGAAGTGTCTTTCTTGGTGCCTGACTCTACATAGTCATCATAATGTTTTCCTCCCCGGCCCCTGCTGTATGAGCCCGAGTCCCCGGATATGTAACCTGATCTCTGTCCATACCAGCAGAAGATGCCAAAGATTAACAGAAGGCTCACTAATGCTGTGGCACCCCCAATAATCCCAGCCAGTGGCAGGGCTGTTAATTCTGAGTCTCGTCCCTTTTTATCTGAGCCCTCTTCTCCTGAGTGTGCCAGAGCATCTCCAGTCTCTATCTGTGCACAGGCCGGGGCTGAGTCTTTACTGTCCGTGTCCGTGCTGACAGCTCGAGACGAAACCATGCTGGAGCTCCCAAAGGAAGTTTCCTGTCGTAATGGCAGCAGGCAGATGAGGTAATGGGAGCGTGGGGTGAGCTGTGTTAGAAGATACTGCCTCCTTTCTCCAGGAACCAAAGTCTCTGTTATTGAACCGAGAGCTGCACTGCTGCCCAGCCTCAGCCACGACAGGCGGAAGGAGGGCACCGGCTCTGGACAAAGCCAACTCACCAGCACGCTGTCTGAAGAGAGAGGTTTTACAGTCAGCTCCAGGGCCTCTCCAGAGACGTGCCCTCCTTCACCTGGGGGCAAAGGCATAACTAGGCCTGGCCGCTTAGCTCGCAGGGTGAAAAGAGAACCCTGTGTGGGGATGAGCAGAGAGGTAGTGGTGGTGCTGCCATGGGGGACTGAAGCCACTCCTTGACCCCCTCCAACACCATCTTCACCTCCTCCATCTTTGTCTGCTGGGTTCATCCCTATTCCAGTATTAGGAACAGCAGGGGGACCTTCACACTGCTCCATCAGAGAAGTTAGGTCTCTAAGGGCCTGACCCCTTACAGGCTCAGGCCCCTGACAGGTTAGACTCCTAACTGTAACCGCCGCCCCCGACCGTGCAGCCAGGCATGGAGCCAGCGAAGGTTGCAGCCGCAGTACCAGGGGTTTCCTCGCAGCAGTAGCAGCTCCAGGCTTTCTGTGTCCTTAAAAAGTCCCCGGGGCAGAGTGGTCAGATTATTCCCCGACAGGTCCAGCCTCTGCAGCCGCCGCATCCCATCTAGCGCCCCCCTCGAGATGTGGGTCATTCCGTTGTCTTGCAAATGGAGTCGCACAAGGTGAGCTGAAGGCAGGTTGGCAGGTGGAGACTGCAGAGCGTTCCTGACCAGTGAAAGCTCAGTCAGGTTGGAAAGACGGGAAAAGGTGTCATCTGCTATGCGTGTGTTGGCCAGCAGGTTCCCATCCAGGACCAAGCGTCTCAGGGAGGAGAGCCCACGGAAGGCATGAGTGGGGATGGTGCTGATTCTGTTGTCATCCAGTCGCAACTCTTCCAAGGATGTTGGCAGGCCTGCGGGGATGCTTGACAGATGGTTCCGAGACAAAAACAGCAGTCGAAGCCGTGGGGTCCCAGAAAAGGCTCGGTCCTGGATGCTAACTGTGGATATGGAGTTATCATCCAGGTGTAAACGTTCTAGTAATGGTAACTTGGCAAGAGCCGACCGCGGTAACGTTCGTATATTATTATCCTGCAAATGGAGCTCCCGTAATGAAGGCGGGAGGTGTATAGGAAATTCATCCAACTGGTTGGCATACAGGTAAATCACTCGTATGGAAGTGCTGCGTTCCAGCGACGGCGGCAGCCCAGCGTTACTCAGCCGGTTGCTCTGTAAGTACAGGATGGCAGCCATTAATGGCAGCGGAGGAATAATGCTGAGGCCACGGTCATTGCAGTAGACAAAACCCTCGTCGCAGCGGCACACCGAGGGGCAAACTATGCCCTCGTCTCCCTCTCCCGTCTCCATGGCAATTGCCGCTGCCGCCAGTTCCAGCACCTCAGCCAATAAGGTGAGGCACAGGAGGAGCAGGAAGAGCCAATCGCGGAGTTCTGCCACACTCTCAGCTGCCATGGTGGCGCACAGCTCCTGATAGGAGAGAAAATGGGAAACTGGATCAAAACAAAGTACAGACACTGAAACCCAATGATTCTAAAATGAATGGAGAAAAAAAATTTCATTATATTCAAATAGGGAAGCAAAAAAGAAGGACGAGACAGAGCGAGATAGACCCCACAGCGAAACTCTATCTCCAAAATTACTCGACCAAAGTGCTGTGTTTTCTACCTGCTGATAAAAGTAAAGTCTCTTTAAATCTCTAAAGTGAAAAAGATTTGGGGATTGAATCATCAGATGCACTTATAAGAAGCTGCCCACTATTATATGGGTCAGGGCGACCAAGCAGAAGACAAACGCACATTTAGAGACAGAGAGTGTGATGAGGGGTGGATTGACTGGACGAGGAAGATTACGAGAATCGGAGAAAGCAAAGGGACGACAGAAATGGAGAAAATTGGACAGTGACATTTGAAGGAAGGGAAAATAAGTGAAGAGGAGGTTTTTTTTCTTCCACAGAGATTAACTGAAATGGAGTGAGTGACATGAAACTAAAATGGAGGCGAGATCGGGGAGGAGGAAATCAGATTAATTGCCCACAGTCCAGTTGATGGCTCAGAGAGTAGCAGAACTACTAAACTTGTTGTTATTGCCCTATATCTCCCCCGAAAATATAAAAAAAAGAAAAAACTGAAGAGAATATCGAAGAAAAGCAAAGAAATTTAGGTTTCTTATTGTATACTCAGAAACACAATTTATCTATCCGAGGTCGTGACCAAAACACACACTGAGAAATTTGCTCACACAAATAAACAAACGTACTGAGCACAAAGCATTCACATACAGAAGTCTCAGTACAAGCTGGCATGTATAATGCATGGTTTCACTCAGTTGTTATTGTTCGTGAAATTTCTATAAATTATTCAGGAAAGTGGTCCTGAAATCCCCAGAAATGTTTTAGTGAGATGTTTTACAGAGAAGCATTTTTCTGCAACATTAATAGGTTCCTTGGTCGATGTTTTATGACTTGTCTCCTTGCAAATCCTTGACACTAACATCAATAACATGAATTTACAATTCAGATAAAATGATCTCCGTACATGCACATTCACGGCACACTATATTTAGAATATGAAAAATATACAGTGGTGAAAGTTGTGGAAATTGCATTGTGGCGTCCTCGTGTTTGAATCCTTTCTTTTGAGTGGCCCGAGGCTGGAAAATGTGCCCTGATGTGAAATGCCTGACATGATTTGACAGCACATTTGATAAACAAATCCTCTAAAGGCAAGTTTTTTTTCTTTCTCCGCCCCTTCTGTGCATGCATGTTTGTGTGTGTGTGTTTGTATGTGAACTCTGTGCTACATGCAAAATTGCCCCTTGGCTGCAGTCAAAATCCATGCAAAGCAAACGAGAGATGGCAACAATAGTTGAGAGGCAAGGAGGGAGGGATGGAGGCGAGGAGACAGATGGACAGTAGGACAGTCAGGAGGAGGAGGAGAGAGGGGGAAATGAGTTCCTGGCAGTGAAGACTGAAGTCACTATCAGCTGGAAAAAGAATAATGGCTCCAAATATTGGTTTGGTGTCATTTTTTCTATTCTGTGAGATGGATGTAAAAATAGCCGCATTTGTGTACCTGTACATGCTTGTGTGTGCGCCTCTGATGTATGTGTGTGTTTGTGTATGAGAGAAAGATCTGTATCAACAACAACTAGCTCCTGTCTCAGCTCGACACCGGCAGCATTTGATATGTCAGGGTGAAAAAGAGTGTGTGCCACCTAATTCGACGTGGACCCAGACTTGATTTTTCTCTTTTCTTAATGGTATTTTTAGCTCGAATCTGACTATTTCTTTGCGTTCCCCGGCATGTGAGAGACAGAAAAAGTAAGAAAAAGGTACACATACACACAAGAGGGACTGTCAAGGTAGGAGCTGAGACCATATTGGGATGCTCTATGAATATCAACTAGCATATGTTTCAGTGCCACACTATTCCTGCTTTCCTTTCATAAACATCCTCTTGGCACAAGCCGGCATGTGTGTTTCTTGCCCACATGCCAAGGTTTCCCATCGACACGTTCTTTTAATGATCCTGATTTTTCTCTCGTCTCTCTCCCCTCCCTCGTCCATCCTCTCGCTCTCTCTCTCCCGCTGCATCTTTATCACGCCGTGTACCTCTCCAATCCGCCCACCTCCCCTTGATAATCTTTCATTATATCTACTTTCAGGTTTGTTTACAGAAGTGTCCGTGCAGTCATCCTCCTCCTCTCCTCCCCTGTTTCTATCTCTCTCTAATCCTCTTTTATCGTTTCCTCTTCAGTCGTCCGTTGATTCCTGCACACTGAGATTGGATCAATCGGCTCTCCGCTTCCTCTCCTGTCCTCTCCTCCACAGCAACTTAGTTTCTGTTTTTCATTTAGAAGCACCCCCCCACCCCCACCCCCATCTCTTCCCCCTCCATCACTCCCGTCTCTTTCTTACTCCCTCGCTGCCTCGACATTCTTGCCTCCGCATTCCCTCTCCGCTCCCTTTGTGTTTTTTGTTTTTGACCCCTCCTTTCCCACAAACATTTTAATCATGTTCTGAAGTAAAGGAGCACAGAGCTGGTGTGTGTTTTCTAGTGTCTTCTTTCCTATCCTGTAGCTCAAAGCAAGATGTAAGTGTAGTGTTTCTCACTGTGATGAATGAAGTGTGTGTGTGTGTGTGTGAAAGGTCTGATCGACCCAGGATGTGATTGCCAAGGGCTTGCTCACCTGTTCAGTGTCTGTGCCTTTCACGCCCGCCGCAGCCTTGTTTTTTCTCTATCAAGGATTTGTGGAGGGGAGTATTAGTGTTTATATAGGTTATTGAGGATGTTGCTGTGGATCTCTGCGTGTTAGCACAATTTCACAGTCTCTTTCGAATCGTTCAGAAGTGTAGCCTCTTTCCTTCGGGCCGTTGAATCTTCCTCAGCTTGGGTGAATGATGATAGGGATGATGATAGCCTGTACTCCAGGGCTCCACAAGTAGCAACACCAGCATGGCTCAAAGCCGCCTCGGCATCCACATTTGTGTCTTCTTTGTGTGTGTGTGTGTGTGTGTGTTTGTGTGTGTGTGTCCTGCTGTCAAATTCTCTCTCTCTTGGTAAGGGGCTTTTAGGCCTGCCAACTCAAGTCATCTTCAGCAAGTGTCCAGAGGCCTAATTCTGAAACAGCCCCCCCCACACTCAAATGCTACAGTTGGGCAGACAGTCAGAAGACGGTTGCGGGCTCAAGGGTCCTTCTTCGAAGTCAAAAGCGACCCTGGTTACTCATGCAGGCAGTGGGTCATGCAAAAATAGTACTGTACCGTGCTGCACTTGCTTCAAATAGACAGGTAGTGGTTTTAATAGATGATCGGCGCGAGCAAAATGAGAATAAGTACGCTTTTCACAGCTCAGAAAAATCCAACAAAGTGTCCTTGATCTGTTATTAGAGCTGTACTATAACAATTATTACAACATGCACTTCACGGTTCAGTGATAGTAATGAGCACTTTTTAAGGCAGTGATGGACAGGCTGGCCTCATACAGAGTACCGACTGTATGAGCAGGATTCAAGGGAAAAGCTCCTTTCTCCTTCTCCCTCAGTTTCAAGCACTCTCTCCTCTGTTAAATGTTTGATCGCTTCCTTCTCAGTTCACACAGATCATCTTCAGCAAAGCCAGATGACAGCGTGTATTGTATACCTTCCGCTTTAAGGAGTGCTGTGATGGGCTGGCTCAGTGTGAAGAGTTGGTGGAAATGGACAGCCTTTGTATCCTGAAGGTAGACTTCACTGGTGTCGACTTCAGCAGGACAGCTGGCTGAGTGTTAGTGAGCGCCGACCTGAAAAGAGACAGCAGGCAAGAGTAGTATTAGAGGCTTCATTTTGAGATGCATTTGGGCAACGAGGTAAAATCTGTCTGATACAATGGGCCATTTGTAACACATCAGACGCGAAAAGACAGTGCACAACAAGGAGGATTAAAGGTCACTGATTTAGTTCACGACACTCTTTACAAATTTTGGATTACTGTATGCCGCTAATGGAGCCAGAGACATTATAAGAGAGAGCCAGAGAGACGTGGCACAGTTTTTGATGGAAGATTGTTCCAAAAGATGGATGGATGGACAGTGCTGTCTACAAGCCTTTGTTTCAAAATGTAACATGCAAATGCATGCATAACAAATGTAGCTGCATAAATACAGCTTAATCAAAATAAGTGAGCCGCGTGATAATGATGATGATGACACTTGCAGAAGTTATGCTAAAATATTTCGACATGTGCCAAGAATTAAGACCAAGTCTTCTGTAGTAACGTGTCTTAGAAGCTGCATAAAATGCATTGTGTCATTGGCTTTGGGGCCAGGAGAGTCAGTTTAAGTCATTCATGTATCTACATTTTAACGAAAGCCTCTTAAGTTTGAGTCGGCTTGTAGTTTTTACTCTTATTTCAAGCCATGTTAAAAGGTTCATTTTCTTAACCGCTGGAGCTTGTCACAGCTGTTTTAGGGTGAGAGGTGGAGTAAAAGCCACTCTATCACAGGACACAGAGAGACCATTCACACTTAGACATATGGCCAGTTTAAAATCACCAACCTTAAACTAATTTAAAGAAATGGATTCTGGATTAATAACGGGAAATTGTTCTCATAAATCTGTTGTGGTAATGATCATAGAGTTTATTATATTTCCACAAAAAGAATATTTTAAATATTGGCTTAATGCTTAATGTGCTGTAAATGAAACATCATCTAATATATCTTCATTTGTTAAACCTGTTTTGTGTAAATGATGCCAGCATGTACTGTTGAGTCTTAATGTTGGCACAATACAGAATCCTAAAAGGTACAGGCTAAATAATTATCCCCATCTGAATGGTTATACCTCTTAAAATTAAGTACCTCGTGAAAATACTTCCTGAAGGTCACCACTGCATATGCACAACACTGTGCTCCCAGTGGACACAAACCTCCCATTAAGGTAACTCCATATTTTATATCTGTGTTTTTTGTGTTTTTTTTCCTCTTCAGACAAAGCTTTGGAGCTTTCATTAACCATCACGCACTAAGTGCCTGTATCTTATGTGCAGAATCAAACCCCCCAGTGAACACTGGTTTTAGAGATATAAGGTTTTCATCAGGCATACTGAGTGTACAGAGACAAATTCATCAAGGCCATTAACTGCTCTGCTGCTCACATTCGCCTCTTCACTTCATCCCAAAGTAAGTAGACTACATAGCCAACTGGGAAATTATCATCCAGTTTGCTTAAACACAAATAGAGACAAATAAAGGCGCCCTCATTTTCATTTTCAAAGGACACGCGCTGCAGCTGAGAAGAACTTGGTCAACAGGCTTATGTCTGTACTCGTGTACATCCTCGAGGGGTGTTAAAAGCTGTGCACTCAGGGCGATGGTGTACAAGTTTTTGTTTCCCATGTGGTGTAACTGGTTCCACAGATGGAAACTGGATGTGCAGTTCAGTGAGGTGTTTGGTGAGATAAATGATCCTTTTTATAGGACGTCTTCAGATTGATATCCAGTTGATGCCTAGTAAACTTATTCATATGTGCAGACTGTGGCTAACTCGCATAATGAAAATCAAGCGACGTGGGGCAGAATGATAAAGAGGCAGTGTTTGCCAAATGTGTCGACTTTGTTATTGGCATTAAGGAGAAATGAGATAATGGTCTAAGCAAGGACTTGGTGCGGTACTCGTTGTTATTCAGTGCATTTGTAATTTGTTAAGGTCTAATAGTTTGCATTTTTGGACTTTAAAGTAGCTACAAAAATAAACACTAATTGGATGTCATCAGTCACATATTTACAGCAGATGTCACCTTTAATAACGTGAACTGTCATTTTAAAGCTAGTGCCTTTAATTAGTTGCAATTTCTGACCCAACTACTCTTAGACTCTGCACTAATCTTTGCATACCGCAGGCAAAACGTCTGCCTGCACTGGACAAGAAGTGACTATTGAGCATCGGCAGCATCTCCACAGCTGACTGCCATTGGCCATTAGACATCAATATGTGAAGCTCTATCTGTGTGATGTCAAGGCTGTCCTTAAAACTTTTTTTTGATGGAAGCAAGCCTAGCTAGTGGGAGTGTGATGGGAGGACGGCAGACATAAGGAGCATCTATCAGAGCAAGGAGCTTGGAGGCAAAGTACATGCTAGTCATTTGGCAGAGTATGAAAACGGCAGTTTGTCAGAGTTTTGAGGAAGGTTAGAGAAAGTTGCACTAAGGTAATGACTTTTGTTAGTCATAACTGCTTGAGAACATTAGGGAAATTGCAGCACTTTTCAGAGGAAATATTCATATTACATATTTATCCGTCTAAAAATAACCTTGTAGAAAGATGTTACACAAAACACAAATGGACAGACTTTGACATGGAGTCACGATGATAAAGAAGTTCAAGTGTTTTAGTTTATTTCCTCTTTCATGTGGTTTCAGTCCTCTGATGTTAACATTTTCTAGAAATGCACTAATTAGTGGTTTACAAGAATGATAAAATATAAAATTATGATAGAAAAGAGAGGTCAGCTGTTTCACAGTTAAGTCATTGAATGATATGAGGCGGGATCAGACCTTTAATATCAGGCAATGAAAATGGAAAAATGAAAACTACTCTCCGAGTGGTGGTGAAGGTTGAAAAGGTCTGACGAAAACAAGTAACCGAATGTCAAATAAAAAGTTCTACCTTACTGAAATAACTATCATGTTTCAAAAGGGACGGCGTTTTCTTTGAAGGCAAAGGTGTCTAGTTTCAGGTTTGCATATCGCTTTTCTTCTTGGTCTGCAACCACACCCCAATCAGTTGATGAATGCACATTTTTCTGTTGTTGATGGTGGTTATCATGGGGTCACTGACTGGTGACCCTGGGGACTAGGATTTGGCAGTAGATTTTAGAATGACTGCCAGCAACTACTTGCAACTATTCTGGGAGCATTTGTTTTTCCCTAGCAACCGGTGGTTGCCAGGTGGTCTACAACTAGTCTCTGGATAAAACACATCTTAGCTGAATAGTCAAAAAGTAAATTTAAAACAAGGTGGTGGTTATAGCTTGCAAAAGGGGAATAATTATTATCTTTTCTTAATCTTAACTGATAGCAGATTTTGAGTTTAGGACCATTTGTTGGATAAAACACTTCAAACCATATCTGATATGCTCATTTCCAGTTCCATATTTTCATTCTGGGACTCTACTGAGAGGTCAAGTAATCCCAAATTATCTTGTGCTAGGCTGTGGTGCAGCTTACATCCTTTCCCTTTTAGCTATTTTTCTTCTAAGTAGCTACCCCTTGTAAACCAGAAGTTTGTAGTTTAAGTGGGTGGCGCTGTGTTAATATAGGTTTTATGTTGTGGTTTACTAAATTTTACAATTAGACTTTATTTCATGTGAAATTCACCTGTAGAAAGGTTATATATAAAAAGTAAACCCATGTCTGCTATCGTAATATTATTTCTTCTAATATTATATCCTCCTCTTTACATAACATGTCACACTATCACTGAAACAAAGAAGCAGTAACAAAGAAAGCAGTAATCCATATCGTGTGCTGAGGTCAAAAACATTTCTGACTGACCCTTCACTTGCATGTCTTTTCTGTTGTACTCGGGGTTTTTTGTGTCTTTTTGCATAACAGAGACCGGAGAGAACATCTCGTTCCTCAGGGGGACAGAAGTCACTCAGCTCTTGTGAGCCAGTCTATAACAACTGTGTAGCCTACAGGCAGGCAACAGTATGTGACTTTCACTGTGGCATCTGTGCCTCTCACTCCTCTTTCCTTTGTGTAGTAATAACCAGATATTAGTGTTTTATTTTTCTTTGTTTGGTGCAGAGGCTTATAAAGGAGGCTAGAGATAATAAAACTGCATAAACTAATAAGTATGATTCTGTACAGATACTGCATCCGCATCTGAGCTCAGGGCGACTGAAGACTACAACAAAACAAATCTTTTTACGTTGTGGATACTTGTATGTTAAAGTAAAGTGTACAGATGAACAGTAAAATGATTTTTGAGACTACAGATGTACAGATGGTGGTAACATATGTGCATGAATACAGCCAGAGCATTCATATGTGCATTGTTAGTGGTCACCTTGTACGATTTGCGGTTGGAAGCTATAATGAGTGGTACTACAGCTGTTTTTGCTGGCATATTCATTTGTACTGACATGAGGTTCGCAAAGAGGAAATGGTGAGATTGAGGCTAAGTAGCATGAGTGTTTTTGCCATTTTCACCCCCCCCCCCCAAAAAAAGAAAAAACCTTTTCCAAATCCTCCTCCAGATGACCTTCTAGCTGCACTATCACAAATCTGACACACTGTAGTGGGGGTGGCAGGAAATTGACGATATCAAATCTCCATTTCCATCCACCCTTTGCTCCATCAGGCTGATCAGAATAATTGGGAAAATGGAAAGCAAAGAAAAGTGACAGCTGTGATACTTGGCAGTTTGCTCGCTCTGTGCGCTGGAGTGAGCTAGGACAGAGGAAGTGAGGAAGTAGGAGTTAGGGATTAATAGTTGCGGGGCTGGGGACCAAAGTCTGAGTACTTTGTAATCATGTGGCTGTCTAACCCCAGTGTTAGCGAGGTTGATGAGCATGCGTCCCTGCTGACACACACTCTCTCCATATCCACTCTGCTGAATATTAATATGGAGAAGAGAATTCCTCTGAGCCCCATTGTCAGACGGCCTATTGTTCTCTGCTGGCCTCCGCCTGGGCGCGCGTGTATGTGTGTGTTTTAGTATTAATGCGTAACTTGGTGTCTACATTGTGTGCTTATGCATATTAAGGCCATGTATTCATTGCAAGCGTGCGCTGGCTGCAGCAGAGCAGCCGTTAAAGCGGCAGTCGGGGAGATGAGGGGTGTGTTCGCGGCCCGCCATGGCCAATAAAGACAACTGGCCTGAGAACACTTGGACTAGCCATCAGGGCCCAACACTGGCAATTATTTCACCTAGAGGCGCTATCAGTAAAATGAACACTCTCATTAAAACCGTGTTCACATGTGTGTGCGTTTAAATGCGTGTGCGCACACCCAAGTCAATTTAGAGACACGGCAAATATATGGCAACACAACTGCTCGTCTTTCAATCAAAGGGTAATGTGCTGTTTATGATGTTTTGACTGCGGTTGTGTGCTTGCGCACATGAGTATTTACACACTGAGTTCTCTCGGTGTGCCCATGTGAGCACATGCGTGAGCGTGTATGTCTGTGTTAGCTGTGTGTATGCATCTGTATGGATTTATGTGTGTGAGTGTGTGACTGTTTAACTACCCCACACACGTAACCTCCCCATCTCTGCCTCCCTGTTTCTCATTTACTGAGCCAGCGCCAGTGAGAAGGAGTGTGGGGAAACGAGAAAACAAGTGATAGGAGGGGGAGGAGAATGAGAGATGGTGAAATAGAGGCGGAGAGGGAGGTGAGGAGGGTATAGGTTTATACAGGGGGAAAAAAATGAAGTGAGGCTGGAGTAAAAGGGAGAAAGAGAGCAGGGACGGCAGAGAAGAGGGGAAGATAGAGAAGCAGAGGCAGGAAGATGGGGGAAAGAGAAAGAGGCAGAGGAGGAGGCAGCAGATTTATGAAGCCATTGGAATGTAATTTGGAGGCAGAAATTACTGTCAGCCTGTGCAAGGTTTAAAGTCAGTGAAGCCTGAATCCAGGCCCTGCCTCTCTGTGTGTGTTTGTGTGGCAAGTATCAGACAAATGGATAGCAAATGTGATGCAGAGTAATACCACAGAAGCTCCGCAGTTACTTGTCATACACAATGAATGCCGTGTGTAAGTGTTTCTGCACACGCACGTTTTTTTACAACTACTCCATGCATGAGTGACATGACTGTATGGCATCAGAACACAACCCAGCATTCATATTTAACAGCTCATATTTCATCGATGCTTGAAGACACAGATACACCCCCGCACGCAAACACACACACTTGCACAAACACGGGCGCTGAATTCTTGTCAGGCTCTGAAGGCCATGACTCCGGCAGAATCAGTCGAGGGTGTCGGCGTGGACAGAACGAAGGCTGGAGGGAGCTGAGCGGGAAAGAAAAAGACAGAGAGCGTGTCAAGGATAGTCGGAGAGAAAGGTAGAGGTGGGAAATGAAAAAGATAGAGGGGGAGAGAGAGGGAGAGACTCTAAGAGGGGCTAAAAAGAAGAGTGAGAGGGATGTGACTAGCTTTCTAACGCAGCAACACACAGCTTCCATTTAGCATGAGAGGGAGGGGCGGAGAGGGAGAGAGATGAGGGAAGCGACAAAGCAGGAATAATCAGCAAACATCTGAAGGGAGGGAAAGGCTCAATACAGTATATTTTTTCTGATCTGCCGTTACTTTGACAGTCGGTTGTAATGCACACACTTGGGGTTGGCTCTATTTCTGCTGCTAATTTCTACATAGACTTCTCATCGATTAGTTGCAGTGAGCACAGAGGGCAAGCAGTTGAGACTGGAGTTATTTTTGAAATATTATCCTTTTGACAACACTTTCCTTAAAAAAGAAAAGAAAACCAATAGTGTTAGTCTGCCCCTCAATGCTTCCTGACCTCCTTAAACTGTCTGTGGCTCTCAGCCCAAAGCCCATTTGTTTGTACTGAAGAAGAACATCTTTAAAACTCCTTGGCAAATAATTAGTGCATTTGCTGAGGATTACATGGCAATGTATGCGCTTCTATTGACGGAAAGCACTCTTCATTTTAAAAAGCGTTACCTCCAGTATTATTGTATTTGTAATAATGAGGATCATTTATTGACATTGGAATGATTCCAGTCTACCTACTCCCAAATTCATAAAAAAAAAAAAAGCCTCCCCTGGTAATATTGGAAGTTCATTATTGGCTTGATGCAAAGCTTGGTGGGCATCCCCAGTCTGAATAGATGAAATGTGGACTTGCATTGCGTAATGCTGCAGTCACACTTGGGAAAATAGTGGTTAGAGACCACAACATGACAGAAATTATTGTGACCGTGTACAATGAACTTACAATCTCTGAGTCAGTCTCTCAGTCTGAGATTGAATGGGGTCAAGTTGGCAATTATGTGGAATCTGTTTGTGATAATATGGTGATTAGCTGTTATTAATACAGCAAATATGGCAAATCTGTTGCAGTCAGTGTTGCAAATCTGTTATTGTCACATATTAAATTTCATATTAACTAGAGGAAATTCAGAAATTGCTCCACAAATAGTGACAAAGCTGCTGCAGGACGACGGTTTAACTGCAAAATTAAATGGGCGCTCAGGAACCTTCCTTTTATGCAGGAATATAACCAAAATACAACTAGCTGGCAACCCTTTGAGTCGAGCCTCCTATAGATATGTGTGGTAGATGCTTTCATTGAACTTGGATTGACTGCAATGTGCTGGATCAGTTCAGTTCAATGTATTTATTTGAAAGGGACAATGCAGTTTAACGTAATTCCAGAACAGAGCACATAAAACTGATGTGCTGCACATCGAATTTAAGTCTACTGCTAATTTCCAGCACTTGTCCCTTGTTGGGCTTTTACATTAGTAACGCACAAGCAATATTTACAACTTTCAGTTAGATAAAACCATAATAAACCTGTACAGATGGTGATGGTCTGTCTGAGAGTCTAAGTTGGACTGTGATTGTTTGGCGACCTGTGCAAACACCTTGTGATCAACAGTGCCTGCCACAGCGATTTGGAATTGGTTTCCGACAGCAAAGAAAATCCGACGCAGTCACCCGACAGTCACCGATTTTCCTCTAAAGGCAGGAAGTTACCATCCTCTTTTACTTTAGTGAGACTGAGTCACAGACTGGAGCTTTTTGGGACATTTTCCAGATATGAGGTAGAAAATGTAACTAAAATTCAGAAAGTTCACCAATAACATGAAATTGACTTGTTTCATTCACTCAAAAATGGAACAAAATGTTTGTACAGAGATCCAAGTGCAGTAGTTTAACGCTGTGATACAGGAGCTTACGCGTGACAATAATGAAAATCTGAATTTTATTGCTTACATATTTGATTTCTCTTATGTAACAAAACTTTGTGTCTTCTTCTGTTGTTGCAAAATGAAATCCACAGTGAAATGTCAGTCTTTCTTTGTGCTGCTTGGTTTTGCCATTCCAAGCTAAGGACTGAATCCCTCACTGTATAACCGCAGGAATGAGAAGCAGTGCTCTGAAAATTACAACACGTTTGTTGTCGCACACATGGAGAGGGGGAAAAAATGTCACACTTCTGATAAATGTCAAGACAAATGTGTTTAACACAGCGACTGGGTAAGATCAGCTTCTTAAAGCAGATCAGTGCTTGGGTGGTTTACGCACCACCCAGCTGCTCCCCTAAAATGGATGCCTCTGAAACACACAGGCACACAAACACACAAAGTTCTCCAGATCTTTTCCACACTTTCTGAAACGAACGTCGACACCGTCACCCTCTCAGTCTCTCTTCTTGCTCTTTTGGCCTGTGGACTGACTTTCTCGCTGACACACAAACGCATCAGCTCTCAATTCTTTTCTCCTCGTTGCCAGTGATAACGAAAGCAGCACCATTATGCACTGTGACAACACTACCTCCCACTTACTCTTCAAGGCAGTTCATACCACAGTACAAACTCGGTTTCTGTCTCCGCCTGCTTCCCTCCATCTCTCTCCTCTCACTCAGAATAGTGTTGAGGTCAATTAGCTCTGAATTTGCTTATACACTTGGCTGACTGCTTCAGGATGCTGGAAGGTGTTAAGGAGCATCTGTAGATTATTTAAAAGGTTTTCAAACAGTTTTTTTTTTCTCTGACATCCATCCCCTTTAACACCTTCTCCTACTGTTTGCTATTTACATGTTTCTACATTTTTTTGGTCTCTCTTCAGTTCCCTTTCTTTCTTTGTCTTAGATTTTCTCTCTTTGTTAAGTAAAACTAAACTTTTTGCATTATTACTTTATTACAACAGATGGGTAAAGTTATTGTTATGTAAATGAAGCAGTTTTCTGCTAAAGTTTCAACCCCCCCAGATTTAAGTTTATCTTTGTTTTTTTATTTACAGACAATAAACTGAGTGTGATCTTTGAATCGTGGTTTAGTAGCAATGCAAATGGATAACTTGCCATTTGTAGGAGGTTCATAAATGATAAAAACTCCACCAATCGATCACGATCGTCACAGTGTTATCGCCACAGGCCAAAGATGGAAAAGCCACCAGCATCATTAAGGGGACAAATTATGCTGGCTATCTGGCCAGGTCCAACCTCAGTCGTGTGTGGCTGTGCTGAGCGGGGGTTATCCCCTCACGCCTGAGAGGATATGGGGCAACATGGTGCATTATTTCCAGTTTATCCTTCAGAAACTGTTCAATAAACATACTTCTGAGAGAAATTTACAGGCCAAGGTAATAAATGTTGGATTTTTGCATCATTGCTTGACTGTCTTGGTGTATGCCTTGGTGGTGTATACGTTTTGTGTTCTCCATCATATTTGGTGATACTAATTAAAGTCAAAATTTTGCCATTGTTTAAAAATTAATTAAGTTAGCTTAAGAATACCCTATGTAAGGTCCACCAACAGTAACATTTTTTTTCTCCAGCGTCACTGGAAGATGAGGATCTTACTGGCTCAGAAACAAAACCCAACTTAATTACTTGACATTTATATAAATATATGCTAGCTTAATCTATAATAATATAGCATTTAATGTATCAATTGTTTTTTTTTATTGTATTGATACTTCAAATCTCACAAAATATCCAATAACTAAAGCTTTAAGGGAGAAACTGCTGACCTGTGCATGCTGCAGGTAACCCTGCTAGAAAGAGAGAGCTGCTGTCTGCCTTCAGCAAAGGTAAAAAAAAAAATAGTTTGTGGCAAACTGGATAAATGATATTTATTTAAGGTTCCTAATTCAGTTATGCTGTCACTGGATTTGGGAGCAGGTGGAATAGACTGAATTTTCTTCACAATTAAAAACTCAGCAGGTGTTTTCGTGCACTTTTATTGGCACTTTAATGTGAAAATACTGAGTGGAAAAAGAAAATACTCATCAGTGAGGCTTAATTTCGCCTCACCAGTGAACACGATTAATGGAAACATCATTAACGGCCCTAACAGACCAGCAACTTGGCCAACAGACTTTTCTTTTTTCCCCCTGATAGATTTAAAATTTCAAAGATGGACAATGATATTTTTGACAACAAAATTTAAGAGGTTTAATTTTTTTTTAATCTTAACAATAGACTGCACACATAATTAATCTCGCATCGATTTAAGGACTATAAATCTAACCTAATCTGGCAACGTATCACCTGAGTAGCTGAGTATTGTTTACTCACAACTTAACTTAATTACATTTTTAGTTCATTATTTTACTTCACTTTTGTTTATGAATCAGCTATCAATTATAGCTACATGTCTGCAATTCTTACATAGAGGAAATGTTCTGTCATTTTTTTAATAATGCCAGCAGCATCCATCTGCCAAGTGTCAGTGATATTGGCAAGGTGAGTTGTCTGCACTGAGTCCAGGGGGTACTAAAGGGCCACAGCTACCCTGGTGTGTCTAAAGAAGTATCTGCTGTCGTTGCAGTAGACGTGGGAGCTGTCATACTTATGAAAATAAAGCTAATAATTTTGTTGGGGTGATTTTGTTAGTACAATAAAGGAACTACATCCGAATTTCATTATAGGATCTTTGGTTGCATTATGATTAGTGAAATAAATCTTGATTCTATCAGCATTGATGTCTTTAATATGGGTCAGCCCTACCTTTCATGTGCAGGTCTATTCATTTCAGGCCAGGTTATTGATGGTTTATTAGGTGGGATGTTAGTAAAGCGTGAAAATCGAAGACAAACTTTCTAAATTCAATCCTTTGCCGTCTGTGTCTGTGTGTGGTTAAAGTGTTTCTTGCTGTGCTTTCTTTCCTTCCCTGTACGACTCCTCCTCTGCTTCTTCGGAGCAAAAAGGACAAAACTCCAGCGGTGATAAGCTACTGAGAGGCAAGCAGTGCAAATGGGAAATTTCAATAGATGGGTCCCAAAACCTTCTGTCGAGAGGGAGAGAAAAGATGAAAAAAAGGAATGAAAGGAAGAGGATAAAGAGGAAAGATGGAAGAGGGGGAGCGTAGATGGAGGCGGACAGGGAGACAAAGTGAACTATAGAGTTTTTGCCCTGGAGGAAGCCGGTATCCAAAGAGAGAATGAACAGCAGAGGAGGCAGTAAACAAGACTTTGAGAGAGAGCGCTGCTGAAGAGGGGAAAAGAAGAAGAAGCAGAGGAGGAGGAGGAGAAAGAAGTTGGGTCATGATGGACTAAAGAGTCTAGGAGGGGAGCTGCAAAGGGAGGACAGCAGTGGAGATGAGAGACGTGAAGAAGATGGGTTGACGCACACATGCACAAACACACACACACACACACACACACACACACACACACACACACAAACAAACTCTCACACGACACCCAGAGTGAAGGTGTTTTGCATAAATATGGTGCGAATAATGAAAACGCTGGCGGCTTCATTTTAAACACAGCAGCTAATAATTAAAGCAGTCAGACCTCACACTGTGGGGCTACAAAGACAGCACACAGATTTTTTATGCATAAGCGGTAAATAAACTGTATTATCTCTCTAGGGGCTCTCTGAGGGCTGCGGCCTTGGGTCCTCGCAATATATTCACATCACTGTGAGCTTGAGCCCAGCTAATTCACCCACCCGCTCTACCTCCAATTAGGGTTAGACGGATACGCAGCCTTAATGATGAGTTTTCTTATCCCCCGATTGAAGTTGCTCCTATCCCCAAAGTCCTAGCCTTTCAATTAAAATTTGATCATTTTTAACAGCAAAATAAAAACTCCGATTTAAAATGATTCACAGGACAGAGAAGCCTTTCATAACTGTAATTAGACAGCGTTACACAGAAAAGCCAGTGAAAACCTCACAGATGAAGGCTTTTAGGTGGGTTGGCAGCTCCTTAAGGAAGGGTGAGGCAGGTTTCATTACAGGTTTTTACAGATTGACACCCTTGAAGCTATGAGTAACATCCTCCCACGCCATGTTGGAGTGATTTCTCTGCTCAGCCATCTGCAATAAAGCAAAAATATTCCTAAAAACATATTTAGACCGAGGCCTCCGTCACGTCGGCAGTGGACGATGCGACCTGGCTGGTGCCCGAATGAAACATAAACAGCTTTAATACCGGCCTGTTACGCTGGCCTAACACTGTTCTCTATCAGCACAGGAGGAATGCATCAAATTTATACGCTCAGAGAAACTGCACACCCATCTGCCTGCGGTATAATGTGCCAGGAGATGCTATGATATACCCCGACTCTCCGCAAAACACAAAATGCAGCCCTGCATGCACACACATCGTCTTGTGACAGTACGTGGATAAATAGTGCCATTAAATATGATTGAGGGGTTTTCCGGCTCTCTCTCCATCTCTTCCTGTCTGTGTCTCGCTCAGAATGAGGCATGCACAGGAAACACCTACAGATGGGTAATTTAAGGGCCGCACACCCTCTCACACACTCCACCAGAAGGCACTCTTAGATAGGTCACTATTACTCTCGCTAGGTTGAACTTGGCACTTATGCCTTTGGAGGAGAATCCCTGGAGTCCTGTGTGTGTGTGTGTGTGTGTGTGTGTGTGTGTGTGTGTGTGTGTGTGTGTGTGCGTGTGTGTGTGTGTGACAGACAAATCAAGTCATTTTTAATCCAATAATATGTTATGTACGTGTGGCCTCCTGGTGGCGGGCTAAAGCTCAAATCCAGCTGACAACCTTTCCTACATTTTGCCCACCAGTGTTTTATATCCCTTTCTATTACTTCCTGTCACTCTCCATTTCATTATTATTCTAGGGAAGGGGAAAAAAGGGAGCTAAACTTAAAAAGAGGACCACAAAAAACCCCAACTTGCATGTAGAAAGGCGCTGTTGCTGAGTAAAGAGGCTGAGCTGAAAGCACTTAGAGTCTGCCAGCTGTCTGTCGTTCTGTTTTCGCTGTGTTTATCTTTGTTCCTAATTGTAAACAGACAATGAGTACACTCCAGAGAAGCTATAGGGTAATTATCAATTCTTATTCAAGCTCAAAGTCTAGTGCAACCCATGCATACCTAAGAGATCTATTGGCATTCTATTCATCAGGTCGAGCACGTATTCCTGCCACTTGTCCTTACACTCATGCACCATCTTGTCTTGCTTTGCAGAAAGAGGAGCGTTTTCTGAACATTACTAGGTGTCATGACTGATGTGCATGTTTATGCACATCCACTGATGATTTCAAAGAGTGTTGCACAGTTTGTCTATAACGCTTTTCTGCCATAGGTGATTAGACATATAAGGCCTTGTGCACCTGGTGTTATAACACAACCAATCTCTGCTCCTTCTGGAAAACTGGTTATAAAGTCACTTAAACATATATTCACCAATAAAATGGAGGCAAAAACATCACTAAATAAGGGCAATTTATGCAAGGAAGCATGTAAAGGATAGAAATCAGATGCTTCCTACAAACTCACTTTTGTTTTAGAACACTTACTGTTTGCCATTAAGCAACGAGAAACCTCGGGACAAACCTGCCAGCAAAAAAACACAGCTGGTGCAAATCTCAAAATCGAAAATTAAGCTTTTATTTTTTTGATTTGTTTTTTTTAAAGTTCCAAGTAAATTACATGCACCACATGTCATTGCAACACTAATTTCTGCTGCAGGCAGAGCACTCAGACTGCTGCAACAGATGTAAACTGTGGTGCAACTAATACGAAAGTGGAAAACGTAGACAACCTCGAGCTTTTGTAACACTCGTACCTTTACACATTTTGGGTTCGTGTGAGGTATTCTTTTTTTTTTTTTTTTTAAATCATTTTAGATTTTCATTGATGTCATATATTGTTACGTGTTTTGAGTAATTTGCAACACACACAAAGAAAGACTCACAGAGGGGAAAAAATGGAGGATGTCACCCATCATGAAAATCCCATGTTCAGAAATGAGATGATGAATGGCTCTTGATACCCAAAGTAATCACTAAACCCTGGCCATAGGTTCCTGATTTATTCATTAATACTTTCATACCTGTCCCTCTCCATTAGCTTTCAGAGCCTTTGATCCAAAAGGATCAAAAAGAAATCCCTCTTTGCCTCGACTGAACTCCTCATCCAGACGATCACATCTTTGGTCTTTGCTTTTCCTTCACCACTGGGCTTGTTTTCTTTACAAACATTTTCTTTCTACAATGATTTTTGACACGGTAACAACCACAATTTGTCAGAAACTTCAGCTCACAGTGATGCAGTGTGATACTTTCTAATTACCTCCCATTAACCTCCAGTAAACATGCTTAATGACAACAGTTCATCTGTGGTTTTCTTCAGCGTGAGGTGCTACTGCTAATGGTATTTCTGGAGGTGTTTAACGCAGTAAGAACAGCAGAGGTGAAACCTTTTTGGCTAATTTGTTGATTAGGCGACCCACAGAAAATTATTGGCATAATTACTGTGATAATCAATTAATTGCTTCAGTCATATTTCAGGATAAATGGCTGGATATTTGCTGGTTTGAGTGGCTGAATTGTTAGATATTGGTCGATTAGTTCAGAATGGCTTGGAAGCGTATCACTCCCAAATCTCAGTTCCCTGCACTGGCTTCCAGTAAAATACAGAACTGAATTCAAAGTATCGACGATCGTTTATAAATCATTAAACGGCTAGGGCCCTAAATCTATATCTGAGATGTTTAATTGACACAAAGTTGGTCTCTAAGGTCTGCGAGATCTGGTCACCTAGAAGGTTCACAGATCTGAACCTAAACAGGGTGATAAGGCATTTTGCCTCTATGCTGCTCAAAGCTGGAACCAACCACCCACTGAGGTCATATCATCTCCAACACTATTTTTAAAAAGAAGCTAAAAGTAAAGACCCAGGACTACTTTACTCCAGTGTTAATTTCGTTGAACAGTAATTAGATGAAAACTAAAATATAAACTAATTCACAAGGACAGAAACTGTGATGAAATGTATTTGACGCTTTTTTCAATAAATAAAATCAATATGAAAATGTTCTGGAGAGACGAGATCCAATGAGAACTGAATAGGTTGTGTAGAAAGCGAGACGAGTTTGCACGTGATCCAATCAGAAGTAATCTCCTTATCCAGTAAGGTCAGAAGGGCACATTTGATCTGATGGTAGGGCTAGCTCCCACGCTCCCTGTTTCTTATGATGACGCGACAAAATGTCAGCGCTAGGTGGAAGAGAAGAGCAGACATATGGACGCATTTCACATTGTAGTAAAAACAGGATAAACTTTCACACTTTTAACTTTTAGTCTGCAGAATCTTTAGATTTGAAAACTTTAGCTTTAGTCTACAATAACCTAATATGATCAAATAATTGAAATTATGACTAAAACTAAATCAAAATGAACACTGCTTTTAACTAACCAGATTGCTGTACCATCATCATTATTATTATGATTATTTTGGTGTTACTTCATCTCTTCTTCTTTTATTTTTCATTTTAATTTTGTCTCATAAGGCGCCTTGAATGCCTGTAGTGTTTGAAAGGTGCTAAATATACAATATAAACTTGCCTTGCCTCGTTATATATGGTAGCTGATTTTCAGTATTGCGTGACTTCAGACTGTTAGACGTCAGCTAGTGTAATATAAATTACACGTAGGCGTGCGTAAAACAAATTGCCCATATTTTTAAAAATGAGTCATTTTCTCTTCCGTGTCTGAGGTTATTGTTAACAAAAGCCAAAGTTTAGACTGCATGTCTGAAAACTCTCATTAAAAAAAGAAGGCATGGCTCCATTTATTGACACCCTTTGTCGAGCTGCTTCTCAGCATCTTCCATATGTTCCTTAAATAAAACATCAATGAAATTTTTACTTTTTAATAAACAGCCAGGGTTCATTGGTGCATTCCTGTCACGTCTGTTCACAGTCTCTTTATGCATAAATGAGAATTTTAATGGAACAGAACGTAGCTAATTTCTTGTTTTTTGCTGTTACTCAGCTCATTCTGCCGTTTAATCACAGGTGCCAGTATTTCTGGGGGCGCCTTTGGCTGGTGTAAAGCTAGGTATGAGAACAGTGCGGGCGCTCTGAAGTCATCTCTGCTGCTCAAACAAAAGCTCATCTCTGAACTTCCCTCTGCGTGACTCCTACGCTCTCTGACCCGCCTGCATCTCCCACACTCTTCCTCTGCTCCAACAAATAGACTGACGCACATACTCAGACACACACATGCACATAATGCAATATAACAGAGGATAATGTAAGGCCACTGTGTTTTTGTGTGTGTCTGAAAGCATCCCAAATTGTTAAAACCTTTCCGTGTGTAATGCATCCAATGCACTGCTGTTCTTATCTGGCGTTTCTGTGAGACATACAGTATTTTTTTCAGGTTATCTGGGATTTGTATTTATTATGCCTTTCCAAGACGGTTTCAGCCAAAACATTGCATTACTGCAATTATATAAAAAAAACATGGATTGTTTCAGTGCCACATAGCCTCCTACAAAAGCTTGCATAGAGAATAAATGGATATATCTTGGAACAACATGTGTCTTGAAACCAACATATCTAGTTCCTGGCCTTCCTGGTGTATGTAGAAAGCAGTGTTTACTTCATTAAAATAATAACCCTATCTATATATATGTGAGTAATTTGATCACATGTGATTGGTGCGGTGTCTAAACAGCCCACAATCTGTCATCAGATTTGATTCACATGCCACTAAATCCTGCCTGCTGTACTGAAACATGTGCCCTTTACCCTTTACTTTTTGACTAAGTGATAAAAGGGAAAGCAGAAGAGTGAGGGGAAAAACGTGAAATTAAAATGTGAATTTTAGCCATGCTGTGAGGCTGAATGGTAAAATAACTAATCTAGGCCTTTAAGGGAAAACATATAACCAGCTAGTTGAAAGTTTACCTTGTAGTCGCTGGGTAGTTCTACCTCCAGCTCCTGGTTTTGTTGTGATAGCTTAGATTTGATCTCAGTTCAGGCAAATAGTGAGCATGCTTATCATCACCAGGTGTAAACAGTACTACAGTTCGGTACAGTCTGTACTTGTTGAAGTTTTGAGGTCACAGTTCGGCACAATTTCCAGGAAAGCATCACAAACAAAGAAACTCAAACAGCCCCTCGATCAAAACGCTGACTGAAAGACTGAAGCCAATCAAAGACTAACACAAACATGATGAAAATCTAAATAATATGGCATCTCATCATTAAACAAATTAAACTAGACGGGCACTCAAATGTTATTGATTTATCTCGCAAATTTACAGAACGTTATCTGTAATGGGCTTTTGCTACACCTCTGCACTTTCATGAAAATCAGCCTGGCAGTTTTTGCATAATCCTGCTGACAGATAAAAACAAACCAATAAACAGCAGAGTTAAATTCACCATCAAGACAAAATTCTAATATAAATCAACACCGCCTTACTTTTTGTCAACGCTGATCTATCTGTTTTGAATAAACTTTATTAGAGTTGTTGCTTGATTAAAATTAACTGGAGCCTTGATGCTTCTGTTCGAGGTAAGTTAGCACATTATACAAGACAGTTTCTGATGCTGTCATTCATGTTGCGTTCAGTCACTTACTACAGTGATTTTAGTCATGCTACCATGAGTCAGGAAGCGCACGTCTTTATGTTCAAATAAAGCTCTTTTAACCCAGTTGAACTCTAAACAGCATATCTCATCTTTATGTAATGAACTTCAAGAATCTGAGTCAGTTTGGGACTCTTTGATGTTTTGAAGCATCAACGTTCAGCCCCTACACAAGAGTCGAAGCACTGCTCGAGCACCTGGGATTGTATAGCTGAAAGACGACAACATTTCCAAAATGGATCTCGCTCTCTAGATTTTCTTTTATGTGGACATTATCTTTTATAATCAAAACTCTTAGAAAGAAGGAATTGGATTTGATTAAGGTGATGCAGATAACAAGTTAATACCTGATTAATAGGTTTAAATCTAAAACAGATTTACACCACTCAGCATGTGGTTTTTCAATTAGCAGCTTTTTCTAATCAACACTCTTTTTTGGGGGGTTTTTTGTTTTTGTTTTTTTTAGCCTGGGACAAATATTTACACATATGTGCTTCTGGCATGAACAACATGAGGGATCTGTACAGTACGATTAGTTATTCTGACTTGTAAAGAAGGAGCTCAGATCAGAGTTAAAGATTTTTGTCATCATCAGTTTGACTGTTTACCTCTAAATGAGCTTTGTGTTCCCCTCCTCGTGTTAAGAGAAGATAAAATGTGCCGTAATCCTCAGTAAATTATCCTGGGTGCTGTCTCAGTCTGAGTCTCTGTAAAGCTGTTCAGGGCACGGTTATGAAATCATTGTTTCGGGGGCGGGTTAAACTCTAAATCTGGCTACAAGTGCAGTATTTCCCACACATGGGCTTTAATAGTGTGGTGTGACTAGAAACACTAATGTGCAGGTATATGTGGAAGGCCATATATAGCAGACAACACTCTTCTGTTGGGTTGTTCTGTTTATTAGAAAAAGAAAGTACGTCTTAGTCCCACAGACTGTACTATTACATAAGCTTTTAAACTGCTGACAGGTGATGTGAATAACATCGATCATCTCACTGCAACGCAATAGTTTGCTGGTGTTTGTGGATGATGCCACGCACCAAGCACACCACCATGTGGTCCACCATACTATAAAGACTGCACGCTAGCAGGTCAAAGAATACCACAAACATCCCAAGGCATGCTCAGATAGAAGGATCTACAGTATGCATCAGAACACGTGGGCTCAGGCATCACAGGACACCGCCAGAGGTCCCATGACTGTGGCCTGATGGGTCAGAGCTGGTTTAGAGAGGGAGCGACGGGGACTTGCACAATATTAGACATTTGCTTTTAATCTTGTAGCTGTCAGTATTGGTATATCAGCAAAAATACCGAGCCCTGTACTGTTTTTTTTTTTGTTGTTTTCCCCCCCCCCATTTGTATTCAATGACAAGACAATTTCCGCTCTTGCTGATCAATAAAGCCCAATTTGATCTGGTTCAGTTCATCTGGTTCATTAGTTTAACTTAACCATTTACCATCCTGAGACAGCAAAAGGTTTAACATAAATAAATAAATATATAAATGAACTGTCATGAAAAGGCCACAAGCCAGCGCCGGTCAGCGTGGACATCATCCATTTACTCCAATTGGGTATTGATTTGGACGGGTACCAATTCCAGTATTGAATCATTAATAAAAGGAAATGTTAACAGCATGCCAGAGTCACTCAATTATTTACATTTTGCCGTGAAACATTAATGCTGAACGTCATGATTTTAGGCTTGGAAACAAATCGACGGACAGCGGTTAATAGCGATGTAAATCTCAGTAGATGTAAGCTACGGTGCTGTAATAAAGATGATAAAGGTCAGATTTAAAAAAATAAATACAGAATCAGAGATCATCAAAGTAGGCATATTAGATGTGACGGTAAAATAGCCCCAGGACAGCAGACATATTACTGAGATACATGAAGCAGAGTTTTGCCACAGGGAACCGACCCGGTGCCTTGAACGTGAGCGTGCAATCACTCAGTGGTAAACTGAACAAAGCGCCACCAGGGAAATAACGTCACTCCTGATCAAAACTGTGGGTAGTTACAACCCCCAAGGTCATACTGCTGGGGTTTTACATTTAACAGTACAGAATACACTGACTGCATATGCACAGTCTAACAAGGACGGAGTAAAATTTGAAGGAAAATATATTACATCAACAATTAAAAGAAAAGAAAAGACTGCATGTAATATTAATGGAGTTGGAAAGCCAACAGAAGATTGTAGCTCTGCAGTTCTTCCATGTGAAACCGCTCAGAGCCTTTCATGTGATTGTTGCGGTCATGTTTTGCTCTGATAATCCCGCCTTCTCAGCACCATGCAGAAGACAGACAAAGTTACTGGTAGATAGCTGAGTGTTTACCAGCTAAAGGCTCAGATGTTTCCCCCCCCTGCTGACTAAAAGTGAACCAGAAGAAGAGTGAATTTTGGACCTAACCTCATCAGTTGGCCAGAAATCAAATAAAAGCTCATGTTGCTTGGTGTTTCTTTTAATACACTCTATTCACCCAGTAAGTTTTTTTTTTTTATTTCTTCAAACTTGTTGCTGTGCCCTCAGTGTGACCTGGAAAAATATGTTAATTCTAAAAAAGCAGACTTGTTGTTTTCCGGTAAATCTAATTAGCTTTATACAAATTCCCCACTGAGCCTCAACTTAATAAAGGTCTGCTAGGAAAGCCTCCACTTTAAACAGTTAATATTCAGTGGGATAACATCTAATACCTTATGTGTTGTTTTAAAGCAGGCTCTTGGATCATACTTTTTAATAATGTGTTTTATTTGCCCAATAGTGGCATCAGCAACCCGATGGCACAGCTAAGTCAACATTGCTGATACAAGACTAAAAGCTGCTTTAACATTAATCTGTCTGGAGCAATTCTTTGAGTTCAATTAGGGCTACAGAAGTGTTAACAAAAGACACATGCTGTGCAGAACGCACTGGCATTAACATATCTTTTAACACATGTGCTGCTGAAATTTTAACAAATGTTTGGCTGAGTTTGAGGATTTGGAACAGCTAAATGTAGTTTTGGAGGTGAAAGCAGGGTCTCTTGATAGGATGAATGATGCCTGTAGCAGATTTCAGGGAAATGAAGAATGCTGCCATTCAGGCATGGGGATGATACTAATGTCTGCCAGGCTGAGGATACACATCTGTTCCCAGGTTTTAGATTTGAATTTATTTTTTTTTTCTGTAATTTCCCAGTCAAAAGTGTTTTTTTTCTCCAACCCCTTGGTTTATTGTGCTTTTCAAATGGGGGGTTATATAAGCAGCGCTCCCCTACTGCTTTCAGATGGGTGAATAAGAGGAGATCAAAAGGGAGGCGATAGAGAAAGAGTGTCTGCTGCCTTCACCTCGTCTTTATTCTCGCCACATTCTGCCAATGCAGTTCCTTCTAACTGCATGACTTGCCCTGGATTCTCTTTCTCTCTGCCTCTCTAGGACATTACACTTTAATCTCATGTTCTGTGCTTCTCTCTCTCTCTCTCTCTCCCTCTCTCTCTCTTTCTCCCCCTTTGCCTGTCACTGGCCTCTTTGCCTCTCACTCTCTCTCCTTGTTCCCCTTCCATCACTTCATCCATCCATCTATCCATCTCTCCCTTTCTTCTTTAATCCCATGTTCAACTGCTCTGGCCCCGAGAATCTCATTCTAATCTGGCTGTCTCGATATGACTGCTAATCCCGTACTGTACATGCACATGTGTGTGCATGCGCAGATGTACGTTTATGTTTGCACCCAGTTAGAGATGTTAGTTAGTTTTAATGAGACGAGTTACATGACGCAACATTTTGATTGTGTGTTTTAGTCTGCTTGGTGTCCTGCGCATCGTGGAGCATCAAAGCACAGAGAGCCTTGAGAGACAGAGAGAAAGAGAGAGAGAGAGAGAGAGAGAGTGTGTGTGTGTGTGTGTGTGTTGGGGTGGGGGGGTAGACATTGTCATGTAAGAAGGGCATGCCTGTTGGGAGAGTTGGCCTTTCTGATACACACACACACGCACACACACACATAAACGCAGACCCACACACAACAGCTCACATGGGGAATGCAGGGAGGGAACAGGAAAGAGCGATAGGAGGGATGAGAGAAAACATACAAGCGGGAATTCTTTCTCTTTACAAAGTATAATCTCTGGCTTTAATCTCCCTCTGCCTGTTAACTCTCCGAAGCCCTGCTTTTCAAATCTCGGACTTTTTTTCTACTTGTCTGCGTAAAAAGCTTGGTCCAGCAGGTAGCTGCACAGATGAACACACACGCAAACACGCATCTATATAAACGAGGGCAGGCGTACGTATGTGCAACACGGAGGGAGTCTAAAGCTGGTTGGCATCAACATGTAACCACGATGACAGACTGACAGCACTGAACGAAGCGTTTCCTCTGCAAACGCAGTCACCAACACGAACCACATCATACCTTTGTTGCCCTTTTTTCCGCCTCTCTGGTGCTCGCTCCCCTCAGGGCATCCTTGTCCTATCATCCCTCTCAAGTTAACAGATTATTTCTGGGTGTCCGGTAAGTCCCGGCCAGCGGTCTCTACAGCCGGGGCGAGTGCGCCGCAGAGGAACGGGGAAGGCTCGGTCTGTCCGCACCGAAGCTCCGCGATGTGCACGAGTTATCTCCCACCCTGTTGTTTCACTCTGAGCTCCGCTGTGGTTAATGTGTTTGGAATGTGTGTGTGTGTGCGTGTGTGTGGAAGAGAGAGAGGGAGAGTGTGTGTGTGTGCCAGAGAGGGGCTAACCTCGGATAAAGTCCAGTTTTTCCCTCTCCAGCGTCCTTTCGCTCCCACTTCTCGCTGTCAGCCAACAACCAAACGTCAACTTCGCTACTTCAACTCCAAAACGGCATGTCATAACGTTAATACTACACAGTATCTTTCTCTCTTGCTCTCTCTCTCTCCCTCTTTCTCCTCAAAAGAGGTCCGTGTCTCTCCCTCAGCGCAAAACAGCGGCAATAGGTGCGACTAATCTCTATTTCCACCTCGCTTTGTCCCCCTAGTCCTCAGGGCGCCTCCGTCTTTTTAAATAAACCAACTGTGTTCAGTAACGGTTTGACAGGTGTCGCCTCCAGCGCACGTTGTGTCCTCCTCCTCCTCTTCTTCATCATCTAGAGCCGAGACTGCGCGTGATGTTGTTTTCTGTTGGGGTGTGTGTGTGTGTGTGTGTGAGGTGGTGGGGGGTGTACTCTTTACAGCGTACAGCGGCTCTCTGAGCTCCGTTACAGGGGTTCAGGAGGTCGCAACGGTCCAGCAATTACCGACAACTCACCACGCATTAGAGTGACAGGTGCACAGACACACACCCACGCACACACCCACACACTCGCTCACACTCAGGCTACACAAAGCACCGGAGACTGTAGCTGTTGGGGCTTTGGGGGGCCCCCTTAGATGGAAAATGAGTGGATTTAAGCCCTCGAGGAAAAGGAAGGAGAAAGGTTTCTCACACTTGAGAAAATGAAGTAATAAATACTATTTTAGTGTAAAGTCTGAGTTTTAATTTGACCATAGTCATAAACATAGAGTCACTGGCATCACTGTGTGTCAGGACCAGTCAAAGGCAGGGGTCCTTGAGGCATAATGGCTGTGAATCAGCTCGGGGTTAAATTGATTCTGATGTGTTTTAATTCTGACTCTGTGACCAGTGAGTTTTATTTGCCTAAGAGGCACACCTCACAATTAATTTGCATTTATTACCTTTGCGCTGTTCGCTCACTGAGGAGTCGCCACAGCTTAGGCTTTTATTGAATGCGAACACAGCAATTTTAAATGTTGCTTTCCCTGACAGAAGTTGGTCATGCCAGACCGAGGTGCAAACATTGGCACACCTCTGTCCTCTTCAATCACGCACCCACCCACACACTCTGCAGCTCATCTGCACACAGAGCATCTGTACAGGGCCTGTGTGGGCCCCTTGGGGCTCCAGGTGCAGGTGCAGCTACACCACCAGCACCCTCTGGCGCTGTTCCAGAGATGCGGTAGTAGGACTTGGTCTGATTCATTTTGAAAGACTCTTGTAGTCAGACTCATGGAAACAATCAGAGGGACTGGAGCAGATTTCCCTAGCAGTTATTTTGGCTGCTTGAAAATGTTATTTTAGAGTGTGTTTGCTCTAATCTACCACTGTGTCATACTGTATATTTGCCTCACAGTGCAACCCTGAAAAACTTCTTGATTGCCATAATACTATTATTATTTTTAATGTCATCTCCTGAGACTGTGTACCTGAACACTGATGTTCTTAATCAATACAAGAGTCCCTCACAGTGAGCCATTGCTAACCAAACCTTAACATCCATCATGCCACACAAATGCCAAAAAAACCCAATTTTACCCTCACATTAGTAAAAGTCTAATTTAGTAGTACATATGTTATGATTAATTATTTGGAAAAGTGTAAGTTGTGTTTTTCTGCCTGTAAGAACAAAACCGCTTACAATCAAAATCTCTTTGTGCAGGAGGAGCTAACAGAAACCAATCAGGAAATGAGCAAACGTACACGTAGGCTTAGAAACTTATTGGCGACTGCCGTGAAACTACCAGTTGCTAGGGAACAATGAGTATTCCCTGACCGGCTGCAAGTGGTTGCTGGACGTTACTGGCTGTTGCTGCTGAATTGATTGCTAACCCTTATTCATGTAGGCCAAAAGACCGGTCAGTGACCTCATGGTTACCACTGGTCACTTAGGAAAGTTTTGTATTCCAGACCAGTTGTTAAATGGTTGCAGGAGGCTGCTGATTGTCGCTAAAAGAAATTGGTCGTAAAGACGTATATGGTCCTGCATCGGAAACCTTGTGGTTGCTGCAATTGCTCATAGTTTGTATGGAAGATGCCAACTTGTCTGCAAACAGTTGCCAAGTGGTTGTGAAAGTGTAAAGAGTACGATGCAAACTGGAAATGGACGATATTTGCCTTCAAAGTAAATGTTTGGCATTTTGAAACACATTGATGTAATAAGGCACAACTTTTATTTTGAATGCAAAGTGTTTTAGTCGAGTGTTTGCAGACCTGTCGGCATCTTCAATGGAAACCATGAGCTGTTGCCAAGTGGCAATCTGATACACAACCAAAGCAGTTATTCCCGACAACAGTCATCAACCGCCCACAATCAGTCGACAACTTTTCAGGGGACACACATTTATCGTAGAAACCAGAGGTTGTCAGAGGGTCACCGACTAGGCTTTTGTGGCTGAATTTGTGTAGACCCCTGAAGGTATTTATCTATATTAGACATTATAGTGTCATCATGTTGTCTAGCAACCATTTATCAGTGGGCTTTAGCATTTATGCACTTGTAACACTTTATAAAACATTTTATCATTCTAACTTCTCACCAATTACATCTAATTTAGCAAATATTATTAAATATTTGATATGTCTAAATTGTCATGCTTACAGTGTCAGTATCACTTACATCATGTGACATGTTAATTTATGAAGTCAAGTGTACTGTAATTATGGAGTGTAGCAGTCTCTAGTAATGGTAGTACTTATATATTTCTTTTGCTTGTGCTCTAAATGAGGCAGTGGGACGTGATGCTGCATAATTATTGCTTAGCTATTTAAGTCTGGTACTATAATAATGCTAACATTTGACATTTTATGCAGTTTTATTTATTTTTCCACATGTAGTATAAGCAAAATATTAGGATAAAGGAAAGTGTACAATATTGTCAGTCCACTTGTGGATAAAGGGATTGTGTATGTTTGAAACATCCACATTTAGCAATCCAGTTCTATATATTCTTCCACCTGTCTTAATACAACAGTGTAATATTGACTGATTTATCATTCTCATTCTACTAACTGTTTTATGTTGTCATATAAAGGAGCTTGAACCTGACTTGAGAACCTGAAGTACAATACAGTTCAGTTCAATCCATCCAGCTATGTTTACAAAGATTACCCTTGGTTTTATTGATCTACATCAGGGTGTTTCTTATTGTGTTTTTTTTCCTCCCATTTTTTGTTGAAAAATGTTCTTGAATAGAGGGAACTTATTACAATCAGTTTACTATTTTTTCTGTTTGTTTTATGGCATTCGTAATAAAAAAAATTGAGTTATTCCTGCAGGAACTATTACTGTGTCTGTGGTAAATTACTGTAATTTATGGTGGATTTATCCCTCGTGGTATCTGTTTAACACCCCCGTTCAGGCAATTATTGTCTTAAGTAAAAGTAGGTTAAAGGATTAGCTGCATGTTCCCCTTCAAATATTAAAAAACCAAAAAATCGTAGCCACAAATGGTGAACAAAATGGCCCAGATTATACCAAAACAAATGATACACAATTCAACTCACTGATAAGTAGATTTAGCATGATTGATGAAATTGCTCACAATTGCTCTCTGCATAATAAAAATTGCATTAGCAGCTGCTTAATGCTTAATACTTAAAATCTGAATATTATCTATATTTACCAGTGCAATTTTTGCACTGATAATTGTTGGTTTGTTGTGCAATATTGTGGTCGTTCTGCACTGGCCTGGCCAATCAACACTTAAATGCTCATCTCTGACTGCTAGTTAGACCACAAAAAGCAAAACAAAGCACTCTTCTTCTTCAAGCTTCCCTCAGTCTCATTGTACAGACTTTGCATTGCCTCCTGCGTGACACATTTGCATGTTGGTTATATTCAGAATGGGTTCCCTGTATGTTCATGCTAATAACAGTGATGGCAAGCTCAGTAATTTTCTGAGAGCACTACTGAAGATGATATCAGCCTGTCAAGTCAGACAAAGCCTTGAGCCAGTATTATCTACTGTGCAATAATTTTAATCTAAAGGGGACCATAATTTATAAAAAATAACATTTGTGCTGTATTACACAAGATTTGACACTATTGAATGACACAAGAAACGTGTTTGCTGAGGTTATATATAAGAAGTTGGGAAGTTTTTCATAGACCTCTAGTATCGCCCCCTGCTGGCCATAAGAAAAAAAAATCATATTTAAGGCATTTCCACATTGGCTTCACTTTTCAGTAAGAGGCTACATCTCTTCAGTAGAGATTAAAATATAAAATATTGAATTTAGTAATTAGGCATTTATGGTATAAAATTGTGTAAAATGATAACAAATGGCTTTGTGCAAACTGGAAAAAGCCCAAATTTATGATTTACTCGCACAGTCTCACCAGAAGCAAGAAAGCAAAACTGGATCAACAGATGTTCTCTTAATTAATTCAAAAACCATTTTAGAATGATAAAATATAAATATTTTGCCAAGTATGCAATGCACTCTCTATGGTAAAGGCAAAAAAGGGCTTTCTCTACATCATTTATCTTCGCCTGTTGTTAATGTTGCCTCACTGATTGCAGGCATTTGAATTTCTACTATAAAGTTGTTGAGGAAGTACGCAGGCTGTTGCCAGCCGTTATAGTAACTGTAGTCGGAGGAGGATTTACGACAAAAAAATGTAAAGTACCCTTAAATACTTCTACCCTTCAGCTGGCCATTTCCCCAATGCATTACTGCTCATTTGCATAAAGTTGAACTCTGGTCAACTTCCTCCGTTTCCAAGTAGTCTGAGAAACCTGCTCTTGTCACGCTTCATCTTATCATTAATTTAAAGCTACCAGCTGCTTCATGTCATATCGCCACTGCAAGTGTGAACTCTGGTAAGAATGCACAAGCAATTAGCAGTGTTGGGATCCTCACTTATAAATCTATGTTAACACTACATCAGTGCGTACAAATGCACACTTTGCAGTAAAGTGTTTGTTACACACAGGTGGGAATAAGACTTTGTGAAGCTTAAAAACCCATCTCTAGTAAGTAAGATTTGCCAAGAGGCCAAGGAAAGCCTATAAAGCAGCGCAAACACAGGTGCAAGAAAAGGAAACGCAATAATAACACCATTTCTTTTAACCCAGTTTGCTTGGATCTTGTCATTAGAGGCAAATCCTCTTATCTTATTAATTACAAGATCAGATTGTTTTATTTTAAATTTGTCTTCCTCGGTTTAAAAGGTGATGGTAAAGAATCAAATCTGCATTTATCCTGCAACGTAGCTCAGGCTTTGTCCTTTTCTGACACAGGGACAGCAGCAAACTGATTGACATTCTCAAGTGGTCCAAATAAATGATGGCTAGAAATTAAATGACTGAAAGCGCTATAATGGTGTTTAGGACAAGTGGGTAGGAGAGAGACAGGCAAGCGGGAGAGGGAGGAATACACAAACAGGTTGCACTGGGGCCTGGGGAATAATAGGGAGAAACCAGGGAGAGCAGGGAGAAAGGACAAAAAAAACTAAAATAAGATGGAGAGCCATTTAAAGCAAAGACACACACTGGCAAAGCTGGTTTAACACAGAGCTACAAAGTAAATGTTACCCTGTTTTCATCATTATCCTCATTACATCCGACTCCTAACACAGTCCCACAGAGAGAGAGAAACATTCACACACACCTATGCACGCGCAGGTGATTAAACACAGTGAGCCAAACACAAAATGAGAGCCCATTGCCTCTCCTTAGTCTCACTCTTACAGCCAAATTCTTTCACCACCTCCTTCTCTATCTGGCCAGGTTTTAAGGCATTTAGCTCCTGTCCTTCACTGATGCATCAATCAGGCCTCTTTCTCCCCCTTTCTCTGATTACTTACCTCCCAAGAAAGAAGAAGAACTACACTCCATCTTGTTGTTTTATGTTCCCGGCAAATTTAGCCCTGTGTCTCCCTTCTCCACCCTCAGGTCTCTTTCACTTTGTCTCTGTCTCTCTCACTCACTCACCTCCATCATCCCCTCCCTCCCTCGCGCTCTCTCCCCCCTCCTCCCCGAGCCCTTCCTCTGTCCCCTGACACCTCGCACTCCCCTCCTCCACCCGATTCTCCACTCCCTCCCTGTCAACCCTCCCTCCTCCCGTCTCCTTCCTTCTGTATGTAGTTGTATAACTTATCACCCTGATCCCTTTACCGCGCGATAATTGGTGTGTCTCTGCAGCAGATGCTAGTGCGTGTTATTTGGCGGCTAAGCATTAGCTCTTCCAATTAGTCATCTAATACCAGTAAGAAAAAGAAACTCTTGGCCTCTGCGCTTTCAGCACCACAGGAGCAGAGAGTTGTGTGTGTGTGTGTGTGTGTGTGTGTGTGTGTGTGTTTGTGTTTGTGTTTGCTCATGCAACAACTGTGGCCAGCTCGTGCACACACAGTTACACTGTATCCACACATGACCGGGCAGAGGGTACATGTGGGTTTTAACAGATGGCGAAACACTTTCCCTCGAGTATCGACATTACTCTCTCTCTTTCTCTCTCTCTTTCGCCCTTACTCCTTCTAATTAACTAGGTTTCAGTAACAAACCTTTGGGCTTTGCCATCACCATGGTTACCCAAACACTGACTGTCTGGATTTGTATATGCATGTATCTGTGACTGCTTGAAAGGGTGGTGTATGCGCATGCACGTCTTGGTGTTCAAACCCCTTTTCCTCCTGCACCCTTCTGCGTATGTGTTTGTGTGCCTGTGTGCTTCCACGTATGTGAGCGTGTGTGTGTGTGTGTGTGTGTGTGTGTGTGTGTGTGTGTCCACGTCTCTGCAACTGCGTGATTGTGCATGCACATGGGTATTTTGGTTGCTTTGATGCCTTTGTTCCCCCCACAAGGGAAAACAAAGGCATCAGACCAGAGGCTGGTTCAGACTCAAGCACCTATGTATCTACACAGAGAATAACAGGATTATATGGGATGACTGAAAATGTGTCAGAGACTTATTGTACATTTTTCATGTAAGATGATCTTAATAATTATATAATTCAATGAATAAACATTACAAGTTAAGATTTTTTTCTTTAAATGGTGAGATGAAATGAAAATCATTTTTGCATTTGTGACAGGAAGGTACAAGGTGAATTTGAATTTGAACTTGGCTCCCCTTCTTTGAAAGGCAAAAATAAAATGGAAATAGGATGTTGGAGTGCATATTTTACATCTTCAGCTACCTGGGCAGTCGGTACAGAGTAGCTCTCCATGCATTGCCCACGTGTTACCTACAAAATAGCAATTCTGTGATACTCAGTGTAGATAATTAATCACCATCCTTGTATACCTGAAGAATAAGGTAGCACTTTCCCTGCACTGTGGTGTCACAGTGTGCGTATATGTATTATTACTATTAGTCAGTTGGAATAATGTGTCTGATTAATGTGTCTGATCTCTAATTTGCTTTCCCCTGCTGTCCACCACGTCCCCCCTGTGAAGTTCTTGTGCTTCACTATAATTTAGTTAACTTCCATTGACGTTAACCTCATTTTATTTTGAAAAGTACCACCTTAAGGAATTGGTAGTGGAATCCATTTTTAGCATTGCCTCTGTGTTTTTAATAAAAGTCTTCATATTGCTTGCCAGAGTACTGAAAACGTATCTCAAAATGAAGTGATATGTAATATTGCAGAACTGATATTTTGTCCCACATCTTTTCCTGCGCGCTGTTCCAAATATTTTGCCAAGAACGTTGACAAATACAGGTAGATCCACAGGTTTTTGGCCAAATAATAAAAATAAAAAGATTAATTTTGACCCCAGTTACTTTCGAACCTCTGAAAATTGAGATATGACAGTGCCAGTGAGTGCAACACTTTGGTCAAACTCCTTGCACAGTCAGAATCTCAAACCCACAGTGGTGGATTACAGAGAGAAAACTCAGGAAAAATATGCCACTGTCCACAAACTTATGGACCTAACTGAGCAGAGCGTCCTGATCAGCGGGCCCTCAGTGTCCTGATCCACGGATGAACTCCCGACTGCAGCTGGTAGTCCTTGTTCTGCTCTGAAGCCTCCGTGAGCTTGAGCACTTTAACCACTTTTCCACCTGCCACAGGTTCTCATTAGAGTGTCCCTGCAGCTTGCAATGGATCTCTGAGGCAGAACATGGGCTACTGTCGCCAGCTGCAGTCAAAGACTGTCGTTGGAGCTGAATGATATTGAAAAACTCCACGTCAGTGATCTGATTAACGAGTCAGCCAGTCAGGAAAACACAAGACAGGGAAGGCTGGGGCTAGCTCAGGGATTCTCCAATAGTAGACTGATTGCGGATGGAACCTTTTTCTTGGACGGGTTTAAATATGCTAAAATGAGTTGCCAGTTACACTCTGACTAGTCTGCCCCGCTAAAGTCTCTGTGTTGGGAAATTCTGCTTTGCAGCCGATACTGAAGCACAGAAGTATGCTATAACTCTGAAGGAAGGGTAAGAAATCAGCCCCATATAAGTATTCAGTGTATTTTTCAGGTGGTGCAGTGAAGTAAAGGCTAATAAATTAAAAAAAACAACAACACTGCTATACTTTCAATATCCTTCAAATGAATTAGGTCATACAGAGTGTCGTCTGTTCATGTCTGAAGGCAGCAGTGTTTATACCGGTCATCAGCTTCCTCTGGGCTGCACCAGCCTGCCCCCACAATCTCTCTCCAAGAACTCTTTGTCTGCTTTTGTGTGTTTTTGTCATCTTGTATCTTCACACGCGAACAGTGACGGCATCAGGAAGGGGGAAGGAAAAAGGAAAAAAAAGAAGTGCTTGAAAGAAAAATACACATCCAGCCTACTCTTTTCCCTGTACGGACATAACTCGCTGCTATCTGAAATGGTAGTGACTGCCATCTTATTAGTACTTTTTTTTTTAATTTCTCAAACAGACATTATCATGTGGGAGTAAGACATTTCTGTCAGCTCTAATAGAGCAGCCGACACAAATCTCAGCAATCTAAAACATCAGGTTTTAGTGTCATTCCCTCAGAAAGAAAGAGGACTTAGTGCACACAAATAACAGCCGTAGGGTTCCAGAGGGTAATGGAGTAATTAAACACGTTGTCATCGTTGCATTGTTTCTCTCGACTGCGGGAATTTCATTATCACTCTCTGTGTTTGCTGTGTCTCATTGTGATTAATGGAAATGTTTGGACATTACCTGACACTGATGTAGCCAAGGCATGTAGCAGGAGAGGAGGTGAATAATTTGCTTCCAAAAATCGTTAAGTTACAACTGGTCCCATTTGACATGCCTAAACACTCTAAATTTGTTTTTACAGCTCCTAATGCAGTCATTAGCGATGAAGTAGCAATGGGATTTACACTTCTTTGATGACACTGGGTGTGTTTTGGATTCTATAGATTGACACATGGTGACACCTACCAGTTCAAACTTGTTTTTACTCGTTATAGTGAAAGTATCACTGGCCTATTGAGTGGCTCCATATTATTGATAGTCTGACTCCTGGGAGGACAGAAAGCTACACAGCTAAAGTTCTCTGGAGCAAAAGAGGTAAAGGATAAGAACGGAAAAACTATTTAAAAAGAATGCTTGCTATTGGCCAGATTAGTCCAGAATTATGTTGAACACAAAGTTAAAATAGTTTTTTAAAATCTGTGATGGAAGAGTTAAAAAAAATTGTGGTCAACATGTCAGACCGGATACTTGTTTAAAACTCACTTTCACAGTAATATGTATTCCACATTCATTCTGCAGTGCATGATTATTATTTGCTGTTAAACTATATTTATCACGTATCCATACTTGATGCAGACAAAGTAATATCTATAGTTAGGTGTAATAGGGTTTGGTTCCCGTAACTGTCAGTGTCAGTTTCCTAGCAACCAATTTACCCATTACTAAAGTCAGACAGTCAGAAAGACGATTTTTAAAGCCTGTAAAATCATCACGCTTTCATATCCTCAATATATCAAATTACAATGTGTGAAACAAATCTCTCATAATGATGCTCATTTTGCCTTTTATTTGATAGCTGCAGATAGCTGTTATAGCAGAAACCAACAGGAAATGTGGGAAGGATGGCAGGAAATGGGATGCAGTAAAAGGTACACCTGGTTGGGAGTTGACCTGGAACATTGTGCTGTTTTGCATTGCACTTTAAAGTTTTGACCCACAGTGTTGTCGTCACTTTGCTTTTGGCTACAGCTGGCAGATCTACAATGCAGCTGTCCTTTGGTGAAGATAGTTCAGCATTTAGCCGCTATACAGTTAGGTAATTAACCAAGGACTGGTTAGAGATTAAAACAGAGGTAACGTCAGTAAATAATTGGCTTGGATTCAAAAGGGTGGAAACAGACAAATTATAGGTGATTACTTTGCTCGGTAACTGCTCTGTGTCTTGCTAACAAGTTCACCAAATCAGCCCTAAAACAAGTGCTGTAACAAGTTTCCACTGTGGCTAAACAAAATCAGTTATTCCAGCAAATATGATGTCACAGTCGGGCTCACCAGTTCACTTCAGCACCAGTAAAACACTGATGACTGTAGTTTTTGGTCCAGCTCTCCATGTCAGAGCTGCAGTCTGTCTCCTTCAGGCAGATTAGTTTTTCTTTAGAAAGGAAGCTTTTCACCACTCAGGAGTCCAGGCTTCATATGGCCTGGGGCGTGTTAGTCAACACAGACGAGTACTAACAAGACCTAGTGTGTGATATAAGCCTTATGTACAGCCTGCAGCTAATCAGCACATGATGAACGGGTGACTTAATGGAGACGATTTATCTGTCTGAGGTTTTCCATCTGAACGAGCTTCATTCAGGTTCATCATTCGATCTATCAGCTCTTAGACAAGCTGTGCACCTGAGACAGTTTCACACTGTCACATTAAACTCCTTTTTTTTTCCTAAGAAGGCTTGATAGAGAGTAGAGATAGTCACTTTGGGAGATGTTAGTGAGACGTATACAGGGAAATGTGCTGTGTTTAAAGGGTGAAATTAAGTGGTATTTACAATTAATGAGGCAATGGGGGATGGTGAAAACGGTGAAGACTAGAGAATCCTCGAGAAGGAAAGACATCTGTGGGATTTAGCTTCTCTTCCTCGCTCTCTTAAAAACCAACTTGCTTCATGTACAGTCTCAGTGCGTACCCAGTTGGCACAATGCCTACTGGCAAGGATTAGCTAAAATGAGAGCTGTCCCCTGTGTGTTCATACGTAACTTTGAAACTGTCCCTCGCAGAACGATTATGTGCTTATCAGATTATCCTAACATGTTCACAGCAACCAAAATGGGATGCATGAGCATAGGGGAAAAAAAGAAGAAACTTGATTTGTATGAGTTTATGGTACGGTTTCCTGGAAGCACTGCAGATGTCCTCAGGCTAACACTGCTGAGTCCACACGTTCATGGATATGCGGGTGAGAAAAACACTTGGGTATCACATATGTCAAAAGCAGCCACAGCCAGCATTATCACCCTGCCAGCAATTTACACTTACAAGCATGTGCAGTGACTTGATTCGAGTAGGGAATGATTTGGAGCACACTGGCCACTCATAGATACTAGTATTTATTCAGTATTTACCTTGCTGTAAAAAGAGCTCATTATATTCTTACTTTGTTTAAGTTACAGTCACCTCTTGTTATCTAGGTTGGAAGTCGCTGTATGGTCTCCTTTTTTATAAGTGAAACACAAACTGAACCACATTACCTGTTTATTTTTTGTCACAGGGTAGCTTATTATTCTTTGGACTGTAGCCTCAGCGCGAGTTTATTTATTAGCTTTGCGGGCCGTGAAGTTACTCGTTCATATTGTGCTGTGCTTCTCAGCCCTCGCTGACGGGACTCCGAGCCTGCTGGTTCTCATTCTATCCGTCTAATCAGGGACCGAGTTACACCTGCGATGCCACGTGGATGCAATTAACTGACTGGCTGGGAAAAAGTAGCAGCACTGTAAGCCCTGAAGACACAAACTGAGAGCCACTCGTGTGAAGAATTGCTGACACCAATAAACCTTTTTTTTTTTTTTCCCAGAAGGACAAATGTCAAAAGACATTTTTTCCCCCCTTATTTTTCTATATTTACCTAAATGAAGATTCATTTAAATATAGAACTAGGAATTAAAATTAGAATTACTGTTGAACAAGTAGCTGAATGAATTAATTCAAACTGAAGCTTGATACTCACTGTGAGCAGATTTAAACGTTTGTTCAGATCACCACTCGTGAGGTGAAGCATCAACCGATCAAAGACTTATGTTTGCACACAGAAGCCTGTTTATAATGTCAGCAAAGCACTAGTGTAACACGTTAGCAATGTAGCTAGTCATGCTTGTGTTATTTTGTAACTTTTTTGGTTGTAGTATCAACTTGGTGTTAGACTTATCCACAAACTGTAACTCATTTGCAGTTTTTGAAGTTTCCAGTGTTACTTTAAAGAGTATTTCTTCATTTCTTAATAGCATTGTCATTATTGTACTAATGAAAATGGATACTGTGTGAGCTCTGTCTTACTGTCACTTTGAATGAAGATGTGCTGTACACTTCAATGCACTGAAATATCCGGTTCTATCATTTTCAAACTTGTAGAATGAAAACTGAACCAGTGGTCCACAAGCAGGAAATGGAAAACAGTTTGCCTTTAAACTAACAGTTGCACCTCTTGAAACAAACATCATTTAGGCAGGATTATTAAAGAAAAAGCTCTCCTGTGTCAGTATACACTCATCACCCTCTTTATTAGATACAAGTTGCTAGAACTGGCTTGAACCTTGTTTTTCCTTCAGACCTGCCTTCATTCGTCATGACATAGATCCAGAAAGATGCACAGCATTACACAGTTGCTTCAGATTTGTTAGCTGCACATCCATGATACAAATCTCCCATTGTACCACAAATGAAAGGAGCTCTATTGAATTGAGATCTGGTGATTTGAGATTTGTGACATAGTGTGTTATCTTCTGGAAGTAGCCATCAGATGATCTGTGGGTAAAGGAATGAACATGGTAATAAGGGGCCCAAAACATGAAAATACCCCCCACACCATTACAGTCCTACTACCAACCTGAACCGTTGATATAAGGCAGGACTGCTGGTGTGCTTTCATGATGTTTACACCATATTCTGACCCTACCATATGAATGTTGGCACAGAAATATCGACTCATCAGATCAGGCAACATTTTTTTCAGTCTTCTCTTGACCAGCTTTGGTGAACCTGTGCAAACTGTGCCCTCCATTTTCTGTTCTTGGCAGACTTGAGTGGTCTTCTGCTACTGTAGCTCATCTGTTTCAAGGTTTGATGTTAAGAGATGCTCTACTGCATCTTCCTTCCCTATTCTGATGCTCAGTTTGAACTTCAAAAGGTTATCTTGACCATATCCACATGCTCTAAATGCACTGATTTTCTGCCATGTGATTGGCTAATTACATATTTGCATTAATGAGCAGTTGATCAGTGAATGTACATTTTCATTAGGACCAGTTGGGCACTAAAGTAGGAAATGTCTCCATGAAATGTACTTTGTGCACAGAATATGTTCTAAAACCAAAATGATGAGGTGTTTTAAATCATAGTGAAAAGTTTAGGAGGTAAGGCAGAAAAAGCAAGTGTTAAAACTACTTCCTGTTGGCTGAGGTGCTACAAATGTATTGTTTGTTTGGGCTTCAGTTTAAGATTTAGGGGTAATCGATTTACAATTAAAATAACTGAATAATCATAATGGGAAAAAATGAAATCTGCTCATTTTAGTAGCTGGAGTTTTATATCACCTGGATGTAATGAGAAAGTGATTGCACTATTCATCAGACCTGTGTAACATTTTATATTAGATGTGATGAGGGCTGCAACTCATGGGTATTTTGGTTATTGATATGTTCAGGTATTTATTCAGTTTAACAAATAGCAATCACAGGTTGGTATGGTCCAATAAATTAAAAGACATCTTCTTGTTCTTATTCGAGTCCAACCCTCAAATATTGTTTTCAGTTTAAAATAGAAATCTAAAAGCTAAGTGTAATACTAAGCTATTTATATGGCTAAATACATAGCCATATAAATTGAAAAGACATTCTCGCCATTTATGCACTACAGACATTTTTGCTTAATTTAATTAGTTTTGTGTCCTCCGACTTTTTAATTATTGCTTGCTGTGACAGTTTAAGCCTTATTAATTACGCTTCAGTTGTATTCACAATCATTTCTTCTTTCTTGTCTCTCTTTTAGCCAACAACACTCTGCTCGGTGGAGGTGGAGGTAAGTTACCACCTGTCTGATCCTTTGGTCGTCTATGTTTGTGTGCCTGCCAAGATACTTGCAGGCCTCAGCTGTTATTAATGGCACGGCTTTGTGGTGCAAATGGTCGTCTGTGGACACCAAATAATTTAAAATTGTCGCACTTCTTTTAATCAGATGATGCAGTGCAATTTACGAGCCAAAAAGAGCGAGCACACGTGTGTGTTGGTGTACGTGTTTGCAAGTGTTTTATGTCCCATGTGTCGTGTCTGTCTATATTTTTCTTTGTGTAAGGTAGCAGGTAGCTCTTTGTTGTGGCAGGTGTTCAAGGTGCTTTTGCATGCAGCTCATGAGGGGGTGTGCGTATGTCTGTGTGTGTGTCTGTGCTTTTTACGTGTTTGCAGGTGTGAAGTCAATAGTTCGTAATTTATGGGTGTGGAGTGCTGTGGAAATAAACATTTTTCAGTGTATTGTTGACTCAGTGCTTTGCTGCGTGTGTGTGATGTTTGACGTCCGTGGGTAATCGATACTTGCAATAAATCTGTACTGCTAATGCAGTAGCCAGAATCACTAAAACATGTGCGCACGCACCTTACTCAACCTGTGTGTGTGTGCATGTGTGCGTGTTTGTTAATGCTTGCAAATTTGGGTGCTGGTGCATTTGCCTGTGGTCGTTTTCTTTGTCTTCATTTGGCCAAACAGCTTTAGCCTTTCAGCCCGGCTCGCTCACACTGCCGTTTTTAACCTTCCTATTTGTATGTTAGTCTGCATGCAGCTTTTTTCTTTGCAGTCTCTGTGGTGAAGTATCAAGTGGTGCACCTGCATGTCTGTATATTTGCGTGTATGTGCATTCGTATGTCAGCTTACAACCGTGCATCTGCTTGCCTGAAATGATCTACTGAAGTCCTGAGTGTCCATATGCACACATACACGACACACACACACACACGGGCTCCACCTTAACTGATAAACACCAGCTGAGGCTCAAGCCACAAAAATGGATGGCACACTCTTCCTGTCGCCACACACTCACACACACACACACACACACACACGCACACATGCAGTCAAGCACCTCAAGATCTACAGCGTCGTTTGATGTTGTCCTGAGATCTCTGATGGCTTTACAAAGACAGATGGTTTCTAGAGAGCCCTCGAACATGTGAATGCGTCACACTGGGTGCATTAGTGCCCATGTAAAGCATGTTTATGTTGATCACTGTGGTTTAGTTAATGTTTTTATTCAGTTAAATTTAACCACAGCAGCTGTTTTCATTGTAAACATTTCCACCGACCAGCTGAACGAGCCAACATTAACAGCTACCATCTGAATCTGTCTATTCTTTCTTTCTCTGCCACTCTGCACCATTTTTACCCCCTTGCTCAGTTGATTTCCCTCATTTCTTATTGTATGTATTTTTCTGTCTCCATCTCCCTTTTCAGCTCTGTCCTTTGGGGTTTGCTAAGGCAGATAGAGCCTAGAGTAGGTGTTAATTAGAGAGAGGTAAGGGTAGTGACAAGAGGAAGAATGGAACAAACAAGAGAGAGGGAGGGAAACGATGCTTAGAGAAAGAAGACGAGAAAGACGAGAGCGATGACGGCCACTTGGGATCGACAGATGCAAGCGGAGGGCCGAGTGGGGAAAAAAAACACACACACAAAAATCATTTGCTATACATCTACATTTGCCAGGATCACACTCTGCACTGAGTAACCACGCGTTCATTCATTCAGCTTTAGTGAGTTGTTTTTTCCATCAAAGATGAGGCAACAAAAGGTCTTTACGGTTCTTTACCTCTCAGTCTCAAGGGTACCTGGGTAAATGTCATTCAGTTAGATCAAACGCACACCTGTCGACATTGTTTTTCGCACTTCAATCTGGAGGAGTGCTGAGCTGATGCAGTGCATCAACAACAAACTCAAGGGCAGGAAATTAACCTTTTTTTATGTCCACTGGCTGCTGTTGCTCATTTATTCCCGAGCTTATCTGCTATTTCAACATTTCAGTGCTTTGATTGATTTTCTAAATGGAACAGAAAGCCAAGATGATAGAGGTTTAGTCAGCCAGACAGTTACCATTATCTTTGTATAAACATTTATTCATGTAGACATGAACATATATCAGTTTAATCTCTGAATGGATGCTGTTAAAATTGTTAGAGCCAAGACAGATCCTTCTTCTAGGTCACCATATGTCAGTGCGTACCTTTGGGATGTATGGCACGTTAAAGTGTTTTTTCACTGGCATGTGGCCTCCAAAAAATGTCATCAGCTTTCACTGATACAGCGTACAGCTGTTTTCTGCATTTCAAGACATTGTAAACAATCTTTAAGGATGAAAACTATAGTGTCCTTTTTCATTTAGCCGGGTAGCCGTGGGGTTTTAAGTGCAGTTTAAAACATAAGTCAGCAGTTTGTGAACAGTGTTGTCACTCAACAGTAATTTTATAGCTCTGATACCATATTTTCAGAGCCTTTTCATTCCATGGGGGGAATTTATTTCCTTATCTATGAGCATTCTGCCTTCATTCTGATTTCAGCTGCACACCTGTGAAGTTTCCCGACTGGACTGTACGCCTTTATGCTCACCGTTGTGGCCCTTTTGAACAGCGGCATATACTGAAAGTGACTTTAATCACTTTATCACTTTGCTTCCTGTTATAGTATTTTCCACTCCTGTGTCAGTGATGATGCAGAGGATTTTTTTGAGTGGGGACATCTGTCGTTCTGGAGGAGACTGCCGCAAGTCCAGGAAACATTGAGTGCCAGTATGAATGGTGACCAAGCTGTGACGACACAGTGGGCATGCAACACAATAAATGACCTTAAAAGGGGATTTAGGTGATGTAGTGACAAGATTATATAGCTTTAAAATTATATAGCACTCTTCTACTCTATTTAAGCGCTCAAAACAACTTGTATTGCATGGCACACTGGCTTCCTTTTTCAGCTCTGGAGATTGCCCCTTAGTCACCCACCACACTCCTATTTCAAAAATTGGTATCACAAGAAGCAAACCCATGAAATAAAGTTTTTGAACCCAGATGCAGGTCGCCTGGTTGGTAATTTTCCTGTTACATGGAGAGAAATCACAGAAGCCAGCAAAAAAACACTTTTCAAGTTAAAAATCGTCTATGAGCAAAATATTAAGATAGAAATGAAGATCTGGAATTCAGCTTTAAGCACTTGTCAAACCAAATCATGTGATCATACATTCAAACCCCTCACTTGCTCTGATGTTCCGTTTTCATAATAACAAGTTACTGATCAAACAGAGACACAGTTACAGACACACAGACAGTTGCTGTCAGAGATCCTGCTCTGGGTCTGTAGGGACAGATTGCACAGGATGTGAGCCAGCCACGAAGACACTGCCGGCTTATGATTGGTTTAGGTTTTAAGACAGTGCACAATAGATGAGCACGGTTCCAATTAAAATTTCATCCACTTGCATTTTTTCATTTCGATGGGGAAACACGAAAAAAAAAAAATGTTGCACAGCTAAAAAATTCAGGCTGAAATTGCATGAGATGACATCTGTAATCAATCCTCAAGAACAGCGATGGAGTTTGAAACCCGGTACTGGAAGTCTCTCGGCTCTCGTCCTTGTGTGTCTGCAGCCCTTTTTTTTTTTTTTGCTTTCTCCTTGTCTGGATGGGGAGAAAAATACAGGCGGAGAAGAATAGGCTTGTCTGCTTGGCTTTCAGAACAAATGAACAGGAGAGCATGTATTGTGAATGAAGGGAGAGAGTTTTGGAGCATGGAGATGAGACTAGAGACAAAGAGCACTTAGTGTACCTTCCGCATGCAGACAGTGCTGTCAGCCGCATACATAAATTCATCTGTTTCACTGCTGTTAGCAACACTCATATATGTGTGTGTGTGCGTGTCTGTGTGCGCAAGAGTTCACGGTAGTAACACTTAACAGGTTGCGCTGCATTTGTTTGTGAGTTCAAGTTTGCACATATACACAGGTGCCTATACAGAATCGTAGGAGAGGCAGCGTGCGTGTTTGTGCGTCCATCCACCACCAGAACCATCCTAAATGTTGCCTTGGCAACAAGCTGACTGAAGTAAATGAGTGTCCCGGCTCTGCTGAGGGATTGTGGGAAAGCAATATGCCAGCGTTCCGCCCCATTAGTTTGACAGACAGCCTGTTTGGCCTATAAGAGGTCAGCTGGCAAGGGCAATCGTATTAGTATTCCATAGGAGAGACTTCAGGATTGGTTTTACTCTTATGCCAAGCTACCTGTGAGTGTGTGTTTTCTTATGTGTGGATGTGTTTGTTGAGTGTGGGTGGTTTGAGGTAAAGCTTGTCGTGGCACAGAACAATAGCAGAGAATGTGTGTTTGTGAGAGTGTGTGTGTGTTTGTTTTTGTGCCCTGCTGGAGGTTGCAGGCTCCGCGCCAGGTAAGCATATCGCCAATTATCACTTCACAGTCCCCCTACATCCCCTCCCTCTCTCCCCCAGAGTCAGTCAATACAGAGCCTGCGAGGGAGATGTGATAACACCTAAACTGGTCAGCCGCCTGTTTAACAGGGTAAAGAAGCCAAAACACTAATTTCAATCCTTCCTGTATTCATCCATGCATTGCATCCTTTTAATCTATTCCTCTCTGGAACCCTGCTTAACATTCATCTCTCCCTTCTTTGTTTTTAGTCTCACCCACTCTTTTCACCTACACACCCCCTTTTTTTTTCCTTTTTTTTTAACACTTGATCCCCTTCCAAAGCCATTTCTTTTTGTCCAACTGTGCTCTTCAGTCTCCCGTCTCGTCTTTCTCTGTCTGTGAGTGTCTCTCCATCTCTCCATTGTTTTTATTTATTTATTTATTTTTTGTTTGTGCACTCCATCTCTGATTCCCCGAAAGACCGAGCTTCAATAGCAGAAAACAGTGAAGTGATATTTAGTATGATAATCAAGGCTAAATAATGAATTTTGCATGATTTTTTTTTGTTTAGTATGAAAATTAATTTGGCATATTTCATGTTTTGTGTGTTTTTGTGTGTCTAGTGATATAAATGTGTTCCCTGGTTATTCTGTTATAATCTGTTGATGTCTATTGGTAGCATTAGGTGTAGCCAATTAAGACTAATGGTTGAGTAGTTCATGTGCTTCATTTGCACAGAGTCAGTGGAGTATGAACAACAAGTATCCTTTGACACCAAACTCATTGCTCGTTTTAAATGACTCGGTGTCTAAGTGGCTTATACAAAACTGATATTGGTGGTATTTTTTATTAAGACAATGTCAGTTTGACTTTTTTTGCTTCCCAAGAAAAGTGATTTTCATTTCTTCTGGTTCTGATGGGACTTTATTTATTTTTTACATTCATAAGCACAAACAATACAGACAAACAGCCTTTACAAAATCCAGTTCCTGTGCAATAAAAGACCAAAAGGAAATCAACAGAAACATATAAATTACATAAATCAATTAGAGTGATGCTTCCGACTGCTGGAATATTATTGTTGTGTCTGAAATCCCTGCCTTGTGCTAGAGTTGTACCAGAGAAAACAGTATCACGACCAAAATGTTTGCAATAAATTCAGCCATATTAATAACAATAATAATGATGATGTTGGGAAGATGAGAAGTTCAGTCATTCAAGAGAGGCTCAGAGTAGCGCCACTACTCCTCCATGTCAAAAGGAACCAGTTGAGGTGGTTCGGGCATCTGATTGGGATGCCTCTTGGCCGCCTCCTGGGTGTTCCTGGCATGTACCACTGGAAGGACGCCCCGGGCCAGGCCCAGGACTCGCTGGAGAGATGTATATCTTGACTGGCCTGGAAATGCCTCAGTGTTATTGCAGAAAGACACATAACAGATAAGTTGTACTCTTCAGCATAGACTGACTAAGACTGATTTCGAGGTGTTGGCAGTCTGCCTGCGTTTATAAAGCAGGCGGCAAAGGTAAGGAATAATTGCTAATCTGTCTGAGATTTGCTGCATCAGATTGGAGACAGGTTGCCTCCTACCAGACCGTGCAACTGCCTTGTGATCAAAAGTGGTTGGCCAGAAATTGAGGGTGTTACAAGCTTAATCTCTGGGGAAGTTGGTTACTAGAACTACTTGCAATTGGTCTCTTACAGCAAAAAAATTTCAGTGCAGTCACTGAGCAAACACTGGTTATTATTTTTGAACCCCCCTAGTGGCAAGGATGTTTCCATGCTATTGTTACTCTATATTGGGACTGAGCCATGAGTAACTCGGGTTCAAGTGCTGTAAAAGTTACAAGTTAATGTAGTTAGAATCACACACACCGAGTCCCTAAAAATAAAGGTCATGAAATACACATTGATCTACCCTGGGTCCTATATTCAGATCAGTTAAAGACAGCAGTCATGAAAAGTTTTATTTTCAACATTAGTAGAAACGGTTGCAGCCTGCTTACATCATAAATCTTACTGACATCTGATATTTTCTGGAAATCAATAACAAGCCTCCTAAAAGAGCAACAATAGAGAGCAAGAGCTCCACGGTGAAAATAGACAGTAAAAAAAAGTGAAACCTCACAATTCTCTCCCAGGTGCTTCTCTTATAACACTCATTGTTTTTCCAACTGTGTAAGTGTGTGTCAAAGAACGCCATGTTTTAGTACGAGGGCGTACAAAATTACAGGCATACTTTATAGTACTTGTGGTGAGTAGAAAAACTTCCTACCAGCTCCTCTGATTATTAATCGTGCATAAAAAGTTATAAAGTAACCCTTAGCTATTAAACAACAATGGATGTTAAAAAGTTTTAGAAAAAACTTTTAATAGCTAACTTGATCAACAGGAAGAATACATTATAAATGTGAAAGAAGCAATTTCTGTTGTGATAAAGTCAACACCTGCGCTGTAATGGCATTTCTCTGGTGGCCTGCTGGGGCTAATCTACCAAACACCTGGTCACCATATCAAAAACCACTGATTACATTACATAATGGCACCTAATAGGCTCACCGTTAAATAGGTTATTATTGCACTTGATCACACTAACATTAGTCTGTTATGTTGGTAATTCATCTTTAGGGAGGCATAGATTTCTGCATCAAATTGCAAAGAAATCTAGGCAATTGTTTTGTTTTAAAAAAAATAAAACTTAAAAGCACTCGTTACAGCTTGCTGGTTGTACTAGAGAAAGTCTTTAGACTTTATTCCTTGGGGACTATAAATGAACAAGTTGATCTCACCCCTAGATTTTCATGTACTGAAACTTGACCACAACCTTTTGGCTTTACATTGTACTGTCCTGGCTACCCATTCAGCTTCATTTTCAACCTGCGGTGCAGTCCAGTACAGTTCAGTACATCTGAACAACTGCTGTCATCACTGCTTGGCATGAGTAACCATGACAGCCATGAAACTAGCAGAGAAGTTTGTTGTAGATGTGAAAAGTTCTTGTTAACGCTACATGGACTGATATTTATATAGCGTTTTATAGCTTAACAGAGCACTCAAAGCACTTTTTAAGTACAATCCACATTTACCCTTTCACACATTCATACAGCACCTTATTTTATTTTATACTTGCAATAACTTTCTAACTACCTCACACACTCACACTCCAGTGTATCGTGGGCTTTTGGGGGTTCAGTATCTTTCAACATGTGGGCTGAAAGAGCCAGGGACTGACCCGCTGACCTTCCCATTAGTAGATTACCTCCTCTACAGTAGATACTAGCTGTCCTCCTTTGTTAGGCAGGAAACTCAAATCTAATATTAGAGATAGTTGTTGTTTAGTCTGCATATTGTTAGTTGTCTGGAGGGCCGCATGTCTAATCTGCTACCATAACAAATTGCAAAAACGGTAGAAATAAAAAGGCATATTTATGCACGTTTCGTATGTTAGTCATGATTTTCAGTGAGGAGGAAGAGGGTGACATTTTTATCCAGATACAGGTTGCATGGTCTCTTCCCCTTGTGCTTTCATTTCTTTAATCAAGGAGACTCCTTCTTAGATTATAAGACTTAGGTTTTTTCCTTCTTCATATCTTGAGTTTGAAGGTGCAGACAAAAATTAAAAATTGCCTCCGCTGCACATGAACAGTTGGTATGATGTTCCTTTTCTGAAGGAAAAGACTTTTTCACACTGCTGTATATTTCTGAGTACCGTATTGTTTTTTTCTCTGTGAAATAACCTCAAAAAACGACTACCTGTACCTTTAAAATATGACAAAATTTGATCTGTACCCTGCCTCTTGCCCTATGACAGCTGGGATAGGCTCCAGCACCCCCCACGACCCTGAAAAGGATAAGCGGAAGCGAATGGATGGATGGATGAATGGGTCCCAGGGAGTGAGAATGTGCTGGTATGAAATGCGTGGCAATACATCCAGTAGTTGTTCAGATATAACAATGTGAAGTGGGTTGACCACCTGGCAGCTGTTATAGCTCGCCAAAACCACAAGTACATTATAGATGCTGGTCTCAAATTATATGCGTGGAATACTAGTATAATACTAATACTGGTGGAAACTCATAGAAAACATATTCAAGACAATTCTTTTGTTCGCCTTTCTACAATTTTTTTAAAAAAGCAAATATTTCTGGCAGAAAAAAGATTTTGGTCTAGAAACTCAACAAATCCACTGATATTGTTTTCTAGAGCGATATTGGTGCTCACAAGCGACTCTTACATAGGTGTCTGGATTGACAAGGTACTGCCGGTGCCGCTTTGCTTCGAGCACATCTTTCGTTTGCTTCCCCCTCTGCTCATGAATTCCCCCCTTCATATTTCTGGCACCATTCAAGTGACAGAACAGTGTCTGAATCCACTCAGTAGCATGCAGTGCTCATGCTGGGCTATTACACTGGCTCCCATGGAGTCAGAAGTTACTGTAGACTGAAAGAAAGCTAACATGGTCTGCGTTCAGTGAGTGCAGTGAAAGGGATAGCTTGTCTGTGTTAAAGAGGTGGGAGTCATGGAGTGGTTAAATAGGTGTATGGATATTTATTAACCATACTCACCAGGTTCAGGTTCTTTTTTCTGCCTCCTATCATCTCCTTTTAGCAAGGAGCAATCTAATTTAAACATGATAATATCAAAGCTGCCTTTTGCTAAATGGAAAAAGCAACTCATGTGAAAGAAAATATGTTGAGCATGGCATTAAAATGATCTTATTTGGAGCTAAAAGGACAGGAAGTGCTGGTTTCTGGGATTAAAAAGTCATCTTTTGTGTGTCTCTTTGGGCGTGTTTCTTTCCTCTTTGGTTTTTTTGTGTCCCTGTGTGACTCTCCACATAAGAGTGTGATTGGTCACTTCATAGAAAGGCTTTAGATCTGGGGACTTGAACTCAGAAGGCCTGCTCAGTCATTCATCCATGCCAGTAATAGGCTAACACCTTAGCACGGGGGATCTAAAATCAGATTTCGGCAGCCCCCTTGGCCCTGCGCCTGATGTAAGGGGTCATTGTAACAAGCGGGAATCAGCAGTTTGCCATCCTTTGTAGTCACATTAAACTCCCAAATTAAATGTCTTCCAAACAGTGTTTCTGTGCCAGGACACGTGTTCCTTAATTTTGGCATTCAGCTGTATTTAAAGCTGTGTGTGCACCCATGCATATGTGCTCTAGAGTGTGTAGCTGCATGTGTGTGCGTGCAAGCCTCACTGTGGATGTTTTTCAGCTCCATTCGCAAGCTTGTATTACAGCTGTGTAAGAGTGAGGGCAGGGCAGTACTTGGGTCAAAAAGCACTGCTGTAGCTCAAGGCTATGCAGTCCACTCATGAAGACTGGAGGGGAAAAAGGCCAGTTTGCACTAGTAGGCACACACAGAGGCACATACACATTTGTGTATCTGTCAAACATGCAGCAACGAATGAAAAAAAAAGGTATTGTTGGTTTAATTTCCAGTTCAGTTCCTTTTCTTTTTTTATGTTGTTTTTCTTGCTTGTTTCTTTCTCTCCCTCCAGACTATTTTTACATCTGCTACTCTTGCTTATTCCCCTCCCCTCCTCCCTTTCTCTCCTTTCCATCTCTCTGTCTTATCACACTTGTTCTCTCTTTCAGAGTTGGCCTGCTTCAAAGTCGGTGTGCAGCGTATTTTTGTGTCACCTCAAGGACTCATCACACACACGCCACACGTACACTTGAAAATACACTCATAAATACAGTGTCCACAGCTGCACATATGCTTTGACAAGGATATACACACACAATATATCACTCACATGCGCATACACACATATCTAAGCTAGTTTCTGAGCACCCTGAGGAGGTAGCCACTGTTCAGAACTTGTTTGTCACACCCTCGCACTTGTGCTTCGCTCACAGCGTGGCCCAGTTCAACATGGCACAGCATGACATGGCACACCACAGCTCAGCGCCGCATGCGATATGCCAACTTAACACAATAATGTTCAGATAACACCAGACCCCTGCCTGGAGCGCCTCAGTTTGGCGAAACACACCGCTGTAACAGCTGGTCTGTACGCAGAGAGACAGATAAGAACCACAGGCCAATGTGCTGAGCTCTGGCATATGGATTGATGCTATTGAACTATTTTGAACCAGTGCTGACAAGTGTCATGGTGCTGTGACAGATCCATTTCTGACAGATGTGTCTGATTCCGGGTTGATTTAGAATCCAAACTTTAGATTTAATATTCTAGAAAAAAGATGTGTTGATCGTACACGACGACCAAAGTTGTGGAAAAATTGAATTAAAGGGATGCTTTTCATTAACACACAGGAACATGTTTAAATGTCTACATATTTACTGGCAACCTATCCAGGATGTACTAGTCCTTTCAGCGATATGCCAGCTTAACACAGATAACACCAGGCCCCCGCCTGGAGCCACTCAGTTTAGCGAAACACACCGCCGTAACGTCTGGTCTGTACACAGAGAGACAGATAAGAACCAGACCTATGTGTTGAGCTCTGGCATATGGACTGATGCTATTAAACTATTTTGAGCAAGTGCTGACAACTATCATAGTGCGCATGTTTGAATGGCAACCTGTGCAGGGTGAACCAGTCCTCCTTCCTCACATCAGTGCCTGCCCCCACAACCCTGAATTGCATAATGGATGGATGGATATTTTTCCAGTGGTTGGTTATTGCTCAATTGATCAAATAAAACATTATGACCACTGACAGGTGATGTTAATAACACTGATTATTTCTTCATCATGGTACCTGTTACCAGGTGGGATATATTAGGGAGCAAGTGAACATTTTGACCTCAAAGTTAATGTGTTAGAAGCAGGAAAAAAATGGGGAAGTGTAAGGATTTGCGTGAGTTTGACAGGGCCAAACAGTGATGTTAGATAGCTGAGTCAGAGCGTGTCCAAAACTGCAACTCTTGTTGGGTGTTCTCGGTCTGCAGTGGTCAGTATCTATCAAAAGCAGTCCAAGGAAGGAACATTGGTGAACCAATGACAGAGTCATGGACATCCAAGGCTCACTGATGCCCGTGGGGTCCGATCCAACAGACGAGCTACTGTAGCTCAAATTGCCAAAAAATTGAATGCTGGTTCGGTAGAAGAGTGTCAGAATACACAGTGCACCGCAGTTTTTTGCATATGGGGCTGCATAACTGCAAACTAGTCTGAGTACCCATGCTGACCCCTGTCCACCGGAAAGTCCTAACAAAGGGCATGTGAGCATCAGAAGTGGACTACGTAGCAATGGAAGCAGGTGGCCTGGTCTGATCAATCGCCTTTTCTTTTTTTACATGTCGATGGCGGGGCGTGTGTTCGTCACTTACATGGAGAACACCTCGCACCAGTATGTACTCTGCTTTGGGCAGTGCTCTGCTGGGAAACCTTGGGTCCTGCCATCCATGTGTTACTCCTACCTAACCATTGTTGCAGACCATGCACACCCTTTCATGGAAATAGTATTCCCCGATGGCTCTGGCCTCTTTCAGCAGAATAATGCCCCCTGCCACAAAGCAAAACTGGCTCATAAATGGTTTAAGGAGCACAACAATGAGTTCGAGGTGCTGACTTGGCCTCCACATTCCCAGATCTCAATCCAATCGAGCATCTTTTGAAATGTTTTGGACACCTCGAAATTTACAAGACTTACTGTATGTGTTACTAACATCTTGGCGTTAGATACCATAGCACATCTTCTGTGATCTAGTGGAGTCCATGCATCGATGATCATTGCTGTTTTGGCAGCAAAAGGGGAACCAAGACAATATTAGGCAGGTGGTCATAATGTTGTGCCTGATCGGTGTATATTGCTGTTTGGCTTAGTCTGTTTTAAGATATTTTCTCTTTACATGTATAATTGATATTAATAATCTCAATCTACTAAATAATTAGTAACTGCACTCTAAAATAAATGTAGTGAAAGCTTCTCAACATGTAGTGGAGTAGAAGTAGAAAGTAGCATGCTGCTAGAATCATTGCTATAAAGAGAGGAGGGCAGCTGTCTGTAACAGCGTTTTCTAGAAAATGGCAAAGCTGGAGATTTATAACAAATTAGGCTCACAGTTAGTCTTCACACATAGCTTTCATTTTAGAATGTTTCTGGCAACTCATTTTAGCCTTGCAAGAGAGCTGTGGTTGTGTAAAACAAACCAAAAGTGGATGTTAGAGTAGAAAAGATCACTTCAGTACATTTTCAAGCCTAGAGAGCTGGTAGGGTGATGTGTGTTATTAACTCACAAAATTTTATAGTTATAGTAATTAGTGCAGTTGTTAACTCTAGAAGAAGTTGTGCTTGACTTCACCTGAGCTCACGATCTCCAATACATCGGTGTATCGTTGCCGTGTGTGGGTGTGTGTGTGTGGGTGTGAGTGTTTCAGAAACAGAGTGGAGAGGCTGCACAAAGAAAACACAGATGACTGACAGTGTCATTGTCATGGATGTTGTGTTGCAGACCTTTGTTGGGGGGAAAAATAAGATGCTGCTCAGGCTGGCTTTTATAGCCTTTCTTTTGCATGTGCTCCTAAATACACAACCATGGTTCAAACAATATTGTTTCTTACTTGTAACTGCGAGTGAAAGGCTTACCTTAAATATCACCATCATGGCCTTCCTCCACTGTTGTGAAGCTAAGAACCCGTTCTTTCTTGTAGTACATCGAACTGATTATACTTATTTCATATGAAACTTTTTCTTGGTTTAAAAAGCAAACAAACCTCATTTTACATCCATTTACAGCCCACTTTGAACTTGAGTGGACCGGACGAGTGAAACTCCACTTTCTGAATATAAGATAAAGAAGTGCAATTTCAACAGTACATCTTAGTTTTTCTACATGATGAATGTGTAAAGTTACAGTGTCGCATGTTTTTGTTATATAAAACAACAAAGTGTAAAATTTCTATAGTAGACAGTGAAAAACAGGAACTTTTCTGTCACTGAACTATTTAACTCAGGGGTGTCGAACTCCAGGTCTCGAGGGCCAGTGTCCTACAGGTTTTAGATATCAACCTGGGTCAACACACATGAATCAAATGATTAGTTCATTACCAGGCCTCTGGAGAACTTCGAGACATGTTGAGAAGGTAATTTAGCCATTTAAATCAGTCATGTTGGATCAAGGACACATCTAAAACCTGCAGGACACTGGCCCTCGAGGCCTGGAGTTTGACACCCCTGATGATTACTTTGGTGTAGTATGAATGTCTGTGGGGGAGGTCTTTATCAGCAGGAAAAGCTGTAAAACATATAGAAACACAGGGCTTTATGTTTTACACACTTGATATACAGTATACACCCACTGTACACTTTATTAGGTACACCTTGCTAGTACTGGGTTGTACCCCTTTAGCCTTCATAGCTGTATTAATTCATCATTTATTCAACAAGCTGCTGGAAACATTCCTCACAGATTTTGGTCATTTTTGACATGACAGCATCAGACAGTTGCTGCATATTTATGGGCTGCATATCCATGATGTGAATCTCCCAAAGGTGCTCTATTGGATTGAGATTTGCTAACTGTTGAGGCCTGAGTGTAGTGTCATGTCTCATTGTCATGTTGAGTAAACAAGTTTTGAGATGATTTTACCTTTGTGACATGATGTGTATCCTGCTGGATGCAGGAGTTATAAGATGGGCACACTGTGGTCATAAAGGGATGAACATGGTCGGCAACAACACTCAGGAAGGCTGTGGTGTTTCACTGATGCTTAATCGGTGCTAAGGGGGCCAGAGTGTGCCGAGAAAGTATCCCCTACCCCAATTACACTACCAGCAGCCTGAGCCGTTGATACAAGGCAGATGGATTCATGCTTAATTGTGTTCATGCTAAATTATGACCCTGTCATCTGAATGTTGCAGCGGAAATGAAAACTCACCAAACCAGGAGATATTTTTCAAATCCTCTTTTTAGTCTTGGTGAGTCTGTGTGAATTGTCTCCTGTTCTTAGCTGAGAGGTGTGACACTCGGTGTGGTCTTCTGCTGCTCTACTCCATGTGTTGTGCGTTCAGAGATGCTCTTCTGTATATCTAGGTTGTAATGAGTGGTTATTTGACTTACTACTGCCTTCCTATCAGCTTAGAGCAGTCTGACCATTCTCCTCTGGCATCAGCAGGGCTTTTTTGCCCAGAGAACTGATTTTTACTGGATTAAAAAAAAATATTTTCTGTAAACACTAGAGATGGATGTGTGTGAAAATCCCAGTAGAGCAACATTTTCTGAAATATTTGGGGCAGCTCGTCTGGCACCAACGTTCAAAGTCACTTTAATCACCTTTCTTCCTCATTCTGATGCTCGCTTTGAACTTCACTCGATTGACCTGACCATGCCTACGCACCTCAAAGTACTGACTTGGGTACAGTTATGTATCGCAAGGTTCGAGACAACTATATTTTTAAATGTTTGGTAAAAATAATGAAGTGATTTATAGTCAAATGTAAATTAGGTGAGCATTTCCTGAGGTTTTCCTCAGTCTTGACTTTTATCTAAGGAAAATTGTGATCTTTCCCAAAATCATTAGAAAGCATAAAATAGCATTAGTCATACATTAGTCATCATTATTCAAACAAATGAAATGTTTTCAGCGAACATGGTGTTTTGGTTTCATTAAAAACCACCCGTGGGTGCTCTGCCGGCCTCGGCTGTTAAGCTAAAGCCTGTGAACCACAATGTCCCTTGTTCAAGTACGTCATTTCTTATCTTTTATGCTCCTTAATTTCACCAATCTTCAAATAAGCACCTAAAATGCTTGAAAACAGTTTCACAATATGTTGATAAAAGAAATGTAAAAACGGCACAGAAGAAACTGAATGGTGAAAAATGTGAGTATGTAAATGCAATTTCTGGAAGACTTGGTTGGACCTCCAGCTTATTCCTCCTCTTCACCCCAGCTGATCAGTGATCAGTGGATGGATCACTCTATGGATGGATTATTGTTTTGCATGATTTTAAAAGGTCATTTGTTGAAGTTTGATATTTTTATTGCTTTTTTCCTTGAAGTATGAATTAGACGCATTAAATTCTGCTTTCTCGCTTTCATAATGCTGCGAATCATAATAATAAAACTGTATCAAAATTAACTTTGAAGAAATACGTCTGACTGCAAGGGGTGCATGGATTCTGTCTGAAAGTGTAATTGGCACAGCTGTAAAATTGCTTCTGCCGCATCATTGCCCTCCTGGAAATGAACACAGTCACGGTCTTTAGATGTGGTGGGGATCAAAGACAGATACACATTTATGAATATTATGTAGATTTATGAAAATTTAATTAATAAAGAGTAATTGACCAAAAAGTCAAAGTCAGCTGAGTCCTTAATAACACATTAAATCAAGTAATTAAGGAAGGCAGTAGCCTTAAAATCCATTAAATAGACTGACATGTAGAGAGACAGATGCAAGCAGGATTAGGGGTGAAAAGTTAGTAACCTGCAGAAGCCTGGAAATTCAAGCGTTCACCGGTAATGCCGACATTATCCAGGTCCTTTTAGCACTAAGCCTCAACTCCAGTAAAAGTGTCTGCTGGACTTCAAACAACATTCTGGCTGCTGTAATTAGTGAGATTGCAGGGGATTCACATAAGTAGGCCAACTTTTTAAAGTCTCCTGTCGTCTCCTTTCCAGTGGACGGAGCGATCCACCGCGCTGCTGGTCCCATGCTAAAAAAGGAGTGTGCTTCGCTCAACGGCTGTAAGACAGGAGAGGCCAAGATTACCTGCGGCTACGGCCTTCCTGCAAAGTGTGAGTATAAAGTGTTTGTGTAACTTCCAGCAGCTCCGGTGAGGTTGCTTCCATGTGTTTCTGCTGGACTGCTTCCAGGTGTGAATGTGTGGGAAAGTGTAACAGGGATGCAGGGCAATGTGGAAAAAGAACCGCACTGTTGAGTCTCCCTAGAAAAATGAAGGTTAAACTGTTTCATGAATTTGAAAAAAAGGCTTTTAATAAGGAATTGGTGCTGTCTTAGTATCAACAATTTCCTCTTTTAACAAATTCGCTTAAATAACTTATGCATTTTTTTCTCTCAGAGAGGCCTTAAAGTAGCTCAGTTTCCCCTCTTTACCTCAAACCCGAGCAGCAGCACAAACTCAGATGTATCCAGAGTAATATCACTCACTGCGTTCCATTTATAGCAGAGTAAATGGCACTCAATTATTAAGTGGCACTCCACTGCTGCTTGTGTAATGTGATGAAACTGTAGGGTCAACATGACAGGAGGCACTTTTCTAGGTGTTTTCCTCCAGCATTCTTCATATCTACAAGACATTTGATTAAGTAGGAGATCAGAACTCTGCATCTACATAAATCACAGAAGCTGACAGTCACTTTATGTTATTTTAGTCATTTAATTTTATTTTAATAACCCTGGAAACCACAATTATTGGGACATAAATAAGCCTCTAACTATAATATATTTATTAGTGTTATTTTTTGCTATAAAAATACTGGATTCAAGTTTGGAGTCAGTCCTAATTTCTTTATATTTTAAGCAAACCTTTATGGGAATGCAGTATATAAGGCAAAAATCTGAGTTTCTAATTTCTAACAAGCTTGAAAGTCAATAGCTTTTACAACCAACTTTATTCATCAACACAGCCTGAACTGTCTTAGACTACTTTTTTTGGATATCTTGAAGTACGGTACTGTGCAAAAGTCTTGAGCCACCCCTCATTTCTTTATATTTGCTTCCAAGGAGCCAGACTTTCCCTGTTTCTCTGGGCTTTCTGAAGTTCTTTCACTTTCATTTTCACTTTTTGGTTAGCCAAATTGACCCACAAACCATTCAAGCATAAAAAAGGATTACCTATCTTACGTGTTGTCTACATATGGCAGACCATTTTAAATTGTATCTTTAGGCACTTTGTTACAAGCAGCCTGTCAAAAAAAGCATAATTTGTTCCCATTTCTTTAGTTGAATTTGAAGAATAATGCAGACCATAAAACAGTTTGACAGACATAAAATAATGTTTTTGCACCAACAAGGTGATTCCCAAGAGCTATTAACTGAAAACGTGGCATATCTCAGCATGTGTCCTTAAAAAATGAGGAAAAATGGACAAGTGGAGGACAAAAGAAGAAGTGTCAGGTCTAAATAAAATATCCACAGCAGATGAAAAGTATCTGAAAGTCATGTCCTTAAGAAAGCAAAGTCCTGACACAGGACCTGAGAGACGCATCTGGCCTTCAGCTGATGTGTCTACTGAGGTCTTATTGAGATGAAATTATTAGCATAACAGAGAAGACAATAAGAAAATAGACATATCTTGCTAAATTAAAGATCATTTTATGGAAGTTTTGACTAAAAAATATAGAAAAAGTTTGTTGATCGGTGGTCAACCACATCTTCAAACATATAGAGATAGAGAGATATATACTATACTTTACACGTTTCAGGCTGCTGCGTGCATTTAGATATAACCACATACTGCACAATAAACACATGAAATATTACATTTTGTTTCACAAGAGAAAATTTCTTGGCACAGATCAATTTACATGCATACACAGTGCATCATTACCAAGAGGACCAGTCACAGTTGCTGTAGCTCGTATCTTTCTGTTGTCTGGTTGCATTTCTGCGAGGCAGAGCAGGGTAATTTGATATAGAGTTATTGGCTCGCTGAAAAACCCAGGCGATTCAGGTGATCTCCAATAATCTCTCTCTAATAATCTTGCCTGATCAAATCACAGCCCTTGAATGTTAAAAATGGCAAAAAACTTGATGGATTATTTCTCGGTTTAGTGCACGTTTAGTGTGTTAGCGTTGCTCAGCTAATAATTGGGCTTTTTGCCTCAAAGCCAAACATATTTACCTTCTTCTAGCTTTAGATCTGAGTGTTTTTGGGCTGCTTTGTTCTCCGTTAAGACGCTGCGCTTGAAGCACAAATGCCGAGAGGTTTAGCGGCCACTATGGACAAACATTCATTTAGTTGTTTTGTAGTTACATAATTGATTGGTTGGCTCAACTGGTCTTTTTAGAGTCCTACCTCTCTACCAGTCTTGCATCTTTATCAGCTCAGCTGCTTGAAACACCAAAAAACCACAAGTGAAACTCAGATTGGCAACTAATTGGCTAATATCAGCTCTGCGTGGGACTATAGCGCTAAAGGTTTATGCAAAAGGTGACAAAACCTAAAAGGGAAAAAAGTGTGGCAAAGAGAGGTAACTGTAATACCTTAATTATTCTAAATGGGATATTTTAAAGGAGAACTCCGCTGATTTTTATCACAGTCTGTTCACAGCTTTGGGGGACTACTGCTAAATATGGAGAGAAAGTTGGATAAATCTGTTTGTGGCTCAGGAGTGAGCTGAGGAAAATCTGATAAACTGTCTTATAGTGATGACATCACTTGAGGCAATTTAGATTGAGGTAGGGGGGAAAAATGAAAGACATCTGGGGGTGTGGAGCTGGAAAAGGAGCATGACACCAATAGGTATGGAAATAATGCAGTAGCCAAGCTTTGAGCATTATAACGGCCACCCAGGTGTGAGTGTGCGTCGGTGTGTTTTTTCTGAGTGAGATTAAAGCAGCACTGAGGCTGTGTGATATCAGCTTCTGGTTCTACTGAGAGTTTAAGTTCACAGTGGCAGAGAAAAGGAAAGAAGAGAGGGGAAAAAAGGAGAAGAAGCGCTGATAAAGGCGAGCTCAAGGCAGAATGGAGCGCAGGAGTAGGAAAGATAGATAAGGAAAGAGTTGGAGAGAGGAAGAAATAAATGAAGCGGCATAGAGGAGAGATGTGAGAGGAGCTGAAGACTGAAGGGAATTAGGGGGAGATGAGTTCTTACATTGTCTGTTCTCCTTTGTTGGTTCACTTGTTTAACTTTGAGGATGTTAGCTGTCATTTTTGTGTGCGTGTTAGCGGATGCTTGGCTGCTTGTCACTGGGTTTTTTATGAGTGCATATTTATGTGCAATTGTGTGCATTTGTTTTGCCCTCCTGTACTCAGTCATACAGCCTTTTTCACAGGCTGCGTTCGCTCATGTATTGGTGGATACGCTGTGCAAGTGCAGTATATCCTTGCATGCGGTGGGGTCTGCCTGTCAGGTCCTATCAGTCTGGTACCTGTAACTCTGTCAGCATGAGATCTGTGTGACTGACAACTTTCTGACTCACTGACTGACTGACTAACCATGTGTGGGTGTGTGCACATCCACACACACACCTTCTCGGTGTTGCACTTATGTGTGCGTGGCCATTACCCAGCATGTGGTAAGGAGGCTGGTTCTCCCCTCCCAGACAAAATATTAAGTCCTGAGAATAATTCAACGTGCGTCTGCTCCAATGCTTAAACACTCACAACAGGGCTTGATTACCTCTCAGCAGGAGGGAGAGAGAGTCAAGACAGCAACAACAGAGGGAAAGCAAAGGAGGGATGACAAAGCAGGCAGAGGACTGCGTGAAGGCAGAGGAACAGCTGAAGAGAGAGAAATGAAAATGAAACTCGACAGGAGAGAGGCAGAAAGGTTGAGAGATGGGCTCAGTCTCAAAGGCAGCACTTTGATCTTGATTTGTATGGGCTTGCCACCAGATGTGGGATTTCAAGAGCATCTGACTCACAAGTTGCCAAATGGTCCAGAAGACCTGCTGTCAGCCCTCTATGCAGAGTGTCCATCGATGATCCCACAGCCACTTAGCCATCAGCATCCTGGTATCGTAACCTAGCAACACCTAGAGTGCACGCCACACTACTGCTGCTGTTTAGCAACAGTTGCGTGCAATTTGGGGAAGCTGATAAATGACAGCTGGCCCAGGTCGGAGTCAAATCTCAGCCAAAATGTAAAGGCAGTTAAATCAGAAACTGTCAGCTTTGAGGCATATGAGCCACTGTAATTAGGACTCGATTAGGAGAGGAGCCTCCTGTTTGTGTGCGCTGCTCACTTGTGAGCCTGTTAGATGCTGTAAGATGCTTCTGCACATGTGTAGGTGTGTGCAAATGGGTTTTTTTCCTCTCTTTTTTTTCTTTTTCTTTTTTCTTCTATTTTTTTTTTTTTTGCAGTTGCCAGACAAGGGAGCGTGGGCCAGCGTGTTGTCTGGACGACTCATGGCCCTGAGCTCACCTGTGTACCGATAAACACAGCTGTAACCCTGCTAACTTGTTCCCCAGCCAGCTCTACTCCCACTGCTAAACACACAGAGATACAGCACTGGGGACAGAAGGTGCAGGAGGGTGGGTCAAAAGATAACACAACTGGCAACCGCATTCACTTCACCGTTAGAAAAAGCACCCCTTGGCTTTAGTGATGTCAATAAAGAGAGCTACGCCAGGCTCAGACAGCAGGGGTTTGGGGCACATTTAACCCTGATTCACTCCTGTCAACGTTTGGAGGAGAAATCTGCTCCGAGACTCACAGACACCGATGTTCAGCCCAGATTATCTGGTAAAGTGGAGGGTTTTTGCAGAACCACTCTTAAACCTCCCAAATTGCTTGCAGATTAATAAAATAAACATTTTTGACATTTGGAGTTAAGATCTGGATGATTATGAAATTACAAAACAAGACTCCAAATAAAGACAACAAGCAGCCAGCTCTACTGCCTAACAGCTTTCTGTGAATGTAATGTAGCGCAGTCTGGGCAGCAGAGTAATAAAATTTGAAAGGGGAAAAATATATAAAAATGTCAGACTGTGGAAAATCACCAAATAGTTTAATGACCCAGGCTGAAAGCAAACAGCTGTGCAGGTGAAGAGTAATATCAGCGCCTTTTACCTACCTGTAAACATCAGTCTGAGCACAGCATACTTATCTGCAGTGCCCTCTTACATTTTTCAGTTGAACTCACTTTGAGTTGTACTTCTAGATAAAATGGCAGCTTCTGTTTGTTTCCCACTCGTATCTGTTTTCAGCAGTGTTGCTGTGTTCCCAGATCTCAGTGGTAAGTGCCATGCTATCACAGCTAATACCTGACAGTCCTGTTTTCCTTTGAGATCAGTTGAAGAAGTGTAAATGTCCAATAAATAATTATTTCAGAAAACAAGCTAAAAATGTAAAACTGTATTTCTTATTTTCACTCCAGTAGGTCCAGAGCATCAAGATTATTTCAAGATGAGATGACCTGAATTTACAATTAAGGCTAAAACTATCTTGTTTATTATGGAAAGAATAAACTGTTTACTACCTGTTAAACTGTAACTGTTTAGCAGCTGTTTGGGGTCCAGCAGGCTAGAGCTAGTACCAATGTAAGGCCTCAGGTGCACAGGCTTAGAGACTACTGATCACTGGGGAAAAATGTGTCTTCTCTGACAGTGGGTGAATGTTTACTATGGCGTTATTTTTGTGCCACTATTCTGAGCGCACGTAAAAAAAAGTTTGCAGGTGCAAGTGTTGCATTTTGAGGAGAAATTTATTTTGAGCGAAGAAAAGCTAAATTTGAGTGAACAAAATTCATTGCTGCGTGCAAAAAATGTATTTCAGTGTTTGCTATTATCCATACACACACACAGTAGCAGCCCCTCTCGCTCAGTTTTTGCATTTGCACTTGCTCGCAATGTGTTGCTTGCGCTCTCAACATTTCTGCCCGTGCGCGCTCAACTCTTTCTGTACACCGTTACATTTGTGCCACAAAACCAGCCAATCACAGACTTGGATGCGAAAAAATCTGATTGGCTGTTTTCGTCTCCAATCAGCTCGAAATGACGAAATGTAATATCCCAGAATCCATTTCGTCCAGTGGCGGAGGAACACAGAGTGGCGGAGTTTGAAATATTGCTCTTTCTGGGTCACAAAATAAACTTTTCAGATATTTTCATGCGAGAATGGTGCTGTGTAAACTTCAAATATCTGCTCGATTTATCAAGACATCACATATTTGCAGAAGTGCTCTAATGTTTTCGGAGATGCCTGTTACCCACCAGCTGATCGGGTGGTCACTTGGGTTAAACCTAATATATAAGGCTGAACTGACAAAAAAATCGTCCGACTACACCACCAGGTATTATAGGAAAAATATAAAGCCTTTGAACTAAAACAAACGCTGTTGTGACAGTGATGTACACTGTCTTGTTGGTATATATGTATGATTTGTATCACCTTCATGTTTTCCTCTCACCACATATCCAAACCGATATCATGACCAGCAGCTTTTACAGCTGTGGCTCCAGCAAACATCAGCTGATACTAGAAAGCAATATTAAATTAATTCTAACAACAGCTGATCAAGCTTGAACGTGCTGCTGTTGTTTAGCGCGTCATCAGCTGGTTTCCTCTTTCCTGCGCAAAGTGGGCGATAAACAAACAAGAGAGAAGATCAGCTGATCATTGATCAGTTTCATAACTGAAGTAGCAACAGGAGAGGGAGGGGAGAGAATGAGAGAAGAACAGGCAGCTGACAGCGTAAAGACAGAATAACTCCAGCTTTGTGTCTTTTTTTCATTGTAGCTGAAGTACGGGACGAATAGCGTTCCTTTTCCCCTCAATACGGATGTATTGTAATTGGTCCAGCCCAGAGTTGATCATCACCAATTGGCTAATCCACCACCTTTCATTGTTTATACCGTCACAAAAACAAACAAACATAAAAATGAAAAATCACCATCGGTCCACTGGGCAAATGCCCGGTATGCCCAATGGCCAGTCCAGCTATGCGGTCAGCTGGTGGGTAATGGGCATCTCCGAAAACATTAGAGCACTTCTGCAAATATGTGATGCCTTGATAAATCGAGCAGATATTTGAAGTTTGAAGTTTACACAGCACCATTCTCGCATGAAAATATCTTAAAAGTTTATTTTGTTACCCAGAAAGAGCAATATTTCAAACTCCGCCACTCTGTGTTCCTCCGCCACTGCCTCGTTTGAGTTTTGGACGAAATGGATTCTGGGATATTGCATTTCGTTATTTTGAGCTGATTGGAGGCGAAAACAGCCAATCAGATTTTTTTTCATCCAAGTCTGTGATTGGCTGGTTTTGTGGCACAAATATAACGGTGTACAGAAAGAGTTGAGCGTGCATGGGCAGAAATGTTGAGAGCGCGAGCAACACGTTGAGAGCAAGCGCAAATGCAAAAACTGAGCAAGAGGGGCTGCTACTGTGTGTGTGTATGGATAATAGCAAACACTGAAATACATTTTTTGCACGCAGCAATGAGTTTTGTTCACTCAAATTTAGCATTTCTTCGCTCAAAATAAATTTCTCCTCAAAATGCAACCCTTGCACCTGCAAACTTTTTTTTACGTGCGCTCAAATTTTTTTTACGTGCGCTCAGAATAGTGGCACAAAAATAACGCCATAGTTTACTGGAGTCTGCTGGCTGTTGTCAGTAACCTCCAGTACCAGCACTAGCAGATGGTTTCAGTCACCTGTAGTTTGCAGATGTTTGCCAACTACCCACAAAGTGGAAGTAAAACTAAGAAAAGTGCGACTTTAACTAGAAATGTAGAACGTTTCCCTGAAACTAAAAGTTGCACCTTTTTGAAATGCGTGACTTTTACTTTAAAGGCAATTTTTTCCAGTATATCTCAAGCTGGTGAGTATTTGTAGACAAGTCACCATCTTCCATGCAAACATGGGCAATTTGGTAATCTGCTAGCAACCAAAGCAATCACAAGGAGGTAGATGCACCTGATTTCAACAGGTGACAGCCAGCAGTCTCCAGCAACCACTCATCAATTTAACCTATCTTCATGTGCAGAATCATTACGGGTGAAACTATATGCTTTTCTAGCTACAAGACAGACAGTGTTCAAACCTGAAGGCAGTGTAGCTCGCTGTGGCTTGGTTCTCCACCCCAAAGTGAAAGTTCAAGAGTTGCTGTTTTCATGTGCTGGAGTGTGCACTGCAAATGCACAATTGGAAACGGCCAGAATGAGAGAGCTTAAATTGGTCCAGGACTTCATAAGGAGACAACCTCAAAGGAGTTAGCTGCCAAACTGAAATCTGCTAGACCTTTAGATTTTTAAGGGTCGAGTTGTGAAACTTATTGCAACTTGTACAGGTGCAAGTACTTCCTGTGGAAACACTATTAACATACATTTGTAAATATGAGCCTCAATTTGCACCCAGTTAATCACAGAATGGTTCATTTTAAATGTAGGTCCTACACATATTTATCACATCTTTATTTTTTTCTAGATCCCAGCCCCTCCCCCCAATAACACTTTTAATGTATCCTGCACCTCAGTAAACCGTGGTAAACTTTTCAGTATTACTTGCAGATATTACTTTCTGGTGTCTCGTGTGCTAAATACAGCACAGTATATTGTCTTGTGTTTTGGGGGAAATTGGCTGAAAGTAAAAGATACTGTTTGGGGAAAGTGGGAATCGCACAGTTGGAGGTGGAAAAAGATGGAGGGAGAGCGAGATGGATCTGGAAAAGATCAGACAGAAAAAGGACTGAAGGAAATAGAGAGGCATAAAGCAAGAGAGATATCACTCTGTCAAAAACTGGCTGTTATGCACCCCTCTCTTCTCTCCCTGCCTCCCGTCTCCCAATTTCTGTTCCCTCGGTGGCCAATTACCGCTAATTAAAATCCTCACTGCAGCTCTCCCGGACTCCCCCTCTTCTCCTCTCAGACCTCCATCTTCTTGCTTCAAATGTTGCCCTGTCTGTTTCTCTTTCTTTGAAGATGCGGTGCTTCTCCCCCGTCGTGATCAACAACTTAAACACCTTGTTTCCCTGCGCTCTTCTCATCTTCTTTCTCACCTTTATACCTTTTCACCCTTCCTCTTTTCCCCCCTTTTCCTCACTCCTAAATTTGGTTCTTCTTTTTGTCCTCCCTCCGCCTTTGCTTTCTCCTCCTCATCTCACCTCCTCCTCCACTGTTCCTATCATCATCAGCAGTAAGGTTTCTTTAGTAGTGCCAAGAGACTTGACAAGGCTCTGGGCTAAAGACTGTAGCAGCCTGACTGTGATACCTTGCTAGTTGATGAGGGGTTTTTTTCGCCTCTCTTTTTTCCTTTTCCCGATAAGGTTGTCGACATCTTTGCTTCTTCCTGCCTCAGTGTCAGCAGTGCGATCCTTATAGGTGTTAAAAAGCTCCGTCAAAACTGCTGCTGCTGATGAGGAGGAACGCGATGATGATGATCACAGCAGCAGCCGCCTTGGTGTTAATTCATTCAGTTAATTCATTCGCCTTGAAGGAGAATAAGGGAAGGGAAAAAATAAGGCTCCAGTGTTGCTTGGCTCGGGGAAGGGGAGTTGGATAGTGGGAGTGAGAAGAGTAAAAAACATCTTTGCTGCTGCACTTTGATGAAGAGAATTATGTCCGCTCCTTTAAGCATCTGCATCTTGTTCCCCCCTTTTCCGTACACTCTCGTCCTCCTGTTTAGAATAACCGCCCCTCTGTCTTTTTCAGGGAAAGGTGGAAAGAGACAGGGAGAACCATAGGGCCTTTTACAAGACCTGAGCCTTCCTATTGTGCCAAAAACCCAGGCCTGGATTTAAGAGCTGTGTCTGCTTGGCTGAGCACAAACTGAGGCCGGGCACACAAAGGACCCGCTAGCCTTTTTCCTGCCTCCTGCTTTAAAGGCAGATAAAGAAAGGCGAGGGACAGATGGAGGTATGAGAAGAGGGAGCGAAAGGGGAGGGGAGGTAAAAAGATGGACGAATGGGTGGCTGTTAAGTATGAAAAGCAGACGCAGCGACTCGTGGCCTCCCAGGTAAGAATGGTGTGAGGCCACAGGAGGAGAAAAGGGGAGGGGATAGAGGCAAGAGACAAAGCCAAAAAAAGAGGAGGGTGATGGCAATAAGCAGGAAAAAAGCTGGAACGGTAGACAAAAAGAAAAGCGGGTGTCACCGGATGGCACTCAGTCAAGTTCTCTTAAGGCTTATGCCAGTGTAACGCCCACTTATGAGAGAGAGCAGACACACACACACAGTCTCCCGCTGCCTCTTTGCAGGCTGAATTTGCAAGGCGCATGCAAAATTTATTTAGCTTTTCTTCTCCCGTGTTACTCCTCGTTTCCCATCCTACCTGTCTGTGCCGTTTCATTTCATTATGTTGTTCTGTCACTTTATTATTGTTTTAGCAGAAAGATCATACGGTGTGACAGCGCCTTTATAAAAGAAGTAAAGCGGTATGTTTCATAAAAGCGCATCGGTGCCGTCTGCGGGGAGGGGAAAAGGCTCTTGTATTATAATTAGGTCAGACGGAATTGTGTTTTTACATTTTGATGAAAGTAGCTTCTTAGCATCATATTCTAATTGATCTGATAAGCGCTACAGTATTCTCGGGCGGAAAATGAGATAAAACCGCAGGAACATTGGCGCTTTGCAAGAGGAGCCGGCTGAAACCGTCTCCGACTTTGGAGACGGTTTCAGATGCAGCACTGATTAAATATTGTTCTCCTAAAGACAGCATTTGTATTTCAAACCAGTTGCATTCATAGAGAAGTGTTTTCCTTTTTTTTTACTCCACTGACCACTGTGGTTACTGGCTCCTTAACAAATAAAGATTTTACAATAAAACTATGTTAATCATCAACAGCAATGCCTGGCTCAACGACAACAATAAAAACAAATATTTCAGTTTTTTGTTTGTGTTATTCATGTCACAGTAGATGCATATGAAAAATTGATATTTAATTATTTCTTATTAGGAAAACTTCCAGTTTGAGCTACCGGCTGCATCGTGGGTGCTCATGAATGAATGGAGCCCTATGGAGCTGTAGCCCGAAACATGTGATTTTTAAAAATCTGTCCTCTAATTACCTAAACCAAGGAGGTTATGTTTTAACTAGGGTTTGCATGAGTGTCATTCTGTCTGTGAACACGGTAGCTTGAAATGTTTGAAATGAATTATGATAAAACTTTGAAAAGAATCTAAAGTTGGGCCATGTAAGCGATTCTTTAAAATTTGATTTACATCCACAAAGGTCTTCAAGGTCAACTTGATGATTTATTGATTGGAAATTGACAGGAAGCCTTAACTTAGAAACTATAAAGCCTTTTCCTCTAGTACCTACTCAGCCTGGCACGGCTTGACTTGACTCAATGCAGTTTTTAGGGGTTTTTTTCCATTAGGCAATAGTAGCAGGTACTTTTTTAGTACCTAATCGTCCGTGGTTCCAACCAATCTGAGTCTGAGCAATTTGAAAATGTAACATCAACAAGCAACAAATAAATTCATCATATTTATTACTGAACATTTAAAAAAAAAAAGTTACTAAATCCCCCCCAAAATGAATGCTACTCAAACTACAAAACCCTGCACTTTGCACTTGTTTTTACTGCCCTACAAACTTTGTAAAGAATGTATCAAAAGAACAAAGAAAACCAAACTAATAAATACAAAATACAGTACTAAAAATGAAATACTGCACAGAGGAGTAAAGATTTCATGACAAGGGTTTTAAGGACAAACACAGTTCTAGGTATTCTGGATTTCTGAGCAGCAGTCGTTAACTTAAATTCACCATTTTGCTCAGCATGCTTGAGCACAATACCAGTGTTGGTTGGCCAAGATCCTTGTTAGACCCTTAATATTGTTTTATTTCAGTTCAGATATAATTAAAGCTGTGAAGTGTGTGAAAACTGACATCAAATTTAGGCTTTTTTTGTCTAGAGGTTATCGAGTTGGTTAGCACTCTTCCTCCCTGGAGGGATGTATGATACTGACGATCCACTTCCATCTTGGCCTTTCCTGGGCTTTGTGTTGAGCCTCTCGGAAGCGGTTGGGAATAACTTTTGTCCTTTTAGATCTTCTAGGTGCTCTTTGATCAAATGGAGCCAATTTTGGCGCAGTTGGATTAGCAGGAACTGAACAGGTCAGATTAACTTTGCTTCACCTTTAGCTCATGGATATATTTGGACAAGAGAGTGCTGACTTTACCATCTAATGTTGGCCTGGCTAACATGATGCATTCATAGAGTGGCTGGCTGTATTGTACAGACACAGATACCTGCTGACTAGCACTATGTAACATATTAGTGTATCAAAGGCTTTCAGTACATTTAAACCTCTAGCGAGCTATGCGCTTTGTCAGGTAAATCCATTAAAAATATTTATAAAAAATTACTTATTTATAAGGCGTCAACATGGCAAACAAAAGTTTTGTTCTGTGACTAAAACCAGTGGAGGTGACACCTCACAGACAGACGTCTTACAGCTGAGTCGGCTCCAGCTCTGTGTTAAAGGGGCCTTTAAATGTATAACTTATTAGGGAACAAGATTAGCTATAGAGACCAAAAACTTTTTTGTACTAGGTTGTAAATATTTTATTTGTGCTGTAAAGGTGGTAGGTGTAACATGGGAGTCAGTAGTGATTGACTTACTTTTTCAACAGCGTTTAAGTGGTCACTCGAGGAGCTCCAGTTAAAGCATCGTATGGTGTAAAGACACCTAATAGATTCGGAAAAACCAGTGCACCTACCTGCTAAACAAACTAATTCCTTTGTGAGGAAAACACTGAAAATCGGTTTGAGATTTAATGAACTGTTTCCTCACGCATTTCTGTAAGAAAGGGGAGGAGGGAAGGGATAAGACGAGAGAGCTCTGGATATCTAGTGAAGCTGCATACTGACTATACAGTATATTACTTGACAACTGGCTACAACCGTTGCACAGAATAGCTTTTTTATTGTCTGATATAGGATGTTGCTCAGAGTCTTTGTAAGTAATCTCTGCTGGGTAGAAATCAAAGAGCTGCACATCTGTTTAACAGTGGGTTGCGATTCCCCTCTTTGTGTGGGAGAGTAACCTAAGACCCACCGAAGCAAACACACAATACGTCACTGAAATGCGTAGCCACGGGGTAATGACAGCCATTAATTCACATTGCATGCCTAACATTCATCTGCAGGCAGTGTTAAATTTCTTCTTTACATATCATAAACTAACGTGTTACACGCTCAGTGTGTGTGCATGTTCTTGTAATGACAGTTTAGACAAATTTAACCTCTAGCAAGATGATAAAATGCGGCTGTTACATCCATTTTTTCGCACTGTGTGCAGACGCTACAGCGACGGCTGATGTTGGGTAGACGGGAAAAATGTTTGTGCAAAATCAGCAAGTTTCTCCCTCATTAATCAACAGAGCCAAACTGAAAAAACACAAAAAAGCAAAACTTATCTGATGAGGTGGGAGTAATTTGATTGCATCTACTCATTATTCCGAATAAAATCTAGTCTTTACTGTTACTGTAGCAACTGTGCATAATTACTTTCAGACTATATCTGAGCATACAGTAAATCACAGCTCATGATTATGTTTTGACTGTAACTTGGATCTAAACCGAGGTGGCTGTATGATTGTTTTTTATTCTGTGATCTGGAAAAAAGTTGGGGATGGATTCACATTAAAAAATTTTATCACACGTGGGAACTGCACCAACTACCAGTGAATTTATACTTCTGTAATAAATCAGTGTTTCAGGTACATTGTAACCACAGATCTTTCTGAAGCAACCTACGCTGTGACCTGGCATGCTCCTCTCTAGAAATATAAACAACCGTTGCTATTGACGCAGCCTGCACAGATATAAATGTTGACCCTGGCGTAGGATCTTCATAGATTTACTGCAGAAGTATAAATTAAGTGTTAGAAGTGATTAACTTTTGAAGTCATTCTGGATATTTATTCTGATCAACGAAGGATTCTCTGCTATTCTGAAGGTAAATTGGACATTTCTCATCATATTTTCTAAAAATATATATCAGTCTGGAGAAAGGAAAATTTGGAGACATTTTAATGTTCTCAAAAAATATATCCTTCTGGATCCAGGAACTCTATACATGGAGGATGTGGGGAGGATTTTTTTTTAGCCTTGGCAGAGGAATGCTGTCTCAGACTGCTCTTCTTATTGTTGCTACCATGCATGTTATGCTCAGTTCACTGAAGAAAATAACTGTTTATTCAGTAGTGCAGTTCAATAATAGAGATAATTTCGCTGTTGCACAAAAGCATGCGAACACTGCTGTTGTTCTAGAGCTGTTTTTTTATATTTTATCTCTATCATTTTAGTATTCTTTAAAAGTCTTAAAACCGCCTCAGACTTCCTTGTTAGGTTTAAGGTGAGACAGGGTTATATCCTCCTTTCTCCTCTCCATTGATTGGATCAGGTCTCCAAAGCACAGCACATAAACTAAAAGGCAATCAGTGGATCTTTTTCAGGCAGCTTGGAGTTTTTGCGATCATCCTTTCTACCAGCTAGAAAACATTTGAGACATGACAGACAAGCTTGATATGTTTGTTAAGAAAACGGGTCTGAACATCAACACCTCCTATGCTCGAGTGACGTGTGTTGATATACAGCACTCATGGCACCAGTCTGAATAACAGGTGAGGGGCTTCAGTGTGTAGAAAACCTAATTACACAGCTTTATCAGCAAGTGCAGCTGGAGAGGAAGAAACTGCATCCCAAAGAGTGTGTTAAGATGGACAACCTGGAAACCTGGAAGCACAAAAGTGACGTGTGAAGGATGAGTTGGCAAAGATGAGGCCCAACGTGTTGCCAAGAAATGGCACAGGAACCTCAAATTGGCCATTAAATCCTCAAGGGACAAATAGGATTAAGTAATTGGATAAAGTCACATGAAAAATAAGGTTTTCACAGTCCTGTGAAAACGTACGTAGAACTTCTAATTCAGTAGCTTATAAATGCCTCCTGCAGTAACTTAAGAAAATCGTTTTATGATTTTTATCAGTATTTTGCATTATGAAGGGATTTTTTTTCCACTCTTCTTTACAAGGTTGTTTCATTTCATTGAGGTTTGCAGCTGTGCCATGTATCATTGTCCCACTGCATGAACCAGTTTCAGCCGAGATTTAGCTGTTAACAAATAGCCTCCTGTGACCGCAAAACAAGCCCAAATATGCAGAGTTTAGCTTTTGCCAAAGGTAGTGCTACGCATTATGTCCAGAGATCTCCACCTTGGTCTTGTCTTCTTCTTAAGATGCAGCTTTGCAAACCCAAGCTGTGCTGCCATGCACATTTTAGAGAGAAGAGGTTTTATCCTGACATCCCTTCCAAACAAACCAATCTTGTTCAGTCTCTTTCTGATTGTACTGTCATTGAGTTAAACATTGAACATACCAACTGAAGTTTGGAGAGTCTGAGATGTAGCTTTTGGATTTTTTTTTTTTTCCTCTTTGTTGCATCATCTAAACTTGAATTTGTTGGGATGTCCACTGCTGGGAAGATTGACCACTGTCTTGAATGTTTTCCGATAGTGAAAAATCGTTCTCACTGTAGAATGATGGACACCCTTTTGAGCAACAACTGCTTGCCAAAAACTGCCAAAACCTCTGCTTTTATGGAGATGGGTACACTTGCTGATGATCAGTTAATCAAGTGCAGTTGATTAACAGTAGCTGGCTGCTGCTTAACCTTTTACTTTGTATGAGAGCAGTAAAGATGTACTCAGTGTTTCATAAGTGGTAGACAAACACCATATTTGTAGTCTTAACCATCACATGACTCCCGTGCACAGCTAGTTCCCATGACGTGTCATGTTAATGTTCGTCTTTGAATGGATACAATGTTTTATTTTCCACATTCTTTTGAGTTGTTCAGACGTGCCCGTTTTTAAATTAACAGACAGAGGATTCGAAATCCCTCATCTGTTAGCCAAACTAAATGCACTCACAGAAGGCGATTGTGTATGGTTCTGAATGTTAAATACACGCACACTCTCTTACTGTCAGTCACACACACTTTCAGAAGACATATCCAATTTGTCTTTTTAACACTGCTCCTCACATGCGCACTCACATACGCTCCATAACGCACTATCCACCACACTCTTTCCTTCAAACATAAATCCCTCGCACATCCTAACATGCTTCGCTAGCTTTCCATCTCCACACTGAGTCCCCGCCACCACCACCTCCTCCTCCGCTTCTCTCCCTACCATCTCCTCCACTCTGTGTTTCAGGGTAATGTGAGCCAGCAGCCGTAACACTGGGGTGGGGAGTGTGGGGATGTTGATGTATGGTGGAACTAAAGCAACCCTGCCGATCGATAATGTAAACAGGAGCGAAGAGAGGCGGTAAATAAGGCCAACTCCTGACAGAACTGTCTACCTCAGGTGACGGAGAGAGTGAGCCAAACAAGGGGAGAAAGAGAGAGAGATTGGGAGCAGGGAAGAGGTTGTGAAGGGGAATATCTAATACAGGAACATGGGGACAGACAAGGATGTAGGGCTAAAGAGGATAATGGAGGGATGAGGAAAGGGTGGAACAAATGGGGCAAGAAAAGCGAGGCATGGGAGGGATGAAGGGACTGATAAATATGAAAAAAAGAGAGGTGGAGAAAGACAGGAGCTGATGGAGGCACGGAGGAGCAAGTAGAGGTTGAGTGGATGAGGTAATGGCAAAAGAGGGAGGGGAGGACAAAAGAGGAAAGTGAAGCAGAAAGATGGAAGCGAGGAAGAACGGATGGAAGCGAAAATGGGGAAAGGAGGGGGAGTGGAAGAGACGACTGTTTCAGCAATGAGGATAAACGGCCACAGCAATTATAGATTACAATTCAATTTTAGCAAAAAAAACAGCGGCCATATCTGTTTGCAAGTGTGTGGTAGCAGTGACATTTAGCTGATGACATGCAGATGGATGACCAGAAAGTGACCTACTGTTGAACCAAATCAGGGCGACACGTACAGTACGACGACAACAAACACACACATGCACACACACAGGGCTGATTTGTGATCCTAGTCACTGCTGGGGGCTCCGTTGATGCATTGGCGTGGCTGAACAATTCTTTGAGAATACCACGCACTCACTGCGTGCCACTACGGGACTAGTGGGTAAACACACGCTCACGACAACGTAAACAATCACACAGCCCGTGCACAAACACGCGTGGAGAACAAATGTGTGCCGGACTGTTTTATTATGTTTGCACTGTACCCCATTGTGTTTGTCGTTTTATTTCCTATCCTGCGTGTTTAGTAATTAAACATCGGTGTCTGTGAGTGTTTCAGCTCCTGTTCATTTTAACCACTTTGCACTTAATGATCAGTCGCTGCTGGTATTTAAAGAATTATCTGCAGCTTTCTCAAACACTATAAATTGCCCGCCAAGTGATGATTCACAGTGGTGATTCATCATATAGCCAATTCTTGGGAGCTCTTGAATTTGCAGTTTTAATGACGTGCCATTTCTCACATCCATACATAAAACTGGGTTTTCTGGAGCTTATCTGGGTGTTTAACATACGGCATTTGGTTACATAGCATTTTTGTTGTAATGTTTTAAACAGTGCAACAAAATAACATCACATTGGTTTAAGTTTCAAGATATTTTAATAAAAGCTAACCTCCGATTAGGTTATTTCTTCCTGGATTTCTGAATATAAACACTCTGTCCCCATTCATTTTTTTTTCTTTACCTGGAAATAGAAAAGGCCATGAAGAGCACTGAAAGTAATCAATAAAGTAATTCTAAAATTAATTCTAGTCTATACTGGGAGCTGGTGAAAAGAGGCTAAAGCGGGGCTGATGGAGCAGTGTCTGTGATGAGCTCAGAATTCAGATGAATTTTTACATCAGACTTTTACTGAGGAAAAACTGAGGTAAGGCTTGTAAAAAGCATGATGAACATCAAGTAAAGCTGATTATTGACTTTCAGCCAAGTGAAATGTGATGATTTGATCTCATCTTATTATTCTTCCTGTTTGTGTTGTTTGAGCTAATAATTTTATGAAGGCTGTGATTAACAACTGTTGTATTTTTAGAGCTTAAGCGGGAAATTGTTTTTTTTGTGTGTGTTTGTTGTTTATCAAAGATAATCATTTTATTATTTAATTCAATTATTAAGTATCAAAAATTCAGTTTTTTAGCCCCTGAGCCTCTGTTTGAATGTTTTCTGCTTTTCTTGGCTTTTTGGGTTTAAAAATAAATATCATCTTGGGCCTTGGGAAATTAAAAGAGACATTTTTGATTATTTTATTTTTCTGATCTAATGACTCAAATCATGGATAACAAATAGGTTGACACATTAATGCAGTGCTTAACCACACACTGTTTTTAGCATCGGTTGGATTATTTGTGATTTTCCACGCCTGTGTCGTATCATCATGCTTGTCAATTTAGCTGACACTTTGCCACGACATCAGTGTTTACTGTATTTACAGCTTAATAAGCTGACTCCTGGCCACTTTATTAGGTACAATTTGCTATTGCTGAGTTCGAACCGCCTTAATTCTTCTTCACACAGATTCAACAAGGTGCTGGAAACATTCCTGAGAGGTTCACATTGATGTGAAAACGTCACACAGTTGTTGCAGATTTGTCTGCAGCACATCCATGATGTGACTCTCCCGTTCCACCACAAAGGTGGTCTATGGGATGGAGGTGTGGTGACTGTGAAGGTCATTTGAGTACAGTGAACTCATTGTCATGTCTAAAAACTGGTCTGAGGTTTGTTTGAGACTTTGAGATGATTTGATGTTTATGCCATGGTGTGTATCCAGCTGGAAGCAACTGTCTGTAGATGGGCTGGGACTTATATCGTGTCTTTCTACTCAGTTGAGCACTCAAAGCACTTTCTGCTCCTTTCCAACTCTCATTCACTCAATCACACACACATTTATACAACACTTTTATCTATCCCTGAGCACTTTCTAACATTCACACACACTCACACTCCGATGAATGCATCAGGAGAAACTTGGGATTCAGTATCTTTGCATATGGACTCTATCGATCTAATTGGTAGACGACCCGCCCTTTCTTGTGAACACTATGATCATAAAGGGATCAACTACACAATTCAGGTAGACTGTGGTGTTCAAATGTTGCACAGCTGGTATTTGGTTGCCATGAAAAAATATCCCCCTTCCATAACACCCCCACCACCAGCCTATACCATTGATACAAGGAAGGATGGATCCATGTTTTCATGGATTCAAATTCTGCCACAGAAATTTAGACTCATCACACCAGAAAATTTTGGTGACCCTGCCTGAGTTGTAGCCACAGTTTTCTGTTCATAGCTAAGAGGAGTGGCCCCGGATGTGGTTTTCCTGCTGCTGTGGCCCGTCTGCTTTGATGTGTTGTGCATTTCAGAGATGCTCTTCTGCATGCATTTGTTGTAACAAGTGGGTATTTGAGTTACTGTTACCTTCCTATCAACCCAAAACAGTCAGGCCATTCTTATCGGACCTCGGATATTTTCTCTTTGTCGCACCAACCTCAGTAAACACTAGAGATGGTTGAGTGAGAAAATCCCAGCAGTAGTTTCTAAAATACTCAGACCAGCATGTCTGTCATGGTCACAGTGACCCGAATCACCTTTTTTCCTCATCCTGATGCCCAGTTTAAACTTGAGCCTAAATGCGTTGAGTTGGTGCCGTGTGATTGGCTGATTCAGTAGATAATGCACTAACAAATAGTCGAACAGGTGCATCTAACAATGTAGCCAGTGAGTATACAGTACAGCATATGATCACAATAATGTGACTGTTCTAATATTAATGTTTATTATTATATTAACCATTAACTGTTAACTTTAATCAGTATCAGTGTCTAAGTAAGTCAAGCCCCTTGTCCTTCTCCTGGGAGTCTTTTTTTAAACTTTGAGATGTTGTTCAGTTCAGTTCAGTATATTGATGACTGCTTTGCTTTGTCATGCGTCACTGCAAGTGACACTTCTTTTTAAGAGGCTGACTCGCTTTCAAATAACCTGTGGATTACCGAAATTAAATTTGAGATTTTTTCCTGGGTTTTCTATCGATAGGCTGGTGAAGACATAATGTAGAAGAAGTATAGCAGAGTCCACAGAGCATAGTGTTGTTGCTGGCTGATATTGTGGTACTTAACAGCTAATGGGCCTGCAGCCGGTGCTTATTGAAAATACTGCAAACAGTGACTGGCGGGGGATTAACTCTGGAATGAGCTTCAGCATCGTCTCTGAGCTGAGATTTGGAGCAAATGTGGACTGAGAGGAAAGATGGGCGGGAGATGTGCAATCATCAGGGTTATCAAGTGTAATCCTCCCTTTGCAGATTACAGATGTTTGTATGAATTAGCCCCACGCCACCTCTTGAAGGATCATTGCTGCCGAGAAGCTGCGGTAATGATTTGTCACTCGCACAAACACACAAAACATTAACACTCGAGCTCTTGCTCTTAAACAAAAGCCTAATGTTGCATTAATGCACCCTAAAAACCCAATGAGCCGTAGCTCGAGCTGTTAGTGTCCAGAAGCCAACATTAAAGTGTTTCTGTTGCTGGTGTATTTAATAACCACCTTAAATTTCAAGCAATATGTTGAAAGTGATGCACAGTGGTGCCTGAAAGTTTGACAGCTGTTCAAATAAAAGAATTAAATGATTAAAAGAAATGAAATGTTACACTTAAGAGAGGAGAAACGTATCCATTGATAAAAATGATGCAGTATAACATACCTGCGACAGGGAAAAAGTATAGCAACCTTTCCTGTGACCTCCTTGTGCAACAATAACCCCAATCAGACATTTCTGGTTACTGTTGATCAGTCCTGCACACCGGTTTGGAGAAATTAAGGGCCATTGTTTGATATAAACAGCTTCATCTATGAGCCGTTTCCTCACTTGAAGTGATCCTTCCACACCATTTCTGTTGAGTGAAGATGAGGGCTTGAACTCTGCCTTTCCAAAAGTTTATCGTCGTTCTTCTCTAACCGTTCTTTGATAAAAATGAGGGCTGTCATCTTGGTGCACAACTCACTTTGTTTTGAGGTTGAGGGCACAGAAAGATATCATGATGGCGTCCTTTAAGACTGGTTGGCGAGATTATCTTACTGGGTCCAGTTCTTATGCTGGAGAGGAGCATTTTCATTTTTAAACATAACACTAATTTTAATTCTCTGAGCCTGGTTGTGCCGGAGGATCCTTCCTGTTAGAAGGGAGTTTTTCTTTCCCACTGTCACCAAATCGTCATCTGATTGTTGGGGTTTTCTCTGTTTTCTCTGCATTATTATAAGGTCTTTACCATACGATATAAAGTTCCTTGAGGCAACTGTTGTTGTGATTTGGTGCTATATAAATAAAATTGAACTGAACTGAAGATGTATGCTGTACAGTCATTCCACTTCAAAGAAAGAGGAAAGAAAGAACACTTCAAATAAATAATTAAAAGGCAGAAATGACCATTAACATGTATAAACATTTCGGACCACAACTGTACATCCATCTTTTATACTATCCCTGATTCACACACCTGTCTTGGTTGTTTTAGTGGAGCACAAAATGGTTTTGTAGCGGTTTCCAACCTGATGAGCATCAATAACTCTTTTTCCAAAATCCCCAGAACTCTAATTTTTCATGTCACCATAAATCTCCACTAATGTGTCACCTTCAAATTTACTGCTAAACTTGTGGGCAAAAGTACTTGATCCTCTAACAGCTTTAATATTGGCACATTTTCCTCAGTAAATAAATCACTGAGTATTTTATGCTTTTCCTCAGTTGTTTAGTTGGGTTTTCTTTAATTCTATTTTTAGGACCTTTGTCCTTTGGTTTATAAAGAAATTTAGAGAAACATAAAGGCTTGAGAAACTTTGAAGTAGCACTGTAGCTTAATCCTTTGATAATCTATGCAATAGGAGAATATTGGTTTATAATAGCCATGGTAATACATAAACAGGCTTTGATTGGAGCACTTATTATTCCTTCTGTGTGGGTTCATGCACTCAGACTAAGTGATTTCTCAGGGACTGCACTCTGCTTCATTAGTGAGCAGTTTGTTGAAGGACTGTCACGTTACTCAGACAACTCTCTTTCATTCTAGATCTGTGGAGTCCACTGCAAGCAGGACTCTCATATCAGGCTGTGGTACAGACTTTCATCCACACGCTTCTGGTCTTAGGGGTACACGGAGGCATCACAGCATTCAGTTTTTCATAAGTTGCCATAGCAGTAAAGCTCTTCGTCTTCAGCTTAATGATTGCAGGAGGAGTGTAGACTGCTGAAACAGCTGCTCAGTTCACATGAGCATGAAAAGGCACATGTTTGAAATGTTGCCTTTCAGGTAGAAAAAAAAAGACACACAGCAAATCAAAACAGTGACAAAACCTTCACATACAACAGTGAACATATTCACACTACTTGCCTAGAACTGAAAATCAATCTTGCTATAATCAACACTTCATCAAATAAAGCCTGGTTAATATAAAAGGGGCTCAATTGGCATTTTAGCCTCTTTTAGCTCATTGTCTTGGCTTTGAGTTACAGCTTTACTGTTATGCCCCACTTTGACCATTTATATAGTGCCATTTTCAGCTAACACTAAAGGCTGTTGAGAAAGCATGCTGTAATATATCTGTCATGCTTTAAACATTGGAGTTGAGCTCTTCAACATAGGGAGTACTTAGCAGCTAAAGAACCACATATTTCCCCCAGGAAATGATAAAGACCTTAACGGAGCTAAAAGGAGAGCGAATGCTTTGTAAAGAGGTAACTTTTTTTTCTAACACATGCAGCTTGTTAGAAATCTGATCCATACCAGGTTCTGAAATTATTTAAATACAAACTCAGATGAACAACAACACGTGGAATAGTGTAAGTAAAATGAGTAGGCAGTGTGTAATAAACTAAGTACATCTCAAAATTCAGTAGCTTGTAGAAACACCTATAGCATCAATAATTTAAACTTATCATAACTTTATCAGTTTCTTACATTGTTGTGGAGGAATTCTACAACGTTGCTTCAGCTCATTGAGGTTAGAAGGCATTTGTTTATACATTGTCTAACCTTGGGGTGAAATTGTTGGACGTCCAAATTCAAGCTGTCTTGAATTTGTTCCACCTGTAAATAATGGTTCTGTCGAATGATGGACTTCAGTTTGTTTTTTGTTTTTTAATGGCCTTTAACCCTTCCCAGATTGACGGGGAGCAATGAATTCTTCTCCAAACATCATTCCGATGTCTTTCCTTTTTGGCATTGTTGTAATGCGTATCTTAATGTTCCAGACAAGCAAACTGCCAAAACATCTGCTTTTATAGAGGTGCTCACACTCGATGATGATAATCAAGTGCATTTGATTATCAATACCTGTTTGTTTCTTAATCTCTTCATTCCTATTTTCCCCATTTTTCTGTATGATACATGACTGTCATTGAAGTTCGTCTGAGGTTATATTTACCTGATTTTAAGAACTGCAGAGGGCCAGAAGATGTTCTGATAACAGGCGATATTTTATCAGTGCCATTTTTATACCTTGTTGCTCTTCCTCCAAATGGAGAATAGTTAATGCAGCTGTGTCAAATTAAAACTTAAGGGGTAAATAATTAAATAAGAATGACATGTAAATACATGTTAATATCTGATAATGGAAATATAAAATTTCATTTTTTTAAATTAATGTAATTATGAAATATATTTGTGATGGTTTATTTAAACTGTAGATTATTAGCTGGCTCTATTGTAGGGTCATTATAAAGCGCCTTGACCTTACTGTTGGTGTTAAATTGAACTGTATTAAAATTCAGGGTTTTTTTTTCCTTAAATAGCATTTTAAATTCCATTTTAGCTACTTTTACTTCCTAAAAATATATATTTTACATTTTCTGGATTTAGTTATGTGATTTCTACATGTTTAGTTTTTTACATGATATAAAATAATAATAAGCACTAGCGTAGTTCACAAACTTCACTGCACTAGTCTTTGTAGGCCCCTTAATGCTCTCCAGATATGTGAAAATAAAAAATGTTTTCTGTCTTTGTACCATGAAAAACAACCCAAGAAATGTTTTAAACCTTTACATAACATTTTTTAAAAGGAAAAACACGGTAATAGAACAAAATTACAAGTAGTACGTCTTGTACAGAAAGAAAAAAGTTTGTTTATTCTTTGATTTCAGTCAGTAGATCAAAACTCCCACTTTCTGACCTGTATGATGAAGTACAAAGATGCTGTCTTTACTTCAAGGCCTGAAATCTGACAAATTCGTGCCATGCTGCTTCTAATCTGCCCTGCACCCAGCCAATCAGTCACTCTGCCTGCCACAATACTTTTGCATATCACAGTGTGATGTCACACATTTCAGTTCATGCATTTGCACTGAGAAGCATTCAAATGAGTGGCAAAAGGGTGTTTTTACACCGCACCCCATTTAATAAACCTTCAGGCTTCAGAATGTTTGCATCTTAAAAAAGTGGTATGAGATTCAAATCAGCTTGCATCTCTTTCCCAGCAGTTTCCTTCTTTCTGGAAGGCTGAGCTCCGTTCCTCTGCCTGGGAATAATGAACAGATCCTGCATTACTAACCAATCCTTCACTGATGTTGGTTAGCTGTCGATGGATACAGCTACAACCATTTCTAACCACAAATAAGCCTGTAGAGGGCATCGGGGAAATGGGTAGAAGAGCACATTTCATTCTTCTGTTATGAATTTCTGCTTCTGAAAAAAGATCACGAGATCATATTTCAAAAAGTCACAAACACTGTGTTAAATTGTTCTGCCTAATGGCCTCCAATCCTCAGAGGGTCCGATTAAAGAGGTTCTGCAGGGCTTCCTCTGTGCTCTGCAATCTGTGGCTTGTTCGTGTGAGTGACTGAAGCAGCATTAATGTCCATATTAAGTCGATTAATGATTAGACTCATTTTGTTTTTAATCATGAAAAGAAAAGTCCAGCACACAGGAGTGAGTTGATTTTGGTTTTGTTCTCGTTTTTTACGTTTTGTTCAAGTTTTCAGTGCCCGATGAATGAATCCAGAAATAAATCATAGAAACGGCCTCTGTCTACAACTCTTTGAGAATATAATTGATCTTGTTACAGTTTTCTTTTCATTGCAATGAGAGGACTAGCCAAGTCTACCAATTCTACGCGCTTTTTATTCTCCCTTTTTGACAAATGTGAACAAATCCAGGCTCAAGAAACCAGTCAGGTTCTCTATTTGGGGTCTCCGAGGCAACTATAGGTGTGCCATTGGCTCTTGTGACAAATATATAATATTCTTAAAGCACACAACTGCACAAAACATCATGAATAAATTGTTATTTTTCCATATCAATACTTCCTATGACCTCATTTCCACCAGAAATCTTCTAAAAAAATCTCTGTCAAAGGGAACCACAATCCATTTGCACAATTACCGGATGATGAGAGTGACACACATCAAAGCTCCTGCCTTGGAGTGAAGTGGAGAATGGATCCCACAAACCACAACTAACCACCAGTGCCATCAATCCAACACCTGAAGAAAACATAAGTGAAAAAGCCACTTTCATGGACAGTACTGTGTAAGCTGCAAGTCTTGCAGTCCTGTAAAAAAACACTAAGTAATAGTTTTCTGCCTTCAGCTGGACTGGGTCTATTTCACATGTCAGATGACAAAAATTCACTTTCCATGGATATGAATACAGGTCTGAACTTCCTGAACTTTCGGCTTGCCCTTTGGCATGTTTTGAGTTACTCACTGAATCAATGGTAAAATTAGACAGTTTAAGTGCACTTTTTTTGTTTTGTTTTGTATGGATTTATACCTCTGTCAAGTCTAAAGCTTTACATCTTCTTTTTTCATCTTTTGTCTCTTAACCACAAAACCTGGAGAGAATTTTTAATGATTTTGTGTTTAATGATTTTAGGTTTGTCTAAAGCTAAACAATTAGAAGTGAGCGTGGCTGTGTGATACCGCTAATCTTGTTTTTAATGCCAAGTAACACCCAGGCTGATATCCCCATTGCCAGTAAATGTTTAAAAAGTAAAAAAAAAAAGTAGGCTGAACCCATTAAATTTTAAATCATCTGAACAACAGTACACGACATAATAAAACTAACTTATATTTGCTGTACCTCAATACACTGATTCAGTAAAAGAACTAGATGTTACAGTCCCTGATAATGAATGAATGAATGAATATATGTACAGTACTATACAAAATTATTAGGCACCCTTAACTTCTTTTATATTTTGCTAGGAAAACTAAATATAGTGATTTCCCGAAACATTTGCAACACACTTGAAACACACATCCATGAAAAGACAGAAAGTAAAGGTAATAACATTTTGTAATATCCTCCAATATTGCTATAGGGTTGAAATTTTAAAATTAAAGGGTTAAGAATGACGGGAACATTAACTCATAAAACTGAAGCCTAGACAGACACAGATTACTTTGCTGCAGTCAGTGATAATTGTTGCTTTTTATCGGCCCTCTCTGTGTTTTTCCTCACTCTCTCTGTGCGGGCATGAGACCAGAGTACCATACATCATGAACAATATGTAATCACCCCTCACCCTCAACTGACCCCAGCACCCACCTCCGCCCCCACAGGCTGGTCCCACTGGATGAGTAGACAGCTGAATTTCTTCCCCAGCAGACAGCTGAATACACATTTATGTCCAATTACTGAGTTTAGATATGGATTATTTTTTTTAAAATTAGAATTGATTCTAAGACAGGAATCTCGGGATTTGGAAACGTCAATATTTCAGTATCAATCCACCCAGCACAGCCAGATTGCAAATAGACAAGCAGACCTTTATATTATATCACATTGTTAGTGAGGGCATGTGGCAAATAACTTGTCCTAGATGGATGTAAAAAATAAATAATAATAAAAAAAACAGGGCCCCTTTTCATGAACAATAAACAGGTTTGAGGCTGTGATTGAGCTGTCTGGTGTGAGTGAAATCTGCAGATCAGTCCACACTTTATTCAAGACTGAAGTGTCAAAACTGATCTGTAGTGGAAAAAATCAGAGATTATTTCACCTCATGGGATCCTGTTAAGAAAAAAAAGGTGTCTCGTGGTACTAGATGAAAGAAAAAAAAGCCTTGTATTGTTGAGATTCTTTTCAGTTTGTGTGTGTTCTCGTGTAGAGGCGGTGGTCCAACCAGGTCTTATGACACCGCTGGGATTCAAGCTGAGCAACATGCTGAGCCTCATCAGAATGTGTGGTGGTGTCGGCGTGGGCGTGTAGAGGCCGGTTAAACCGCAGCTCACCGACAGCCATCTCTGTTCCTCACTCGGTTTCTGTTTACTAGAATTCCTCTTTTCTCTGCATCTCCTGTCTTTCCTCAAGCTTCAAGTCAGTGCGCTTCAGTTTATTTAGCCTTTATTTAATCAAATAGTCAAATTAAAATATTTTTTCGGAGACCTTAGAATAAAAATGCAGCAATTAAGTTGACAAAGACAGTACACGGTATCAATTAGTCGAGCTACGGCTACATGACTGAAAAGCATGAAAAAATATTTTACACAAAACAAATTAGGAACAGTGAAAGATGGTGTTGCTGTGAACTCGCTGAGAGGACAATGTAACTTCAAAGTGCTTTGTACCGTTTTCGGTTTGGTAAATAATGGTAGTACTAAAAACTGTTTTCGTACGACACCATAGGCTGTGACAAACACCCAGAAAAAATGATTTGCTTGCGGCATCAAATCCAGTAGATTCAAAGCTTCCCAGCTCTGTAGTTAAAATCAAATGTTAAACCCTCTGGAAATTTAGCTTGAAATAGTAAAAATGCACTTGTGATCTCACAGTTCAGAGTCTCATTAATCATCACAGAAATCAAAGTGGGGGAAAAAAGTCCAGAAATATTGAGAAAACCTAGTTTAAAATCGGCTTATTTTACTGTTTTAAAGTGCCGTTTCTACATATCATAGCAACACTGGATCACCTTAAATAGACACTCACCAGCCACTTTGTTGGGTACACAGATTCAACTGCTTGTTAATGTGAATATCTTATCAGCCATCATTGCGTGGCAGCAACTCAGTGCATTTAGACGTGTAGACACGGTGAAAACAACCTGCTGAAGATCAGCAACAGGGAGCAAGGTGATTGAAGCTGGTCTGAATATTTTAGAAACTGTTCATCTGCTGGGATTTTCCCACACAACTATCTCTAGTGTTCAAAGGGAAGGGTTTGAATAGAGAAAATATCCAGTGAGCTGCAGTTATTTTGGTGAAAAAGCCTTATTGATACCAGAGGTCAGAGGAGAATGCATTCTCAAATAACCACTAGTTGCAACCAAGGTTTGCAGAAGAGCATCTCTGAATGCAAAAAGCATCGAAACTTGAAGCAGATGGGCTACAGCAGCAGAAGTCAAAGGAGTTTGCAAAGAAAAGCGTCTGGACTTCTTTAAGTTGCTTGAAGACGTTTCACCTCTCATCCGAGAAGCTTCTTCAGTTCTAAGGTCAAATGGCCGAGAGTCCCAGATTTAAACCCAGTGGGAGTATCCCCCCAAAGAGGGACAAAGGACCCCCTGGTGATCCTCTAATCACATGAGCCAAGGTGTGAAAGCGGGTGTGGGACCTAATCAGCCAGGGTTTCGGGTGAGCTCATTGTGAAACCTGGCCCCACCTTGTCATGTGAATTCCTGAGGTCAGATGGCCCAGGATGTGAGTGGGCGTTAAGGCGTCTGGGGAGGGAACTCAAAAGTGGATTATAGATGGCAGACAGTTGGTGTCGTAAACCACCGCCTCTGTTCAAAGATGGTCGCTCACAGTGGACATAGATGGCCTCTTTCACTCCTCTTTCAAACCATCTGTCCTCTCTGTCCAATATGTGTACATTGGCATCCTCGAAAGAGTGTCCTTTATCCTTTAGATGCAGATGGACTGCTGAGTCTTGTCCTGTGGAGGTGGCTCTTCTATGTTGTGCCATGCGCTTGTGAAGTGGCTGTTTGGTCTCTCCAATGTAGAGGTCTGGGCATTCCTCGCTGCACTGTACAGCATACACCACGTTGATAAGTCTGTGTTTTGGAGTTTTGTCTTTCGGGTGAACCAGTTTCTGTCTGAGTGTGTTGCTGGGTCTGAAGTACACTGGGATGTCGTGCTTGGAGAAAACTCTCCTGAGTTTCTCTGATACACCGGCTACATAGGGGATGACAACGTTGTTGCGTCTGTCTTTCTTATCCTCCCTCGCTGGTGTCTGATCTTCTTTTCTGTGCCTCTTTACTGACTTTATGAACGCCCAGTTAGGATAACCGCATGTTTTGAGTGCTTCCTTTACATGTGTGTGTTCCTTCTTTTTTCCCTCAGGCTTAGAGGGAACATGTTCTGCCCGGTGGTGTAGGGTCCTGATTACTCCAAGTTTGTGTTCCAGAGGGTGATGGGAGTCAAAGAGGAGGTACTGGTCCGTGTGTGTGGGCTTCCGGTAAACTTCGATGTTGAGGTTGCCATTCTCTTCAATGTGCACGGCGCAGTCCAGGAAAGGCAAACAGTTATCTTTTGTGTCTTCCCTGGTGAACTTGATGTTTTTATCCACAGCGTTAATGTGCGCAGTGAAGGATTCCACTTCTTGTGTCTTGATTTTGACCCAGGTGTCATCTACATATCTGTACCAGTGGCTGGGTACTCTCCCTTTAAAAGAGCCAAGAGCCTTTCTTTCCACTTCCTCCATGTAAAGGTTGGCTACAATAGGTGACATGGGGGAGCCCATGGCACAGCCATGTTTTTGTCTGTAGAAGCCTTCGTTGTATTTGAAGTATGTTGTGGTAAGGCAGAGGTCTAACAGTGTGCAGATCTGATCAGGTGTGAAGTTGGTCCTGTCTTCCAAGGAGCTGTCTTCTTGTAGACGTTTTCTGACAGTCTCCACTGCCTCCGTGGTGGGTATGCAAGTGAAGAGAGAGACTACATCAAAGGACACCATGGTTTCATCTGGATCCAGGGTAAGTTTCTGGACCTTGTCGGTGAAGTCGGTGGAGTTCTTTATGTGGTGTGGGGTGTTCCCCACGAGAGGTGCAAGGATAGTAGCAAGGTGTTTCGCAATGTTATAAGTGGCTGAGTTTGTGCTACTGACTATGGGTCTGAGTGGGACCCCTTCCTTGTGGATTTTAGGAAGTCCATAAATGCAGGGTATGGCATCCCCTGGGTAAAGGCGGTGATATGTAATGCGGTCAATGATTTTGTCCTTTTCAAGGTCTTGAAGGCAAGCTATAACTTTCTTTTTGTAGCTGCTTGTGGGGTCTCGCTTTAAAGCTTCGTAGGTGTTGTTGTCACTGAGGAGCGTAGTGATCTTTGTGTGGTAATCTGTTGTGTTTAGGACCACGGTGCACCTTCCCTTATCCGCTGGTAATATAGTGATGTTTTGGTCTTTGCTCAGGGAAGCGACGGCCTTCTTTTCTTGTAATGTGAGGTTAGACGGAGGGACTTTCGCACTGGAGAGGGTGGCTGAGACTTTCATCCTGATTTGCTCTGCTTCTGTCTGTGATAATTTATTAATCCGTATGGCGGTTTCTGTGGCTGTGATGAGGTCCACTATGGGCAACTGTTGCGGAGAAATGGCGAAATTGAGTCCTTTGGCTAAAACCCTCTTTTCAGGTTCAGTGAGATTCCGGTCTGAAAAGTTCTTTACCCATTTCTCCCGACTGTCTTCAGGTGTGTTTTCTTCTCTGAGTTGTGTGGGTTCAGACTGAGGACTGTGGGTTTTTGAAAGCAAGGTATGAAATTTCCTGCGTTGTCTTTCTTTTCCTTGAGAGTGTTGGGCCCGCTGAGCCTTGTCCACAAACTTGTAAACCTCTTCCAGGATTGGAGAGGGTAGAAGGGTTTCCAGTTCCTGCAGCAGAAGACCACACTGAGTGCCACTCCTGTCAGCTGAGAACAAAAAACTGAGGCTACAATTCAGGCTCACCAAAATTAGACAACAAAAGATTCGAATAACCTTATTTGTCATGAAGTTTATTGATTTCTGTATTTAGCAGGTGGACAGTAGGGTTAGAATTTGGCTAAAACAACATGAAAGCCTGCCCGAGTACTGCTGCTGATCATGTTGATCCCTTTGTGACCGCAATGCACAATCTTCTGATAGTTGGTTCAAGCAGCATAGCATGCCATATCAAAAATCTCAAATCATCTCAAGCTGGTTTCTTGAACGTGACAGTGAGTTCGCTGTCACGATCGTCCACAAAACATGAATTCCCTACTGATTTTCTATGTAGAAAATAGAAATAAAAATAAAAGACTTGGGTCAAGTAGAGGTCAAAAATGTAAACAAAAGGCCAACATGTTGTCAAACTTTAATGGTTAATGTGCCATCAGAGACAGCACAATCAATAAAGTGGGGCAAGGAAAGAAAAAAATGTACAGTTTGGTGACAAAAAATATATCCGTTTAAAATGTTTTAAGCTTTTTTGCTATCAGCTCAAATGCAACTTGACACTGATTTTTAGTTGATGTATTTTAAATGTGTATTAACACAAATTTTGATGACTGTCATGTACAGACGACCTGGATTACTTAGTCGGAAGGCATCCGAGTTTACACTTGCTTGAAGTGCGATCAGTATACTCTGTGTGTGCTGACAGCGAAGGTGGTTTATTGAAAGCTTAATACATCCAGCCGGTTGCCTGATTTATTTATTTTTGAAGTTATGATGAATAAAACTGTGAGAGTGGGAAACTCTGTCATGTAGTAACTCTGTTTGAAATGTGAAAAAGTAGACTTTTTTGTGTTTTTGTTTTTTTTCTTCATTGTGCTCATTACTTAAGAAAACCATCCTGCAGTGTTAAAATGAAGGTCATCTTGTTTATCTTCACCAGTGTTTTCTGTTTTCCAAACTGGAAGAAAGAGATTTGACTCCTCAGTAGAAGAGTACAGCCACAGAGATGTTGCTCTAGTTGAAAAGCTTTTGGATTTGCTTAGAGCACTTAAATAGAAGCTGTTTGGAGTCCAGAAGCCACAGCTAAAATACAAGAGGTGTTCCATTTAGCTGCGTCAATTAGACTTATGGTGTTACTGCCATGTTCCTGTACATGAACACAAAGAAACATTCAATATTCATTTGGAGGCTAAACTGCATCACCTGGAAGGCTGATAATCTTCTTCAAGCCCTCGAAGCCCTCGAAGCCCACTCATCGCTTAATGTAGGATGTTCACGGTTTATTTTATCCGAAAAAAAAATGGATGTCAATTTCCAAAATTGCACCTCTATGCCAAACAGAATATCAAACCACAAATGTATCCACTGTTGGCCTCTTGGTGTGCACCAGCAGTTCTGGCCATCCACTGGTCTTCTGCACAAACCCTTTATGACCCATCATAGATGGGCACATTTTATCATAGATCTAAAGATTATAGTGATAGTGCTAGTTGGCACAGAAAGTGCACTACTTTTCAGCTGCTTGCGAACATTGTTTACAGTAAGCATAATTTTTCAGGCTTTTGTCAGGGGATATAAAACATGTTTTATAAGGACTTTAATGTCAACAGTATAGTTTATTAATAATATTTAAAATAGTTCCCTGATAAAAACTATAAATTTTAACTGCATTTTATTTGCAGTTGTCCTGTTACCTTTATTTTACAGTAGCTTCATACCTTTGACACTGTGTAAAGAATTCTTTCTTTCCATCTCTGCAGATGTGATTCACACAGTGGGGCCGATTGCACAAGGCGGGGTTGGAGAGGAGGAGAAGAACGCGCTAAGATCGTGCTACAGAAACAGTCTGGAGACGGCGACCAAAAATGGTGCTCGTTCTGTGGTGAGAATGAATTTGAGACAGCAATTTCAACTGATGCTGAAAACGGGGTAACGCAGGAGGATTGAGAGGTCAGGTTAAAAGTAAAAAATGGTAAAGAAAAAGAAGTACTGAAGACTGTGACACACGAATAAAAAAGAAATCAAAAGAGGCGAATACAAAGGAAGCATGGGTAGGAAGAAAAAAGGACAGGTGAAGCAGTCATGACTGTATGACAGCGTGCTATAGTTAAAAAAGAAACCCAAGTTAAACCCAAGCCAGAAAAAATGATCACATTGGATGTTTTCAAAGAATACAGTGTTCAAACTGAGATGCATGGAGGAAGGGGAAAAGAGGTAGGAGTGTGAGTTGTAAGAAGGTAGCATGAAACACACCAGGCAGGTGGTTTCACAGAGAACGAAGTGTTAAAGCCAAAGAAAAAGCACCAAAGCAACATGAAAACAAAGTCAGAGGTGCAGTCGAAGAAAACAGCAGCATGGAAGCAGTGTGAAGATTAATGCAGAACATTAGTAGCTTCGCTAGTAAAGAGCAGGATTTGAAACAGACTTAAATGCATCAGTTGCAGGATTTTTTTTAACCCAAGTTTTCATCACAACCGCAATTTTCACAAAATTTCAAATTATTTGTTTATTGTAGGTGTCAGAGAACCTGTGAGGCATAGTTGCCTTCCCCCTGAGTCTTAAGCTGTGCAGTCAGGTTAAATGAACAGATCTGGAGACCCGGGGAGCATCCAGACATCTGCTTGTACTGACATATTTGACAACAGGTTGGAAATCTGCCAGACTTGAAGTTTACTGGCTGCTTGACTCAAAGGAGAACCAGTGGTGTTGCACAGACTTGGCAAACACGGACCTCACTGACTAACAGTTATAATCCTTTGGATTTTTAATATGTATTTATTTCTGATAATAGCTGCATTTACCTTCTGCTGTGGTCGCTTCTTCTCATTGTTTTTTCATTGCTGGTGAGTCTGCCAGCAATGTAAGCAAAATCACCTACAGTGCAGGAAATAATGCATGACTTAAATGTAACTGTTGGCTCTGCTGCAACTTTATGCTAAAGTATAAGTCAACATTGTTCCAGTCTGTCTTAAAAACATCCGCCTGCTTATGCTTGTCTGCTTGTCCAATTTAAGAAAAAAAAAGGTTTTTGGTCTTGGCAGTTGTCCTGCGGTCCATAGCGGCTGCAAAGACATGCCTCTTTTAATCAGATGCAATCTAAGTACTGCAGAAACAAAATCCCCAGTTGTCTTTGTGCTGTGAAAAAATGCTTTCCAAGCTAATCTGAAGCGATTAATTGGGCGACTTAGAGAAACCAAATCCAAGGTTAAATACTTTCAGTACCAAATTACCTCTTTTACCTTGCCGAGATGCAAAAGAGGGAATGTGGTGCAAAATAGACTTTAAACAATTCCCTCGCTTACATTCGCTTTGTCGGGAACCTGAAATAATGAATCTGCTGCAGATTTTTTTGCAGCTACTGTTAATAATAAGAACAAATAAACAGTGCCTTCGATGCTCGGACGGGTGAGGACTTTAATATATACCCAGAGTAGAGAGAGTTGACAGGTGAGAGAGATGAAATAAAATGATGATTCAAACTGGAAATGTCATGGTTCATAGCCCACGTGTTAACTCACAAGAGGATGGTTTTTAAGACAACACAGTTAAAGGCATTCAGCTGCCAGAACACAGCAACACTTACTGTGTAAAAAGCAGTGTGAGCTCTTAGAAGAGGGTGACTTTTTTTATAGTGAGCACTCATCCAGCATGTTGTCATCGCAAACAACTCTGTTTACCTGTTAACTTTTACCTGTTTGTCCTGTTGTTTGGGAAGGATCTCCCACTCAATCACAGCATCGGTGATTGGTGGGGAAAAAGCCCATTTAGTGTTTTATTAAACTAATGTGACACAATTACAAGCCCGCAATCTGTCTAGCACTGCAGCAAGTCTTCCATTCAAAGCTTCATTTTCACCAGCATCATTAAAAAGTAGCTGTCGCCAAAATGCACCAATTCCACAAAATCGTGGACAGAAGAAGTGTTTTAACTTCTTTTCCTAAAGTATAATAGCTTACAGTATAAAGTGATTGTTTCCTCGGTGGCTGTCTCTATACCCACCATCATAATTACTGTAATGATGCCTGATTAGTGTTGCTAGCACGGCCGAAGCTGACGGAAGAATTCTTCCCTGCTCGGCCTCGTCAGCTAAGGATGATCAACAGTTTGGTCTTTAAATAGATGTGAAAGTCAGAGGCTGAAGAAAGGCTGCCATAAAAAACAATCAAGAGAAAGACTCCATCGGGATCCAGCAGAGAGTGTGATTTCTGTGCAGTGCTACGTGTGTGTACGTGTATGGCTGCCTTTGTGAGGACCAGTTTGTTGTAGACCTTGAAAGTGAGGAGATTTGGGGAAAGCTGCTTTTTGATACACCGCAAAGGTTTAGACTTGGATTTAAGCTTCAGGTTTAGCGTCAGGTTTGAGTTATGTTAAGGGTTGCTTCTAGGCCTTTGGTTTATGCTAGTTAAAGTTTAGTAGAGGGGATAGGCCATGCATTATGTCACCGAGTGTCCTCAGAAGGATAGACATACAGAGAGTGTGTGTGACGACGATGAGCTCTTCAGAAAGTTATCAGATCATTTAAAATTTTCCCCATTTTGATGTGTTTCATGCTCTTCTTTAGTTCATGTTCTCTCATCAGTCTGCACACAGTACCCCACAATGTCAAAGCAAAAAGGAGGTTGTAGAGTGTTTTTAATTAAAAGACTGAGGTATCTTTTTTTTCCATTTTGTTTGGAGCCTTTGTCATGATACATGCAATTAAGCATCCCACGTCCTTGAAATGCCTACAGCGTAATCTGTCTTTTTGAAGTCATTGGACAAAATCAGGAAATATACACACATACCAGTTAAAATAAAGTTTCCACAGATCTGCGAGATGGGTTTTTGTTTTTTTGTCTTTTAAATTTTCACTTTTCGATGTAGTTTTTGTGCTAAAACACTGTCAGGGTGCATTTGGTTGAATTTGGTTGAAAATGAAAGAAATCTGGAACCACCGACACTCATCCTGCCAAAATCAGGAATAGGGGAAGAAGGCATTGCTTGGACAGGTAACCAATAATTCAAAGGTCATGATAATTAGGATCCAGAGTTACTTTGTGGAGATTAGATGTCTCTAAAAGAAGGGCAGCCTTTGGTGATGTGTTCTAGCAGTCAGGCTTTTATGGTGGACAGACTGCTTTGTCAGATACCTGACTCTTATACTTCTTGTCTGATGAAATGAAGATTGAACTCTTAGGCCACAATTCCCCACGCTTTGTGTGCAGGAAACCGGACACTGAGCATCGCCTAATTAATACCATTCCTACAGTCAAACACAGTAATGGCAGCAGAAGATGGATGCAAAAAACACAGAGCAATACTGAGTGAAAACCTTTTCCATAATAAGATTTTGGACTCAGGCAGAAGTTTACATCTTAGCAAGAATATAAAGCACATTACCAAGTAAGCTCAGCTCTGGTGTGGGAAAGTCAACCAAAAGTCTGGACCTGAAGGAGCATCCCAGGAGACACTTGAAAACGCCTGTGCACCGCTGCTTCCCGTTAAGCTTCGCTGAGCATGAGAGATTCTGTCAAAATGAAAAGGAGCTTTGGAAAAGAAAAGCATGCCAAACTTGTGGGATTATTCCCAAGAACTCATGATGCATTGCTGCAAAAGGTGATTTAGCAAAGAACCGAATCTACTGTCTGAACACGTATGTAAAAGGAGCGCTTGATTTCTAAATGATTTTGCTTCATCATTATCATGTGTTGTGTTTAAATTGGAAAGTGGATTCATGAATGCATTAGAACATAACAGAGTGACACAAGGAGCTGAAAAATGTTTTAAATGTGATCCGTGGCACATTGTAACTTGGTTTTTCCTCTTCACTCTGCAGGCTTTCCCTTGCATCTCCACTGGAATCTACGGTTAGTCCCTGTGTGTGTGTGTGTCTCCTCTGTTCTTACACTTTGTGTTTGTGTGTCAGTTTCTATCATTTATTTCACGTTTATTGATCAGCAACAACACTTCCTCTCTGCTTTCTTCATCCACTGTACACACTGTGTGCTCTCCATCACACGCTTGTCAGCCTGCCTGTTTGGCCAGAGTGCCGAGCCTCCGGGTGCCGCTTGTCAAATGATCTCCCCCGACCCAGAGGTGGTTCTCAGATTAACGCCTTGGATTAAGAGCGGCAGATTAAGATAGATTAGGCCGGAGATTGTGTTATATTGACTGTAATCCTCTTCACGCTGGCAGGAGAGAGTTAAGGATAGTGCTTAAACACACCCCAGGGTGGCTTTGCTGTGAGGGCTAGTTGTTGACACCTCTCTGTCATTGCTGGAAAGAGGAAAAGGCTAAATTCCCAGTTGACTCCAGGTTGTCTTCCTCCCTGTTCTGCTTGTTTGTCATTGTCCCGCTGTTTCTTTCCTCTTGAGTGTTTTGTAGGTCAGGGTGTTGAAGGAGTAACACAAATTATGTAACTTTAGGAGGTATAAGCAGCTTGTATCTCTACAGACAGACAGATGGCTGCAATTGAAAACAAATCTGCCATCTTCAAGCCATAGTTCCACACAGAAAACATACCAACGTATGAGTTTCATTTTTAAAGAATGGTGTCCTATTTTAGAGCTGTAACTTAATTCCTATTAAAGCATTAACTGCTCCTCATCTGTGTTTTATACACTTTGTAATCTAATGAAATTGGGAAAAACAAATGTGCCTGGCAGGCAGTCACACTAGTAATTTTGGGGAGGTTTTTTTGAGTAGTAACACAGATGATGTACACCTCTTCCCAGACTTTGTACCACTATTATAGCTGCACTTTAAGGCCCTGCAAACCTCGCTGGTGTTTCAGTCAATAAGGCTGAGCAGACCTCATTACAGTATAGGTGAGAAGACCTCTGCTGGGAAATAAGCGAAATAGTTTACTTGCTTTACTAATAAGGACGGTAAATACATTTTTGGAGGAAGTATAATTGCATCCTTGATTATGTTCATTAGCAACATTTTTCTCCTCAGGTTGCCTCTTGCGTCAGATATGTGGTAAAGTACAGATTACTAAAACTCTCGAGTTAAGGTTGGAGGAAAGATTTTGGTTTTGATTAAATATTAAAAAGGGAAACGTGTTCCACGCTGTGCTTCACATCCAGTGCTGTGCAAGTTAAGCTCTGAGATTAAATCGGTGCTCGCGCTCAGAGTTTTTGCACTAAATTTGTGGTACTGAAATAAACCACTTAATGTTCATTTTCCTGCATTTTAATTTTATAAATGAGCTGCTTTTTCAGTAGAGCCCCCAATCTTTGAAACTCCCTAAACTGAATAAATCACTGAACTCTCCTACTGCTAAACCAGACAGATTACTTTTACATGCAAAGACAAACAAAAGTACCAATCAAAAGCTCAGACACACCTGAGAGTAGATATGTTTCTAATTATTTGTGCGTCACAGTATCAGAATATTTTATGTTTAATAAGATAACGTGATGCACAAATGCACAAAATGACACTCTTTTGATTATTGTACAGAGTGAGCATGAAGCCAGTTTGATAAATAATTGAAATAATTTAAGTGAATTATTTAGTAAAATGTAAATTTCTTAAAATTTGTTGAAAACAAGTAAAATTTATGAGAATATCAGTGATGTTTGTTTGGATCAATCGTTTAGTGGCTTTACAGGCGCGTCTGTGGCTTAGTTTTCTTATCACTGGCTATTGATGATTCATCACAATTGTTTATTTACTAGCAGAATAATCCAGGACCACAATACACATATGTGGTCCAATTACCTGGTTCAGCATTAGAAAGAAAGCTCAACGTACTGTGTTGTAGGTCACTGACGAATTCAGCAGATGTTGTTTTGTTTTTAAAAAATGTAGAAATCAATTAAAAATAAAGAAATACTCTTCAATGACTGAGTGTGCCTAAGCTTTTCACTGGTACTGCATGTAAATGTAAACCAATCAGTAGAAATCAGGACAGATGTAATTCAGCTCTACAGGACTTTTTATGGGCTGTTTCCACAGGGTCTTAAACTTTTCATGACTGATCCATTGTGGTTATTACCAAAACCTGCCCTGATCCTTTAAGTCAATTTGACATTTCAAGTTTGGTGCTTATTATGTTGACAGTGTGGCTTATTTTTCAGACCCATGTGGGCACAAATTACATTAATTTGACACCCAGCAGCCACCTTGTGAATCCTGGGTTGCATCCTGTTTTGTCTGCATATCAGTCTGAACTCTTTGTGCCATAGATCCAACAAGGTGCTGGAAACATTCCTCAGATGTTTTGGTCCATACTGACATGATCGTATCACACAGTTAGTGCAGATTTGTCAGGTACACGTCCATGATGTCAGTCCTCTGTTCAGCTACATCCCAAAGGTGCTCTATTGGATTGAGATTGAAGAGCCCATGCAAATTGTAGTGTGAGTTTGCTTTTCTTTGCTTGCAGGAGTTGTGGCATTTCCACCACAGAACTGCTGCTCACTTGATCTTTTATCTTTTAGACCATCCTTTGAAAACTTTAGCGATGGTGGTGTGGGGAAATCTCAGTAGATCAGCAGTTTCTAATTCTAATGCTTGGTATTGAACTTCAGCAGAGTGTCTTCACCTATAAGGCTAAATGCATTGAGTTGCTGCATTTACATTGGCTGATTAGATATGTGCTGAACAGATGTACCTAATAAAGTGGCTTAGTTGGCGGAGGTTTTTTTTCCTGTGCGAATTTGCACAGATTTGCTCAAAGTCATCCTCTAATATTTAACAGCACTGCTGTAAGCTGCACATTTTCTCTGCCTCCTCCAGCACTAGCACTAGCCTTGCTGACAACCTGTGGTGCTGTTTACATCATATGCAATGAATGCACTCAGTGGAAACTATTCAAAACAATCAGTGTGCTCAGTGAACAGCTCTGCTCACGCCATTGTATTTTTCAGTCTTTATTTCAGTATTTTATTTGTGGATGTAATATATACATTTAAAATTAAAATTATAAGGGTTGAAATATTGAATTAAAGAGTGACGCAGATCTTAATCGGTCCAAACAAACAGAAAAAGGAGTGAAAACACCTGTGCAGATGAAGTGAGGCCACTTGAATTAGATGCACACATCAATCAGTAAAATGTTTTATATAACAAGCCATAGTGGGCACATATTAACATATTATATTACATTTTCTTCAGTGCATTTGTTTCAGTGCTCTAACAAATTGTACAGTGCTAATTTGTACCCTCGTGTGTTCCCCTGTGCTAACACGCTGAACCATCTCCTAATGTATAATCACATAGTGTTTGTTTGGGTTGAGCAGTTTGGCCAGATGATGAGTTTTCATTGCTTTTGTGCTGCTTTACCAGCGCTGGGTGTAATTTTCCAGCAGTGAAAGGTCTCAGCTGCTCAATGAATATAGAAGAAGAAGAGCAGTCTTTCTCCATCTGTCTCCTCGTAACCAACAAGTGTGTTGTGTCTGCGTCTCGCTGGAATAACTGAGTCGGGATCAGACGATGTGAGAGGAGTCAGAACGGGGAGTGTTAGAATAGTGGAAAGAAGAACAGAAAGCACCGAAGACAACAGCACAACGCAAGCACACAGATCTCTCTCTGCACCTGTTCTCGAAAACGGTGTGTGTATTTTTGATGTCACTTACGCGTGTGTGTTTGTGTTTCTGTAGGATATCCATCTGAGCAGGCTGTGCACGAGGCGTTAAAAACTGTGAGGGACTACCTCGATGCACATCATGACAAGGTGGGTATGTGTTTGTGTTTGCGCCTGCATGATTGGCAATTTTTCCCCTACCCTTTCCTCCAGGTATTATTTCTCTCACAGCTGTTGTTTTTGTTTTCGGGTGATACGAGGAAAAGGGTGCATTGAGAAAACACACACACACAATAAGACACACAAAAAATATTTTTGAACACACACCCAAGTTCTGCCTCTCTCATGCTCATGGCCAAGTCTGCGTTTTAATTGGCTCCTTGCGGGACCAAACCCGACTAACACAAACACACAGGCACGCACACACTTTCTCTCTCAGGAGAAACGCCAAGCGGAGAAAAGACAAAATGATGGAATAGATGACTGGAGGGGAGGGACGGAGGAAGAGATTGGAAAAAAACGGAAACTTTCCAATCAGTCATTGACAAGCCCTAAACTCTCCTCCCTTTTTCCCCTCCTTTACTTCTCTGGTCTCCTCCCACTTCTCTTTTTCCATCTTTGAGCCTCGCTGCTACCACCGTCCTGCACGGCCTCCCAGAGAGGGTGCTGATGATGTTATTGTTAGCGCTGACATCTCCAGAGTCTCTGTAGCAATACCGGTCGACTGATGCCATCAGCCGCTCTGTGCATAGCAAATGAACTCGAATCATTGCATTTCTCACCAGAGTGGACAACAGACAGCAAGCCTCGAATGTCAGTAAATAAGACCAGAAGGCCAAATCAACAAAAAACTTATTTATATTCTGCCCACAACTACTTCCACTCTGCTTTTAAGGGAAAAAAAATATTGAAGGCGACCACATAAATATAAAGAGAGAATGTTTACTAGAGGAAATTGGGTTTATTCATTAATTGAACAGTTTTATGGGGTTTTGTCGAGCTTGTTCTGGCTCTGAGCGCTTTAATGTTGAAATGAAATTGAAAACTGCAAACATAGTAAGGTGCAAAATAGACTCAAGACACGGGTCAGTATGCCTGCATTCTGCATCAAATGTAATAAAAATCTAATCATTTATGTGCAGAAAACATACCAGTTTTAAAATGTAATTGCTGTTGTTGTTGTTTTGTTTTGTTTTTTTTGGGGGGGGTGGGCGTCTCGAATTAGACTCAGAGTCGACTAGAGAGTCTCATCAAATCCTTTTAGCAGCTCTTCTGGCTTTTTATTCGTAATCATGAGCTTCTTCAGCAGATTGAGCTTTTTAGTTGCATTGAGCTGCAAAGCCCCACCCTACTTAGCTACTCTTACAAATTAATTACACTTCTGCATTATGTCTATGAGGTAACTTGCGTCATAGCTGGAACCCCATTTTAACCCTACGCCGCAATCTTCTGCATAACCTGACGTGCACCTCCCTAGAAATGTAACCACGCGTTGGGTTGGGATCAAAGGAGCTTCCGGTTACTGCACAAGTTAGGATGTCATTTTCCACAGAAGTCTAAATTAAATGTTAGCAGCGGTGTGTGTGATACTGCAAAACCAAGTAAATACAGAACCAGTATCACTGATATTTTTAAACTATAAAGGCGGCTTATGTACAGGAGAGCAGTACAAGATGATTTATAAATTTAATGTACCAAACTTGGAGAGAAACATATTAAAGTATCAGTCCTATCACATCATTAGTGATCCAATGTCGATGTTGACATCAATACGATCGATCTGCTCTCCCCTAACTCTTGGGGTGTCGTCACACCTGTGCTGGTTTTTAATCTGTTCAAATCAACAACGTTCTGGTTAAAGTTGGTCTCAGTCTCATTATAAATGACTTCAAAGTGATTCCTTTATACTGAGGACATGGTCCAACCCAACTACCGAGTGTACACTGCAAGCTTCGACACCTTCCTCTGGCTGGGTTTCAGGGAATAAGCAGTTCCACAGATGTACTGTAGCAACTAGCCTCCTACATACAGTTGTATGCCCAGGTAAATATGAATGTTAGGAGAAAATTCTTCACGTTATCTACTACTCCAGGACCCAGCACCTTCTCTCTGTGTTTATTTTTGCTGCTCTCACTGCAGACGCATCTGGCCAGTAAGCAGACTGAGCATTCTCACGCGGTTTGTAGTGACACGTTTTGGTCTTCTATGTGAAAAGAAACCTAACCACAAGAAAAATCTAGAAGTTTACAAACTCATCAACTGATCGGTATAGCTTTACATTCTCTTAAGTGTGCAATACTTTCATGGACTGTATATCAAAGAGGCCACTCATTGGTTTCTGGTCACCTCTGTACTATTTTGTTGGACAACTTATCTTCTGACACTCTCTGAGTTGGTGAGCAAACTCCATCCAAAAACTTTACAGACAGACATACCTGCTAATTGGTGCTAAATAACAGACTAATAAAAGGAAACAGTAGAACTCACTAAAAGTAAAGCACAAATGTTTTGAACAGACTGCACCATGCTGGTCAAAAAGGGGAGCCTTGATGTAGAAACTCCCTCTTGATAACCACAGTTAGCCAATTTTTAAAATATTTTTTAAAGCAGATCAAACACAGCTTGATGTGAATAAACAATCATTATTTTCAGGATGAGGTTTAGCTAATGATCAGTGTGACTTTCAATCGCATCTGTTAAGCGAGCATCAGTATGAAATCCTAAAACTCTAAATTAATAATTTGACTAGTTCCACAATTGCATTATTTCTGGACAAGTTGTGCTATGACTGAAGTCTTCAGAAAATCTACCAAATAGACATTGTGGTGAGAATATTGTTTCAATTTCTGTCAAGCCTGAAGTAAAGCTGGAAAACACAATATTACATGTGTTTTAAGATGCATTATTTGTTAAAGGATATGCATTTTCACAAGAGCACAAAGACTAATGTAATTTCCACAACAGTCGACAGGTTTTGTGTTTGAGAGGGGAATATTTACAGGTTGTGTAACGTGTTTCCATTAACAACGGGCTGTTCTCAGAGAGACATTTACATTGACTTGCTGTTATTGTTAGCATTAGCATCTCTAGGCTCTCTGCTGCAGTAGTGTGAGAATTAGTTCCCACTTCTACAGTTTTCAAGTGGAGCTACCTTCGTGTGGAGGTTAGAAATTTCAAACCTTAGCCTAGGGGATCTAGTTACTTACCACACATTTCCATATCTTCCCTTTTAGCTTCCATGCAAATCCTGGTGAGTGATGGTAATTGTACAGCAAGCCGGGGCTGAAAAACATGGGCTGCAGGCTAGCAGGCTGCTGAAATGTCTCTTTGAAAGCACTGAGACTTAAACTCCCACACCAGGCAGAAAGAGATGGAAACAGCCTGGCTATAAATTGCACTGCCTCACCCAAAACAGAGAAATCAAAACCTTTGTAGAGACATTAGGGTGGTAATAATGTTTGTCAGAGTCAGAGCAGAGTAGAGGTTATATCCCTGGAAGCATCGTTTTACTGTAGCTACAGTAACTTTAATCATTACAGGCTACATCCACAGTGTGTACTGTACTCTATGTCCAGATATACAGAGCATAATATAAATATTATAGACTGCAGAGCTGGGGTCTAAACAACATAGGAGCTCGGAGCATAAAGATTCTTTGTCATAAACTAGCTGCACACTCTCGGCCAATGTCTTAATATTGTTTGAAAGATACTGTATTATGTTTATGGCTTTGTGTGCGTGCGTGCGTGCGTGTGTGTGTGTGTGTGCGTGCGTGCGTGCGTGTGTGTGTGTGTGTGTGTATGAGATGATCTCTCTAACCCCTTTATTTCCGCCTCTGTCTTTTTGTCTTTCTCTCTATCACACACATACACACTCTGTCCCTCTCTTTGCACTTTTTCAGCACTCTGTCCCCAGCACACAGAGTAATAAGCGCCTTGTCGTGGCATTATCATAATAGGGAGCTAATAGTGGAGTAATGGACTGATGCATTAGCGGCATTCTCCTGATATTGCCGCCGCACAGTGTCACACGTTTTTACATTGTTCCCTGCTGCAACTGATGGATTCAGAGTTATTGCATATGCTTGCAATAAAGGTCATTGTGTGTGTGTGTGTGTGTCAGCTGGACAGAGTCATCTTCTGCGTGTTCTTGCCGAAGGATCAGAAGCTGTATGAGGAGAACCTGCCGCTCTACTTTCCTGCTGGTGAGTTTCCCTTATATACACACACACACATACACACACAGTGATGACAGCTCAGCTCAGCTCCATTTAGCTACACGCTCAAATAGTGTGATATATCTGTTCACACATACATGAGGCTACCAGACCGTAGTACTGTATATATAGAATACTTTTTACACTAGATAAACATAAACTTTACTCCTCACTAACATGGATGCATGCGCGGTGTACTTAACCACCTTTATTCTTAAATTATATTTATATAATATTGTGGTTAATATTTACTTAACCACACATGCACACTGAGACACACTACAAGGGAGACACATTTTCTGCTTCTTAGCTATAATCAGTTTCTTTGACCGTAGCTGAGAAACTGCTGTGTTATGTATTTGTTTATTTTTTTGAATTCATTTGGCCTTGGAGGCTTACGGTACTATATTAGACACAAGCAGTCACAGTTTATTCATCCACCATGTGCAGCTACACGTATCAGCCACAACATTAAAACCAGTGACAGATGAAGTGAGGAATACATAACGCAATGTGTTGGGAAACCATGGCTCCTGACATATATACAGGATCAGGATCACACATACAAAAAATAGCCATATATTAATGCAACCAAACAGCTTTTAACATTGATTGATTTTGAGAGGTATTCCAGGCTGATGTGTAAATGGCTCTGTGAGAGAGCAAGTATAGGGAGGGAGCAGCATGTGTTCAGGGCCTGCAGAGAGAAGGACAATCCATCCATCCATGAGCTTGTATTAGTTTGTTCTTAGCATTTTAGCCCCGGAAAACCAAGATGGATGCATTGAGATTGGTATAAAATAGCTATAAATGAGTCCTGAACTCTAGAAATTAGTTAACATTTTGCATTCTCATGTCAGGTTTTTTTAGACTTAAGTCAGACAGCCCTAAAGATTTGTCAGCGACCCCCAGGAACCACAGGTCACCAGGGAAAAATGTATATTCCACGACTGGTTGATGCTTGTCAAAACACTGACATGGTGGTAATGAAATTTAAAGGAACTGCGATACAAACTGCAGGTGGGAAGTAACAAAGTACAAATACTTTGGTACTGTACTTAAGTAGAATTTTCAGGTATCTGTACTTTACTTGAGTATTTATTTTCCTGACAACTTGTCTTTGTCTAGCTGGAACAAACAACTAAACCCTTTGTTTGTATGTACACGCCATACTGAAATTCTAATTTTTAAAGAAAACATTTTTTTAATTGCAAAAACGTATAAATAAACTCAAGTAGGGTCAAAGGTTAAAGTCAAATAAAATAAGATATATATGCAAGCTTAAGGCTTAAATAATGTACCTTTGTCTTCTTGGAAGACTTTCTGATGTTAATTGGAGGCAAGTTTTTGTTCTGCTGAAAACAGACATTGTGATTGTGTAGACATTAATTAATATTAATGATGATTCAGTGTCCAGTCTAACAACCCTCAGGTCAGTGGCTCAGCGTTTAATGGCACTTGTACATTTTTATTGGTTTGTTTTATTTTTCTGTTTATAAATATTAATGCAATTTAATTAATAAAACATTTGATATTATGTCACTTTATCACACATGGCAACACCAAACCGTAACCCTGAACCTTTTTTGGGGGGGGGTATGCAAAGCTATGAAATCATAACAATCAGATTCAGTGTTGAACCATCGTGTTTCAGTAGATGCAGCTTTTACTTTTGGTTTGGACAGAGTGAGCAGTTGGCGACGGTTTGCAGACAAGTGGAGATCTTCCATGCAACCTATGGGCGATGCACACCCACCAGTAACCACAGCAATCAAAAAGAGGCATTTAGCGTAGCTCTTTGCAACCATTTCAACCTGCAGCCACCACTATCCGCTTGGGATTACACACTTTTTCCTAGCAACATGTGGTTTCCAGGTCATCAGTAACCACTGCCTAGGCCTGCATGAATGGAATCTTAGATGCATAGCATAAAGTCTGTGGTTAACACTCGCTTTGGACATTTTTATGATTTGTTCGATAGTAGTTTAAAAATTCATGAAGAACAGGTGCGTAAGAGTGTTTAAAGAGATCAATTATAACTTCTTGTACTCTGTCTTATTCACCATTATTTTATTAAATCACAATGTTTTGGTCCAACTGACCTTGATTAGATCTCATCATTTGTTCAATAACAAAAAAATAAATACCCCACTTGCAAATTTTAAGCTTTATGTGTGCTAGAGAAAGCGGGTGGTTAATAAGTGGCTAAATAAGAATAAGTTGTTGAAGACATTCAGCATCATCACATTAACCGTTTCCCCCATAAAGACAACATTTGACGACCTCTCTTGTACCCTTAATGACGAGCCTTGACACCTCATTATATATCAATAAAGGCACGGTTTGACCATTAGAATAGTTTCTGGGTTTTTCTGAGGGTAGCCGCAGAGGCGGAGACCACCCTCACTAACCTGCAAACCCAGTCAATTTCTTCTAGAAGCAGAAATATGACAGAAAGCACTCAAGTCAGAAAAAACATTTCAAAGGTTACTCCTAGTGGACTTTCAAGGGGTAAAGAGTTAAACACAGGAACTTGATTTTGGTCACGCAGTCTTGATTTATAGTCTAACATTATTGTGGTGAGCTACTTTCTTTTGCATTTAAGTTTCAAAAATCATTAAAAAAAAGGGTGTCAGTTTGTAGAGATTTGCTGAACCAAACATGGTGGCATTAAAGCTTTCCCACAGAGCCTTTTTTTCTGTTACTCATAAAAAAGAAAAGCCTATTGATAATTCCCACTGGCATTTTGTCAAGGCAACCAAGATGATGCCCGCTTTCAGTTTTTGCCTTACAAAAAAGCATAGTCAGTGCGGCACTTTATGAAAAACACACAGGTTGTACTTACGGTACTTTTCATTTCTGATCACATGAGTCACCTGAAATAAGAATGAACGTTACACACAATCTCTACGCTCATGAGCTGTCTTATTATGAAAGTTCTCACTGTTAAGTTTCCTTTTAACAGGAAGGACCTTGAGAGTAATGACAGTCTGTGTGTGTGTGTGTGTGTGTGTGTGTGTGTGTGTGTGTGTGTGTGTGTGTGTGTGTGTGTGTGTCCTACAGCTTCTCTGTTTTGTATTTGATACAAACATGTCTTTTCATTCTGTATCCTGCCTTCATTTCTTCGTCCACCACTTTAGCCTGACCTGTGGCAGCGACCTGTTGTTCAGGTAACCATCGTGGTGTTGTGCGTCAGCATGTGTGGTTTCTTCTATCGACAGAATTAACTGCATTCAGTCTGTTTGTCGACACGCAGTCTTAACCCCAGTGCAAAATGTAAATTACGTGTCACAGAGGGGAAACTCTGACATTTCCTTCAACCGGCACTCGTCCCATTTTGCAAATAAATTGCTCATATTTAGACCTCAGTTAAATGAAAATGGCATTCTGTGCATTCCTGAGTACAACGGCTGGCCTCAAGCTAGTTAGTATTCGAACTGACGCAAGGAAAAAAAGAAATGGGCTTTGTTTTTGGTTTTTTTCCTGCAGTGGTGAAAAGGGTCTGATTTAAATGAAAAATAACAACCACTTTCTAAGCCTCCAAGGTTCCTTCTTGAGTCATGCCTCACCTGCTTTCCAAAACAGACTAAAAGGAAAGTATTGTGCCATCGCTACAGATTGATCTATTTGGTTAAATGAAGTTTTGTAAATAAGTAAAATGTATTTAATGTTATGTTGGCTTTAGCTGTGACATGATGACTTTACCCATTTGTTTTGATTACACTTGTGATTTATGGTGTTATATTGCCAAGCAGTCTGGCTCCTAAGCATGATCAGTCATTCACTCAATTATTCAAATTAAGCATCGGTATTACAACTGCAGCCTTAACCCCTAATGTCTTGCTTTACCGCTGCTATAAATCAAACTCACCTCTTGCCTTCGGAACATTTTGAGAGAGAGGTCTTAACAGTCGTATGCTTTCTGGTTTTGTAATTTTTAATGGGTGTTATGTGGCTTGGGACGCAGGTGCTACCAAAGCTGCTGAAAAGAAATCCAACAAATTATCAACCGCAGGTCTTTTGTACGAGTGAAGCCGTGCTTTTGGGCTTGACAGAATTTAAATTTAAATGAGAGCTTCAAATGGAGCCGGGTCACTCTAACACTCATATTTGAGATCCATGGCAGAAATATTAGTGAAATTAACTGAAATCAGACAAACTTAATCACCACAGAAAAAAGTGAACCAGAGCAGGATTGCTGTGTTTAATTTTAAATGAAAATGAGACCATGAAATTGTCTCAGTGCAGGAAAGTCAAAGCAGAGAAATGCTGCTGGCGCTGGAATATATCACCCTTTGTAACATTAATATGCGTTCTGCAGTTCAACAGTTCAAGGAAACATACAGTATGCATGTCATTTAACATTGTTTTCTCACCTTTGAGTGCTTTTAGACGTGTTGGCAGCAGCAGAGTTCTGCATAAAGAAACTAATGTAGACACAGAGAGAGTTTTTTGCTTTTTACAAACATGGCCTGACAGACAAGGCGTTAAAGAGGAGTGAGAGAGAGAAGAGAAGAAGCCTGCTTAACCTAAGAGCCGAATCCAATCAACACTGCAGCCTTATCTCTTACATGAACTCACACACTGGGTCAAGAGTCTTAATCTTTTTTAAAATCTTTTTTTGTGAACAGATTTGACCACTAGCCCCCCGAATCTGAAAGGATTTTTCATTTATTACAGTTCAAGGAAGATCAATTGCTAAAAATAATGAGATCTCAAAATGTGATGAACTGCTTTTTATAAACATTCACTGGCCACTTCATTAGGTACCCGTTGCAAGCACTAGATTGAACCCCTGCTTTCGTTCTTGGGAGCATAGCATGAACAAGGTGTTGGAAACACTGCTCAGAGATAACGTCATGCAGTTGTTGCAGATTTCTTGAATGCACATTGATGACGCTAATCTCCTTTTCCATAACATCCTAATGGTGCTGTATTGGATCGATATCTGGTGGCTGTGGAGGTCATTTGAGTACAGTCATTGTCATGTTCAAGAAGCCTGTTTGAGGTGATTTCAGCTTTATGACATAACACGTCCTGCTGCTAGTAGCCATCAGAAGATGAACTCAAAGTGCTTTCTGCTGCTGTCTAAGTCTCATTCACCTAAACATTCATACAACAATTTTATCTGAGCCTAAGCCCTTTCTATTGTTCACACATGCTCACACTCCAGTTGATGAACTGGGAGCAACTCTGGGCTTGTTATCTTGCCAAGGATACTGTAGCATTTTGACTGCAGGAGCCAGGGATCAGGGAGCAATGCTTGGGCAGACTGTGATATTTGAATGGCACTTATTTTATACTAAGGGGCCCAGCACACCTTTACAGCACCAACAACAGCCTGGAAGCCAGGATGGATACACGATCTAATGTTGTTTTTGATCCTACCATGTAAATTTTACAGAAGAAATCAAGAATCATCAAGCATGACAAATTTTGCTGAGCTCATGTGAATTGTAGCATCAGTTTCCTGTTCCTATTCGACATGAGTGGCACCCGGTGTGGTCTTCTGCTGCTGTAGCGCATCCATTATGGGTTCAGAGATGCTCTTCTGCATGCCTTGGTTATAACAAGTGGTTATTTGAGTTATTGCTGCCTCAAAGCAGTTTGGCCATTCTCCTCTTACATCTGGTATTAACAAGACATTTTCTGCCAGAGAACTGCTGCTCACTGGATATTTTCTTCATTTCAAACCCCTCTCTTTGAACACTAGAGATGGTTGTGTGGGAAAATCCCAGCAGATCTGCAGATTCTGAAATACTCAGACCAACCCAAAAACCCTGCTACACTCAGAGTGACTTGAATCACCTTACTTCCTTATTCTAAAGCTCACTTTGACCTTAGCAGGTTCTCTACATGCCCAACTGCACTGAGTTGCTGCCACATGATCAGCTAACTATATATGTATGTCAACACTTGGTTAAAGAGGTATACCTAATAAAGTGTCCGGGGAATGTAGATACAAAATATACCAAAAAAAAAAAGTATTTTACAGATAAAAGGGGAAGCAGAAGTGGATACTTCCTGCTAAAACACAATTTAATGCGCAGGTGTGAGTTTATTTTGAGAGAATCCCACATACGCCCTTACGCTGACTAATACCCACTAGAGCATTGTCAGTGTATTTATCCGCTGCTGAAAACGGTACCCAATAAACAAAGTATTTATTCTTGTTTGAGTAACATTTGCTAAAAAGCTGTTATACATTGCCTTTAAAAGTACAATCACAAGACGTTGTTCCAGTGTTTAAAGATTTATGTTGCAGGAGCCATTGTATATGGATATATATGACTGTAACAGGCAGTGCACGGTAGTCAGAGTACTGAGCAAAAAGCACCGACCTTGTACCTCAGCTACCTATACTATGTAGAAAAATAAGCTACAAGGTAAAATCACAGCAGCCCTTTATTTCTGTTTGGCCGGAAGGAAAATGTATTTTTATGTCTAAATCCAGTTTGTCATCAGTTTGAGGATATGTTTAGAGAGACGTTTAGTCATCAGCCACAACAAATCAAGGCAGAAACTCCAGTTCACTTCAGGCCAGTTCCGAAAATGAGTCAGTTCTCATCGACTCCTGTTTAAAAAAAATTTTTAAAAAAAAAAATGTTCTGCCTTAAAAAGGAGCAAAAAGATTTTTGGTCATTGTGGCTTTGAGAAACAAGTAGGTGGCAACAAAAGTGGCTGTTGGCACTGTCTTATAGCGATCACTTTAAAGCAATTGTTTTATTTTGGAGCATTTTAATGCAGTTATCTGACAAATAATATAGCCTGCCCAAGTATTTTATTTCAAAGCTAGCACTTTTTTAGCATGTATCTCTGTGTTTGGATGCACCATTCTGATGAAGTTTGCTACCATCAGCTTGTGGCTCAAATATAAAACATGACAGCAGCACAAACTCAGAGTTTAAATAGAAAAACTCCACAAAGTAGTGATGGATATTTTTATTTGCAGTCTATGCACCAACTATTTTGTCCCTGAGTAGCTAAATATTCTGCTAAAGTACCAGAAGAAAGAACAAAAATGGATAAAGACTGTTTTTTTCTGCAAATTGACATCTGCCCACCTGCATATTTACTTTGATGAACTTGTGAGGTCAAATTATATCACTGTGCTGTTTACAGCTTGTTTCTATACCCACAACTGGCCAACAAATATGTAGTTGTTGCTTTACAGGCTCATGGATAACATCAGTATTAAAGAATGATCAGTGCGTACAGCTCAGAGCATTAGAGGGTGTTTTTTCCTCCTATTTCTTGTAGCAGTAGCTTCCACTCAGCAAGCTAAAGTCTCAAACTGCGGCACAGCCGGTCAGATGCCTGAACCATGAAATCAGCACTTTCACATCTTCACCCCGGGTCAGCTGACCGAAGAGGTTATTTTCCCCAAAAAATCCAGGTGTGCCCCTTTAAAAAAAAAAAAAAAAAAAAAAAAAAAAGTCTGAGCGAGCTGCTGGCATCTTTCTCCTCTAATGGATGTGCAGCAGATTTGGTAGCAGCAGTGAGCGAGCAGTAGTGGTGCTTGGCTGTTAGATGGACCGGAACTGTCTGTCTGTGTGACAGAGCTGCTGCAGGCAGGCCTCCAAGTCTCCACTATAAACCTTATGTGTCTCCAACACCTGGCACTACCTATGCTGGCTGTCTGTCTGATGTGTATGATTGTGTGTTTGCATGTTTTGAGTGCGTCCTTAGCCATGTTGGGCTGAGAGTGACTAATCCTCGCTAACAGATCCCTCTGAAGCAACCAGACGCTCCAGAAGCCAAAATGCTTTTAACCGCTGCATGACCAAGGTAAAATGTTCCCCCTACCGTGTTTTACATGTTTCCATTTCCTCTCTCCCTCTCTCTCTGTCTGCTCCCACAGAGGCCACAGTCAAGAGCAAACTCTAAGAGAGTGGATTTGTCAGATTTGGTTGCCGTGGATACACACCGCTACACTCACATCCAGATTCTTCCTCCTCTTCCTCCTCCTCCTGTTTGCCGTTGACGCAGATCAAGACCATCTTCATCAGGAAGATAAGTTGCAAATGGGTGATTGCCTTTTTGAAGTGCTACGGTTCTCCTGCAGATGTTGTCGGAGGAGGTGGTTTTCTTTTTTTCACTTCTTCCCACTAATGGCTGAGGTTAGGAGCGGTGTTATGATGACTGTGTGAAATGAGGCAGATAATTCTTATGAAAAATGGACTGTGCGTACTCCTAAGCTTCCCTCTACCTGTGATCAGCAGCAGCTTCACATCAGGCTTACGTCCCCCACCCCCCTCCTGATTTCTCTCTTCCCTGTACTACACCATTTGAATATTAGAATATCAGCGTGTGTGCATGATTGTGACACACATGACAAAAGCTTATTAAAATGAATCTGAGCTTTGTGTGAGTGCAGTGATTATTTCTCTGGTTATGAAAGAGTCGATGAGTCGGGGCGCCATTGGAGAACACTTCACACGAGTATTTCCTTCTCCACTCTCTGGCATTTCTTTGTGAAAGAGATCGAATAAACTGGAAGATGAAGTCAAACCTTTCTGAAGGAAGTGTGCCAGCTCTGCTACAGCCATTTGATATGTCCTGCCAAGAGAGCGCAGAGTGGGGCACTTTATAAATACACTGCATATCAAACATGTGCAAATCATATACTCTAGTAAGCAAGCTCTGTCAAGCTCTGTCTGTCCCTCCAGTTGAATACCAGTTGAATACTGGAGGGAAAGACAGAGCTTTTCATCCTGCAGCACCAGGACTGACTCTGTAGAGTCTTTAAAAAAAAAAAAAAACAGTTAAACTGTACTGTTTAATCTACTGAAATTCTTTTGTGTTTTTTTAATTCATTGTTATTCTGTTTTAATATTACTTCAATTTAGTTCCTTAGAATTATCTAATATCTCGTCCCTAACTAGGAGCTTTGATTTTGAATATTCAACACACAGCAAGTTCCTTTTCTGAGGGCGTGTTTGACACTTTTTTGAGCCTCTTATTGAGCTTTCTCCAGTCTCTGTAAAAGCTGAAACCAAAATTCCCATCAATAAGTGATTTGATGAATCTGTTCCACAAGTTATCTCCAACCTGAAGAATGGGACCCACTGTGCAATCTTAACTCATATTTTAAACACAGAACATATCTGCATATCAGACGTTAGTCTGTTTAAGTTACATGAAGGCAGAAGCTGATACATTTTAAATCATGGGTAATTTTTTTCTGATAATAATAAAGACTGTAGCAAATGTAGGAAAAATAATGAACGTCAGTGAGTTGTGTTTAATTGAAATAGCTTCACTGAATTAGTCTTGCAGAATGTCAAACAGTGCTAATATTTAATTATCACGGAGCCCTTTTTCTCATGAATGAATAACCAGAACAAATTTGACAAAAATATTTCACTTGGTAATCATACAGTACTGTGCAAAAGTCTTGAGTCACCCTTCATTCCTTTATTTGTAGCTAGAAAAATGGAAACTAGGTGCTGAAACATATGCAAACGGGGATGGAAATACAGTAAAAACAGTCTGCACAATTCTATTTAGCTAGAAAGTTATTAATTAGTATATAGACCAGCATTACTCTTCATCACAGCCTGAACTGAACTAGACAAACTTTCTTGGGGTTTCTTTATGTGGACTTCAGGAATAGTTCTGAGGTCCAGGCTTCTTGAAAGACATTCAAAGCTCTTCTCTGGATGTTGGCCTCATCTTTTTCTTCAAGATGATCCCACACTGCTTCGGTAACTTTGAGGTTCAGACTCCAGGGATGCCAATCCATGACTGATAGTGTACCACTGTAAAAGACGGAGTCGACTACAAATCAGTGAAGCCGATCGAGAAATGCCTTAAACCTGCATTCTTGCTAAGCAGAGCCACCAGAGTACGACTCCACTGACGGGAACAGAAGTCTGATTAAGTTGAAGCCTGCGACAAATACTCTCATTTTATCTTAATTTATGACCTCAGATGATGTTTTCCTAATAAGTGCTTTTAGTTAGAAGTTTCTACAAGTTCAGTTTAATATAGCAAGATATTTATTTTGCAAGTTATATATACACATACTTATGTCATGTTTAACGCCATTATACCAAAAGTATGTTGCAAAAAAATACAAAGACAAAATTCAGAATTTTCCAGATCCGTACTTGCCATGTCAAGTGTACTGTATGTAAACTGAACGTGTTGTGCTTTTGTGGAATATTCATTTTCTCAAGAAAGAATCCACTGTGAAAGAATGAAGTCGAGATGAAGCAATGATGAGCTCGTCCTGATGTTTCTAAACAAGACAAGGAAGAAATTAAGACTTTGGCTTCATCTGATTCTCACAAGAAGGCAGCAGCAGCAGCAGGGAGAATTTCATGGTTTGATCCAGGACTTGTATCACAACTGCTTTCAATAATTTCAGAGAGCCAACTGACCCAAAGTAACATACAGTACTATTATTTGACTCTTTCTTTATCATTCTATATTCAGTACTGGTGCTCTTTTCGAGCATCGAGTTAATTTGTTGCCAAATGCAGTGGACTGATTGGTCTCCATCTTGTGACTGACGGGTCACTATGTACGAATGTGTGGTGTCCCTCGGTTTCCCGGTCAGACTCACGTGTTGCTCATGAAATCTCGCTCCAAAATCCTAAACTGGTAACAGCCAACATGCTCAGGATCTTGTCACAATGGTCACATCCATCTCTTCTATACAGTCTGTGCTCTAAAGGTGCTACATAGTCCTCTCTGTAAGCCAGCTCCCTCCGTCTGATACTGAGCAGGTAGTCTGCTGTTGGCTTTCCATTTTCTCTGAAGGTTAGGGAGCTGCTAAACCTCAGACTGAGGTTGGTGAGCAGTGAAGATAAAGTGGACGGCGAAACAAAGAGATGACACTAAAACTGCAAAATAAAGCAGTGCTGCAAAAGTATACAATAATTATCTGAAGGTCCATCATAAGTGACCACTTTCTCATTTTCACATTGTTTTTAAACTATAACATTTGATAATTGCTGCTGTGAAACTGCAGATAATTTAAGGTCATTTTTGCTAAAAATATTTTGTTAGTTTGAGTCTTGTGTTCTGTTGTTATTATTATTATGACTAAAACAGAATTTTTCCACCTTATATCTTCCCTTTTTTGTATGGCTACAGCACCTGCTCCTGTTTTACCAACAATCATCCATGATTTTTTTTCCCCCGTCGTTTCTCTCTGTATGCTGTCCAACCTCCCTCCACCCCGTCTGCCTGTCAGAACCCACCATATGCGTATTTCCTGCAAACATCATGCTTCTCCCTACAGCGCATCTGTATGAATTGTTGAGGGATGCGGCCGTCACGTGTCGGCACAACACAGGCGATGATTTGTGTGAAGCAAAACGAGCGTTTAGCGAGCCACCGTCCCACCCCACAACTTTCATCAGCCAACAACCATCTTTATTGATTTCAAACAGTCTGCCGTGATAGCGCAGACGCACAGGGAGAGGGGGAGAGGGGGGGAGGAGAGCAGGGAAAGAAATAAACTACAAAGAATATCAACAGGAAATTGGGAGAAGACCGCCCTTTTTTCTATAAAATCCTCATCTGTCACATAGGGGACTGGTTTTTGTTTTGGGGGGGGGGGGGGGTTTCTCGTCTCCTGTGCTCTTTGATTCCCTCCCTGTATGGGCCTCGGTTTCTTCTTCCTCCTTCATCCTCCTCCTCATGTCTCTTTCTCGCTGTTTTACTCTACAGGATGGTGGGGGAAAATAAACAGATGGAAGAGGGAGGGATAAAGAGACAGAAAGAGGAAGGATGCAAGAGTTCAAACTGAGAGAGGGGGAGGAAAAAAGGTGGGGATGAAGGGATGAGAGGATGCAGAGCCGGCGGGGGGGATGGAGGGGATGGAGGGAAGAGGAGGGGACGGAGAGCCTGATGAACTCATCTAAAGGCGCTCTGGGTTTTTTAATAAGCAGCAGACTGTGAAGCTACTCTCCAACCAGTCACTCTGAATAATGAGAGAGAGAGACACACACGCGCACACACATGCAGGATGAGAGGATGAAAAGACAACCAGACTCATTATCTTGCGACCAATTTTCATCACTGTCCCGTCAGTAATCTCTCTCACGGACTCAAACAGTCCTCAGCTCTGTGTGAGATGACAGATGAAGACCAATTACCTAACTGTTTCGTTAACTTGAAGGCTGATTCCCTGCCATCTTCCAGAACATACACTGATAATCCTGTTGGCCCTAGAAATTACTCACTGCTCACAGCCCACCAACACACCTGTGTGCCTGTGCGAGCGTGCGTGCGTGCGTGCGTGGTTGTGTGCGTGCGTGTGTGTGAATGTAATACCTTTCGTGGCGAACCCTTTTGTAGTTAAAGGGCTGTGGACATGCAAGTGAGTTTGTAAAAAAAAAAAAAAAAACCTCCACTCTCGGGTGTTTAATAAAGAATCATTTCGGGCTGACGACTGCTGTTGCTGACTTTGTTTGATGCACACTAATAGGTTACTGCTTTGTCAACATTTTTTGGCACCTAAACGTATTTGTTGCTGATCGGCTTGGGTTTCTTCCAGCGGGGAGAGACGCAGAATAAACTTCAAATTGCTAATCTGTCTTTTCATTTATTGCTTTCTCGTTGTATCGCTTTAATCGAAGCGGCTCCCACTCAAAAACAGTGTTTTTCCACTCGGTTCTGATTTATGCTGAAAAGCTTTTTGTATGTAAAACAAGGCAAAGTTTGCTGAATGGTTTTTATTGCAGCAAGCTCTCTTGATCGCGCTGCGTCTCGGCTGCTCATTGTGCTTTTGCGCGCCGTGGCGGTGCAGTAAATCGCGGCGTGAGGAGATAATTCATTCATATGCAGATTTTTGTGATAAATGCACAAAAAAATGTCAGTTGTCACGTAAGGTGACACAAAACTCTCTCCGAGTGCATGTGGAAGGTTATTTGTTTAGCACTACTGAAAACTAAAGTTACACACTGCCTCATGATAAACTCTATCCCACATAATGGGACCATTTTAATCAGTCATCCTGGGAAAGTTTTCATTAACATCTCTGGCTTAAGTAAAGTGGGCCCATTGTGATTTTCCTCAATTCCGATCACATTTATATTCATGGCAAAAAGAAAACTAGTCTCACCTTCACTGCTCTCAAACGAAATCAGAGGATAAAAGCCTCCAGGTACTGCTAACCAAATGGACTTGCTTAGCTGATCATCTGCAAGTGTGAGAGCCTCTATAAAAGTCGAAGTTGTGTCACTTTGCCGGTCTGGAGCATTCAGGTGTGTTAACACAATGCCTAGGAGGAAAGACATCAGCAGGGATTTTAGAGAAGCAATCGTTGTTGCCCATCAGTTTGGGGAGGGTTATAAGGCCATTTCCAAACATTAGAATCCATCACTCTACAGTGAGACAGACTATTCGCTAGTGGAAAACATTCAAGACGGCTGCCAATCTTCTCAGGAGCGGATGGCCATAAAATTCACCCCAAGGTCAGACCGTGCAATGCTCAGAGAAACTAAAAAATACACAAGAGCTATAACTCAGACTCTCCTAGCTTCAGTTAGCATGTTAAATGTTAAAGTTCATGACAGATCAATTAGAAAAAAGGCTGAAATAGTTTGGTTTGTTTGGAAGGGTTGACAGGATAAAGCCTTTTCTCTCTAACTCTTCTGTAACAATGTCCTTTAGATAGAAGAGACCAAAGTGGAGATGTTTGTCCATAAATACAACGTATCAGCACAAACACCTCATACTAGCTGTCAAGCAACGTGATGGAGAGGGATGATTGGTTCAACTATGAAACCCCTCCACCTCCTGACTTCAAACCTCAAAGAATTTAAGCAATGTTGTTTAAAAAAGTAGTCCAAAATTCCTCCACAAAAACATCTATTTATTCGTGCTATTTATAAGCTATTTATTCGTGGACTGGACAAACCTTTTCCACACACTACCATTTCACTTTGCTATAATTTTTGTTAAATAAATAATTAAAGTGTAATATGTTGTGTATTTACCTAATTTTATGACCTGGTAAGGTCAGGAGCTTTCTTTCTTTGTAGAGCAGGGCTAATCTAACTATTCAGCCTCAGATACTTTATTCTTAGCTAGCAGGCAATACTTATTTATACAGCAGTTTTCACAGGTGAGCCCTAAAACTCTTCACAAAAGATATTAATCAGTATAACAGAGTAGAAGTTAAAAACTGTTATGAAAATGAAACGATGCTACAACTCTTGGGTCTATATGACAAAGCAGAGGGATGTCTCCCCTTTCAGCTGTTCACACCTTCTGTTTGCAGCAGTCAGCCAATCACAAGACCGCACGGAGGCCCAGTGTAATCAGCAGGGATTCCTGCAATAACTAAAATTTGGGCTGGGATATTGGTGCTGAGGTGGTTAGGCAGCACCGTCATCATTCAACAGGAAGGCTCCTGGTTTGAATCCCATTTGGAGGATTTCTGTGTGGAGTTTGCGTGTTGCCCCGGTTCACCTGTGTGCGTTTCCTCTGGGTGCTCCGGCTTCTTTCCACAGTCCAAAGACATGCATGTGAACTGCAGCATGTAAATTACCCATATATGTGAGGCAGACAAAGTGCTGCAGTTACAATCTGACTTTTAGTTAAGTGTTTTGAGTGGGCAGCAAGAAAAGAGAAGTGCTATATAAATGTGAAAAATTACATTTCAAAAATATGAACAGTTTGGTATATTTTCTAAAAGGCCTTGCTTTTTCATGCTGATCCAAAACAAGAGATTCTCACTGATGATTAAACATGTAGCTGTGGTCTGTGTGAAGTCAGTGTGATGAAGTTGTTGTGCTGTGTTCAGAGTAAATCCACGTGTCTGCCCGGAGAATGTGGGTCAAACACTTGAGTCAAGTTTTCAAACTGCATGCACTAAAAAAAAGAAAATGTTGTCCCTGGCTGGTTATATTACATCAGAAACCTCTCACACTTTATTTGAAGAATATCAGCTTTAACCATCAAACACAACACTCAGTCCCACAGGCTACACTGAGCACACTGTGGAGCTCCATTTGTTTCTCTATCTGTCAGACCATTAAATAAGAGTTTGGTTTGGCCCCAGTTTACCTGTGTAGACCAAACATTGAGAACTTGTCTGTGATTTGTGATGTAATACATGCATTTGCTGGTTGTTTTCAATATATTGTTATTTATATGAAACTCTTTACACCTGGGATGCAAAACGGATATTCTGATAGCAAAGAGAGAATAACTGCACGTGGAAAACTAATGAGAGCTGTGTGGGACCTTTGCTCACATTTCACTGACTTCAGCTTTGTTGCATCACTGATAGTGATACAAAAAAATAAAGATATTATTAGAACATGCAGTCAGCTGCTCAGGTATCAGACTACAGTTGAGAATATACGGTGCGTGGGATGTGTGAGGTGTTAAATCCCGGGCACACAAGAATTTACACTTTTTATTAGGTACACCTGTTCCACTGCTTGTTAAAGCAAATATCTAACCAATTCCAAAACTGTATTTAGACGTGCCGCACAACCATCTTGGATGATGTTCACACAGAACGTCAGGAAAAGAAAAAATATCCCGTGAGCAGCAGTTCTCCCGGTGAAAATGGCCAGAAAAATAGGAAGTCAACAGTAACTCAAATGCTCATTCAAGGTATGCTGACGACCATCTTTGAATGCACAACATGTCAAACTTTTAATCAGAAGACTACACCAGGTGTCGCTCCTGTCGTCTAAGCACAGAGACTGGGCTCCCCAATATTGGAAAAGTGTTCCCTGGTCTGATCCTCCCGCCTTGTATCAACATTCAGGCTGCTGGTGGGGGATATTTTCGTGCCACACTTTGAACCTCTTAGGACCAACTGAGCATTTTTTAAACACCACAGCCTACCTAAGTATTGTTGCTGACCATGTCCATCCCTTTATGACCACAGTGTACCCATGTGCTAATGGCTGCTTCCTCAGGTCATCTAGAAACTGATATGGCCTCAATCTCAATCCGACAGTGCACTTTTGGGATTTGGTGGAACGGCAGATTCAAATCATGAATGTTCAGCTGCAGCAACTGTGCAATGTTGTCATGTTAATGTGTAGCAAAACTGCTGAGCAATGCTTCCAGCACCTTGTTGAATTAGAATACAATGGCCCTCTATTGCCCCTATACATGTATGACATTTTGGGTATACAAAACTAGAGAAGCTAACCAGTGCCAAAAATGTCAGTTCTTGTGGACACTTCTCCAAAAGTGAGTCAGTCTTCAAAGACTACCGTGTGAAATGTTTGACAAACATGTTTACGATCTTTAGCCCCCCTTTATGATGACTTTAGGGGTGGAGGGCTGTATTTGGGACAGGTGAGTGTTTTAAGTGCAATGGTATGGCAAATATTCTGAAAACTTGTTATGTGATGAATCATATTAACAGCCTTCCAAGTCAGTGTTCCCATTTTTTAATTAAGTTTAGTTTTTTTAAAAATATTCAAATATCAGTACTATTAAGTAAGAGATACTGTATGTGATTGCCTCTGCACTAAGCAGAAAAATGATGAACAAAAGTAAATGTTTGATAAGAAATGTTTTGTTAGTGCTGCAAATTAACATGGAAAATGGATTAATCAGAGAAGCATTTAACCGTTATGCATTAACAAGGCAGGTAAAACAACTATTAATTATTATTATATAATAACAACAGTGAGAAAAGAAAACATATTTTCTTTGTAGCGTCCCATTTATAAGGAACATACATAAACTAAAGTTGGAAAAACATCCTCTTGACTTGGGAAATGAGACTCTACCAGCAGCATTTTATTCATTGCTGCAGACACCTCTCTTCTTGACACCTCTGCCCTACAAGCCTTTGAGTTTGCAGCTGTGGGATGTAATGTCCCTGAAGGGTCTCACAAACCTGCTGGCTGTTGGCAGGCAGAGGGGTTATGGCCCCTGATGTTAAGATTCAAGTCGTCACACGCTCAAGAGCCGAGCTTTGAATCAGCTTTGTAAAAGTGCCAAGACGAGCTGGGTCCTGTTAGGTAAAAGTGCACTAAACCACACAATAAATGGTAGTTTAGGGCATTTTAAACACAATTATTTAATCATACTTAATCACAGTCATAAACACAGCTAGCTACAGGTGGCTAATATTAGACTAAATGCCAATTAGCGGTGACAATCACCACTGTGGGATGTGAGTTTTTCAGGCAATATGAGAACACTAACAAAGCTGTAGAAATCAACATCATTATGTAAGCAGTAGCCAAAAAAAGGTACAGACATATAAGGTGGAGTCAGTGCCACGTGCATGGGTTTGACAAACAGCTGGTTGTATTCGCACTAATATCACCTCATCTTTGTAATAACTTATCATTTTAAGAAGGTGTTTGTAGCATTTTGTTCATCTTCTGTGCTGGTGGTTGTCATTGATTCTGGTTGTTTCAAGGTTTAAACCATATGACATTATTTTTTAAATAAATCAGTTGTTATAGGAGGTGTTCATTTGTTTAATAATTAGAATATGTTAAAAAATTTGACTGATTTATGTTGATTAGGCTATTTTCTTTGATTGCCTGCTTGCGAAGGGAAATGAAATTCTGTTGCCTGGACTGTGTGCATACCCACGGCGTATCAGTGGCCTGAGTTTGCCAAATTTGTGATTTCATTGTAGATGTTCCGAATTTTGCAGTTGAGACATCTCACCGCAAAGTGTGTGTGAAAGCTCATCCTCTTTAACCGCGATGTTGCTTTTACATTGTTACACATAAAGCATGCTAATGCTCGAATATAAATAGATCCATCAGTTCTAAAGCCACCTGTAAGTACTTGAACAGTGACTCATCTTCTGTTATGTTGGCTCTGTATGCTGCTTCTGAAATGGAACAATAGACCTATTTACAGGAGACATTGTGACCGGTCACAGGAGTGAAAGCGCCGGCGAAATTAATGATGACATTGGATCCATTTAGAGTCCCACTAAATCATTACAGTACATTATCGTATACAGTGTGAGTAGTGACCATTGGTTGTACACTACTTCAAGGCATTGTGGAATACTTTGAGTGCACTATATCAGATATAGTAATATGCCTTTCAATAGCATTAAAAAATAGAGAACTCACTGGCCAGGTAGAGTTACACTAGGTTGGTCTTTCTTTTGCCTTCAGCTCTGCCTCAATTCTTCACGGCAGAGATTCATGAAGGTGCTGGACACATTCCTCAGAGATTTTAGTCCATATTAACATGATAGCATCACATGTGAATCTCCTGTTCGAAAACATCCTAAAGGGGCGTTATTGGGATAAGATCTGGTGACTGTGTGGGCTGTTTGAGTACAGTGAACTCAATGTCATTTTTAAGAAACCTGTTCGAGATTATTTGAGCTTTGTTACATGATGTGTTATCCTGCTATAATCAGCCTTTAGAAGATGGGTACACTCAGGCAGCAATACTCAGGTAGGCTGTGGTGTTTAAATGATGCACACTTAGTACAGAGGGGCCAGGTTTACAAGGAACAGATCCCCCACAGCAAGGACTGCACTGTAAAAAAAAAACTGTCAAATGTACGGTAAAATACCGGCAGCTGTGGTAGCCAGGAATATACCGTCAAAAAAATGTGGGATCTGTGAAAGACAATACGGTATACTGGTTTTGTAACCCTAAATTTTAAGGTAGACAACGTATTATTTTACCAAAATCATGATAGAAAAAAACAAATATATTTGTCAATTATACAGCAATTTAATGTAAAAAATGCAACTTTCCATAGCTTTTTACGGATATTTGCAGTAAAAAAAAAAAGTTATAATATAATAATATTTACAGTAATTTGTTGTTAATTTAACAGTAATAGGATAGACCCTATTATTGTAAATAACTGTAAAAATAACAGAAATATGTTAAACCTTATTAAAACCTTTGACAGTAAAAAACACAGTGAAATTGTATAACAAATTACAGCATTTTATTTTGACCAGATACATTTTACGGTAAATTCCTGGCTACCACAGCTGCCGGTATTTTACCGCTAAAAATACAGTACAGTATGAGGAACATAAATGGTTTACCGTACATTTTACATTTGCAACTGCTAAATATAGAAAAATCTAAAGATGCTCATATATAACCAAGGTAGTGAATATTACTGATAAACAATGAGAAAATTTGACATACCATTTGAAAACAGACTAAACATATCATTTTCTCTATTCCTACAAAACAGCATAGATCTTGAGAATACAGCATGTGTCCATATATATGGCTGGTAATCCATGGAGGAATGAATAAACATAAAACAAAATATTACCTGCCCCTGACCTATCAACAGTAATGAGTCACTGGGTCCTGCCTTGGTGAAGGAAAGGACTCAGTGGAGTTTCAAATGCGCATGGTGTCGAAGATACAAGCTCTGCAGGAGTACTTCAATGTCCATCAGGAGTTCACTTTGGACTGGCAGGATCCCCTCTGCAGCAAAAAATGGACAAAGTTTGATCAGTGCTTGAGCAAAATGCACAGAAATGAACAAAACGTGCTGCCAAAAACAGATCTAATGATAAATGATTTCTTAAGTGTAAAATATACAGTTCTTAAAGGATAGCTATTGTCAAAATGCAACCTGGGCTGTTTTTTTTTTTTTTAACTGTAAACGAGACAAACATATATCTAAAAGCATAATTACGACAAACGAGCCGTTTTTGAGATTGACCGTGATTTTGTTTTGTGGTCAATAGCCAGTGAATGGGAATACTAGGGGGGCGGGGCATAAATTTGAGCGCATCAAAATCGATACAGTAAAAAAAAACAAAAACAAAAAAAACAGCCCAGGTTGCGTTTTGGCAATAGTTATCCCTTAAATCTACTTATGTAAAAGTGATACATACAGGGAGTGCAGAATTATTAGGCAAATGAGTATTTTGTCCACATCATCCTCTTCATGCATGTTGTCTTACTCCAAGCTGTATAGGCTCGAAAGCCTACTACCAATTAAGCATATTAGGTGATGTGCATCTCTGTAATGAGAAGGGGTGTGGTCTAATGACATCAACACCCTATATCAGGTGTGCATAATTATTAGGCAACTTCCTTTCCTTTGGCAAAATGGGTCAAAAGAAGGACTTGACAGGCTCAGAAAAGTCAAAAATAGTGAGATATCTTGCAGAGGGATGCAGCAGTCTTAAAATTGCAAAGCTTCTGAAGCGTGATCATCGAACAATCAAGCGTTTCATTCAAAATAGTCAACAGGGTCGCAAGAAGCGTGTGGAAAAACCAAGGCGCAAAATAACTGCCCATGAACTGAGAAAAGTCAAGCGTGCAGCTGCCAAGATGCCACTTGCCACCAGTCTGGCCATATTTCAGAGCTGCAACATCACTGGAGTGCCCGAAAGCACAAGGTGTGCAATACTCAGAGACATGGCCAAGGTAAGAAAGGCTGAAAGACGACCACCACTGAACAAGACACACAAGCTGAAACGTCAAGACTGGGCCAAGAAATATCTCAAAACTGATTTTTCTAAGGTTTTATGGTCTGATGAAACGAGAGTGAGTCTTGATGGGCCCGTGGCTGGATTGGTAAAGGGCAGAGAGCTCCAGTCCGACTCAGACGCCAGCAAGGTGGAGGTGGAGTACTGGTTTGGGCTGGTATCATCAAAGATGAGCTTGTGGGGCCTTTTCGGGTTGAGGATGGAGTCGAGCTCAACTCCCAGTCCTACTGCCAGTTTCTGGAAGACACCTTCTTCAAGCAGTGGTACAGGAAGAAGTCTGCATCCTTCAAGAAAAACATGATTTTCATGCAGGACAATGCTCCATCACATGCGTCCAAGTACTCCACAGCGTGGCTGGCAAGAAAGGGTATAAAAGAAGAAAAACTAATGACATGGCCTCCTTGTTCACCTGATCTGAACCCCATTGAGAACCTGTGGTCCATCATCAAATGTGAGATTTACAAGGAGGGAAAACAGTACACCTCTCTGAACAGTGTCTGGGAGGCTGTGGTTGCTGCTGCACGCAATGTTGATGGTGAACAGATCAAAACACTGACAGAATCCATGGATGGCAGGTTTTGAGTGTCCTTGCAAAGAAAGGTGGCTATATTGGTCGCTGATTTGTTTTTGTTTTGTTTTTGAATGTCAGAAATGTATATTTGTGAATGTGGAGATGTTATATTGGTTTCACTGGTAAAAATAAATAATTGAAATGGGTATATATTTGGTTTTTGTTAAGTTGCCTAATAATTATGCACAGTAATAATCACGTGGACACACAGATATCCCCCTAAAATAGCTAAAACTAAAAACAAACTAAAAACTACTTCCAAAAACATTCAGCTTTGATATTAATGAGTTTTTTGGGTTCATTGAGAACATGGTTGTTGTTCAATAATAAAATTATTTCTCAAAAATACAACTTGCCTAATAATTCTGCACTCCCTGTAGACAACACAGCCCTAATCACAATCATAATTTGTTGGAAAACGTATTTAAGTTTCCTATTGATTTATCATAGAACTTGAAGTTAATGGCTGAATGCATGGTGATGAGACCTATCATTCAATCTACATTTTATAGCGTATGAAACTGCTCACCTGGACATGAACCTGAGCTCGGCTGATTAAGATTAGTGTCTCCTGTCCATCTTTCTTTAGCAAAACTTGAATAATACCACTGCTTACCTCTTATTGAATCTTTGGGTGCAGACTTAATTGAAGAGCCTCGTATAAACAGGCAGGGTGTGATGTTTAGGGAAACCAAAGAATACAGGCGCCATCATTTCTGCCAGAAGACTCATGGGGTGCAACGAAGCTTTTCATTGTGGACTGGCTAGATACTTTCTGCATTCAGAAAGAAAACAAGAAGGGCATACACCATAAACAATAATAACTGTATATAAATAATGAGACAAGAAATTAAAGTAACAAAATAAGTGCAAATCAAGTTTCCCTGTGTTGCAGTGTAGCTGAATGTTTTTCAACAATTTGATTTACGGTAAAACACATACCAAATATTTCCAGCCAAGGTTTGTTTCAATCTTCAGCATGTTTTTCCTGCCATTGTCTTGAAACTGTTTCATCTGTCCCTCTCATTTGATGCTGTTTACAAAAACAAAACAGCAATATTGTAAAGGGAAAAAGGGAAATGAATTTAATGGAAAAAAAAGAAAAAAAGATTATGACCTGAAATCTCACCATTTCCTGAGAGTCACAGGTCCTTTGAGTATCCTTATGGTTTCTGCTCAAATTCAGTGTCTGAAAAGGGCAGGAACAAAACAAACCTTTTTAATCATAAAGAGAGAGTTCTGACACTGACGTTCACACATCGCCATTGCACATGTAAACGAAAAAACCACCGCCACACCAGTGACATGGGTGGGGGCAGAGTGTCTTCGGTAAAAATGAGCCTTAAACACGCCATACCTGGTGTATGTCTGCTTGCAGCCTGCTTCAATACACCAAAAGAAACAACGTGGCTCATTCCGATGCAGTTTACAATGAAGCACGTAGCCCCTTGATGACTGAACTACCTTACCACAGAAATTACAGGTTAACATAACTCCATGTACTTTGGTAATTCCTCCCTAGCGAATTAAGCATGCCAAACACAGAAACTAATCCAGAGCAATGCTTCCCTGGCGACAGTAATGCTAACTCAACTCACAAATGCTAACTAAATTCACAACCTCACTCATAAAAAACGAACTGCTAAAATTATCTATAAACGCTGGACTGGTGGATTTTTATAACAGAGATAACTTGCAGTTGCATGTACTCACCTCACCTCGAACTAATTGTATGCTGCCAGGATGTCTACAAATTCCGAAGATGCTGTGGTCCAAGCAGCAATAAATGGCGCTAATATACGAGTTCAAAACTGTGTCCGTTAGCGAAGCCAACTTGAGTCTCCTGCATGAAAAAAAGAGCGGTTGGCACACAGCTCAGCAGCGCGCCGCGCTATTGGTCATTTTCAGGTGACGTCATCCCGCAATATAATGTCGCTCTTTGTTTCTTTAGGAGGAGGTTCGAATTTGATCAGAAGTCACGTCTGCAGACCGCTGCAGCCACGTCTTGCCTTGCTTCCCCTCTTTTTGGTGAAATGGTTCGCTCATACTGCACAATGTTGCAACCAGAATTTTTTTTTCTCTGCAATTCGAACGTAAAACGTCTGTACACAGTTTACCAGCAGTTTAGCTACCAATCAACAGCGATCACACAAACTCAAAATTTAAGGCGGACCCACTTAAGGTGGTCTGATAATATGGCGTGAAACACAACAACATAAAGTTGTTTTAAAAATAATAATTAAAAAAGATTATTGAAATCAATTTTATTCACAACCATGAACTTTTTTTTTAACATCTTCTTTTGCTGTTGATTTTTTTTTTATCAGAAGGTTAACAATGATATACTGCAGGCCTAACTTTTAATCTGCATATCAGTATCTGAATTTTAAAATAAAAAAAAAAATACTATCAATTTTATTGTCTTTCACTGCTGATATTTGCTTTTTTTTTTTTTTTTAAATGGTATTTACTGGTTGTATTATTACAGTGGACCCTATTGTTTAACATCTTGCTTCTGTAAAAATGAATGTTTTTGTTTGCTTAAAAATCTACAGCTTTATACTGTGAATTCCAATGTGCACAACCCGAAAAGATGTAGTTTTACTCAAATAATACCGTAAAATCTAAGTTTTTCAGACATTTTCAACATTACAATATTTAATTGTAAAATGTATGCATATTTATTTGTTTTCACAGACAATATTTATAATTTCAACATTTTATCACAGTAAAAAACAAAGTTTTATCCAGTCTCACAATTAACGGTTATTCAATCTATTTAATACAGTAAAAGGAAGTTTTTGGTTTTACGCTCCATTACCGTTGGAATTTGACGGTGTTTTGCTGTATATTTTACTGACTTTTTTTACAGTGTGGACATAGTCAGTAACACTGCTCAAGGCAGCTGTGGCATTTCAGTGATGCTCAGCTGGTACTAAAGGGCTCAAAGTGATGCAAGAAAAGATCCACAACACCATTAAACCACCAGCAGACTCTGAACTTGTTGATGGAAGCCATCCTTTCATGGTGTTTACACTAAATCCCGACATTGTTCAGTGCCAGTGAGCCCATGTGGAAACTCTAGCCTTACCTTGGCGTGGGATACTGCTTTATCCCATCTGCTTCAAAGTTTAATAAGTTGTGCATTTAGAGATGCTCTTCTGCATACCTTAGTTGTAACAAGCGGTTATTTGAGTTACTGTAGCCTTCTTATCAGCTTGCAGCAATCTGGCCATTCTCCTCTGACCTCTGATATGAACAAGGTTTTTTCACCCAAAACATGTTGCTCACTGGATAGTTTCTCTTTCTTAGACCACTCTCTGTAAACTCTACAGATGGATGTGTGGAAAAATTCCAGTAAAGCAGCAGTTCCTGAAATACTCAGACCAGCCCACATGGCACCAACAACCACACTATATTCAAAGTCACTTAAATCACATTTATTCCTCATTCTGATGCTCAGTTTGAAGCTTCAGCAGGTTGTGTTGGTCATGTCTACATGGCTAAATGCTTATATGCTTTAAATGCTGCCGTGTGATTGGTGATTAAAATATTTGTATTAACGTGCAGTTGAATTGGTGTACCTAATAAACTGACCAGTGAGTGCATGTCAGTTCTAGTCTGACACCAATACATATTTATTGATGAGTGGGGGGGATTTTATTGTACTATTGTTTTCTAACTGGTATGGTCTGCAGATGGCAACAAGACTATAGGGAGTAGTTTTTTATAAATACTGGTACTGGTCACCTAATAAAGAACAAAGCTGAAACCGGAGCTTTTTTTCCCACTCTGTAATTAAAGGGTAAAAAGAGGAGAACAGCCCCATCAAATTACAGCCCACATAATTAATTATATTAGTTTAATTAAAACAATTAATAATTTGTCAGTCTCTCATTAAACATTAAAGGACAACCATGTTAGATCTGCCTGTATATTATGTGTTACACTGGATTCTCTTTTATGTTTTAGTAACAGACACCAGTGTGCATTTGAAAAAAGGTAAGTTAGTTTTCCACTCCAGCAAAGCTGTTATAAGCTGCTGCAGCGCTGGAAAAAATATGCTTGCTAACAGCACATTCTCAAAAGTGTGGTAGCGACTTCTTTCCTTATTTCTATTTCATTCAGTGTATCAGTGCAGGTATAGCTGTTCACTCAAAGTAAACTGTCTGAGTTGAACCACAGCCAGTAAAGTATACAGATTTTTACTTAACTTGACAATAAGAAGTTATTAACATAATTTTCCTCACACTTCAGTTCACTGTAGTGACATTTAATGCTAGTAAGGACCATTAAGTGTTTGACTTCTACCAGAATTAGACTGTAAATTGCTGCCGGTGTTACTGTACCAGAAAATTCTAACCCCATCCGTCTTCACCAGTCAAAAAGTGAGGGGGTTTATGCAAACCACAAACAAACTCATGTGCTGTTGAAGCAACATGAACGCTTTTGTTATCGTTTCACACCAAATGTTCTTGCACAGACGTAAAGGAAAATGCATTTCTGTCCAGACACTTACAGACTGCATGTAAGAAAACAACAGCAGGCACTTGAGTGCAGACAGAAAGTTAGCTACTATAAAAAAATTAAAAAATAAAACAGCTGTGGAAATTTCCTGCTGGTGTGCTGCTGCAGACAATTACAATGCAAACATAATGTATAGGTATTGCTGCAGGGTTGAAAGATAAATGTCAGATTTCTGTTGTTTTTATGAGCTATCCTAGTGCAGAGGAGCAGCTGTGGGCTGCTTCTTTCTCTGCAGTGTTTCTTAATTTGAATTTTAAAAAAAACTGCCTTACAGAACAGTACAGACATCCTCTTTGAGGAGAGAAAAACCTGTTAACGATATAGCCCTACACATTTCCTTACAATGCTCACACAAATTATAGCAAGGTTAAACTAGTCCTCTCCTAATGTTGCTGCAGATTTCTTTGAGCTCATTCAAGGAGTCCTCCTGCAGGGCTTTGTATCCTAATTGTGGGAGACTTTATAGTACACAAATGTTTGTGTGTGCAGTTGGTATGTAGTAGTGAAATGTTTCAAGCCTTCAAAGGTATTTCTCTGCTAAGACAATTGTGAGAAAACAGACGAAAGTGGGAGGAAAACAGTGGCGGCACTTTGAGAGAATGAGGATCCGGCAGTTAGGTGAGATGGGTGATGTGTATGGATGAGGCCATGATGGAGAGAGCGAGAGAAGAGGGAGGAGAGCGATGTTTACGGGTGGGGGGTAGCGAGGCCAGTAAACTGCTTGTGAAATGAAAATGGCTCTTTAGCAGAATCCAGGACACTTGGGCGCTGCGCTGGATCAATGTCTCTGATTTACTGTCTGAAAGCCTGTCAGGGAGAAAGAGAGCAAGTTGGGGGAGGAGGAGGCCAGGGGAAGGGTGGGGTGGAGGCTGGACGGAGAGAAGTTAGAAGCTTAAAGGTAGAAGAGCCCTTTAATGGAAGGAGACAGAGGAGAGATGGGGAGAGGTAAAGGATGGAGAGGGAAATTGTCCGTCAGAGTGACAGTGCGAGGAGGCAGAATCAGAGGGATTGCTCCTCAAGTCCTCACAGCCAAGATACAAAATCAATCTGTCAAGACGATGGGGAAGGGCAATCTTGTTTTGTGAGGGGAATTGGTGCGGCCATTTGGGGTAAAATCAATAGGGGACACATGGTGCTTCTTAAATCCTTACTATCCCACAGAGGCCAGATTATTGACAAACAGTGGAGTCTACGTAGGCAGTACACAAATCCTTAAGTTGACCCATGTGTAAGAAATCTATAATCTATTGGTGTACAAAAGAGCTGCTTTGTGCTGTAAATGCAGGACAGTCATGTAAATGAGAAAAAAGCAACTCTGAGGCTAAAAAAAAAAATCTGTCTATCATGTTAATCATCATACTTTAGCATTTCATTGTGCTAATATTTGCTCATTTACTGAAACATGGGTATTTCCCAGGTGGGTTAGTTGAAAATGAAGCCAGTGCAGAAGTGCTTCAAAGGGCAACACTATTGAGACTAGACCTGAAGCTCTCTCTATATAAATCTCTGGCTCCAATAAACTCCCACTCTAGTAACATCATGAAATAATCTCTCATGTCAGTATGTATTTTCATTATGAGGACAGACAAATTCACTCCTCCTGATCACTGTGCTGCTGGTGTCTATTTTTAAATGAATTACCTAACTCAAAGAAAGGTATGTTGTGTGTGTGTGTGTGTGTGTGTGAGTGTGTGTGTGAGTGAGAGAGAGAGAGAGAGGGAGAGGGAGAGAGAGAGACTGGTTTCATTGATATAAGTGGTCTAAGTGATTGACAGACCATTTGGATTTTTGGATTTAGGTCAAGAGTTAACCATCAAATATCAGCCACATTATAGATGACTTTGATCAACTTATATTGTCATTTGGAGTGGAGTAGATATACAGACTTGTGCTGATTGTTAGATTGTTTTAATTCATCCTAGTTAATTTAGTTAATCTGTAATCTGACTTGTTCTCCAGAACATGCCTGTCTTTATATAATTATATTGTGGGTAATTAATTTTCTCAAGCGGTCATATGAGAAACTTGGACTGTTGTGGGGGCTGCACTGTGCGGCCCACCACAACAGTCCCAGTTAGATTATTGGTGCAGCCCACCACAACAGTCCCAGTTTTGCATGCGAGCCCTTAGGAAAATTAATCGCCCACCCTTCTCTGCATCCTGATGATGAGACAAAATTAAAAGTCAACAGATCATCAAAGCTGTTACAGACTATCTTGGTGAGCCAAATTTTCTGCCTATACACACAAATACTTGTTGAATTATTTGACTCAAAACCGTTGCAGTCATTATTAAAATCATTTGGATTAATCTTCTAACAAACACATATGTCTGCATGCATTTGCAGCTGGTCCACTTAGAAAATGTTGAGATATTTTAGTAAATAAATGGCAACAGATGCAGACAGACTGGAACTGCACCCCTTAAATGTTGAATTTGCCCAATTAACCGGATAGAAAACACAGAAGAAATCCTAACACACGTTGAAACTTGAGATTGTTTGTTATTTTTTCCTTGATTTAACAGATAATTAGTCAGTTTTCAAATACTTGATTAATTTTCTGCAGATCAGTGAATGGATTAATTGTTCCAGCTCTGTCACGTCTGTTTTTCAGTGTTTTGACCCCTACTGTCAGCGATTTGTCATGTGTTTTGTATTTGCTTAAAGGGAGGATTGTATTCCTGTGAGGATCCCTCTGTCAAACACACACACACACACACAGGTGGAGCTCTGGGACCCAGGACAACAGAACGGACGTCTCGACAAGTGTTTTCCCGCACCCTCGGGACGCCAGAAGTCTGGTGGGGGGCGGGGGGAGCGTTTTATTTTTATTTTGAGTGTTTAATGTATTAAAAGGGGCCGGGGTAATGAATTATAATCTTTAATGCAGAAACCGATCGATACCACCCAGAGAATAAATCAGCTTTTACTGAGAGCGTCAAAGCCCCTTAATACACTAGGGGAGAGAAAGGGAGTGCATGGGGAGGAGGAGGAGGAGGAGAAGAGAGCGAGCATGGACAAACTGTTAGAAGAGGAGGAATGATCCAAAATGAAAGGGAGAGAAGGAAAGAGAGAGAGGGGAGAGGGATGAATTAAAGGAGAGGAGGAAGAAGTTAGAGGTAAAGAGACGGCTGGAGGCAGACGGAGGGAAGTTATAGATGAACAGACTCACCTTTGGGCTAACCTCATTGAGTAAAAGCCCGCTGAAAGCAGAGATTCTGACAGTTTTGTGAGGAGGCGATGTTGCAGGGTCAGTCGGTGTGTGTGCACACACACTCCACTTACTTGTTATTTCTCCACCTAGTTGCATTGTGTTCCCTCTCAAGGATCCCCTCCCCGACTTTTGTTGCCTAGAGCAAAATATAATTAATTGAATTACTCCACCACTTCTCGATCAAAGATCACCTCGCCGCTCTCTTGTCTCGGTGCCTGCCCAACCGGGGGGCCTCTGCTGGGAGAAAATGCCTAACAACAAGCCATGAATTATAACTTTTTATTAACCCAAAGCAAAGTTTCAGTGGTGTGAGCTGCTTCCAAATCAGGCAGACGGCACAAAACAAGTCTGGAAAGACTGAAGACGAGCTTGATTTGAATTCAGTTGATAGTTACAAAGATTCATCTCTGTGGCAAAGACAAAGACTGAACAAAAACCTAATGCACCTAAGTATTTAGGATGCCTTACTTGTTCAGTAAGTGGACTAAGTGGTTTAAGTGAGGTTTTTAGTCCAGAGAGACTCTTTAGTAAGACACAATCATGAAAAATTGATATCTCAGGCCAGGACTGGAGGTGAACGGGCAGAGGAAGCGGTGAAGAAAAACATATGCAGGCCGGGGAGGTTAAAAAAAAAAGAAACGCTGGCTTCACCGAAAATGAAAAAATAGAGCACTGGAGGAAGACCAAAAACATCGAAAAGGAGGCTTGAAAAAGTGATTTTTACTGATAGTGTTACACCCCTCAGGTGCTCAATAATTAAGCAGCTGAGCACACTCTTGAGATCCAACTGTGATGTCAGCCAAAGCAGCCATCCATCATTCATCGCTTTAGGAATCAGGGGTGGAGATGGCACTTAATCACTCATTTTGTGGCATAGACGTCTCTCTTTTTTTTTTCTTCAAGGCCTTTTATTTATTTATTTATTTTGTACTGATTTTGTGTTGCTGCAGCTCATTATGCTCCCTGGGAAAAGCTTTCTTTAAAAAAATGTTTTATTTCAGCTAGAGATTGTGCTGAATAAAGATGGCTCAAATTACAAAAGAGCCACATTTATGCTTTTTTTCTTCAAATAAATCTTCCCCTTACAAATTTCTTGATAATGCACAGAGGTATAAACAGAAGGAAAAAATAACCTATATGGGGGGTTTTTTTTTTACAAGGCTGAAAAGGATTTAAAGCCTTGCCCTCACTTTTAGTCTGTGGGCGCTGTCTGTCTGTGTGCCTGAAGGCATGTGATTGTTGCATTGCACTCATAATAAGCCTCTGAGTGACTGGCAGAACCAATATCTTGCTATCGCTTTGCCCTGCGCTCACTCAGGCGGCTCGGTGTGCAGCCCCCGTCATGCATCTCAATTCCACAAACACAATGTTCGGCGCCCAGAGAAGGGACCTGCTTTTTGATTAATGTCACCATGACAACTACATAATTCATGAATTGTATTAGCGATCTATTTGTCATTTGCAAATCATAATTTAGGATGTGTATTTGAGAAGGGGTAGGAAAAACAGAGAGCTATGCGCTGCGCTATACGCACCACCCTCCCCAAAAAATAGCACTCCTAACGGAAACGCTGACGTTTCCCTGTCCTAATCTGGGAGGCTGAGAACTGCGTGTCTTATGAGAGGGCCGTTTTAGCTTCATGATGAATTCTCAGCTCTGCGCATTTGGAAAGCTACATGCTAATTCCCCCGTCTTCATCTGTCCGTGTGTCTGTCTGTTGACAGAGGCCTGGCCGGCTCTACACTGACACCATTTGGTGCAACAGTGAAAGGAGATAAAGAGGAATCTCATTAAAGCACTAATGCAGCTCATTTGCCATTTGATCAATGGCTAGATTTACACAGGAACCCTAAACTAAATGGGATTTTCAACCATATGCGAGCCAGATGGCAGGGTTTCTCATGTTTATGTGGCTGTACGCAAATAAGATCTGGGGGTTACGCAGAGGTTTTCCATCAGATTTATGCATTATTTTGCTTTCTGCATGAATCTGACCCTGAGAAAGAAACTGCATTGCAGATGACTTCATTATTTTTTGTCTCACTTCTGTACTTAAATCTTTCTCTTGCAGGGATTTTTATGCTTTTGGTTCACCTTGCTCCAGTGCTTTTCCTTTTTACCTTGAAGCTCCTCTCACAAAAAAAAAAAAAAAAACCAGCAGCTTTTAAAAGTCACACTTTTTTGACTTTGAGTGAGCCAACTTAAAGGAGAGGCGATCAGAAGGAGCAGCGTGAACACTGAACATTTTTTCGTTAATCCTGTAAAGGTTTATGGAAAACGAGATGAAGCACTTCAAGCGCTGAACTTTAATGCTCAAGTGAAATTTGCATATGAGGGCTCTGCTCCACTTTCTGCCACAGCCGAGCCACATATATGTCACTTATGATATAGCCCATGAAATCTACTCTAATGTTCCTGGTGTCTTCTTGCTGGCATCAGTAATTAACCGCCTCCACAGATGCTGCAGAGCTGCTGTTTGAGAATCTGCTGAGGGATTTACACAGTGAATGTGGAGCCTTGGAACTGACAAGTGTAGTAAAAGGTCATGTCAAAATACAACTGAATACATCAATAAATAATGTTAACAATTAAAATGGAGACAATGTTATGACAGTAGAAACACTCAGCTTCCTAGTAGTTACAGAGGCAACTTTTTAGTCTGGGCTTGTTAAGATGAAATGCTGTTACTGCTGTTGCAAAAGAAGTAAAGAAGCTTTCTCAGTAGACCGAAGTTCCCACTTACTCAATCCAATCCTTAATTGCGAACACTTGTAACTTCATTACCTCGGAGATTTTGATCCATATTGAAACGATAGCATCAAAGAGCTGCTGCAGATGTGTCAGCTTCACATTCACAATGAAAATCACATCCAAAAGTGCTCTACTGGCTTGAGATCTGGAGACTGTATGCCAAGACAATATCACCCACAACATTACACCACCAGCAGCCTGAACCGTTGATACAAGGCAGGATGGATGTTGTTCTCTGCCATCTGAATGTCGCAGCAGAAATCAAGACTCATCTGATCAGACGTTTTTTTTTCCCAGTCTTTTGTTGTCTAGATGTGAATTGCAGCCTGAGTTTTTTGTTCTAATCTTACATGTGGCATCCGGTGCGGTCTTTTGCTGTTGTAGCCCATCGGCTGTGTGCTCAGAGATGCTCTTCTGCAAACCTTTTTTGTAACAAGTGGTTACTTGAGTTATTGTTGGCGTCCTATCAGCTTGAAGCACTCGGGTCATCCTCCTCCACTCAAAGAATAGTACCCATGCTCGTGTACTTACTGTATTACATAACTTGGTTTCGTTCTTATAGCCATAACTCATCGTCTGTTATTTAATGTAATCTCTTCCTCAGTGTTTAACTTGCCTTGACTTGAGATTGTGATGAATAAACATGCGTCAGAGGGATTTTTTAAATTCATCCTCATTTTAAAGTATTTATCAATAATGCAGAGAAACTTATAAAAGCAGAAAAATAATGCATAAATGTTTCAATTTGACAAAACTCAGGTGTTTCAGTTTAAAGCCTTACTGTTCATATATCTTTACATAACTTCTGAAAATTGCTGTTTGCAGCCTTTGTGTAACTTGCTCGTGGATTAGCTTCATCTGTTGAGTCCGGACAGATACAAGCAGAGATTATTGGCCGGTATTTGCTAAAATGTTTCTGATATACACCACGTACATTTTCATAGTAGAAAGAAAGTGCAGTAAAAGAGATTAGAGGCTCAAAATGCATTGCTTACTTGTCTGCAGCACATGTAGCAGAGTAACACTGCAGCTGAACAAACAGTGGCGTGGTGTCAGCTGTGGTCTTCAAGTCGCCAACTCTAAGAATAAATTCAGAGTTATTTAACAACCCTTTAATCCCTTTCCCTTTTTTAACAACTCTACCATATCAGCTGTTATATGAGTATAAAAATCTTTTGGTCCTTTAAAAGTGGTCAATCTGGTCTGGGTTTAGTTGCATAACTCCTAAGTAGTGTTATTACATTCCTAACAAGTCCTCCACAATAAAAGACTAAATTTCTTGTGAGTTACTCCATTTCAGAATAACACATCAAAACTCACTTGATTAAAAAAAAAAGTCTCCATTTATACTTTTTCTCTTAATATTAGGAGACGATTGTGGTGCCATTCAATAAAAAGCAAATCTGAGTTTGGAGAAGAAGTAGGTAATGACTGGTGTTCTCAGCCAGTTGGCTGGCCAATCAAGCACAGTATTAACATGGTCAGCAAACCATTTCATAGCAGTTTTGGCACAGTGGGCAGGTGCTAAGTCCTGCTGGAAAAGGAAATCAGCATCTCCATAAAGCTTATAAGCAGATGGAAGTGGATGAAGCGCGCTGAAATGATTCTGCTACACGGATGCATGGACTCTGGATTGGAGCATCACGGATCAACCAGACATGGGATCATCACACATCCCAGGATCTGATTTACTAATTAAATGAAATATTCACTTTAAATTGAAACGACGACTTTGGACCACTGAGCATCAGTCCAGTTTCTTTTTTCCTTAGCCCAGGTAAGATGCTGCTGATGTTGTCTCTGTTTCAGTTACAGCTGTTTCCTAAAGACATCCGCTAATAGTGGCTCCTGATGCACTGACGGCAACATCAGTCCATTTCTTGTGAAGCCCTCCCGCGTTCTTGAATGGACTTTTCCTGACAGACTTCAGGGAGCTACTGTCATCCCTGTTTCTCGTACACCTTTTCCTAACACACTGTTTCTTTCCGCTGATACAGCACAAACAGTGAGCCTTTTCAGGAGTCACCTTCTGTGGCTCACTCTCCTCGTGGAGGGTGTTAATGATCGTGATCTGGGCAACAGTCAGTTCAACAGTCTTCCCCGTGATTGTGTTGCATGCACTGAACTCGACCAAGAGATAAACAATGTTTATAATTATTATTCTAGGAGCCTGGATTTCTAATTTTCATGAGCTAAAAGCCAAAATCACAAACATTAGAACAAAAATGCTGTTAAATTGTTTTCTGTATGTGCCTTAAATACAGAATACTTGCAGGATTACCTCTTTGAATTAAAAAGAAAACATTTTCACAATATTCAGCTTTTTTTTTAATAGGAGGACTAGATATATAGATGGTGTACAGTCAGTTTTATTTATAGTATGTACTAAGGAGGGTGTTAATTGCTTCACAAATGAGTAAGATCTCAAATGACTGATTAAAGCATTTATTCATGTATTCAAAAATACTAGGAGGATCTTGTATTTAAAATATTCAGACACACAAGAAGATGCATGAAAATGGTTTCCATGGAGCACATAATATAAAACATTTGTTATTAATTCAGCTGGGGGGAGTCTACACTTCTGTCTTGTGCCGTTGTGCTGTCGTCACTCGAGTGCTGATTATCTGGAAGACAAAAGAAAAAAAAATACTAGGTCTACCTTTGAGGGATTTTAGATGGTGTGATGATTCTGTGCAGTTTACTTTTCTTTACAGTTCACTGTCATTTGGCTTAATGTTTTTCTTATTACCCCAAAGATGTGCTCGCAGCTCACTTGTTAACACAGGAGAAGTTTGAAAATATCCATCTGAACAAGCTGGTAAATGTTTTTCTTCCGAATAATCCCCTTTGTTACTTATTTACACTTTTCCTTCTTAAAGAAAAAAATTAAAATAAAACATGAACATGCATCTTCCTCATCCCCCTTTCTCCTCCTCACCTTTCACTTCATCCTCCTCGGCGCTCTCCTGACTGGTCAACGGGGTGTCTGCTTCCTGAGATGCACTTCTCTCTCCCTCCCATAGGACGGAGGCGTTGTTCTGGCTGGAGCGTAGCCGCTGGCGTGGATGTGTCTTCTGGTCGCCGGGACTGAAAGACTGTGAAACTCCCGAGCCTGCTCTGGCCAATCCCAGCCCCCAGCCGTGACGGGATCCCAGTTTACGACGGCCCCCGGAGCCAGCGCGCGTAGCCGGTGCGCCGGGAAGAGAGACCTCCGGTTCTGTCTGGGATGCAGATTTTCTCAAGGGAGAAGGAGAGACCGGAGCACTGCGAGGGTCTGGAACTGTATGAGAAGGATTGAGAAATTATTACTAAGAAAACCTTAAATAAAATATAAGCGCATTGTTACGATTGATCATTTTATCATCAAGCATTCATTCAGAGATATGAGTATAATTCATGTACAGGATCCTCCGCATTTGTGTTTTGCACGATGAGGCCACAGCACAAAGACAGAAGGTACAATTTTCCAGTGCCAAAGCAGTCTCAGGGACTCAGGACAAATATAGGTTCAGGAAAAAAAAAGATAACTGTGGCTCAGGTGGTGGGCCTGTATTGCCATTAATGGCGAGGTTATTAGTTTGATTCCTTCCCTCCTCATGTCTAAGTGTCCTTGAGCCACACATTAAGCCTGTACAATCTGCAGCACTGCAAGCCATCAATCCATGAGGGTGAGACCGACAAGTGATGTGAAGCTCTTTGTTTTGATACAGCAGAAAAGCAGAGAGAAATCAGTTCCTAACCCTTCATTTTAAACATTTATTCAGCAATTATCAAGCCACTATATTACATATATAAACAACTAAATGTGCATGCTCTATAGCAGGCATTTGTGGCATATATGTAAAATATTCTATACATTTGAAATGTTAGTCTCTTTTAATAGTTATTGATAAATAGATTGCAATAAAATGCCAATAAGTGCAGAGGAGAATTTGTTAAATCCTCCTTTTCAACATTTAACATCAACTGCAAACATATAACAACTGGTTTATTCAATTTTACATTAGACATTCATTAACAGCAATAACATTGCTAATAATATATTATTAGCATCATAACAAATTTTGGAATTATTGATTTTAAACACTTGAATGTGTACTCATGCCTGTTTCCAGCTACATTAGTGTCTATTCTGTTTGTTACCTGTTTTTATGCACTACCAATAAAGACTTAACAGTGCTGCTGAGAACTCAGGCACATTTTCAGCACTAACAATAACAATGAAAACGCATCATTTAGGACATTAGGCTGAAAAAATGCTGCATCGTGTCTTGTTCAGACTGCAGTCTGAGTGTGAGTTATTTTCAATCGAATCAGAGCTCACAGAGAGTTCAGTTCCTTTTTGTATTGTTTTCCTATTCTATTTTCTATTGAAATGAGAGTGTGTCTAAAATAACATATCTCTCTTTTTATATGTATATATTCTTGGGAATTGAAACGCAAGGTGTGATAAGAACGATATCAACAAAAAATTATAATAAGCACTTTCCAATATTGCCTAGAACTTAAAGTTTTCTTAAAAGCAGAGCTTAAAGTCACCCATAGTGCATTTTGACACCTTCAGTAAATCAGTAATTAAATGTGATAGACAGTTTAATACAAAATACTATAAATCAAGGTAATTTTTCATGCTTCATGTAGCTGATGCCGCAGTTAAGTACCACCAGGTCCCGCCTGTATACATCATCTTTTTTTCCTCTTTTCTTTGCTGTCTTGCATCCACGCCGCAGATGTTAACAAAGCTGTTTGTCCCAGTATTTCAGCATCTAGTGCTTCTAAAGAGAGAAGCGAGCATAAACAGACTAACCTTTTTCTTGAAATGGCAGGTATTCAAAGAGCTCAACTAGTACAATCCAAAACACCACTTGAGCTGTGCAGTGTGTTGCACAATGAACCTGCTAGCTAGAGTTGTTGTACTTCTCAGGGGGAAAAAAAACATCAGCTTTCTTATCTGAGACAGAGAAGGTTAGAGAAAGATGTAAGAAAGACAAGACAGGAGAGGAAGATGAGAGGTCATTTTTAAAGGTAAGGACAGCTCTACAAGTCTTCTCCATCTTTTGGCTGCTTCCTTTAGAGGATCATCTGCCGCCATCTCACCCTGTCCCTAGCATCCTCCTCTGTCACACCAACCCTCTGCATGTCCTCCTTCACTACATCCATGAACCTCAGAGGAGGTGGAGGTGTTTATGCAAACCAATTAAAACCAATTAAGTGATGATAATTCCATGTTAGTTAAAGTTTAAGCTGGACAGTAGTTTGCAGTGTTGGGGAAGACTGATGTCCACTGTGACGTTTACTTTAGATCCTGGCTAGCAGCAGAGATGTTACCTGAGAGATGAGGCACTGAAACAATTCAGAATTTAAATTTATTTAAATCATTTTTTATACTTTTTTTTTAATACTCACTGACCATCAATGTAAAAGTTAGTTAATTTATAGAATGCAAAATAAGTGCCTGTGTGCATGACTCCTGGACCTGCATCCAGGAGGAGTCTAGTGGGAGTCATCAGTTTGAATTTAAGCTGATGATGTTCTTTAGTAACAATTTCGCTATTATAGTAGCATTATACTGGTTTAGTGTTGGAAAGCAGCCACGGTGCTGCTTTAAAATCTGCTTATATACTGTAGAAATGTAGTTGGCTAAATCCACAGAGAGCAGTAAACCTCAGAGAAGCAGCAGCAAAGGTCAGCTGATCACAGCTTGTACGCAAAAAACAAATCTACTAGAGCTCATGACTCTGCTGCACCGCTATACTGAAGCTTAGGGTTCCCCCACCTGCCAAATCCACCTGTTTAAAAGCATAAATGATATAATAAAATATTCCTTTCTAGATAATCCAATGCACTTTTTTAAACAAAAGAGCTTAGCATTGATACAAGCCTGATCGTTGCAAGCAAGAATACTACTCCAAGTCCAACCTGTCATGTTAAACAGCTGTGAATCCGTTAAATGTTTGTAGTATACGTCACCCCAAACATAATAAACAGGAAGCAGTTTTGAGAACTGTCTTAGCTGGCTCTTCACTTCAAGGAGTTTTTCTGCTTTTCTCTGCTTGTTGTGAAGATGAAAGATCAAGTCTTTCTCTGGCATAAAGAGAGACTCGAGTTTAAGAAATCCAGGGGTTTACAGAAAACACACTGCAAGGGAAATAAAAATTAAGTGAGAGACAATGTTGGTATGTCAGAAAGAGAGAAAACACATCAAGAATGCAGGTTGAGGATTAAATCCTGGCTTTGAAAGCGTCTGCAGAGAGTTGTCTTTCTGACTCTCAGTCAGTAAATGCATAAAAAGCGAATGAAGCCTCACGAATCTCTTTCCTTTCAACATGTGGTTAGCAGAGAAAGCCAGCCTCTGTGAGTCTTGGCACTCTATGGGGAGAGATCTAAGGAGAAGAGAGTGGTATCAATGCCGACCACACTTGGTAGTCATGAGATGATTTGTATGCATGCCTGCAGGCTCGCTTGATGGGCTGAGCATGTGAGCATATCTTTGTGAAAACCAGTCAGCTGCTGTTTGTGTGTTTGTCGTTGTGCAGGAAGGGCGGGGGGGTGGTGGTATAGTGAGCTTGGTTCTGGGGGTGTGTGTGAGATCTCACCAGGCTGAGGTGCGTGTGTGTCTGATGTAAATTCAGCGCTGTCGGCCAGGTTTTCCACGCTGCCCGCGGCGGTGAAGAGGGCGCGTCCCTCTCTTCCTCCTCCTCCTCCCCGGGGTTTGATTAGCTTCTTCATCCTGTCTGCAATCCAGTTAGATTTCCTACGAGGACACAGGGGACAGGGACCATTTACAAAGAGATGAGCTATGGGAGTGTTTGTGTCTGCATGCACTGCACACCCTGATTTTTCCAGAAACAATGGGAGGAAGCCAAGTGTCAGGGGTTTCATCTTGTTCACAAAATGCTTTTTGTGCCATGTGTCGTTTATGCGCCAGGATTTCACCTGTAGAAGGTGCAACTGGAAACGCTATAATTAAAATGTCACCACCATAAAAAGGTGTAAAGGCACAGGAAGAGAATGGTCAGCTGTCAACATGTCTGGACGCCAAAATCCAAAATCCACCCCTGATAATAATGATTCTGCCTGTGAAAAACTAATAAAAATACATTTTTTGTATCAGGACACTTTACAGTTGAAAATGCAACTTTTCATTGGTTTTTAACTGACACATTTCTAAAACAATACTGACACATTTACTATCAGATATGTAATCCATCTCAAGTTAGTGTTTTATTTTCCTGTAGTGATGGATTTTGTGATTAAAAGGGTTTATCAGAGTCATGCAACATAACACGGCAACACTTTAAAGATGTATACTTTAACAATATGAAATGGATCTTCACAAAACACTTGGGTCGCCACACACTTAATAAACAGTCAATGTAAAACAATCCAGTGCAGCTACTCTGCAACTAAGTCTAATTTTCTGCAATGTTCTGTTTTTGTTGGCACTGTGAGATGATCTGAGCTTTGTGACACGGTGCGTTATCCGTCTGGAGACGACTATCAGAAGATGGTACGCCGTGTCAAAGGAAAAGACACGATCAGGGGTACAAGTGTGCCAAGAAAATATCTCCCAAACCATTACATCACCACTAATCTGAACTGTTGGAGCCAGGATGGATCCATGCTTTCATGTTGTTTACACCTAAAGTCACAACAGAAACTGACTCCTCAGTCCAGGCAACATTTTCCAGTCTTCTATTGTCCAGTTTTGGTGAGCCTGAGTGAATTGTAGCCTCATTTTTCTGTTCTTAGCAGACAGCCAGTGCGGACCTCTGCTGCTGTAGCTGATTGACTGGCTGATTAGATATTTACATTAATGAACAAGTGAAAAAATGTACCTAAAAAAGTGTCCGTAAGTGTACATTCATGCACGTAAATAAATAAGATAAACAAACAGTGGCTGAACTGTCCCTAATAAAGTGTATGATTCCAGATTGTATTATGGCCTCTTTGAACTACTGTACTCTGTATCTCTGTGTTGAGATCAAGGCAAACAAGGAGTCACACAAATCAAACTTTACAAAATGTGAATTTACTTAGGTTTAGTCTCTATTTCAGGGAACAGTTGAGAATTTAAAGTCAGTGTTTACTCTCACTTAACTCTTTTTTTTTCTCCACTACCTCCCGAGGGATCTCTCAGGCTCTTTCACTGCAACTTTCTCTGCTGTGTTCGCTGGCTAATCACTAACGGTGCCCATCTTGTTGTATCTGGTGGGAATCTGACCTACACATTTCATGTCCAACAGCTTCAACTGCCTTTCTACATGAAATCAATGTCCCTCACTCCTGTATTATATACTGCACGGGTGTAATTAACAAATACATTAGCAGCTTGGTGTATTGTACATGTAAACAAATTTATATAATGTACTTGGCCTTGCTGGCGGGGGATGGCATGCTGGGCTCGAGTACTCTGTACTGATCCATAATCTTCTCCACCAACTTCTGCTTCTCCCGTCGGAGCTCGCTCAGCTTCTCCCTGAAGGAAAACACACAAAGCATCAGAACAAAGCAGCTCAGAGGAAGAGGGAGGAAAATTTACACATCGTCGTGCATGCATTATCAGTGCAAGTTAATAGGATTATTCTGGTAGTGTGCACGAACGTGGCTGATGGTGTGTGATTTAACTAACGCCTAAAATCCTCTCGTGAGTAATGGAGACTTCTGGAGCTCGTTTCTTTCTTTCTTTTTAACAAGCACATCAGATGCGAGACTGTGTGTTGATGTTATTGCGATCCTGTTGAGCTGCGATGTGCTCAAGTATGAATCTGCTGGAAAGAACAGCTTGTATTCTCAAATCAGTCTCAAAAGCAGGAGTGATAGATGGAAACATTTAGTCCAGCATCAAGGCATCGGGACATTTTTAGCCTCCCAGTGTTCATGGTGCTGTTGATGGCTGTTCAATCACTCCTTTAGCCCACCACTTTTTTCCAGACTGAAATATTTCAACAGCTATTACAGAGATTGTAATTCAATTACAGAAAATATTACTGTGTGCTGTAACAAAGCTACACTGATTTAAGGCGAATTGTGTCATGCAAAGCTTTCTGATTATCTATTTCATTTGTTTACCTAACTGACAGCTGTGCTTCTTCCTCAGAATTTGTATTACGACTACAGTATTAAAACTATGAACTAAGATCGAGACTCTTTAAGGAGGGTTTAATTCGTTTTATGAAAGCTTCTCAGTCATCTTCACGTGTTTCCTCACTCGATTCAAAACATTTCCTCCTGCACTCGTTTGAAGGGAGAACATCGTTTGACTGCAGCACTGGCTCTCAAATACTTTGCACACCCTTTCAAAGTAAAGTATTTCTGGTGAGCAGAAAATAAATCAGTTAAGTGCAATCAGTCTTAAAAACCACTGCTCAGAGGTATGCATCAATATTATTGTTTTTCATTTGAACACAACTGGACTTTTCACATGGACGAATATGTAACCTGAATTTTGAAAAATGATTGAAATGATTGAAAAACGATTTGGTATAAAAAGAGGAGAGAGTTTTTCGAAAGGAAAGATGGGGAGAGGTTCACAAGTCTGCAAAAACATGCATCAACAAATTGTGGAACAATTTTCAGAATAATGTTCCATATTGTAAAATTGTGAATACTTTTAACATCTCATCATCTACACTACATGAAAGATCATCAAAAGATTCAGAGAATCTGGAGAAATCTCTGTGTACAGGTCACAAGGTCCAAAATCATATCTGTGATCTTTGGACCCTGAGATGGAAATCACTGCATGGGCTCAGGAACACTTTTGGAAATTGCTGTCTGTGAATAAATATGTGCCATCCCCAAATGCAAGTTATAGCTCCATCATGAAAGAAGAAGTCATGTGTAAACATGATTCTGAATCACTGCTTTGGGCAAAAGTTCATTTAAAATGGACTGAGGCCAAATGGGAAATTGTTCTGTGGTCTTTTTGTAAAACATGGATTTTGCATCCTCCCAACTAAAGAACAGGGGCTTGTTATCAGCACTTAATTCAAAAGCCTGCATCCGTGATAGTCTGCGGGGACATTAGTGCCTTTAGAATCGGCACCTGGCACATCTGTAAAGGTACCATGAATGCTGAAAGATACAGTATATCCGGGTTTTAGTGCAACATATGCTCCCATCCAGATGACGTCTTTTCAGGAAAAGCCTTTCATACTTCAGAAAGACAGTGCTGCGGCGTGGCTGAAGATAACTGAAAATATTTGGAGCTTCACGAAACACAAAATACCACAGAGAAGATCCCGGACTGTTGAGCAGCTAGAATCTTACATCAGACAAGAATGGGACAACATTCCTCCCCCAAAATCCAGCAGCTGGTCTCTTCAGCTTCCAGATGTTACGCACTGCTGTCAGAAGAAGACAGGATGCTACTGTCTGCCATCAAATTCAAAATAACCTTATTTTTTCTTAGACTTGTGCATTTTCTCAGTTTAAACATTTGATATGTTTTCAGTGCTCTGCTGTAAATAAATTATGGGGTTTATGAGATTTGCAGCTCATTTTGTTCTTTATCCAAGTAAAATTAAATACAACATAATAACAATAATAATAATAATAAAAAAATTCTATTAGAATTTCATTTGTAATCATTGGTATAGTCATATTTGATCAAGGTTACAGTCAAACTTTTTGGAATAAAACACCGAAAGTTTGAAGGCCACCTCTGTTTTTCCAGTTTGATGCCACTTTAATCTTTACAAAATAACAAAATTGGTGCGCTCACCCGACGGGTCAAAACTGCTGAGTGATGTTTTTAAACTGACGGGGTGGACATTCACCAGCAAACAGCTGCTTTTAACAACACTAACATCCATTCAGGCTCATATTTCGGGCCACCTGATGAATATAAATTCTGTGTTTCTTCTTCTCCCCTTTAACTCGCTCTCTAACTTCTGAGGGAAATATCTTTCAGCAGCTTTTCAGCAGCTAAACACGCCTGTCAAGACAGCTATCTCAGTTGTTTTTATCTTGCGCACTCTGCCTCAGTCCCAAGCCATTTCTCATTTCCCCCAGGCCCATGCATTTCGTAAGAACTTTCCAGGCCTGCCATTCTCCATCTACCAGATATTTACAGACTTTCCTCACCGGTCAAATCCACCCGACTCCTACATCCACCTGCTCCTGGGTCACCACTAGAATATATATACCAGTCCCCTTCCCCCAGTTTTCTGTTTGTTTTTTTGCAACATAACCCCTGAAATGGATCCTGTTCCCATGCCACACATGATCTTTTCACAGCTACACATTTTCCGATCGGCTGGCAGGTGATACCTTGCCTTTTTTTGCCTTGCCTTTGTTTACTTGTCTGGTCTGTGTTCCTGCTGCTAAATTGTAAGACGCAGCCAATTTCAGTAAAATTCTGGATACATACCACACAGCAGGTTTTGGTTTTTTTCAGAAAATACTTGCCTCTCGATGATTTCACCATTAAACAAAGGGGGAAACGGATACTAAATCCTTCCACAGAGCCGTAAGAAGCTGAAACATCTGGTGACTCTGTTTGTCACAAAAACACATTTTATATACAAGTAAATACCCGACAAACTATTTTAGCGATGATAGAAAAAGACTATCGTTTCAATCTGCAGTAATTTATATATTTATTTCTAATGTCTCTTTTGTATCAAAGGAAGTTGGTTAAAAAAAACCTTTTTTAACCAACCAATGAAGGGAATAGGTTATCTTTAAACATCTGTTCCTTCTCATCTTTTCACTTATTCTAAAATCCTTTTTGGTCATTTCAAATCAGGTTGCTTATATTTTCATTAAATCGCTGTTCCTTTCCTTTCATATTTTTTTTATTGTGCTGCTTCGATGCCATCATTTACTCAGTGAGCAACTAGATTTATTTAAATTATATTTTTTATTCATATGTTATGCTATGTACTGTTCCATATATACAGTTAAGTCCACACATTTATGTATTTTGCCTCTGTACACCAACACAGTGGATTTTAAATCAGTCAATGTGTGATTGAAGTGGAAACTTTCAGCTTGAATTCAAGGGGTTTAACTAAAGTATTTCATTAACTGTGTAGAAATTACAGACATTTTTTAATACAAAGTCCCAACTCAACATGTTACTGAACAATTAATGGACAATTAATTGGCACGCAGTTTCATGGTCAGGTGAGGCCTCTTCTCTTGTTACTCCATGACAGATTAAGCAAGTAAATGATCTGGAAGTTATTTTAAGTGAACTTGCATTTGGTCTCTTTTCACTGGAATGCTCAATATGAGGGCCAACGAAATGTCTATATAAGTGAGGAAGGCCATCGCTCATCGCTAGGTTAAAAAACAAAATAAACCAATTAAAGATTGCAAAAACTGTGGACTACAAGTATGTAGTGACTGAAATGCCTGAAAAGCCACCACAGAAGTTGTCCTTCTATAGTCGAGATGACAGAAAACATCTGAAAAAGATTAACTTGTACCCGAATGATGGGAAAGAAAAGTATGGAGAACGAGAGACACAGCTCATGATCCAAAGCACACCACATCATCTGTCAAACATAGTCGAGGAGATGTTTTGGCATGGGCATGAATGGCTGCCAGTGGAAACAGATCACTGCCATCTACTGATGATGTGACTGCTGTGAGACTCAGCAGGATGAATTCTTGAGTGTACAGGGCTCTACTCTGTGCTCAGAGTCAGAGAAATGAGGTGAGCTTAACAGTGCAAATGGATGAGAGTTTCTCAAGGGAAAGCAAAGGGATACTCTTCAATGGCCAAGTGAGTCATCTGATCTCAACCCAACAGAGCATGCTTTTAGTTATTAAATACAATAGTGAATGCAGAGAGACCCACAAACAATCCACGGCTTCTAGACTTTAGGGAGTCACTGACTGCAAAGGATTTTTATGCAAGTATTAATAACAACCCAAAAATTATGTCAGTTTATCCGATTAAATATAAAGAAATAGTTGTTTTACATGTGTGCAGCAGCTTTAGGCCAGCTAAAGCAGCTTAAACGGGTATCAGCTGAGCCATCATCTGACCTGGTCTGGAGATCAGCGACTATCTTTGTGGCCAGACTGGAATAATGCTACACTAAAATATTTTATATCATTTTGTATAATGTACAACATCCACTTCTTTTATTGCAATGTACTGATACACTGCTACGTAGATAACTTAAAGCATTAATGCCACAGACTTTGGCTCAGTGAAAGAGAATAAAACTATCATCAAAAATGCTTTGCATGACATATTTTTATGTGCTTATGTTTGTGAAAGTGATACTAAAAAACAACAACATTAAAACAAAACCTTCTCAGCAAAATACTACTTACAGACTCTGCTGTGCGCCTGTTAGGCTTTACTGTGCTCCCTGTTTGGGGGATTTTTAGCCTTTATTGACACAGAAAAGCTCAGAAAGAGAACAAGGGGGAAGTCACGCAGCAAATGGCCTCGGGGAGGATTCAAACCCAGGCCTCTGTGACAGCCTTAGAGTGTACCTTAGAGCTTGTTTAACCTGGTGAACTATACGAGTGCCCCGGTGCTCTTACTGTTAATTCCAGTTGCTTTGAAAGTTGGATACACAATTTCTGTTTACTCCCAAGACTGACTGAAGTTTAATGCATGCACAGAGCCCTTCACTTCTTCCATCACGTACACACTGAAATCTTGTCTGTCCTGTAATTAAGTTGTAAATGTAGTGTGATTTCTTTCTGCTTCATGAAAATTGTGCTGATTTTGGAAGGAAAAAATCTAAACGCATTTCTGTGAGTTTGCAAAGTACATGGCTTTTGAACATTCACTTGTAAGAGCTGTTATGAGATGATGCAGACCTTGCGTGGCAGGGTGATGAACCAAAATATGCCGTGAAATGTTAACAACGAAATCTGTGCCCGCGATTTAACGAAAAAGGCTGAAAAAAGTCATCTTTTCACACACACAAGCCTGAACTGAAGGCACAAAAAGATGTAATTTGCAAGAACTTTGGTTCATTAGACTTAAAGACTGAAGCCAACTCTGCATGCTCACTATTAGTTCAGGATTATTCTCAAAGCAGTCTATTAGTCATTCAAAAGGAAGACTACTGAGGGCCACTGGACTGTGAAATTGTTGTCTTTGCAGTCTCAAACCTTTATAGAAGTGCTTTTATGTGCTTGATATGAATACAAACTCTGTTACAGCCTACAAACTTAAACAATAGCAGTAAACAAAATGCATTCACTGCAACTTATTACATGAAGTTAACTCCATTAATAAGGTCAAACTTCTTCAGTGCACCTCTGCTTTTCATTACTGCAAAGCTCCCATACCCTGAAAATACATTTTTATGTATCGTTTTTTACATAAACTTTTTTTTTAAACATAAATTTAACAGACTTTAATGTTAGTTTCACTACAGTTTTTTGTTTTGTTTTTTTTTTGGTACCATGCTTGTATACGTGACTTGAATTTAACACTCTGTGGCTTGTACTCAAGGTCAAGATCAGAGGTCAAGTTTTCTGAAAATCTCGTAAACACAATAAATCAAGAAAGATGCTATCTAAGATTTTCTAATGTATACAATAGATGCATCTACTAGAAGGCTGAGGGGTAGCCAGTATTTTTAACATGTGTGAATGTAGAGACATCACAGGTAAGTGGTGCGGGCCCAAACCTCGAGCGTGTTAGTGATTTTCACTCATAGTTTACAAGCTGTTTTTTTAATCTCTTAATGTGTTTCAGTGCAAATCCACTCAGCTGCATTTCTGTCAGCTGTTTACATCTGTTTGGTTCCCTTCGACTTTGCCGGATTCACTGATAATCCTTTCTAGATACACTCTTACTGGCCACTTCATTAGTTACACCTTGCTAGCACTGTTTTGGACCCCTTCAGAACTGCCTTAAATCTTTGTGCAAATTTAACAAGGCGCTCAGAAGATTTCTGAGATTTTGGTCCATACTGATGTGATAGCGTCACACAGTTACTGCAGATTTATCGGCTGAACAGCTATATTTTCAGTTTTGGGACCATTCTCTGTAAACCCCGCAGACCCTTGACCCTTGAGCAGTCTGTGAAATACTCAGACCAGACCGTCTGGCACCAACAATCATTCTACATTTGACGTCAATTAAAGCGCCTAATAAAGGCGATGATACCTAAAGAACTGGCCAGTGAGTGTGTGAGTATATACTTACTGGTATTCCCTTTGCTGTGAATAATGCTGGTCACGGCGCTCCAGGCTCTGCTCCAGTAAGGCACGATTCTCCCTCAGAAGACTCTGATTCTGCTCTGCTAAGTGTCGATTCTCTTCCTCCATGTTCCCCTTCAGCTGGGTCAACAACTGTACACAAGACCATAAATGCGATCAAGAATAAATAGCTTGACAAGAACAGAATATACTATTTGTTCTGCAAAAGTAAGGATGCCTAATGATTTAAACTATGGGTTATTTTTCCGAGAGGATGTGTGAGTCAGAGAAAAAAGACCTGCAGACAGAAAGGTACGGACAGTGCTTTGTTAGTCATACGGTTCATAAACACAGTGAAACTGACAAAATGCATCTAACTATATCATTAAAAATTAAACGCATTTTCATAGCTTATCGTTTTAATGCATGTATAAAATTCTTACAATGTCTCTGCCAGGACTTTTGTGTTGAAATCTGGTAGCTTACAATGAATGAAAGAACTCCTACAAACCGCCATTAACCAAAACAAAGGTGTGTCATCCAAATGCAGGTCTGAACTTTGTAATTAATAATTAATAACTTTACTATCATGCCAGACTCTCTCTACATAACAGCCTGCCAGTCCCAGTTGCTGTTGCAGCAGCCAAATCTGAACAGAGTCAGCAGAATAGTCAAAAAGCACAATCCCACTCCCTTTAGTGCCAGAGTGAGTGCACACCGTGGGCCTGATTTTATCAATTAACAAGATTTTACATTGTAGGAATAAAAAAATAATAATGTCAAGACTGTCACTCTCATCAGTTTGACTACTGAGCATACCTTTGCCAAGCTTATCCCTTATTAAGATTAGCAGAAAGGCTGATTTACCCGTGTGAGAAAAAAATAGAGGATAAGACAATAACGATAATGATTATCTGCCTTACTGCAACTGTGCACAAGATTTCTGTTATTTCCAGTTTAGTTTATTTGGACTATATTATAGTTTTAATACAAATATGTCTTCACAATGGGGTACATATCTACTGGCAAGATAAAAAGAATATTCTAAAGAAAATTCTTACACCGTGTCATCATTTAACTAAAACTACACCAAAATGCCGAAGCTGTGCATGAAAAATAAGTACACGGCTACTGCTTCCATAGGAATGCAGGGAAAGACATCAGCAATGATCGAAGAGAATCAACTGTCGGTCGATCTGTCAATCTGTGATGGGTTATGAGGCCATTGACACACAACAAGTCCCTTATTCTATAGTTAAAAGAGTATTCACAAATCTTCCCAGGAGTGAACAATCCAGCAAAGTCACCCCAAGATCAGGTAATGCGATGCTCACTGAAACTACAAAAACCCCTCAGAGGTTCATGACAGCACAATTAGAAAAAGACTGAATAATTATTTGAAAGTGTCACCGGGGAAAAACACTTTCTATCTAAAAAAAAAAAGATGGCAGCACGACTCAGGTTTGCAGAGTTGCATCTGAACAAACGTCTGGAGCATGTTTGAGGAGACATTTGTCCGCAACACCAAAAAACCAAACACATCATATCAGCACAAACACCTCATACCCACTGTTAAGCACAGTGGTAGAGGAGTGATGATTTGGTCTCGTTATGCAGCCACAGTACCGGGGCGCCTCGCAAACTCTTCTACAGCCCAATGTGAGGCCTTCTTTCCAACAGCTAGAGCTTGGAGCAAATTGGGTAATGCAGCAGGATAATGATCCCAAGCACAGCAGCTAATCTACAACAGAATGGCCGAAGAATAAAATAATCGAGGCGTCGCAATGGCCCAGCCAAAGTCTAGGCCTCGATCTGACTGAAATCCTGTGGTGGTAAACAATTACTTCACTTATTCCTGCTAAAGGTGATTTCACAAGCTACTGAATCATAGGGTGTACTTGGTTTTTCACACACTGCTTCTTCATTTTGGCTTAGCTTTTGTTAAATAAATATAGTAACAATGGCATCTGTGCCATAGTGATTAGATTGAAATCATTTTGGAACCTGATAAAAAGGAGATTATTTTTTTATGTCCTGATATGTAAAACCTTGAAAGAAGGTATACTTTATTTTTTTTACCATGTCTGATATATTCTCTGGCATGTATTATATATCTCTGTGTCAGCAAGGATAAATTATTTAATTAAGTATTTTGAAAAACATTTCCAGCGTTTTGAAAAGATCAGTATAGTAACAGTACGATGCCACCAGAATAAAGATGTACCGGAAGGTAACAGGTGAGTGTTTTTCAGTCTTACAGAATTCAGCACTGAGTGCTCTGAATCAATGAAAAAAGGCGATGAAGAACCTTTTGTAAGAGCGTGGGTGTGGGTCAGCTGCCCCCCTTGAACTTCTATAAAACCTGCTGCTGTTGGACCCATTTGGACATAAAAGCACATAAAAAACACAAAACATATCTGCAGGGAACTCTATACAAAGCAAGGATTTATCTGAATAGCAGTTAACGTTACTGAATGTCAGCTAAAAAAAGAGATTTGATGATCCCGTAGTGACTGAATTGTCATGTCACTGGTCTCAAAAAATTGGTAAATAATAATTGCTTAACTGCTTCACATCTTCACCCTATAAGATGACTCAAGAGGTCAGAGCTTTTCATTATCAACTGACTGAAAGGCAAATAACCACAAGAATCACCAGAAGAAGAAAGGAAATTACAACAGCTGCTCTGTGGAGCTGTCTACACAAAAAACGAGCATTAGTTAAGAAATCTAGTTAAGTGAAGATATTAAGCTTAGAAATTCACAAAGAATGCTTTTAAACCACGTTATTAAATCCTACACTCTCAAACACTTATAACTATTAAGATCACAAAAAAATTAATAATAAGGTATGGACACACATTTAGTGGGCACCTCTTATAATTTCCTATTTGTGAATCTGTTTCCAATTATTTCGTTCTCATAACCCCAGTCCTGTTCAGTCAAGGCCCATTAGTTAGCACAGCTGCTGCAACAAGTTAATTGTGGGTCCACAGACTCCAGGATGAACTTTGTTAACTTTTCTCTCCATATTATAGTGTAATGAGAAGACTGGACTTCTACTTCCCAGCATACAAACCTATCAACCTACTGTGGGGGGCAGAACAGGCCTTGAGTAGATAATGACATGATTTAGGAAGATAAAATCCTCACAATGATTATATAAAGAGTGTCATTTGTGTGTGTTAATGCATTCATTTGTCATTTATGATAGGAAGCTCGCTTTCACTCACACAAACAATCTTCAAATCCAGGAAGCCTCAAAAAACCCTCTTTACTGTACTGCACATTGCAAAACTCTTGAGTCACGCCTCAGTTTTTTTATATTTTCTTTGCAAGGAGCCAAAATTTCTTGTAATTTTTTAAAGTGGTCTTGAGCAATACTTCTTTAGGCTTTCAGAAGGTCTGTTTTTCACTTAGTTTTAATCCAGTCCTTGTACCTGATCATTTTCAGAGGACTGTTTTTTGTTTTTGTTGTTTTTTTGTAGAACCACTTAATTCTAACCATCATCATTCAAACATAACAAATGCACCTAGCAGTTTTGTGTCCACATATAACAGACAACTTAACAAAGAACCAATTTTGGATTGTAATTTTAGGCAATTTGCTACTAGCGGTGTGCTGCAAAAAGCACATAATTTGTTCCCATTTCTTTAGTTGAATCTATGAAAAATGTCAAAGATAACACAGACTGACAGGCACAAAATAGCATATTTGCACCAACAAGGTGATTCCCAAAGAGCTGTTAGCTCAAAACGTGACACGTCTGGCGTTGTGTGCACTGTGTCCTTAAATAATTTGAGGAAAATGGACAAGTGGAGGACAAAAGAAGACGTGTCAGGCCTGAAATAAACGTATCTACATCTGAAAGTCATGTCCTTGAGAAAAAGGAAAAAATCCACCATGACACAGGACCGGAGAGGTGTATCTGTTGATCCATTTACTGTTCACTGAAGCTCCATCAGAATCCTACAGACTCTGTAGGATTGCCTAAAGTAGATGGAGCTTTGTGGGCATTTATGCAAGGGGAAAAGCAGTGTTGACTTCATTAATTGCTTAACCAGTTAGCCCTGACATGAAGTCAAATTACTCTGTAGCGAGCTTTTATTCTCTTCAGACACGTGAGCTGTCATCCACAAATCAAGACCCTGAGCTGCATGGCTTTTCAAACCTTTTTTTTAAAGTGTGTATGAATGCATTAGCCTAAATACTCATGTGGGATATACTCTGTAATCAGTGAAGTCTAACGAAATATAGCAACCTGCAACCTTGTAAGATTGAAAGTTTTAATTCTTGTAGAGAACTGGTTTCCAGTAGTTCAGTTCCTTGTAATTGTTAGTCTGCTTGCCTGTTGGTTACATTTGGACTTGTGCTACAGTCAGCAGATTTCAGTTCGTGTGGATAGAGAAATGACTTTTATTTTTGTTGCACACAAGGACAAGAGTGTGATGGTAAAGTGGAAACTGTATCCAGGACAGAAACAACTGCACTATAGTGCTAACACAACTTCAGCTCTTTGCAAACACCTGCACAGACAGCATGCTAACGCTAAGCTAGCCAAGAACCCAGAGTGATGTTAAAGCTGATTGAATGCTGACCCCACCCAGCAGCCAGAGCCTGAACTTCAACAGTCAGGTTGCAGCCTCCGTTTCTACCTGTTCATGTTTCTACAGTAGAACCACTGTGGCGATCGCTTTAAAGCCTCTTTGTGCTAATTTTCATCTTTGTTTTGTGCTGTCGGCTTTGTGTTCATACCTAAATACTATGAAAAAGACCATATGTGTGTCCTCATTAGGATAGTGATTTGTGTTGGTTTGTGGGGCTTTAGCTTCGGGTTTATATTGTTAACTGGGAATTATGAGACAATGCATTTCAGGTCATTTTATTGAAAAATGCGAAAGTAATGTAAAGTGTAGCAAATGACTTTCTCCTGGGAATATTTAAGTAACAGTGAATTACTTTTAAGAGTTCTGTGTAATACATTATATGTGTAATACACATATGTACACATAAAGTACATACACATATGTATGTGTAATACGCATGCGTAATGAAAATACCCCCAACATAAACAAACATTTGATGACACAGTATGCAATTAATTTGCACACATTCAGTGTCTTTAATGCTGTTTAGCAATAACGGTTAATCTCAGAGCAGAACCAATGAGAATCAATAAGGAATCAAATCGATAAGTTGTACTGATAATGGAATCAGAATCTCTAAACTCCCATCCCTAGCAGTTAGATGAGTTATCACACACTGACAGCATATTCAGTGTTTTTGTCCACAGCAGGCAGCAAATTTGGCTTGATTGTTATTACATATTTATATGGGGGAACCTACTGTATCCTGTGGCCACCAGCATCTTAGCACCTGAACTGTTGGAGCGATCGGTCATGAAAATGATTCAATTTAAAGAGCAAAAGCCTCCCAACACAAAGTCTGAAACTCATTAACACATTATTGCTTTTTATTTCTTGTATGTTCTAATCTTTAATCTTTGTTGGCTGGGTGGAGTTACTTCACTCTTAACTACCCATTACTTCCCATAAACTCACATGAAAAGCAATATAACCCACTGAACCATTAATTTACTGGTATGTGGATTTTGTAGCTGTTGACTTGTATGCAACCTTCATGCTAAGCTAAGCTTATCTGATTATTTGTGGTCCCTTTCACCTCCAGCGCCGACCTGCCGTCTATCTTTTCCTCATCATTTGGCTCTCTCTCCTCTTACTTTCTGCCTACCTCTCAGCATTGCATTGTCTGCAGAGGTGTGGCTGCGACTGGTCTCACCTGGCTCAATCATCAATCACTCTCCTTCTGCATTTAAACCCCTCTCTATCCAACCAGTCTCGCCAGATCGTTCTGCTGGCTGAGTGGTATTATTGTTCAAGCTCTCTAGTGTTTACTCGCTGTAGTCTCCTGAAGATTTCCAGTGTGTTTTTTTCCGTTTGGGATGACCCGTGGTTTTTCTCCCTCTGCTTCAGCAAGATCTCCTCCTGTGCACCACCACCGACCCTGTCTACATTTACTTATGTTTGCAATTCCCCACCTGCTGCCTCTCCTTCCCACAGACCCCCCTCTTGGCCCCTCAATTGAGTTTCTGTTTGCAGTTTCTTGAACTTGTCAATAAATCATTTAAGCAGATCCAGGAGTTGTCCTCCATTTTTGAGCAGTAACTTTAACACCCAACATTATATTTAGATGAAGTAGTTTTTCATGAGGTTCCCTCTTTTAAGACTCAAGGTTTTGTCAAAGAAAAGAAACTGAATAGTCGGCACCTGTCTGCTCTCCTCAAACTATTTTGTGTATTTCTACACATCTCCATATTGACAGACCAAACGTCCTCTAGCAGCGTTTAAAGCAGCAGGTGATTCAGGAGCGGTTTCATGAGCAGCTGGATGAAGCAGCAGGACAAAACATCTGCTGGCTGACTTTTTAAGCCTTTTATAGTGAGACAGTTTGCACCAATTTTATCCCTCAAACAATTTTAACAATACTCAGTGATGGCTTGACAGCACTGCGCAGAAGGATAAAGCTGTTTAGAAGGCAAAAGATGCCCCTGCTTTTTATTAGCTACTTGGTATTCATTTACTGTTTGGACCAATGTATCACTTTTGTCTGACATGTCAAGCTGAAATTAGCTTTGAATCATGTATTAGAAATCAGTCAGCCGTTGTTCCCCACTGATGATATGAGACATGCTCAACCCAGACCTGAACTATGTAAAATGCTCTCTAAAACCTGCAGTGAATTCCTAATAAATGTTGTTTAATTGCTCAGTGATGCTTTAGATGCATTTCTTTTATTTCAAGAGTGTAATGTCTCCACTGTGAAGCACTTAATCCTATTTTGCATAGAGGTCACCAGTATCTACTGTGTGCTGGTGTGTGTGTGTGGATGCATTTCTGTGTATCCGCTCATACCTGGTACTGGCTGGTAAGCCGAGCGTTGCTGAGGTCCAGGCTTTGGTGTGTTTCCTTCAGGGCACTGAGCTCGCCCTCCAGCCGAGTCCTCTCCAGCTGGGAGGCGTTCAGCTCTGCCCTCAGCACCGAGCCCTGAGCCAGCAGCTCCGCCTGTGACGCCAACCACTCCTTCTGGTGGGCCTGCAGCCTGCAACATCGACACGCACGGCCACTGTTATGCGCTCTCGTAAAGTGCTTTGTGTCACTGTTTACTCTCTGATTGAAGATCACTGTGTTATTATCCAACACAAGGAGTCTACACAAAGCCAGACAACAACAAACAGATATTATCTCGGACAAAATGTTTAAAGAGCAAATTCATTCGGCGTTGTTTGAAAAAGGAGTAATCATCTCGGTATCATTCTGTAATGAGGACGGAAAAACTGCAATAAGATGAAAACATCACTGATAGGAAAATTATACAATATTCACATAATAATTTTGGAGGTAAGTATTTTATATACATTAAAACAAATCAGTCACAGTCATATTAAAGTAGAAACTTCAAGTTCAGTTTCAAACTTTTTATATTACACACACTTTATTAGGTACACTTTGCTGATACTATGTTGGACCCTGTTTTGCCTCCAGAACTGCTTTAATTTTTAATCGCATGGATTCAACAAGGTGCTGGAAATATTCCTCAGAGATTCTGGTCCATATTGATATGATAGCATCACACAGTTTGTCTGCTGCACATCCCATTCCACTACACCCAAAAGTTCTTCTGTTTGGCCAAATGAATAAATGATAAAGGGTGGACATGGTCAGTGTAACTCTCAGGTAGGCTGTTGTTTTTAAAAAAAAATGCTCAGTTGGTGTTAAGAAGACGAAATACATTTATGCTGTTCATGCCATTTTCTGACCCTCCCATCCACGTGCTGGATCAGAAATCCAGACTCATGGAGGTCACATTTTTCCAACCTTCTGTTGTCCAATTCTGGCGAGCCTATGCAAATTGTAGCCTCAGTTTCCTGTTCTTACACGAGATCCCACTGACAGGAGAGGGTTCTAGTGTAGTCTTCCGTTTTTATAGCCCATCACTCAAAAATGCTCTTCTATATACCTTGGTTGTGATCAGTCATTATTGGAGAAACTGTTGTCTTCCTAATTAGCTCATTCTCCTCTGACCTTTAGCGTCAACAACATATTTTCACCTTGAACCTAGAACCGCTGCTCACTGGATATTTTCTCTTTTTCTGACCTTTATACAACCCTAAAAGCATGACAGACCGGTCCACCATGTTTTCAACGTGATTTCACGCTTGTGTCTCTCCAAAGCGTGAAATGGATGCAGGCATTGTGTAAGCTGCAGTACCAGCAGAGGGAGATATTTTATTTCAACCCAACGTGAAAATAATCGCAGGAAAGCATTTAGACAGACATTACTAACACATTTACATGGAAAAACATATCAGCCACCTAGCGTAATCATTTCTGGCCTAGAAACACACTGGAATGTACTTCATACTTTGATTACTTAAATCAATTATCTCCACCTGCTGGTACTACAACTTCTGCACGCGTATCCATTTCATGCTGTGATATCAGGTTGCTTTATTCACCCTGGAGACGGCTTTGTTGTCAAATCTGTTTGTCTGATTCTGATATATTCTGATATACTCCAACAAAATGCCATGTTCAAAGTCACATAAATCACCATTCTTCCTTATCTGCTGCTCAGTTTGAACTTCAGAAAGTAGTCTCGACCTTCTGAAGTTCAAATGCACTGACTTGCTGACATGATTCGATCAGTTTTTAACAAGTAGTTGAACAACTGTACCTAATAAAACGACCAGAGAATACAGTTCAGAAGCCAAATATAATTCAACTGCAAATAGAGAAAACAAAAGTGCTCACATTGGACAGTTTGACTACAGGAAAGGCACACATGGCTAAATTCCACATTGGGGATGTTCTGGTTTTTGCGCTGCTGGCCAGTCATTAATTCCACCTGTGCTTTCCCCACTGTGACAATTCAAAATATTTACAGTGTAAAAAGGTGTTTCGAGACTCTGGAAATGAGTTGTTGGCCACTTAAGGGCAGAAGAAATAAGTTATGTTAGGTAAATACAACACTGGCATTTTAAAGCCACTTGTTAACTAACCACAACCATGGAGCAACGTTATTCTTCATTTAAACTTGTTCCTGTCCATCCGAGGAACTTTCCCTCTCTTTGAATTGTTATAACAACTCCTGGTTGGAATGTCTGATTCTTCAGTTCTAATATGTTTACCAGCTAGTCGCTAACCTCGCCCGCCTGCAGTTTGGCTTCCTACTGAGCAGGTAGTGTACAATGTTTTCGAGAGATGTGCTTTCTGTTACAAATACCTGCTATTGCTGAAAAAAAAAAGACAATAAGAGAGCTGAGGCTGAACCAAAACAGAAAGACAGCCAGACAAGTAAACAATGAGCTGAAACTCACTTTAGAGCAGCAGAATCTGCAGGATCATCACTACATCTGATTCATCCCATCATTTAATATATTCCTCAAAATATAGGTCATAGCCACTGTCAAGAAATTACTCAAACAACTGAAATAAATTGCTACATTACACACAAGTCTAATTTTAATCTATTTAATATCGTATTTTTTGTGTTTTGTACAGTATTTTTAGTTAAATGCTGTCTAAAAACCACCAAAGGAGGTTTTTTTGTTTCCCTGCCTTGGCAGCCACGTGTTTGCAACAAGCAGTCAGTAATCAATTGCATCAAAAAGATGATGATGGTTGATTAACTAATTATGTCACACAAGTATCTTATGATTGTGGCCATTATTATCATACTGTATATCAATCAGTCACTAAGAGAAAATATAATGAGAACCGTTCAAAATGGTCTCGAACTTCAGTAAGCCTGATCTGCAGCTTCGAAAGACACAAAATGTTTATAACGAAGGAAATGGTTTATTAAAAGGCTGCTTTTTATAAATTCCTCTTGCGTCTCTGCTTTTAGAAAGAAACCTTGAAAAAAATTATTATTATCTCTTTTTCTTGTCTTTCTTTTTTTTTGCACTATAACTTCGTTTTTTCGTGCTCAGCCCAGAGGATTTAGATCTGGAACAAAAATGCATTCTGCGCGTTATATAGTACATTTGCATTCAAATTGATTCTTGTATTGCTCGCTGTGCTTCATATAGAGACATTACTGCTGCTGCTGCTCCTCGTATTCAAATGAACACGAGTGCTGTGAAAGGATGATCAGATCCCTGACTGGATTTGTTACCTGTCATTGTCTTCTTTCAGCCTCTCCAGCTCTCGTTCTCTCTCCAGCCTCCTCTGGGCCTCCGTTTCCATCTTCTCTCTTTCCGTCTTCATCTCCCGCTCTCTCTCCTCCAGCTGGGTTTTGCCATCCAAGAGCTCCTTGTACCTTAACGTTTCAAGCACAGGATTTACCTCCAACAAAAGATCATGTGTCTTTCATAGATGTTTTTGTGCATATTTAATTTTGGGGGAGATTTAAAAGAAGTCCCTTCAAACACGGAAAATATGTCACAAATCTTCAAAGTGAAGATTTCATGTCTTTAGGTCCGTGAGTGTTTGTACCTGCCCTCCAGCTCTCGATGCTGGGCCTCCAGGCTGCGATTGTTGTTCCTCAGTTGAGAGTGCTTTTCCACCAGCTCCTCCAGCTCCACCTCCTGACGCTGCTGCAACGCCGTCATCCTTTCGTGGTCCCGCCTCAGAGCGTCCATTCTGGCCACGGACTCCTCTCGCTCCCGCGCCCACACCTTTGACTCGGCCTCTAAGGTGGCACACCGCGCCTCACTCTCACTGCAACGCGCAAGCAGCGCTGCATGCTGGGAGCTCAGTGACGCTTGCTCCACCTATGTTTGTGTGTATGTGTGTGTATGTGACAGAAAACAGAGAGACCATGTCTGTAATTTTAGCAATTTCAAAAGGTTGAGCTGAAAGCCAACAAGCTTGAAAGTTAGTTTATTAACCTTTTGCCATGGGTCTAAACAAGATATTATGTGTGCAGCACTGGGCCCTTAAAGAAATGGTTTGACATTTTGGTAGTTTCCACTTTCTTGCTGAGTTTTATAAATAGACTGATACCAAGTATAAAGCCAGAGCAATCACAAGCCAGTCAGCAGGATGAATTAAAAACACTCCGATCGGCCTCTGTTGTCTAAAAAACGGTGGATCATTTCCTGTATCCTCCATTGGATGAGATCATCAATCTGATAAAAACGGATCACAGAATCTGTTTAACTACCCGTTTCTTCACTGGAATATTTTCTCCATCTCTTATGAAGACATTCATCACAGCTGTCCTTTCTCTCTGAGCAACAAATTCCAATAAGAACAGTTTACAATAAATTTATGTCAGACAACGAGGCATTATGATCCCAAACCGGACAGTCTGACATAAAGGATACTTAGTAAGCTTTAAAAAAACTGGTAGGTGTAGTTTTTGTCCTTTGGAGAGGGCCAGATGGGCTGTTTCTTCTAGTTTTCTGCTCTTAAGCCAGTGCTAATCTACCTGGCTTCTGGCGCCAGACACAGACATGACACTGGCACTGAGCCTGTCATCTTACTCCCTACATTAGAGCAAATACAAATATGAAATAATGTCCAATAATGTAACAGGTCCCTGCGCACTTTACGTCAAAATTCATTGCACAAAGACTGAATGTGTTTCACTTTAGGAAGACAAAAGGTTTAAAAACACGGTGCACTTTTGAACAAATCAACTTCAGCCATAACCACACTCTGTGTCTGTGTGTTAGGTCACCTGTAGTTGTGTGTTGAGCGTCTGCAGTCTGGTGCAGGAGTCCTGCAGGCTGAGGGAGTTCCGACGCAGAGCCTCCAGCTGCTCCTCAAGGTGCTTACAAGCCTCCTGGGACTGAGACAATCTCGTCAGCAAAGCCTCATGCTCTGCAGCCGCCACCGCTTTCTGAGGGGGAGAAAAATCTCTTCTTTCATTTTTATAATGCGTCACACACTGTGCTACATTTGGCTCTGGAAACATCCATAATATTTGAACATGGGCAGACTCTGCCGCTGACCTTTTAAAGTGCTCTCAGTCAGGTAGCATCTTTATGCGACATTTGTGTCACTCTATAAACACAGAGATGAAATTCCTCCTGTGTCTGACATAAATGTTAAAAATTATATTTCATTAGTTCACATCTGTTGTTTACGCGAGATTTCTGTCAGTGCAATCTTTCCACATGCTTTAATGGTCCAATCAGAAAATCTGCGTATTTATTGATGACACATGATTCGGTGCAATCTGCTCTGATAAATAAAGGAATGTGTTGATTTGGCACAGAGGCGGGTAGTTTAGAAATGAAAAGAAAACCACCTTATAAATTGCTGAGGGTGTAAAATCTGGTGTATTTCCCAAAATTAAAATTAACTTGCTGCAAACAACAAGTCAGCTGTACTCCCCCTACGCTGCGATTTTATTTGAACATTTTATTTGCAAGTACTGGAAGAGCGACAACACATTTCATGTGTGCATCGTCTAGAGAGTCTAGAGCTCAGTTTTGGTGTGGGGTTGTTCTTTTTTCCCCCACTGTGGAGTCTTCATGTACTGCTGACTGACTCATAGTGCTACACAGGGGATTTCTACTTTTTATTACAGTCACTTTTAGATTTTTCTCCTACTTCATCATCCTAGCTCTCTCCCTTCTGATGTCAGTGGCACAAAATAACTACACTCACTGGTCACTTTATTAGGTACACCTTGTTAGCACTGATTTAGACCCCTTTTTGCCTTCACTGCTTCCTTAATTCTTTGTTACACAGATTAAACAAGGTGCTGGAAACATTTCTATGAGATTTTGGTCCAAACTCGAATGATACACTTACACACGGTTGCTGCAGATTTCGCTAATTCTACCAAAAGGTTCTCTGCTGGATTGAGATATGGTGACAGTACAGTGAACTCAGTCATGTTCAAGAAACCAGTTTGAGATGATCTGAGCTTTGTGACATGGTCCGTTATTCTCCTGGAAACAGCCATGAGGAGATGAGTGCACTATCATGATGAAGGAATGGACATGGTCAGCAATAATACTCAGATAGGAGTACTAAGGAGTTCAAAGTCTGGCAAGAAAATACCCTCTCACATCACATCCAGCCTGAACACAAGGAAGGATGGATCCATGCTTTCATTTCATTTTAGCCTAATTCTAACCCTACCTTCCAAATGTTGGAGAACAAATCTGACACTCATCAGATGAAACAGCATTTTTTTCATTTCTATCATCAAATTTTGGTGAGCCTGTGTGAACTGTTGCCTCTGTTTCCTGTTCTTCAATGACAGGAGCGGCACGCCGTGTGGTCTTGTGCTGCTGTAACCCATCTGCTTTAAGGTTGCACCTTCAGCGATGCTTTTCTGCATACCTTGGTTGTAACATTTGATTATTTGTGTTACGGTTGGCTTCCTATCAGCTAGAAGCAGTCTGGCTGTTCTCCTCTGACCTCTGGCAGCAGCGAGGTATTTTCTCCCAGAGAACTGCTGCTCACACGCTTCTTATTTCCTGTTTGTTTTCCTTGCCTGTTTGTCTTGTTTCTATTTGTGTGCGCCAGACATGGATTGTTATCTCCTGTTCTCCCAATCAGTGTGCAGATTGGTGGTTCATTTACCCATCATCCTGCAGTTCAGGCCAACTCCACCACAGAGCTATTGTGGTAATTACATCAGGCCTTCATCTTCAGTTTAGCTTTTGTTCCCTGTGTTCGTTTACCAACTTCTCACCATTCAGCTTGGGCCAGCTTTCATTCTACAGCTACAGCCACCCTCACCTGCCCATCTGCTCTAACTGCCATGCTCACCACATTCATTCACCCTCTGCCAGCACAGCTCTTCCATGGTTTTGCTTCACTTCATCCTCCTCACTTCTGCAACTTGTGTACCCCAATAAAGACTTGTTGAGTTAGTATATCAGAGCGTCTCGCTTCTTTGCTTCAGATTACAGTTGATCTTAATATTGCTATTGCATCAGCTTATGCAATATACAAAAACCAATGATTCTAGCTTGTGATGCTTTATGAATAAAACTTGGTGTCATGCTTCACCAAAGAGTGATTTCTCATCTCAGCTTCTGATATGGTTTCATTTATAAGAAACCCAGGGGCCCAGAAAGGTGAGATGTAACCCTAATATTTCAAGAATAGCAAAAAAAAAAAAGCTTAGAAGGTAATACTTTTTTGTTTCTTCTCCTATGATGACAGGTCTACTCGGTTTTATTGTTTGACACTCAAGGGGGTGCCTACTCAGTTATGACCAAGCGTGTACGAATAGGTGAAAATGAGCTCCCACCTCCAGCAGCTACAGCCAGTAAGGAGTGAACATTAAAATGCTACTTTAGCTTTAGTATTAACAATCCTGCACACTATATCACACACAGGAGCCATTTTCCTGCATAATTTCCACTTTTAATATTTTAGGACAGTGCAGCTATTAATTCTATGTACTTAAGTAGAGCATTCTTGCATTTTTAGATGTGAAGGTGTCTGCATCCGCAATCGTTGTTTGTGTATTAATAAGTGTAAGTGGGACCAGGATGTAGCCCGGATCTGTTTGTGCCTTAGTTCATCTAGACTAATCTACTGTACAAAACCTGAAAGCACTGACATAATAACGTTCTGACTGAGAGCCACACCAGGTGAAACTTGTGACCTTGGCAATGCTGGAAGCGCCCCTCGCAGCTTGATGTTAGAGAGTATGTGTGAGTGTGAGAGAGAGACAGTAAGAGCTTAAGCAGAAAAGCAGCAGAGGAGATAAGGAAGATTAACAGTAGCCGGGGTGACATTTTAAAACCGATGAGCAGAGATAAAGCACTAGTTTTGGAAATAAAGTGCTGCACTCTGGGAAGTGGCCCACTGTGAGCTGATCGTCCTCGAGAATCCCTAGAGCAAGAATTTCAACATAATATACATCATCTCCCTCACAGGGAAGACCGAGCCCCCACACCAACCCCCAAACACCCACTCACACATTCAAATACAGACCTCTTTTTCCAGCTCGATCACCCTCTCACTCAGATGCCTCTCTGCCTCCCCCGTGAAATGATCACGGGTCGTGGAAAGGTCACAACCTTTGGCAGCCTCGGGGCTTTGATCCGAAGGTGACATATCTTGCTTGTCTGTCGATTCTGAATTTGAATTAGGCGCACTCTTCACTTCTGCACTTTCCCTCCTCGTCTCTAACTGCAGAGATTCAGTTTTCTTTAGGCGCTGGGAGAGAGACTCTATCCTCTCCTGTGACTGGTGGAGAGAATCTTTTGCCGACTGCCGCTCGGCTTCGGATCGCTGTAGTTTCTGGCTCAGGTGTTCCACTTCAGTGGCCAGTTTCTCAGAACGAGCCTGCTCACGGGTTAGATCCTGATAAGAGAGAGAAAGAGATAGCGAGAAAGTATAAAGATTAAAATCTCTGGAACTTGCTGTAAACACCACAAAAAAAACTAATCTAAACTACATACATTTTTCCCCACAAAAGTTTGTTGATTCAGCAGTCCTTATGCACCCATGTATTTTCTCATTAGTACACTCGTCCCCTTAGAGGGACAGGCCAGTTCAAATCAATACAAAGTTGTTGATCACGGTTGTGCAGTGATAAAACATTTCAGTCTTCATGGGAGTAAGATGTCATCATGAATAGGACAACTGAGGTCAGAGTGGTTTGATATATCTGGAAATAATGGCTTCACAGTCTGTACACTGCAACCTAGCTCAACACCAACAGGACATTTTCAGCGCTCACAAGCATTATTATTAAAACACCAAATGAGAGATTATGTTGTGAACGTGTGGTGTTTCATCCCTCCAGACTTTAGTCTCTTGGGAAATCAATGCCAAAGAATATTAAAGCTGTTCTGTTCAATATGTGGTAATCCAACACCTTCCTAGGAAACTTTATGTTGGTTTTTTCTTTCATCTATCACCCATTTGCACCATGTTCTTAGTCTGTGTGAGAACCAGTCCTCATATGAGTAGTTTGATACTAGTTGTGGTCCTATAGTGGATCAATCTAATAACATTATATCATATTTAATATAAGTTAGTAATTAGATAGCAAATTAGTAGACAAATAAGTAATATAAACAACTAGGATACACCACTAGAACATTGCCTAACAAGTGCTGAATCTTTGTTTTCTTAGAATGGATAGATAGAAATCTATCTATCTATCTATCTATCTATCTATCTATCTATCTATCTATCTATCTATCTATCTATCTATCTATCTATCTATCTATCTATCTATCTATCTATCTATCTATCTATCTATCTATCTATCGGAAATCCTCTTTACGTCCTAAAGCTCATTATGGAGTTCCACAGGGTTCCGCGCTAGGACCAATTCTGTTTACATTATACAAGAATTATATATCTCTTATTTGAATTCACACCAGCTACTCTAACATAGAATAAACAATATGGATCTAGAAATGAGTATAGTAATTCAGCTTAAAACATAATTGTTTAGTTACTTAGTGTACAAGATTTTGAGTTTTTCAGAATGTATTTATTTTTATAGTTTTTTCTAATGTTAGCAGAAAGTATTCAACATCATTTTCTTCATTCCGTTGTGGGAATTACCGAGACCGCCACACAGTATATAAAATCCACACTCAAATGCAACTAAACAAACATTTTAACAAACATACTTCACTTTATGTTGTAGTAAATAAGGTGTTCCTGTTTTCCTTTTTCCAGTTTTGAGCACCATTTCCATTTTCATTATGCTCTGTACTGAGGGACTACAGTGTCCATCAACAGATAAAAAAAAATACAATTTGAATCTTCTGCATTTCTCATTATTTTTCCGGTGTGAACACACTGAATTCATTTCAGTAATAATAGTAATTTCCACTGCTGAGCTTCCTGTGAATTTTCCACCACATCCCTGCAGCAGTGCTTACCGTTAGGAACTATAGTACCACGTCACACATACACACCTGGGACAGTGCGCTAATCTTGGCCTGTGCTTCTGCATACTGCTCCTGCAGCTGCTGTTTACCCTCTTCCATGCTGCTTAATCGAAAGCTGAGCTCTTTCTCCAGGTCCTGCAGCTGAGCGCAGAGCTCCTTGGACTCAGACAGCTGCTGACACACACGTCTACACACACACCACAAACTCAGTTTAGATACTGGTTGCATAAGACAGAGTTGACATTAAAGATAAATGTACTGTTCAGCACAGTGCTGTCTCTGGTGCCTTATAAAGTTAACTGCATGATCAAGGTTAACTCCATGTCCTTAGGAGTCTGTGTACCTGTGTTCAGCATCCAGAGCACAGGCTCTCTGGTTGCTGTGCTCCAGGGCCAGGGTTGTGCTCTCCAGCTGCTGCCTCAGTCTCCCCGCTTCTCTCTCTCTCTGCCTGCCCTCCTTCCGTTGGCCATCCAGCTCTGACTGACACACCTCTTTCTCTTGTTCTAACCGTGAAGCTTCCAGCAGAGCCTGATCTCGTGCCCTGGCCAGAGATTCAGCCTCTAGGGTAGCCTCGCGGAGCTCTGCCTCCAGCTCCTCCTCGCGACGGCGTGAGGTCTCCAAACTGCGGCCCTGACGCTCCAGCTCTGCTCTGAGAGTCTGAGTAGTGAGCTCTAACTGGTCACTCTGGCAAAAGAGAAAACACAGCCCGCTTTAAATAAGTCCCCCATAATCACAGAGGAAAGTGCAACAGACAACACAAAAGCATGTGGCCAATAAAACCGGCAATAAACATAAAATTAACTTTGTCAGAGTACAAAAATTAAACCACTGGCACAGTTTTGCGTTTGGGTTGTTGATTCTACTACTTTTGTAGTTTTCATCCCTCGTGTTTTTTAGTGTTTTCCTCTTCACTTCATCTTCTCTGTTTCCCTCTTTTTGTTTCTTGTTATTTTATAGTAACTTCCTGTTTCATTTTGGCAGTTGCTTTACTCTAAGAGTCAGCTGTTATCTGTATGTGCCTTTCCTGCCCTATTTAGTTTCCCCTGTGTTATTATAGTGAGTTGGTTTTCCATGTATTTATAGTCCCTTCTCTAGTTATTTGTCATGATGTCTGTTTTCCTTTCGGCATTGTTTGTTTTGGGCCAGGCCCCAGTGCACCTCACAAGTCCTCAAGTCAACCCGGGCTGGACCTTGTTTAAGTTTTGTGCCTTTTAATTGCACCTTGGGCACTTTATCTGCTCATACTCTGAGATCTTTGGTACCTGGTGGATTTCTGTAGCTCCCACAGCTTTCATTAGTCCCGCCTCCTGCTGTGTGCCCTGCTTTTAGGTCCTCGCATTTGATTCGATTAAAACAACAATAATACATTTTTAAAATACAGCTCAAAAATAAGTAATTCAAAAGTTTTCAGACTATTGAAAACAATAAACATTAATTTACCTTGAAACCAAACTGCAGCTTGGACTCTGTCAGTTTTACTTAAAGGACCTCTGGATAACAGGAACTGTTTGCTCATCTGATACATGGCAGTGGTTAGATATTTCTACTGTGGTCTATAATTATTTTCCTGAATGTTAAAATGCTCACCTTTAAATCCTGTTAGGGAAATTCACCTAATTTATTAAATCCTGTACTTTAGTGAAGAGGATGTAAAAAGAGGGACGAAATAGAAAGTACAAGGATGTCAAGAGTACTTTAAAGCACTTGAGTAAATGTACATTTTTTGCCGCCTACGGGAGAATAACCATACTTCACATTACTGCACCCCTCCACATCATCAAACGTGGATGTAAACAATGCAATTCAGAAACACTTTCAAAGCCCTATAGAAAGTATTTTTAAAAAGTAGAAAACATATTGAGTACATTTATTTTATTTCCTAGACACAAAACAGCGTCCTCCAGATTGTGGACTAAATCTCATTACTTAGCAGAAAATCTGATCATTTTTTCCAGGATATATGAGGGGTTTGAAAAAAAATGCTTCAATACAAACCAGTTCAGTAAACGTACACAACGACAGGGAAGCAAAGGGGAGAACGAGGATGAGACGTGAGTTCCTATTTTGGTTTTACTCACGCCTACAGCTGAAAGAAGTACACTTCATGATTCATTTAACATGCACTGTTTTAATCTCATGAATTCTGGCTCTCTGCTCTTCCTGCTGGTGGTCGGGATGTGAAGTCTACCTCGAATGTAGATAGAAACCATTCTGTTTCATGGGCTAAAACATCAAATATTGAAATGAACAAATTTTTAGTTGCTGCTGACGTCTGGCTGGCTTACAACTTAAGCTATTTTATTCATAAACCAAAGTGACAGCAGAGTACTTTCTCAGCTCTTACATTATGAGAGTGTGCTGTTAGATTTAGTGTTTAGAAATCAAAAGAATGAGCCACTGTTTTTAAAGATGCATCTCTGGTTTGATGTGATGTCGTGAGAAGTGTGGCAGATCGGTAGGAAAAGCCTATCCAGAGTTGCACTACTTTTTCATGCAAGCAACTAAATGTACACAAAACAGGTTTTTGGGATGCGTCATAGCAGAAAACACTTGTTCTAACGCGTTGTTCCTTTACAATAGGTTGTCAATTATATGTCGTGTACAGTTAAAAAACATCCAATCTTGCCTAAGAAAATTGTAGTTTATTAGCCAGAGTAATTTTAGTAGACATTTAGGCCAAACATCCACAAAAAAGACGTTTTCACTTTCAAAAAACTGGGAGGGTGTCACCAAAGAATATTACCCCATCAGATGGAGGGTTATATACAGCGTTTTCTGAGTGGGAGGTATTTATGAATCCCTTTTAAGGTATTTCTTTAATGCTGACTTAGCAGTGCTCTTTTCCTTAGTTTGCAGTTTTTCTTATGTGTTGAAATTTTTACTGCAAATTGCACATTAAATTGCACCGTATTCACAAAGACTTCAATGACCCAAAGTGGGCCGTCTGAAGAAGGTGGCTCTCAGTTGGATTTCTGCTTGAATCTCCATCTGCAGAAATGCACTGAATAAGCCAAACCAAAACATTCACCTGCTTCCCTCCTCTGAGTGCAGATGAGATTTTTGTCAATATGTGAATACTGCAGTTCAAATCTGATTTGCTCGCTCAATATAAGGTGGATAAAAATGTTAACATGCATCTCCGACAGCTTAATAAAACTGTTCCACTTCATGTTGTCAAGCCTGCGTCGTGCAGTAAGGGAATTTGCTTTCAGAAATACTGAAATTTATTGGTTAAGTGGAATCCAGATGGGATGTTTTTATTTAAGGAGATCACAGAGGTTGACTGTAAGAAAATTTTGAACTCTTCTGTTTTTTATTTGCCCTTCTTCTTCTATTTCCCCCTTAAGTCCAGTGTCATCTGCCATGTTCATGGAAATATTTGGCGTCTTTATATTGTGTGTGCAGGTCTGTGGCTGTGTACTCTCCAACCTTGCGTTGGGCGGTGCGCATGGTGTCCAAGGTGCTGCGCAGCATGTCTCTTTCTCTCTCGAGTGTAGCCCGCTCTCCCTCCAGGGTGGCAATGATTGTGGTCTGCATCCTGTGAAGCTCTGCTTGGCTTCGTAAGCGACACAACTCCTCCTCCATAACTAGACCCTCAGACTGAAGAACCTGAGAGAAAAGCAGTTAGAAACATCTGAAAGCTCGATGTATAGCATGTGCAGTCACTAATACTAGAAAACATTATATTTTTCCAGTAATTGAATGAGTCTTGTATATATATAATTTTTAGGAAAGAACTACAAACCTACGGCTTTAAAGGAAGTATTGAGTAAATACATTTGCTAATAATTCCAGTTAACTGGCAAACAACACAAAGGGTCTGTTGTTGGTGCACTGCAGGTTTGATGAGTGTGCAAAAGCACAAACAATCCCAGATACTCTTGCAGCTTTGCGAGGGTTTACTCTGGCACACTGCTGCCCTGAGTGAAATGCAAAAATGCTCACAAAAGCAACCTGGTGAGCTTCAAGTTCCACCATGTTTGCAAATATTTTCCATCATGCATTTAATGCAAAGTACAGCTAAGTACAAAAATCACCTTTTTGTAGGATAATTATGACAGTGTAGATGAGAAACTTACCAAAGAAATTAAAAATTTTCATGTGGCTTGAACAAATTTTTATGACAATCAATATAAAAGCTGTTTTTGTAGTAGATATTTTAGTTTGGAGTGAACAGCCATGCCAATGTTATTGCTGAAAACAATTCTGATGTGTGAACGTTTTGAATCTTTGTTTCTGTTATTTATAGAGTTACTCCATGCAGCTCATACTTCTAACCAAAAATAACCCAATAACTTAAGAGTGAGCTTTAAAAATCACCTTCACAGTCATTGGTTTGTGCAGCCATACGACACTTTTGGATTGTCGTTTGGATTGTTACATTTTGACCACTTGCAGTGAGACATCTGCAACTTCACCAGGAGCATCAAGCATGTGGAGAGAGCAAGCATCAGCTTCTTTATCAAACTGACTCAGCGTTGCATGACGAGGATCTTCGGCTACAACCCACAGACCAAAGAGCAGTGGAAAGTTCAGTGGAAAAGTTCATTTTATTTAACATTTACAGTGCTGCGCTCTATACAGTTGTCCATCATCAAGGTCAGACTGTTAGTGCAGAGTTGCACTGTAACTGTAAGCGTGAACTTTCCCTGACTGTGACACGTTTAAAAGTGACGTCTTTCACAGTACATTGAAAACTCAGACTTTTTTCTATATTTACCATTGTTTGTGCCCAATACATTTGTCACTTGCCACTCTCCCTTAGAAAATGTGTTCTCTTTCTCAAGATGAAAGCTAAGATCCATCATGAGTCACAGATGTATTACTGCAAGTGGTCAGAGAGGGATTTCCAAGGAGCGATCTAAACATGTGCTTAGCACTGAAGGCAGTTTATAGCTGCACAAGGAGTCGATCATTAAGTGGCTTGCAGTCAATTTTAAATCAGTTTCAGCTTTTGCTTTTTATGGGTGTTGTAGCGGGAACATTTGATGGCACTTTGCACACAAGAAACACATTATAAACACAATTATACAATAATATAACGCCCACGTTTTCACTTGCTTCACCGACCAACAAAGATTAATATCTACTTTCTACAGTCTCCAACTTAACCACTACAGCCAGCCATACCTCTATCTGCCTGCGGGCCTCCACCAAACTTTCTCCGGCTTTCTTCAGACGCTGCAGCTCAGCCTCGACGAGTACCAGCCGCTGCTCAGCCTCCCAGGTTTTCTTGCTCTGCTCTCCCAGCTTAGAGCGCAAGTCCTGGGCCAGGTTAGTCTGTCTTTCGGCCTCCTCCTGGGCCTCCTGGAGTCGTTTTGTCAGAAGCTCCATATCAGGACTAGTTAGGGAACATACGGCCAGGTGTGTAGCTATAGTCTCTACTTTATCTTCAACTGATTGTTTCTGTATCTCTGAACTTATTGGTAATTCAGTCTTTTCTTTCTTTGGCTCACTTTCTTTTTCCTGTTTCTCCCTTTCTTTCTGCCCTCCCTCAGCCTCTCCTCTTCTATTGGTCTGGATCACCTCATTACATGGTTCATCTTTTCCCGTCTGAACATGAAGAATCTCTTCACCAACTCCAGCTTCACGGTGTGTCCCGATGACTTCTCCTCTTTTCTCCTTCTCCTCCATCATCCTAACCCTTCCTTCCCCCTCTCCCCTGCAGGATTCAGATCCCTGGACTCCTCTCACCACCTTTTTTCCCTCCCCCTCCTCCTCCACTCTGTCAGGCATCTTCATTCCTTCCTCCTTCCTCTTGTCTTCTAGGTGTTGAAGTTTGGTCACAAGCTGTTCCAGACGCTGTTTCAAAGTGGCATTTTCATTCTTCAAGTTTTGAAACTGAAAAGCATAATTGGAGAGAAATTTAGAGACATTTCAAAGCTTTGAATATCCCTTTTTTGTCACTGTTTCCTTTCATGTGCTGACAGTGATTGAACTTGAATGCATGGTGGGTAAGAAAACTGAAATCACCCCCTTTTCCTCAGAATACATCCAGTTTCAATACAAAAGAAAAGAAAATGAAGTAGGGAAAAATGAAAGAAGGACAGACAGGGAAATTACTGATCGATTTAAATGATCTTTGGTTATAACAACACAATATAAAAGCACTCCTCCACACAAATAACTACAGAAAACTCAGTATGCCTGAAATCCGTCACGCAGCACCATTCAAAATTCTAGCGTAACGCAGAAAATAAATGAAATCAAATATACTGTTTGCCCAACTGAACAGCTGCACAACTGGCACCAAAAGTCACCCAAAACATTATTCTATTATCTTCTAAAAAGCTGATTACCACTGATTTAATACAACTTTTGTGGCTACGGTAGTGTGATGTAATGTTGTGAACTGAGTAACATTTAATTACCATATTTCATCTGAGGGAATGTAAAGCACAGCCTTCAAGTGTCTTTTACGTGTCATACTGGTTGTTGTAATCATAACATATTTACTATTTATTATTTAAAGTATTCGGGGGGGGGGGGTTAAGTGTTAAAATATTAATGCCAAATCATACTGTCCACAGTAATACAATAATAAAATATATAAAAGTTTTTTCTTGTGACATCAGTGACAAGTCAACGCCATATGTTTATGGGACTTAGCATACACAACACAAACCCAGAGAAGCCTGAGAGCAATAAAATAAAATACAATTCAAATTCAATTCAGTTTGATTTATGTGGTGCCAAATCACAGCAATAGTTGCCTCAAAGCAAAGAACCTACAATAATAAAAAAAGAGAAAACCCCCAAAATTATATGACCCCCTATGAGCGGCGACAGTGGGAAGGAAAAACTCCCTTTTAACAGGAAGAAACCTCCAGCACAACCAGGCTCAGGGAGGGACGGCCGTATGGCGCGACCGACTGATAGGTGAGGGGAGGAAGACATGCTGTGGAAGAGAGCCAGAGATTAATAATAACTAATAAGCAGTGTGTCAGCCTCCGGTGATCATTTAATCAGAATTGAATCTTGACGCTACAAATTTGTTTCACTCATTGTTGAAGAGGCTGAGTTACTTTAATTACTGTTAAACACTCATAATAACACTACCTAGGCAACCTTTGTGTTTACATTTGACCTGTGCTGTTGCACTGTATATAATACTGTGTCACTACAGTTGCACTATAGTGTTGCTGCTGCTGCTGGTACCTTGTTGTGACAACAATTTCACACATTAACTTAGTCTGGTATCGCAGTCATCAGTGACAGCGCTTCACTGGAAAAGGACGGAAAATACCCTTTTGTTTGCACTGATAAATGTTGCCACCTACGAGTTATAATCACCTCTAACTTGTTGTTCAGTATATATTTAAAAAAATTAATAAATACCATTATCCCTTTTTATCATTATCCCTAACAATCGTATTATTATTTTAAGGATATAGCATCTGCCCCCAGATTTCATTTGGTGGGAAACCCCAAAGCTATGCGGACACAGTTAAATGCAGTTAAAATGCTGTATTAAGTGCAGTTAATTATGTTTTCCTTTGTTAAAGCTAACATTCATTCCTGCGTTTCTGTCATATTGGGCAGCAAACAATAACAACACAACATATCACCACACTTTACTACTTAAATAACTAACAGTTAATGAGAAATATAGAACAATATTTCTATACTTTCAGCTCTTTTATGGCATCCACCAGCTCCACCTGTCAGTCATCTGGTGTTGGGAGGCTAGCATACACTGTATTTTTAAATCTTTTTCACTTGTTCCTGCTGCTGGTAGAGGCAGATGTAAGCTATGAGACTGACAGCCAAAACAGTCAATTCTCAGGCTGGAGGATGGAAACGACGAGTGGAAATTTAAAAAAAAAAAAACACTGAAGGGGGATTGTAGAGTCTGCGAACAATCCATTTCAAACACAAGTGAGCCATTGTTTTTGTAAAAATGTAGAATACTTCAGCTAATTTTCTGCTGATGATAAATAAATAAAAACAAATTGATTCAGCACCAGAATTCTGCTCCACTGCAACACAAAGCTGCTCACACATGCCATGAATTTATTATATATGGCTACATAATACATGTGGCAGAGAAGGGTTTTTACATTGGCTAAAAAAGCAATATTACTTATAAATGCATTCGCGTCAGAACAGTTTACTACCAGTCAACAATGTGACGGTTAAAAAAAAAGAAAAGATGATTGTTAGAACAGTAACTGTTTGGTAAAGCCTTCAGTTTGCTCTGTGCTCACCTCCCTAAATGTTTCCTGATGTTTCATCTCCAGGCAGGCCAGCTCATCCTTTGCATCTGGAGAATCAGCCTGCAGCGAGGGGAGATGTGTGCTTAATGCCTTCATTTGTTGCATCCTGTTTTTCCAGCTTCATTTACATCTTTAACAACTCAGATATATTCAGAGATGGCAGGCCTGCTAGTATCATCATTAAACATTCTTAATTAAAAATATTTTTTCCCAACATAATGATCATATCAATTACAAGACACGCAAGGGAAATGGAAAACTATATATAAAACCTGATTTGCATGTTATCCAGTTGTCATTTCTCTTCTGTCTGTGTGCATTACCGTGACCACTCGAGCAAAGTTACATTGTTACAACTACAAAGTTAAAGCTGCTGATTAATGTAAATATCAGCAATTCACACTGCTGCACAATTCACCATGCAGATGACCTGCTGCAAACTGCAGTCATCAGTAAAAGGCTGTTCAGTATTTTTTAAATTGTGATAAAAATCCTAGTAGCAGATTTCCATGAAATACCGTGATTTTAAGAATATATCACCCAGGTTCAAGCTGAGCATCAGAATGGGGAAGAAAGGTCATTTCACTGACTCTGAATGGGGAATGGCTGGTCTGAGCATTTTAGAAACTGCTGATTTACTGGGATTTTCCCACACAATCATTTCTAGGGTTTACCAAGAATGGTCTGAAAAAGATGAAATATCAAGTGAACGGCAGGTCTCTGGATAAAAATGCCTTGTTTACACCTGAGGTCAGAGGAGATTTGCCAGACTGCTTCAGGGTAATATGAAGGCAACAGTAACTCAAATAAACACTTGTTACAATCAACATATGCAGAAGAGCATCTCTGACTGCAAATTGCATTGAACATTGAGTCAGATGGGCTACAGCAGCAGAAGAACACACTGGGCTAAGAATTGGAAACTAAAGCTAAAGTTTGATCAAAATTGGACAACAGAAGATTTGAAAAACTGTGGCAGCAATCAGGAGTAGGGTCAGAATTTGGTGTAAACAGCATTAAAGCATGGGTCCTACCTGCCTTGTATCAGGCTGGTGGCGGTAGAGGTGGGAGATATTTTCTTGGTACACTTTGGGCCCTTTTAGTATTAACTGATCATCATTTAAAAATTCACAGGCTGCCTGACTATTGTTACTGAGTAAGGTGAAATTCTTCTCTATTAGTCACAACTTGCGACCTCTGAACTCTGACCTCCTGCTGGGCCTGCAGCTCCTCCAGTCGTCTTCTGAGCTCTGCGTTCTCCTGCTCCGCTCCCAGCAGCCTCAGCGTCGAAGCCTCGCCCACTTCCACGCTCAGCGGCTTCTGATCTGAGGCACAGAGAGGAGGAAATAAAGAATAAAACAAGAAAAAGAAGAACAGAAGGAGGGAGTGAGGCAGATAGGTGGAGGAAAGAAAAAGAGAAAAAGAGAAATGGATATATGAACTCAGTTACTGTTGATTAATAACCTGTGGGTAAGTATTACCTCAAAATATTTTCTCTTATCAGTTAATTAGCATGTCTTAAATGACAAGGTGCAGAGAGGTGGGTGCTCTGACCAATCACTTCACTCAGCTCCTCGTCGGACTCCAGTTCTGATTGGAGGAAACGTTGCGGAAGTGCAACAACCGGAGCAAGGACGCTGCCCCCGCTGCTGCTGTGCCTCAGGTCAGCCTCGAGGCTCATGTTCATCTCCAGCAGTTCATCAACTCGCTGCCTCTCAGTGTCCCGCTCCTGAGCACACATACACACACACTCAATCATCACATGAGCAAGAGACTTCAATGGGCCTCCACACAACATGCATGGGGTTCTTTCATGAAATGCAACCTTTCTGTCAAAAAAAGAAAATATTAGAACAATCTGCAATCTTCAGTACAATTAAGAGCTCATTTGTACGGGATGGACAGAAATGCAAAAACTGCATCATAGTTTCCACCCACCGCTTCCACTTCCATGATTCTCTGACGCAGCACAAGATTGTCCCTCTCCAGCTCACGTAGGGAGGAGCAGCGCGCCCGAGCGTCCGCCAGCTGCTCTTCTAGAAGCGTTTTGGTTTCCTGCAGCGCTGCGCACAGCTGCTGCTGCTCCTGCAGGGGGCACCAAACAGAGACGATTGAAACAACACGATGACGTGCTCACGGTTTTCGTTTCATGTATTCTGTCAAGTCTGAGGTTTCTTTTGTAGCAACTTCCTCTAATCTGTCACATCTATCACTGTTTTGTTCCCATTCAGTTCTCTACTGTCACTTAAGTGCACAAAGCAACTTTAAATGGTTTTAGCTGTCAGCTGAATGTATTTTCTATATAATTTCCCCTTATTATACAGTTCACAGTAAAGACAGAGACAAGTCTTGCTGAGGGAGTCAGAGAGGCTGACGTACAGCTGAGAAGCAAACTGCAGACATTGCAAGTACCAAAATATGATCTCTAACTGTGATTTTGGAGCTTGTATCCGGCTACTTTAGTACTTTTAGTACTCAGTGCTGATGCTCTCCAATGTTAGAGTTGAAAACTGTTGTAAATTATGACATTTATATTTTATTAGATTTTTTTAGGCTGTATTAAGTGAAGTTAAACCCAGAGTAGCAGCTTGATAATAACGGGAAACAGCAAGTTATTACAATCTAATTGCCAAAGTAATAGCCTAGTAATTACCTTGTAAGAACAGTGGTTATAACTGATGTATATTATATTGAATTTTATGTAACTGTGTACTAAATAGGCACACATTAGCAAGACCAATTAGTATAGTAATATCATTTTAAAAATATTCATTTTTATATCCTCATACTCGTGGTAGTTACTTCATAAAAATAAGGTAATACTGATTAATATCTAAATCCACATTAATAACCTATTAAAGCAAAATTGAAAAAGCCGACAACATAGTGATAAAATATATCTTTCAAAACGAAGGAAAATAAAATATAATATAATACTAAGTCACATTTTAAACATTTTTTTTAGACTTTCTGTGTTTTTAGTGAGACAAGTTAGCAGTTTAACAAGAGTATAAAAAGCCACAAGGTGTTAAACCAGAAATAATCGCACACAAACTGTCAGCAAACCTCCCTAGCTGTCTTACTGGTCCTTTTTTGGCCAACTCGGTGTAATTTTTAGCAGAATCCACACTTACGCAGATCGCTGCAAACAACTTGTGAGTACGATATTGTCACTACTGATAAAAAATGCAAATAAAAGCCAAGATGTAATGAAACTAATTTGACCTTCCAAACTGAAGGCTGATTTATTTATTTTTTTTACACGTAAATATTTGGCACCTTTTCCTCCTGATTCTTTACAGCCGCACAACAGTTCATTTTGAATTTCTGGAAACGAGTTCTCGGCACACACACAACATTAGAAAAAAATCACCCTTCCGGCTAACATGAGCAGTCACACTGATATTGAATTTAAGCAGGATGACTCAAAAAAGACAGGGAAGGTGACGGTGAGGACACTGCAAAGTGTTTCACAAGGATATGAGCACATTTTTTTTTGCCCTGAACAGTTATAGTACCTCAGAATAAATCTCATTTGGGTGTAAAAGTTCCAATAACTGTAGCTGCTCTTTGTCAATGAAGCAGCTCCAGGCGGTAAATCCCAATGACATCACACAATATAATCTCATTCTCCGGCTTTGAGCTTTAGAGTTGTTCGTACTCACTCTTGATTGAAACCCTCAGGGCCGTGTGAGGGAATATATGGCTTTTGAGATTAAGTGGTACTTCTTTTAAAAAATAATAGCTACTCAAAGAGAAAGATTTAAAAAGGGATCTTCTTGATGTGACCTTCGCCAGCAATTTTTATATGAGGGCCTTTGTCAAGCTTGTGTGTGTGTATCAAAGCAATGTGAAAATGATTTTGTCTTCCCTGCATAACATTTTTTTTAAAAACTATGTATTTTGTAGTGGAGATGTAGCTGTGTTGCTTGATTTCTCTATGGTGTGAGATGTGTGCTTGGTGTGTGTGTGTGTGTGTGTGTGTGTGTGTGTGTGTGTGTGTGTGTGTGTGTACCTTCAGTTGAGTGCGTGTGAGCTCCAGGCTGCGCAATCTGTGTTTACAGCTTTGAAGCTCAGTCTGGAGCTGCTCGGACCGTGCAGCTCGCTCTCGGGCACAGTCCAGCTCATCCCGCAGTGCACGCATGCCCCTCACATCACCCTGCAGAGAACGGTTCTGCATGCGCGCAGACACACACACACACACACACACCCAGAGACACAGATACACACACAGATACATTCATACACCAGCTGGGATGAGGTCAAAGAAGGTTGTGAACAGATCTGGAATGCAGTAAAGCAAATGTTGACAAAGTCTGATACACGAGGAAGAAAATGTGTGTGTGTGCACTCGTGTGGTGTATACAATACTGAAATGTACTCAGAAGGATAGAAGAAAATTGAAAAGACCCATATGGAAAAGAGCAAGAGCTTGAACTTGCATGTATTATAGTTTCAAATAACATTTGCATGTCTTCTGCTATTATTTACAATGAAAGTGGTCGAATTAACTGTGAATCACGTAAGCAATATGTTGTGTGAAAACAATGCAGAAAAGGTCGTGTGTAAAAAAAACTAGCATGCAATAAGTCTCATGATACTTAAATAATGCAAAACTTGAATAACTGCTTTAGATTTGGGCATTTTTCACACATAGCATGTAACTTCATTTAAATTACTGGAGAAATTATTCACATATAAGATACCCGTAATGTCGAGTGTCATTATTTAAACAACAAATAAACAAGTTACGATTCAGGAGGACTGGCAGGAGGTAGCCAGTTACTTAACTGTTTCCTTACAGACGTTATTCCCACATAGACATTAATCATTTAACAGGAAAGTCACCTATTTAAATTGTAATTATCTTGAGCATTATCAACAACGCTTAATCTCAAGGCGCTGCAGTGCTTAGCACTGTCAACTCATAGGAAGAAGCTTCCTGCTTTGAATTCACCAGCAGGCTGGCGCTCTTCCTGTGTGGAGTTTGCATGTTTTCCATGTGCTTACTCTCTGGGTACTCCAGCTTCCTCCCACAGTCCAAACACATGCATGTTAGGTTAACTGAATAAAGAGCGGTATGACTGTGTGGTTAATTGTGGCTTGTAGTCTAAAACGCATTGATTTGTCACTAAGATGAGAAAAGTAAAAATCCAACAACTCAAGTAAAATTTTTTAAATTAATGTTGACTTTAAAAATGATATCATAGACGAGTCCTTACAGTGCACTTCTATGTGTAAGACATATCTGCATAAGTAAATGATAATGACAAATGAAGAATGACAGTGATATATGGAGCACACTTAGCAATGTGACAATGGAAAATGAAACTAAATGAGTCATCAGTGAGGGAACATTAAGGCTGTATATGTATGATCATACCTGTAGTTTTGTTATGAGTCTAAACTTTCAAGTTCAGCTGGGACAGTAACAGCCACCTTATTCAGGTCAAAGTGTATTTGACTAGAGAAAGCACAATCTAATTTACAGCCTAAGAGAGATGTTTTTATTCAAGATCAAATGGTTTTGGATGATTCTGCACTATTGTGATTAGGCCCAGTGAGCAATAGTCTAGATGTTGTCAAATTAGTAATGTTGTATGTGTGGTAAAGGAACAAAACAAAACAAAAAGAAGGAGAAGAAGAAGAAGCCTACATCAGATTTCTGTCTATGTGCTGACCTCTATTCCATGTCTGTACCTCTTTTTGAAGCTTCTGAAGCTGTTCCTCCATGGTCTCAATCTCCTGCTTGTAATCCAGTATCTGATCACCTTTATCTTCCCTAGAAAACATATCAGCACCCCAAATGCAATTACACAGTTTTTCTAAAGGCTTTTTCTTTTCTTTTGACTTGTATCTGTGATAAAGTGGCAGACAGAAATATAATTAGAGTAAAAAACGCTATTCTGAAACTGTACAGGCGTTTAATAACCTGTGAGCATCTCATCTGGTCCCGACTCATTGCTCAGGTTTGCAAATAATTTTCACAGTCTTGACACACTGACCTTTGTCACAACTTTTTAAGCATTCTCCTGACTTTGATCATCTCGAGCACATACTGCACGCTTACGCAAACACACAGACTCACAGTTGTTGTTTAAGCCGGCGCAGTTTGGCCTTGCTGTCTGCCAGCTGGAGTAGCAGACCTTGGGATGACTCCTCGTTGCGGCCACCCAAGTGCCCCGTCGTGGAATCAGACTGGGCCTCCCGCTCCCGACACAGCTCTGCTATTCTCTGGGAAGAAGAGGGAGAGAAAGATCAATGATGGATGTGGAAAAGGATACAAAGAACAGCTGAAAAGAAAGACGTGGGTTGAGGACTAAAGGCTCAGAAACACATTTCTGAGGATCTGTGAAGGTGAAAACAGTGAGCGGCACACAGCGACTAAATAAGTATGTGCTTCAGTAGATGCCAGCAAAGCTAAGATACTAGTGTTTTGCTGTGTATGCACTCTTTTTTTACAGAGTAAGGAGCTTCGGCTGCTGTGATGTCTTCAGATGTTTTAGACTGTTTGACGCTTTGTGATGTATAATTTAAGTCAGATCTGTGTAGCAGCAGAAAATTCACACAAGGGTTAAATGTAGCAGGTAGTTTTGCAAACGGTGTGTATTTTATAAACATTAATGCAGAATGACCTTTTTATTCCTGTAATTTTGCAAACCAGCACAGCAACAGAACATTCAGATCTTACGCAGTATTCATATAAAGGAGAGCACAGTGGGACAGGGTTTTATTTAAATCAGTGGAATTTATTTGAAACAAAATTTAAGATCTTACGTTGCTTTGATCTCATATTAAGGTTGTAGCAAATGCCTTTTAATCCACTAGAAGCTTAAGACAGATCTCAGTTAAATATCAGTGGATTCAAGGATTGAGAATGTGTTTGAGATCAGAAGGCAGGAACATGAAGTGGAATCTGAGGTGCATTTAGAAATGACTGTGGGGTCTTTGCTATTTCAAAGAAGCAAAGACTACACTAGTACTACACTTTGCACACTATTTTTTTTTAAAAAAAAATATTGTAGTCTGTTATCTCCAGCCTAACAGCATGAATTTCATTTCCCAATTCATTGTTACTTAAATCACATTAAAACTTTTGACCACAGTGCCATTTCAATCCCACTGTGCACTAATGTTTTATGAATTTTAATAAGTTCTATGAGCGGTTCAGCAGAGATTTCACTGATACCACCTTTTGTTGGTTAAAAAGCAGAATTATTACAACTGTAGGAGGTAATCCATAGCCACAAAATGTCTGGGCGGCATCTGGTGTGAAATGTTGATCCAACTTGAAACAGTGGAGGAACTGCTTCACTTGCTGAAATTGATTTAGTTAATTAACTTTTAATTTCTTCAGGAAAACACGTTTTTAATTTCCTTCTTGTCACGTCGGCGTGATTGAAAACATCATAAATGTCCAATTTTTTCGTTTTCATTCATTACAGTTCTCCAGCAAAGAATCAAACCACGGACAATGATGTTAAATTCACTTTAAGGAACAATGACGCTCACACTATGAAGTCCATACTCCCACAGCAATGCAGTTGCACCCACGCAGGGGTCTGCCTCCATCTGTCTGCACAGTTGAAGAGAGCAAAAGTGATGCAGTAATTTGGTGTTCTTTCCAATCAGCTATTATAGTCGTTATTAATTTCTTATTTGCTCATTTGCCCACTTGCCAAGATTTAGATGAGCTGCTCAGCACTGTCATGTCTGGTATATGTAGCTACCACCAGCTGCCAGTTAGCCTAGAATAGCCCACAGAAACAGGAAGAACCGATGGCCTGACTCAGCTAAGGGGTTAAAACATTGACCTACTAATCTCTTACTTGTTATCATGTTTCATTATCAGAATAAAGGGTCTATGCAACTCTTCCAAGCTACCTCCCAGTGCACGATCTAATAAATACTACTAGTTACACCTTTCAATGTAAACTGCAAACTGCCTCCAAACTAGAAATCATAGAGCTTAATTATCTGATCCGTTTTCTGATTTTTGTGACTACTCGTTCCTTGTTCATTCGTTGTTCTGTTGCGTCTGTCTGGTTATCTTGCTCTTGTGAAAGTTTCTTAGTTCCCTTTTCGTTGAAAGAAAAAATTAATCACAATCAGACTTCCTGTTTAAATTAAAAATGACGGTAGGCTTTGTGCTAGAATCATTTCGGGATGTGCTGCTTTGCAACTTCAGGAAGTCACAGATAATTTCACAGGTGCTGGTGGGAAGAATTAGTTATATTTATATTATAACAGGCTGTTTCATTCCCCATGAGTTTCTATTTAGCCTAACAGCTACCGGCTGCTTCTTGAGATTGGTATCAATGCTGTCATTTATCTTTTGGTTAAAAAAAGCGCAAGTGTCAAGCTATTTCTTTAAGGCTTTGTGTATTGCATACCTCCAACTGTGTGTCTCTCTGTGCCAGCAGGCTTTGGATCTGTTTGGCCATGGAGCTAAACACCAGCTGCAAGTCTGCACCTTCAGTCTCCACTAGCTCCTCCCACTGAAGTGGCAGAACCACACGAGGATCCTGAGTTACCTGCAACGAGGACCATTTTTTAGGCCTCTATGACAAGATCAATACACATCTGGGACACCTGACACAAAATAGCCCGGGCACTGCGAGCGCTGTGTGAATACCAAGCATTTGTGTACAATGAAAAGGAAAAGAAAAATAAATTCTCACATGTCTATGTGTGAAAGCTGTAGAAAAATGCACTAAAAAAAATTCACTAGTGCATGCAAAGCTAGTGATCATGTTGACAGGTTTAAAAATCTCCTCGGGTGGAAGCCATACAGAAGGAAAGCAGGGGGTGCATCCATTCACACAGAAAGAGCACCTCTCACCTCTGTGATTTGTTAGGCTGAAAAACCTGGGGAGAAAAAGGCTGGGAGGCAGCATGCTGTTACTGTAATTCAGTCACGCTGCTATGCAAAATGTTGTTTTTGTAATTCCAGCAATTATTCATGGGGGGTGTTTTTAAAAGAGGCAATTTGGCCTTTCTGCCTTATTGGAGCGGATGGTGGACAGTGACAGGAAAAAAGATGAAGGAGAGACAATGATGTGACAGAGGGGGAGATTGGAGAGGTGGACATGAGAGGTGGAGGATCCAGCTTACAGTGGCAGCAAGGGGCACCCAGAGGTCCTTAAAAGGCTGCCAACAGAATGACAAGTAGCTCATTTTCACAACTCAGTTGAAGCACAAGGAGAAGGTATAACAGTTTCATTCTGTCTGCCTACAGGCCAGACAGTGAAGCGATTCTTTGCTTAATCATGTTTGGGAACAAAAATCCTCCAAGAATTTCTTTTTCTTTTTTAATGAGTGAGGGATTTGGTTTGATTAATTCGGCACTTACTTACCTGCTGAATACAACCGGCAATGCCAGCCTGGGTTTCAATGTCCAGGGACTGGATCTGCTGAATGAAGGTTTCCTTATTCTCGCACTGTAGACACAGGAAGAGATGGAGTCAGGTGTGCATGTTAGATCAAAATACCAAAAAGTGTGTTCATAGGTATTCCTGGAATTGGCCGTGAAGGACGCTTATTAGAAGACAGCAGGGCAGTCTTTGGGTGGAGGACTCCTGGACGACTCTCCTTAGACTTAGACATTTTGTAAACTTGCACTGTTGAGCGGTCGGGCAAGACTATCACGCCGCTTTAATGCGAAGCCTGAAATTGGCCCTTGTACAAGGTTGCCAGGGTAACACAATACAAGGCTAAGACTGATGCCAGCGGAAACTCTAATGACACAAACAAAAAAACCAAACAGTATTTGAGCGCAATGATCCTGAGCTGAAATTAGAAAAGGAAATGAATCAAGTTCCTCTGGAATGAGTTTATACAAAATAGTGCACAACAATCTGTCTTTTATGTTTTCCTAGAAGAATTTATCCTTCACTCCTTTCTGGTAAAGTTTAAACAACAAATCTACGTAGTTAGCACCGAAAATATGAGAAAAATTAGTCCAAAGAGTTCAAGGTGTGCACATTACTTTGAACTGATTTTAGAGGAAAGAACATGTAAAGTAAAGTGAAATTTATTGTGTCTGTCCTCCTACTTTGTTTTTAAGCAACATGCACAATGCTGCTGTGGTCAGCTTTGAAAAAGCATGACGGTCATATGAGTGTGTGATCACCTGCACTGCACTTCCTAGTAAGAGTAGCAGCAGTCGCCTGAGCTCCTCCACGGCTGCCTCTGAGGACACAGAAATAACTGTCATCATCATCATTATCATCATCATCTTCACCCCCCCAGCACCCTCCTCCTTATCATTATCACCTTAATGTGCTTCACAGATAGCTGAGATATAGACTCGAACATAAAGTATAATTACTTTCTTCCTGCTGAGAGACATGGCACTGATAGGATCGTGTTGTTATCTTTATACCTGTTAGGGGGTCCTGGCCCAGAATGGCAACATTTGGGAGAGGCATGAGTATCAACTGCTGCAAGTCTTCCTGAAAAAGAAAAGAAATGTAAAGAGTTCAGCACACACATACGCACACACACACACAAAACACCTCAAGTAATCACCTGGACTGTCCTGTTCTTCTGCCCTCAGTTAGCCGAGATAAACAAAAGCGCAGGAACTTTCCACCAGTCGGCTCTGATTTGTTGTGTAAACAAATAAGAGATCCCTGATAAGACTGCATTGTTTTGTTCTTACAGGCTGGAGAGATTTTGTACAATTTTAGTTTAATATATTTCACTGCATCTTGTTCTCTACTTATTCTCAATGTGTAATAGAATCAAAGAAAAACAATATGATGATACCAGTGAATAAGAAACCTGCAGCTAAACCACTTAACACTACTGGCAACTACTGCTGACCTTTTGGGTATAACATATGGGTAATGTGGGCGATGTGACAGCAATGCAGACGCACTGACATAATCTCACAGATCACAAGTGACGTCATAAACAACCAGAACAAATTACTTGGAGTGAATCAATCCTGACAGGTACAAGATCATAGCCATTATTCATTCACTTCAGCTTGTAACAGATATATTAGTATTAGTATTTACTCAGGAAATCTTAACTATAATAAGTGTAAATAAACATTTTTTTTGTCAAAACTGGCTTTTAACAGATTTCACTAAGGAACCATCTCCTTAGTGGATCTGCTATGACAGGACCAAACCAAATAGGTCCAGATCAATCACCGGAAACCGTTTACTGCTGGAAGCAGCTGCTTGTCTACATTTAGCAAACTCTTTATTACACAGACCTGTTCAATTTCTTTCCAAGAAAAAAATCTAATCAGCCAATTACATGGAAGCAATTCAGTATATTTAGAGATGTAGACATGGCCAGAGAGGACCTTCTGAATTTCAAACCGAGCAGAAGAATGGGTTGTTGATGCCGAATGGGCTGATCTGAATATCCACAATAATCCTGCCTTGTATGAACAGTTCAGGCTGGGGGTGCTGTAATAGTGTGGAGAATTTTTTTTTGTTCACTGTAGTCAAATGGCGCCTACGGTCACCAGATCTCAATCCTCAGCTGACAGTCACCAGACCTCAACCAGATCTCTATCAGCTGCGCAGCTGACAACTCTGCAGCAACTGTGTGACGCTGTCATGTCAGTATGAACCAAAATCTCCCAAAGATGTTTTCAGCACCTCGTTGAATCTATGCCACAAAGAATTAAGGCAGCCATGGAGGTAATAGGGGGTCTACCCCAATACTGATAAGGTGTACCTAATGAAGTGACCACTGAATGTACTTTTAAGAGAAATTTTAATAATTTTGAGTTACTTTAATAAGAAGACAGCTTGGTTGGTTTTCTTGTTAACAACAATTCTGATCACAGAGTGTTAATAATCAATTCTTAGAAGTTTTTTTTCCAAAATATTTGTTTAATGTGTATCCTTATTGTCTCGGAGATTATCTAAGAGTAACTACAATTCAACTGGTCAAAGCTGGACTTTTGTTGCATGTTGTCATATTTTCTCTGCACTTTATTTTATTTATTTATGTATTTTCATTTCTCCACTGCCAAAAAGGGAAAACATTCCTAAAAAAAGAGAACATCTTTTCATTACTGCCTTGATTATCTCAGCTGAGGGACTGTGCATCTTACAGAAAACCATTTAAAAATTTGAATTCACTAAAGCCATTAAATCTCTGGCTCCTCATTTTGGACAGTTCCTGCATGGTCCCGGGCTACAAAGTATTTTTAATGCGTTTCAAATTCAGGAGATTCAGGACGAGCAGAAGGCCCACCAACACTGTGTTCAGCTTGTTTCAGCGAGTCGTAATTTCTGCTTTGAGCTCTTGGACAAATCTCCTGGCAGACTCAAATGACGCTGAATCAAGCTGGACCACAGACGCCTCAGACATTTCCCGTCCAGAAACCTGGCTTCTCTGGCAGCAGAAAGAAATATCTGTCATGTGACCCCACAGCGCCTCCCTCCTCCTACGTTGCCATCCAGTGCATCACTAGTGTAGAGGGTAATCATTACTGTTACTTTGCCACTTAATTTAGTTGGTCTTAAACTTAAGAAAAAGAAAAAAAAAGAGGAGAACAACTTCACCGTTAATTAAAAACATTTCTGTCAGAGAGCCACACGCTGTTGCTGGCTAACTCCTTTCCCAACTGCTCAGAAAGCCTGTTCACTACCTCCTCACATCCATCAGCGCAAAATCACAAGAGTACAGATGTAAGTCACAGTTACAGCTCTCTCAGCTGCTTACTGTAATTTATAAACTGTATGGGGAGAAAGGCAGGGACTCCCTTTAGCAACTGGCATGTGCAGCAAACCTTATGTTTCTGCTCCTTCAGGGCGTGCAGGATATTAGCCACTGTAGCTCTGAGTTGGTCATCGTGCAGCTCATGGCTGATGATGCCAAACAGACTTCTGCAGGAGATTAGCCAGACTGATAATTATATAGAAGCTCCTTGTTGTTGTTGGCACAGTAATGTCTTTGCACGGGCAATTCCCTGCCGAGCAGTACGGCCAAGACACATACTGGGTTGTATTTGCTTGAATGCCTCCTGCACTTTATTTCATACATTATCATTTATAATACAATACAAAAGAAAGAGGTCAAGAATATGAAAAATGTGCAGTGATTTCCAGGGCAGTCACACTCAAAGTTAATTTCTTAAGGAAGCAGATTTTTCCACTAAAGCAAACGCCAAAAAAAAAAGGAATTAGCTTTACGGAGCAGTCGTGAAATTGGGATAAAAGCATTCATCACACTGCTGGCTGCAGTTAAGAAGAGAATTAAGTTCCATCTGTAACATCTTTTTCAAATCCCGCCTTTTTATTGTATGTTGTTTGGATTGGTGTTGGCTTTAATTTTTGCCACAGACTTGCTTTTATTTATTTTTCCCCCTAATTTTAATTTTTGGCTTTATGCAAAAACAGATTAGTAGAGACATCATTTATTGGATGTTCGGCAGCCGTAAAAATGTCACGGTTTACCAAGGAGAGAGATCTTTAAAAGGTGGAGGGTCAATAAATTAGTAGTCAAGAGAAATTAACATTTAAAATCCCATTAACAGAAAGCTGGAGAGCAAGTGTCTCATTCAGTGGCAGTAAATGGAGTTTTAAAAAAAAGAAGAAGAATAGATTAAGAAAGACATAGGAGAACAGAATACAGTCAGCTAGAGTATAATACATTAGCATATAATGAAATTAAACCAGTAGAATAGAGCAGGATACATGCAGCATAGCACTCATAAATTTTACAGTAGGTTATATGAGTCCATACAGTAGACGTGCACAGCCTTCACTTCCCGCCCGTGTCGTCAACACAAATAACTCCGTTTCTATAGAAGACAAGCTGAGGTCACAGCAGATATCAAGCCCTGCCAAGCTGCACACTGTTTCTGTGGCTTAAGCTCTCCACACTCTTGCCATTGTATTGTACGCACTCTCTCACATAAACACACAGGCAGCATTAAACAGCATAAAAAAAATATTATAATAATTCAGTGAGAAGTAAAGCTGTGACCGATGTGGAACTAAATGTCTGCAGAGACACTGGAGCCTATTCTGAGCACACCTGCTGAAATTCTAGTGCAATGTCGGCTGATGTGAGCTTCTCAATTATTTGGCAGTGTGCTGTGCTGCTAGGGGCTTTCAAGGGACATTAGTGATTCACTGAAAATTAGGAAGCGAAACCTCGTAGACTCGTGTTCTTCTGTTGTGTGACAAGCAAAACAGTGCATGTTCAGTCCACCTGACTCGTACTTCGGGATGGTTTCCTCGCTCAGAGCAGTAGCTTTCTGAGTCATCCTCCGGGGGTTGGAAGAATTGTGTCATTTCCTCAAATGCCAACGGCGCATGTGGATGCACATTATGAAATGCATGATACTGTGGGCTATTTGATAGATTCTCAGTCTCCTTCCTTCCTCAACCTCTAACCACAGCAGCAGCTAAAAAATGCAGCTCGCCACTCCTCCACTTTTTCTCACCCCATTTGCCTGATAATAAGCAAGGACACGTCGACTGGAAAATTCTCTGTTTCATCTTTTCTCTTTTGCTAATATGCTGCCTCCCTCTGCATACACTTCAAATTTTCCACAATACCCCCAAGCAATATATTGTTAGTGTTAAGAGTGATAGTAGAGCCTCATCTTGTCCTCTGTTTTTACTACCTCACAGCTAGACAACTGCTTCTCCGGCCCTCTGCCATCACCGCGTCTCCCTCGCCATTTGTGTGGCTGTGAGTCATGTTTTAGAAAGATATTCCAGCGCTTTCACAAGACTTTTCTTCTCGTAATGAGAAGCTGGGAGTCATTTTAGTCCATCCACAAAAGAAGTCATTACACTAGTGTTTATGAAAACTTTTCTTTTTTTCTAGAAACGCTAGAGAAAGTGATTGGGGCCATTCAAGACAGGAGCTGGACCAGTTACAAATGACCGTGCAGCTTGTATCACTGTGTCACACGTTTGCCTCGCTATTTCGGTGTAATGACTTGTCCTGCCGCTGAGATATTAATGCCACAGTTTGACAAGGTATCAAACCACCCAATTAAGCTTTGCTGAAGCGTGCAGCTACAGAGATGAAACTTCCAGAAAAACAACTCAAAGAATTAGTTTGACATTTTGGGAAAAACATGTATTTATTTTCTTGCTGAGAGTCAGATGAGGCGATCGATACTGCTTTCATGTCTGCTTGCTAAAAGCTGCCGGGGTAAAGTTAGCACCAGAGTAGCATAGCATGCAAGAAAACAAGGTAAAGGTGAAAAAAGAAAACAAAAAACTAACAAAAAAAGTACCAGCTCATTAACTGACATATTGGATTTTCTTAATTCCTACGTAAGGACTGTTGCTTAGCTGGATGCTGGACTTTGAAAGCTTCATACAGCAAAAATAATTATGTGTTAGTAAACTTAAATTGCAGCAAAGACAGGTCTCCAGCCACTGTGATGAGCTCAGCTAACCAACAGCTGCCTTATTGCATCAAACGATCTTGCAATCAAAGTTGTTGCAATCATACATGCAACAACTATCTAATCAAACACAAACACATTTAGAGTTGCGATTCCTGATTTTAGAGCACATGTGATGGTACTGTTTTGGTGCTTATTCATAAAGAAACTAAGATTGCAAAATAAAAATAAATTCATAACATTTCACACCAAATGTCTTTTTTAGACATTTACAGTTGCAAATCTTCTAATATTTTGCCACTTTAGATGAACTTTTATGCAACATTAGGAGGCTATACCATCCAGCTGCATCATCAGCATTTTGCAGTCATGCTTCTGCTGACCTGAGGTTTCCGCTAACACCTGAGGGAAATACCTGGTGCTCTAGATGTTAAATGCTCAGATATGTTCACTGCCGAGTCTCTAACTCTGCCTGCTGTTTGAAGTTGAGCAGGTAGCGTATAAAGCCAGTTTATTAAAGCTTTCTGGCTGAAATCAGGTTCCTGTTGCCTCTGAAAACAGGCTGATAAAAAGCACTGTGAAGCAGAACGGTAAAGCTGTAGTAACAACGGGCGAAAAGACACTGTAGCTCGAGCGGCAGACGACAAACCTCACGGGGGTTCAGCATTGCAAGTGCTCATTTTTACATCGCAAGGAGCTGTTTGCTTTGTGGCAACCCAGCAGCAACTAATGAGCCAATATTTGAACAGTTTTGTCCAGATAATTATGTCCAGAGCTTCACTGAGAAGACCACGAGATGCAGGTGTGGGGTTTGCTTTTGTTTTCTCAATACTGTGCAAAAAGTATTCATCTATCCAAGTTCTAAAATATAAAAAGTGCACAAAATGCAGTTACATAAAAATATGAGCTAAAAAAGAAACTGTAGTTGCCCTCATAGCTTTCAAAAATTTCTTCGAGGGGGTTTATCACAGCCTTGCCTAAATGGACTACACCGTTAATGGGTTTCTTCTTGTTATAGTGGGAATGTGAAGCTCAGGAGAAGCCCTGTGCAGGCTCTGTTGACTTTCAGCACATCGCCCTGATTTCCGTCTTGATGATTTGATCTAACAGAATGTCACCAACCTCCCCTCACCCCCACCCCCTCTCTCACCACCATCACCCTCCCCTACCTGGTAGAAGGCTCGCAGGTGTCGATTTAAAATAGAAAAATTCTGGACTCTCAGCATGTGGTCATCTCTCTCACTGTTGTACAGCCGCTCCACCTTGGGGTTTGGATCTCTGGGTGGACACACACAAAAAAACCACACACACACACACAAACAGTGGTTTACACACTGCAGCTTGATCAAACAGCCCAGCAACATTTCTCTCCAGATGAGAAATTCTTATGCAACAGTGCATTTAAGCAGAGTGAATAAAATTTTAATGAGGTCTGAGAAGCAGGCAGTGAGAATCCACATGCAATTATTTGTTGAAATAATGTGGCTTAGGTCGGGCCAAATTAATCAGCCATTGAGCAAATCCTGCCTAAGATCTTGTCTTGCCAGTTAATAGACAAAAGGTTTTCTCCTGCTGAAACTTGAACACGAAGATAAGGGAATCAGTGGAGATGGCTTATAGGATGGCATTACTATAATTTGCTAGAAATTTCAGGACATTGTGCTTAAACACACACGCACTGCAAAACAACATGAGGTTATGAAACCGAGTGTGATAAATGTTACATCACTTTTCATGCAAAAGAAAAAGAACAATGCCAAGTGTTTGCAACCATGTTAGCACCTCTCTGAGGCTGTGCTGTGGCACACCATAAAGCATAAGGGAAAATGTTTACCAGTTAGCATGATAGGGTTCTTAAATTACCATCAAACACAAAGTGAGGGTTGGTATTTTGGGAGATATCTGCGCATAAATCAAAGAAAAACTACAAAGTGGACGCGAAAAGTGATGGTGCCGCATTAAATATCACAAAATTAAGACTCACTCTGAGCAAAACTCGAGTTTCTGTCCCTTGAGTCATGCTGTCAGTTAAACTAAGCTGAAGTATTTTAGTGCACAACATTACACTGAGGGATTTTCTGCCTTTATTTAATAGCTGGATGGCTGTAAAAGGGCTGGATGCAACTACCACACTGCCAATACGTCCCAGTGGTCACTCAAAACACTGCAATAAAAAGAAAATCATCTACAGCCCTTAAATTATTCTCCTGTTGCTCTATTATATATTAATATAGTGTCCTCCTATTACTCTTTCTATTATTAATGTGACTGTTTATTTGTTTAAGTGACATCATTACAGCGTACAAACTGTGCGGCCTGCAACCCAGAAGGAAACCAGGACATTAAAAAAGCTTCTGTGGTTCATGCACGGTGCAAGAACCATTATAGAAGCAGGCAAGACTTCCAGGCATACAGATAAAGGTGTTGTTGATTTTTTCCAGTTGTCAGTAACGTTACTACAACAAAAAATCACATCCATACAAACAGGCATTTTCTCCATATTATAAAAAGAGAGGTGTAAAATTATTGGCAGGACACAGCTGCTCACAAGGTCAGTTTGCACTCTTTCTATTATCCCACACACTGTCCATCACCTTAACTCACTTCACTTAAGTTACATAAGCATCTCAATCACCAGGCCACCAGGGTGCCCAATTTCAGTGCTTTTTAATGGCTTTCACTCAAAAAGCAAAAAAAAAAGCTGCCATGGAGTTTAAGCAAAGAATGGGTTGTGTGTACATTTCAGCATTTGAGATTGCCGATAAAAGCCACAGGCACTTTTTTGCAACTAATTGCAAGGTTGAACGGTTTATATTTTCCATTTACAAATGAGCACTTATGCTTTTATTATTTTACATTTATATTATTACATTTAAAAGCAGACTGACTGGGTAAAGTTTGCAAAAGTTTATCAAGTTATCTTTTCCCCCTCTCTAATAGTCACGTTTATTGCAGTGTCCACAGCTAGGAAGCAGTGAAAGTGAGAAAATGTTGATGAATCTTACATGACCCTCATGACCTCATTGAGGAAAATCCCATTGGTCAGCCTCAGGTAGCGGTCTCGGGCGCTCTGCGAAACAGAGTTCACTTCCATGTACTGGCTGTAGTGAGGTGCACCGTCCTCACTCTCCACCATATTCTCAAACAGGAGCACCTATGAGAGACAGACAGAGATGATCTTGTGTGGTGACCAAAGACAAGGAAGAACCGGCACAGGAGCAGAAAATAGACACAGAGATGGGCTGAGGGAAAATTTTCACACAGGAAGTCACTTGAGTCTGTGCACCTGTCCGAACAGGTGGGATCTGTGCGCTCACACTGGGAAGCACTTCACAGCGACAGCCAGCCAAGCAGGACTGCAGCCAAGGTTTCTCTCTCGCTCGCTCCTAAGACGACTTGTGCCAATGCAAACTGCAATATAATGAGGTTTATTCCCACCTGCACCTTCTAAAAACTGCACCGTAGGTAAACAAAGTAACAAGCCAGAGTTGGTCTCAGCTGATGAGGTGATACAGAGGAGACTGAGATGCGGAGGATAACAACTGGGTTGGGTGGCAAGGGATCCCTTCAGGGTGAAAAATCTCATGTCAGTGAAAAAATGACCTGCTGAAGTGCCCTCAAGAAAAAAACACAAACCTCTTCCAAGTCCTGTTGAACCTGACATCTTAACCAGCCCCCTCTTTGGAAAGGGGAAACAACAGCCAATGAGAACATCCCTATAAGACTTAGTGATCACATTATCCAAGCAGAGATCATTAACCAGAAGGGGGAGACTCGGTGACTTGCCATGTGGAAAAGCCAGCTGGGAATTCAGTGTGTTACAGCTGTAGTTGGTTTAAGAGAGCGCATACTCTACGACTTTGCGTTATTTTGAAATCAGAAGCAGCCCAAGGACACGGAAGTGTCAAGGCTGGGAGAGAAAAAGTTGGTTATTAAGAGGCGAGGGAAGCTGCCAAAAGGAGAAGTGTTTGCTTTTCTGTACACAACAGAAAAAAAGGCAGGGTCGAGGCTGTTTGTGTTATTTATTCAAGTTTTATATGTATTCTGACGAACGGAACTGGAAAACAGACTGGTCTAAAAAATTTCACAAGCTTTCTGACTAGAAATTATACAGACTTTACTACAGAGTTGGTCACCGGCTAAGTCGGATTTTGTAATTTTTTTCTCACAGTTTTACACCCTCCTGTTTTATTCTCCCCTCTGCGCCTCTATAAATGATGACCTTTTCTCTAACTCAAAGTGATAAATGATAAATGACGTACCCATTGCGCCAACGCACTTTCCATGAATTCCTCTATTATCTCCTTAATGCTGGACTCCATTGTTGTGGCACGAGGGCTGTGAAACACTACAGAAGACAGCTAATTAAAGAATATCACCAACGCGGTGTATGTAATGAATCAGAGACAGAGAATCCATCTTGCGTCAAGTGAAGTAGTTTGACATTTGTGCGGCCCTTCTTCCCCTCCCTCTACCTCGTTTGCTGTCTCTTCCTCTCTGACTGCGTGTGTCAGTTAGTTTCATTGCAAAACCACACCGGAATTTTTCAAACGCACATGTTGAGGGTTTTTTTTTTTTTTAAAACACACCCTCAATACTTCACACAACACACACAAATACGGAAATATTTTTCTTGAGTACCGCAGAAAACTAGAGTGCAAAAAAGGGACATTGTAACTTCGCAGAGGTGAAATATTAGGCCTATTTCCTCCTCTGCGTATTTATGTGCACATTTCCCTTAAATGTGTGTTTTTACGCCATTATTTGCCTCGGTATCGATTTGTTTTGACCTTAGACATGACATGTTGATCTAATGTGTGTTAAAAATAAGAAGGCTTCCACTTGAAGTTGTCAGAGGTTTAGTGTCTCCAATGTTCACCAGGCGTTCAGCTGCGCTCCAAGCACTGTGCAATAGTGACCTCTGGTGCTTCAAAAGGAAAGTTCATGCTTTCACATATTATTAATTACATCATCAAAGGGGAAGTGAGCTTCCTTACTTTGAGCTAGCTGCTGTGTACAATGCATCGCAGTATTTTCCATTCTATAGCTGGCTAAACCTGTGGTATAAGCCTTCATCTCTCAAGGCTTTGATGGCGGACTGCAAGTAAATGGACAGGGGCGTTCCTAAGATTTTTTAGGTGGGGTTGATCAAACGCAGAGCAGGGTGGGACCACAGGAAATGAGTATATTTAAGCAGAAAATGAAACCATTAGTGCAGAAAACACGGGGCACAACTTTCAGGTCCATGTCCAGCCCTGTGTTCTACTTATTATGTAATTTATTACGTGAAAAGTGGTGCTGCACAAGACTTTAAATAGCTTCTTTTTTATATATATATACTGGATATTTGTTTTGCAAAAGTGGAAAAACAGTAACTTAACTAAAAGTTAAGTAAAAACTTCCCTATTAGAAATGATATGCTGTATACTGTATAATGTTCTCATTGTGTCTACTCTTCAGATTCATGTAAATACTAGATATAAATGTTTGTTTCTTAAATGCTGCAGCTCGATGTGATTTTAATTACTTGTGTATTGCTGATCAATAACAATAGCATGCTCAATAATCCAAGTAAGGAAATCTCAGAAAACTCATTCTGTTCATCTGGACGTTGCCTTTTCAGGAGGAGAAACATCTCGTCAGTCATTCAAGTGAGTTCTTCGGTCTGTTCTTTCCTTATAAGGCTGGGGAAGGCAAGCAGCTGAGACTAGCTTGGATGGGTGACAAAACATAGAATTAATTTTCTATAAAGAAACTACAACTTTAAAATAAATAGCATGGAGTCCAATAACTGCACTCCAAATAGAGCAGAAGCAGAAAGTAGCACAACATAGAAATACTACTTCTGTAAAGTACTTGAGTAAATGTACTAAGTTACATTCCCATTGATCCCATCCACGCATCTCATCTGATGGTGGTGGGCATTGTAGGACTTATAATACTCTAGGACTTTTTCAGTACTTATAATGTGTCTGTTAAAATGATGGTGGTTGACTTTTTTTTTATGTTTTATCATTATTTCCTGAAGTGGCTGTTACATTTTCTAACTCAAGCTGTATTTGTCAACGACGCAAGGTTTAGCCTGCTATAAAGAAGAGTGATGATTTGTTGTTCTTATTGTGCAATGCTTTATCAAAGCATGACATGGAGAGTGGATGTGCATAATAGTAGATTCTTTCTGGGTTTTGCACACAGGCTTCAAAAAAAGATACCAAGGGAAAGATATCATTGAAAAGCTGCCAAAAGGAAGCTGTTAGAAGATGAATGTGATCTGAAGATATGTGCAAATCATTATCATCATAGTTTCTGTACAGTCTCACATGCCCTTAATGGTCCGCACAAGGCTTCTTCTTTATGTAATTAGGGAAATTTTATAAGGCCTGATGAGCAAAAGGCAAATTTTAGAACATTTTTTCCATGTATTTTAATAATGTATTAATTTTATGATCCAATTTAAGATTTTATGATACAATTTCTTTGGAGGTCAGAACTGAGAAATGGACTGTAATGCTTGCTCCTTTGTTAATCTCTGCTTATTTGAAAAAGAAAATATTTTATTTTCTGCAACCACTAAATGGATGCTTATATATTTGGAATCAAATAAGACATTCGTGGAAAATAGTCTGTGATACAGTTTTATTTAGGAAGGTTGAGCACACATTGGATATACCTGCAGCTTGGACAGATCACCATATTTGTATATATAAATATATTTTGCCACAAAAAGGATTTATAGACTGTTCGTCTATGTAAAATAGTTTCCAACATGTTGCATCAGTGTGCTGTTTATGCCAGAGTGTGTTCCTGTGTGCTGTCAGGGTGTGCTGACACTGCTTGTGCAGCAGTTCTGGGATTAACTGCACCAGGATTATCAGATTGTTTCAGAGCTGCCAGAACAGACACGATGACAGCTTCATATAGGGCACCGCACACACATATGCACGCAAACACGCACACTTAATCCAACTCTCCTTGCTGAACTCAGATAACCATTGTCATATTCAAACGTGCCTCTGTTTTAGGACATGTACAAAAGGAAGCCGACACTACAAAGCAGTTAAAAACTTCTACTTTTAATATATAATTCATGTGCATTGCCAGTTTAACAGGTTCCTAAGCATTTCATTGCAGATTAGTACAAACTACAGCTGTGGGATGAATGTTACAGTGCACACGGGATGAACTTGTGAATCTGAGCCCAAAAATTGTTAAAAATTGTTAAATATGTTTTCGTGTTTAAGCTAAACCTGTTTAAACTGACTTTTCTAGAAACAACAAGATGTACTACACATCTCCTGAACAGATTCGTAGACGGTGACACATGCATGATGTCCTGCACAGAGGAGATGTTTGTTTTGGTGTCTGTGCAGGGCTTGATAAGATTCCCTGTGTGTTGCCCTGTTTTGGCCATGTGCGAGGGAGCTGCAGCTGCTGCTTTTGGTGGTACATAAATCAAGCCTAATGTGTCAAAACCCAAATGGTGCCCTACTTGCCACCACCCAACTCACACAACCAAAACAAAAAAAAAAAGCACTGACACATCCTCCCCCCTTGCATCTCTTCCTCCTGAGCTTGTGTTTTTAAAAACATTTCTCCCTTTAGCTGGCAGGGGAGGGAGTAGGGGAGGCAGCCTTCTCCGTGGTGTTATCAGCTGGCTTCTCTGCGTCTTCAGCCCCGGGGGATCCTTCGGCGGCCGAGGGGTCAACCTGCGCAAACTTCAAGATGTTGAGGACATTCGCTTTAACATCCTCAAAGGTCTCCTTCACACCCTTCTCCAGGAGATAACCCACACTTTCACCCTCGGGGTCCTCCAGAGCCGTGGCTCCCTCCACAGCCGTCTGCAAGTACCTCAGGCTCACCAGCACTGACATCTGCGGAGACAGAAGCAATAAAGATACTGTGAAATCAGGGTGTAAAATCTGTGCTCGCAGACAGTTTTTATCACAAAACGAGATGGTCAAAGGGTTTCGTAAGTTCACCAAAAAAAAAAAAAAATGAAGAGAGGCATCAACTTTAATACATCACGTAATTTTAAAGCTGCTGGGTGATCACACTCTGAAGGACTTTTATTCTGTTCAGCTGAAGTTTGTGTGGATGTATTTGAACTCTGTGTTTCTGACAGCTTGTACTGTGTTATATATGTGAGAGACAGTTATACACATTTTTTCTGATTTTGAATTCACTGTGGAAGTATTATCAGCATTATTACACATTATTTTATTTTTTTCTGTAGGATTGTAACAATAAACATGGTTTTACTTAAAATATTTACATTTATCTTGGAGCGATGATGTTCATAAACCATGTTGGGGGGGGGAATGATTATTTCAGAAGGGGTGTTATGTTTATATTTTCTTAGTTTTTAAACTGGAGAAATCTTACTTCCAGCCTTCATATTGGATTTTGCAATCTGAAGCTTTTTCAAAGTCAAATCACTGTAAAAGTTAATAGTTAAATTAAATCTCCATCTGATCGTTTTCATACAGCCATACAGACACATTGTGTCCGGTTTGTTTCCCAAAATTGTGAGATCCAGTTTTGACTGAATATTTGCAGCAGTCTTCAGGACAACAATGTAGTGGTGATGCAGGAGTACAAAATATTTTTAGTATTATCTCATGCTTCCTCTTCCATTTTTTGTCTGCTGTTCAGATTCAGAACAGGTTTTGTTAAAGTAATGTCTTAATGCCTTGGCATGCCAAAGTGGACTAGAAAAACCATGCCGCTGGTCTGTTGAGGTATAGACTGTGTAATTGGCTGGTTGGAGCGTATAACAGTGCTGTGTTGAACATAAGAAAGAACTTCCTGTCACAAGCTTAGTTTGGCTATTTAAACATGTGCTGTCAATGCTGGCATTTTGCAAAGGAATGAAAGTGCATGTTTGATTAAAAGTTGGAAATCAATGTAAACCAGTGAGCTCTTTCTTTCTGTCGGTTGTCATGGCAGTGTGTGCGTCGGTAGACAGTCATCATTTAAAATTCTGTTTTTTGCTTCTTCTTTCTTTGTGTGTGTGTGTGTGTGTGTGTGTGTGTGTGTGTGTGTGAGTGTGTGAGTGTACAGAATAATTTGAGCACTCCTTTCCAAACTCAAGGAAGTCAAAGAAGAATTATAGAATAGCATGACAATAATAACATAATAACAGCTGTTTGGATTTTTTTTTTTTTTTATTCACCTGTATTAGGATGACTGACAGCACACCAGGGCCAGTTGAATTCATCATCTCCATATAGTAGTCGGTCAGAGCCTGCCTACAGCCGCGGCTGTACAGGTTGAGCTCCTCTGCTTGGTAGTCATAGCTGTAGTGAGCGCTGTTATCTGTCAGGTGGTACTGCAGGCAGGGGCGTGGGGAGGCCGGGTTACAGCAGCTGAAAGGAACGCCATCCAGCAGGTAACGGCCATCCACGTTACTCCTGATACGACTGTAAACAGATGAAGGAGAGAAAGTGTGAAAACCACCAAGAGAGACAGATTAAAAAACAGTGAAGTGAGAGAAGAGCAAGAGGAAGAGAAGTAAGGAGATAAAGTCATCTTAAAACCAGTTAAAGGCCGACTTTTAGCTCAGAGCAGCACCTCTATACAAGTGTCATCATGTCACAACCTCTCTGTTTGTTCATTCCTTTTCACTTCCCTATCTTTGACCAACCTTTCTCTGCTTGCTGTACCACCAACCTTTTCATCGATGCCTATCATTCTCTTCAAAAGTAAAGGCCAGATCTATTTTTAATATAGTCTTCCTCTACCCTTAATATCATTTCTCTCTCTCTCTTTCTCTGTCTGACATATTGCTTGACCTTTCTGGATGTGAAGTCTGCTTATCTCTCACTCATATAGACCTCTATTTTCTTTGCTTCTCTTCGCTGTATACCCCTCATCAGTCCACCTTTTTCTCTTTCTTTCTGTGGATCATCATTCACTCACTCCTTGACGTCCTTGGAGGTGAAGTCCAGATATCTATTGCTGACCCACTGAACCTCAAACCAGTCCTTGAAGTTGTTGTTTCCACAGCAGCGGAACTCCATCTGCAGACGATCAATGGTCTCCTTTTGAAAACAGCGGCCGGGCACGTCTGTGTCCTTGTAGAAGCGGATCCCATTCCTCAGTCCCACCTGACATTGAAGAGAGAAAAGTGAAGGAAGGAGAAGGTGTTATCTTTAAAAGTTGTTGGAGTTTCAGAGCAGTTTGAGCTGGTTTTAAAAATAATGTTTGATTGTTGGTCAAATTTCAACTTATCGGGAAGCAGATGTTTCCTAATGTTTTGCTTGACACTGGAGGTAAACTACTTATACCCTCCTTTTAATCTTTACCCAGCCCAGTGAACCCACCTTCAGGGACTCCTCCAGACGTCCCTGCAGGGCATAGCTGAGCACCACCACAGCAAGAAGGAGACAACAGAGTAGCACAGCTACAGTAAACCAGGCCATCAGGAGCAACTTCCAACGGGGGAACCGGCTCGCATCCAGGGAGTCCTGACACACACGAGTGGCAACCCAGTTGGTGCCAATGGAGACCAGGCCCACCATCATCAGGATGTTGGGCACCACATGGATCTCTGTGTTGTCCATCACCTCAATAGAAGAAGAGCAAAGTCAAAGATAATACTTGGCACAACACTGGCAGTCGGCTGCAGGTCTCTTTGTCATTTCCTCCACTCAATTTAGAAGGCAATAATCCTCTGTTCAATTATCCTTATCTAGTCTAAAATGACCTTGGCAGCCAAAAGATTCAATTAGCTGCAAAGTCTACATGGAAATATGATGATAAATTTAATCCATTGCCCGTGTTACTGCAGAAGTCAATTATGGACTGAGTTTATTATTGACTGAGTTTGCAAAAGCCTGCCAGCCACAAAGCACCTTTGCCCAATTGTTGTCTTAAATTTACCATTAAAAAATACCTTACATTTACAGTCCGGTGGCGCCACTGTCTAACATGATCCTGTAAAATCTGTCCAGCCAGCTTGGCTTTAGGACAAATAATCTCTCTAAATGATATTGCAAAGAAATATTTTAAGCTCCATGTGGAATACTCAGTATTGTCACTGAGTGCAGTAGAGAGCAAAACAGAGTATACAAATGAGGTATTTGTCTACAGATGATAAAGGAGGATTATGCTCTAATGAATCATTTGTTAGAGCCTTAGCTTCCTGATTCCATTTCATTGGTCAGAGAGCAAATATGTCTTCTGTTTTTCACAGCCATTCACCAACACTTTGGGAAAAATGATTACCTTGCAGGTAAGAGCACGTCTCACTTTAGATCAATAAATATGTGAAGGCATCCTTTCATGGCTGCTTTCCTGTGAATATCAGTTCACTAAGTCTGTCTAATTGATCACTGATCAATTAAGACAAATGGCTACAGTGCTTAAACAAAATGCACCATCCTTGTAGAGGTCATGGCACACACACACTAATGATTTTCATGGGAAAAGTGCTGACATTACAAAGAAGCCTTTCAGCAAACTGCACCTACGTGACTTAACATGCATGAATGTGCATGTTTACACTTGCGTGCTGTGTGTTTGTATTTGTCAATTAAACGCTGAAGCTAAGTTTCAAAAAAGAGTGACACAGCAGGCTCAGTAAACAACACCTAGCAAAGGCAGATGCCTGGGCATACAATCCTATATTTGTTCAACCTTTAATACATTCATGCACTAGATGTCAGCTCCACCTGGCCTTCTAGCTTGCGTTGCTTCATGTGTGTGTTTGCATCCATGCAAGCATCGCTTTCTGTACCTCGGCCCTACGAAGCAGCTCTGTCTTAAGGTAAACACCAAGACAAAAGATGAAGGCCCCACTCATCACTGCCAGCCAGGACATCAGCCACAGGCCCTGGGCCAGACGAACCCGCCTCTGCTGGGTGAACGTAATTTTCAGCAGCATGGCTCACTATTATGCACAGGCCAGCACAGAGAAAAGAGAAAAAAGAAAGAGAGAGGGAGCTGGATGGAGCAGAGCAAGTCTATTCTGGTCAAAACTGAGGCTATCCAGAGGTGGCCAACTGCATTTATGGAGACAAACCCAAGGGAGTTCAGAAGACGATGGACTCAGTGTTGTTGGATTGGTCAGTGGTCAGTCCAGGCCTGGTCGTTTGATTAGTTATTAGTGCGTTGAGCTCATCTAAGTTGTTCCAAGTGGAGGGGATAAGCAGGTATATCCCTGAGATGGTAGAGGACAAAGTCGACCTTAGAGGATAATCCAAAAACTTTCACTGGGTTGACGAAATGTCTCAAAAAGTTGTTTTTTTCTTAAATAATCCAAATCCGTGCGGAGGAGAAATGTGAGAAAAGTGGTTATTATTAAATTATGGTGGAAAAGTGATAATCCTTTTCACAAATATTACAGATGTTTCCCTCAAGCAAGTGGTCACAACGCCGCAGTCCCCCCTCCAAGCTGAAATCAGGGATTTCTTCCTCTTGATGTGATATTGTCTTTTGATGGCGCCCCTCCGGGTCTGTGCGTATGCGGCGCCCCCCTAAACCGCGGTACCCATGGTTGGAGGACACAGACAACTGGCCAAAGTCGAGAGTTTGGAACCGTAATCCTCACAGTAGAGTCCCTGGGATCCTATTAGAGCCCAGGAACCAATGGGAAAGCAGGCCAGTGTCTGATCAGCAAACTTATCTGATGGACTCATAGTATGGGAGGGTCTATTGAACTATTATTACAGGTGAATTTACCTGAAGCCCATCAACACAGGCTTGGAAGTCTGAGGAAATAAACACAGGAAATATGTATTACTGTTTACCTAAGAGCAAGAGTACGGTGGGGTCCAGGAGTATGGAACAAAATCCAATTTACTGTCAGCATCACTCAGAGTTTTCACTGAGCCAAGATATTTTATGCAGTTAGAGAAGAAAAAATCTAATACATTTGGAATAGGCCCACACATATCAGGTTATACTTGAAATACAACTGGAACATATGGTATAGTTTATCTTTTACAATGCTCTCAGTTTATGCACTAAAACCATTATTCTCATAATAATTTGTAACCTTAACTTTTCATGCATTTCCATTTAAACTGTTTGTGTGAAGTTAAATATAAGAAACCTGCAGTATTAATGTTTTTACATTACAGTGACGCAGCAACCCACGGCATAGTGTTATTTTTAAAAAGGACTAAAATGAATGTGATGATTAGACATAGGGCAGGTTAGATATCTATTAATCAATGGGCTGACTGAAATAAAGAGAATATGGTTCCCAAAAGGATCCTCTATTCTTTTTTGAGGTAGGTTAGGTTAGCTGCTTCATGTGCAGTGAAAGTAAGGCCAGAGTTATGTTTGCAGGGGATTATGAATATAGTGCAATAGGGAGGGAGGTGGGACTGGATCAATAGGATTAAACTGCTATTATAAGTATTTATGACAGCCTGAATCAGAGCTATAGTTAGGTTGAGGCTGGTGTCACGTTATCAGCTCTTAAAGCACAAATAATTTTCTACAGCAAATCAATATTAATGCTTGCAGCTATATTTTCGAATAGTGAGACAGATTGAAAGCCATTTAAAACTTACAAGCAAACCTGTTTAGCTTTCTAACAACAGAGATTTTAATGTATCTCAGATATGTCAGCAGCGTACATGTAGCACTTTTTTTCAATTCGATTCGATTTGATTCAATTCGATTCAATTCGATTTATACAGCACCAAATCACAACAGCAGTTGCCTCAAGGTGCTTTACATTGTAAGGGAGACCCTAAAATAATACATACAGAGAAAAACCCCCAAAATCATATGACCCCCTATGAGTAAGCACTTTGGCGACAGTGGGAAGAAAGCTCCAGCAGAACCAGGCTCAGGGAGGGACGGACATCTGCTGCGACCGTTTGGGGAGAGAGAAGGAAGACAGGACAAAAGACATTCTGTGAAAGAGAGGCACAGATTAAAAATAAATGTATAATTCAATGCAGAGAGGTCTATTAACACATGAAGAAGAAATACTAAAGCATCATGGGAAGCTACCAGCAGCCTACACCTATTGCAGCATAACTAAGGGAGGATTCAGGGTTGCCTGATCCAGCCCTAACTATATGCTTTAGCAAAGAGGAAAGTTTTAAGCTTAATCTTAAAAGTAGAGACGGTATCCATCTCCTGAATCCAAACTGGAAGCTGGTTTCATAGAAGAGGAGCCTGAAAGCTGAAGGCTCTGCCTCCCATTCTACTTTTAAATACTCTAGGAACAACAAGTAAGCCTGCAGTGCGAGAGCGAAGTGCTCTAATAGGGTGATATGGTACTACAAGGTCATTAGAATATGATGAGGTCTGATTATTCAAGACTTTGTATGTGAGGAGCAGGATTTTGAATTCAATTCTGAATTTAACAGGGAGCCAATGAAAAGAAACCAGTATAGGAGAAATATGCTATCTATTTCTAGTCCCTGTCAGTACTCTTGCTGCAGCATTTTGGATTAACTGAAGGCTTCTCTAACTGAGCACTCAAAGTACTTTTTATTACAAGCCTCATTCACCCATTGAAGCACACACATTCAGATGCATTTCTGTTCCTCAAACTCAAGATGGTCATCAATTTCAATTTCAATGAATGCAACACGGAGTTCATTATCTTGCCCACGGTCACTTACATGCAGGCTGGAGGAGCCGGGGATTAAAACACAACCTTCCAATTGGGTTTTTTTGTTTGTTTGTTTGTTTTGTTTGCATATAAAAAAAAAAACATGCTATATATTATTTGAATTTGGCAACAAGAAACTGAAGAAGAAATCATCAATAATGAACAAATGTTTGTAATCTGATATACTGCATCAACAAAACTATCTTTATTGGTAGAATAGCTGCAAAGACACAAAGAAGTATTTTTAATGACAAAATGTAGAGAGAGATTTAGATTAAAACAACATTAATACCAGAAGAATGCTAAGCACAGAATTAAAGGAACACATAGATTCCAGGTGTACACGTTCTGTTAAGCTTATCAACACCATCACAATAGCTGTACACGCCTTTGTATTCTAACTGTATACATTTGTCATTTACATCAGCTTGAAAAGATTTTCTCCTGTCAACAATTCAATTCAATCCAATTTTATTCATATAGTGCCAAAGCACAACAACAGTTGCCTCAAGGCACTTTACATTGTAAGGTAAAGACCCTGCAATAATACAAAGAAAACATTTTTGAATCATAATATTTGACTTTCTTTTTATGAATTAAAGACATTTACACTGAATCTCTGGATATTTACACAAACCAATCAATGCACAGTAAACTCAAAATAGTATTTTTCATTGTACACTTATTAATTTTAAGAGGTTTTCACATGGGGGCTATTTAGACTGTTTGAAACATCCAAAGCAGTCCCTGAAGCGTTATTTTACACAAATATATAGCAGAAACACGAACAACTGAGTCTGGCTGAATTATTATGAATAAATGTAGATTAAAACAGTCTCTAGTGATACTGATGGTACAGTAACCTGCTGCTTTAAGAAAGAGATGCCCTGACTCAAGACTTAAATGGGTTCCAAAGGGGAATTAGCTTCCTTTCTCATGTTGTTTTCTCGATGTCACTCAAAGTCGTTCACTGAATATTCATTGTTCACTTAGCAGAAGGCCTTGAGGTATCCTGCTTTTAAATTCCCTGTCTTTCACTGTTTTTTTAATTTGTTAAAAGTGATCGCATTTGATCCCATCAGTGTCAATGATCTATTATCAGAGACAATTAAATACTTCTGTAGTCTGTATGAAGTGGGCAGCATGGTGATGAGCTGGTTAGCGAGAAGGTTCTATGTGCAATTAGTGGGGTTAGGTGAACTGGTGATTCTAAACTGGCCCTAGTTGTCTCTCTGTGTCAGCGCTGCAACCGACTGGTGACCTATCTGCTAGGAAAGGCTCCAGCTACCCCCATGACCTTAACTTGGATGAAGATGGGTGAATGGATGGATTTAGATAGAGATGCCATATTATGTGATATCCACTGTGACTTTGCCTTCACTATCAATTTGGAAGAAAACTAAAAGGTAAAAAAAAATAGACAGTGAATTAATACTACAGGAACTTATGCATAAGCATATTTTTAATAAAATAATTGGTTACTTTGTTATTTTATTGCCATTTTTCTCACTCTTTTGACGTAGCTGTGGCTCTTTCTTTCTTTTTGTGCATGAAAATCTTCTGACTATTATGCAAAGCCTTCCTTTGTCACCCACAGATAGCCTAAAATAACATAATGTTCAAGTTTTCGTAACCACAGCATTTTCAAAATACAGTATTTCCATCTGACAGATATCCATGAGACAGATGAATAAATGCACATTTCGAAGCATTAAGATGAACATTCACTGTGCCTGTGGCATTTTCACTCTGTTACTTCTGCCCTACAATTCTGCCCACTCTGTTGCTCCTTCCTCTCACCAGCCTCCTTGTGTAACTGTAGGTGCTGCATGAAATCATCCAGAATCTGCTGGGCTGACACAGAGTTCACATCATCAGTGTCCTGCTCCAAAAGAGTTACCTTTAACTCTCCCTTCCCGGCCCAGTTATCACTAGCTACATGGCCCTGCCTGAGGTCTGGAAGGGTGTCAGCATGATTAGTGGCCAAAGAGGACTGCTGTTGGCTTTGGGGGTAGATAGGCTGTGGCCTGGCAGCATAACTGGCAGCCATTTTCTTATAGATAGCGGTGCTGATCTCAGCCACAGAGAAAGGCGGGCTGTGGCTCAGCTCATGCTGACCCGAGAGGCCGCATTCATTTCCTGTTGCTGGTACACTCTGTTTAAAGGGTGTGAAAGCTGTGACCCTCTGTGGACCTGCCTCTGGTTTTGTCAGCCAATCGTGTGCTGCTTTGTCTGCTTTAGGAGGGTGGGGCTGGCCATCTGTTTGCTGAGAGGTGGCAGAATGGCTGTTTGCAGCAGTGGTTGTGAGAAACTTCTGTACAGCCTCAGCTGAATCAAAATGCTTCTTCAGTAGTTCCTTTATCAAGCATGGCACCTAAATTTAAGAAAAAATATGTATAAGTAAACATTACTCTTTACATTTCAAGATTCATGAAATGCATCTGCTTTCAAATCGAATTCTGTTGCTTTAGTAACTTTGAAACATTAGCTTCAAAAACAGTATCACCTCAGTGCTTCATCATAATCTCTGGCGCAACATAGCATCTTTCATTTGGTTGCTATGCGTTATTTAGCTTATTTCAAGCAACATTTTGCTGATTATGCATGTGGAAAGAGATGTTTGGGGGGGGGTTGTGGACAGCTGTGCTTCAGTATTTTGTTTGCACTGACTGGAGATCCAGATGAGTATCCTTTTGAAAACAAAATGACACTGAACATGGCAGTAATGTCTCCTAATATGCTACAAAACACTACAGGGAAACACACAAATATTATAGATAACATGTTGCGCTGCCAAACCATTTAAATGATTTGGCAGCACAAATCATAAAATTACATTTTATGTTATTTCTGGTTATAAGGAAATGATAAACATTCAGTATGTCCATAGGTTTGTCTGCAGGCATTTAGCATGAATCTCAGGTCCTGAGGCCTACTGAGTAGGGAGAAGTGTGCACTGATGTCCACTAGATGTCAGTGTGCTTACATTAATGTTCTCCAGGGCTGCAATGGTCCTGTGGGCGTCTTCCAGCTCTGAGCTCAGGTTGGACACACGATTGAGCAAGTACTTCCTTTCACTGCTCAGGCTCTCGGACTGCAAATGCAAAAAATAAGGAATAACATGCATGAAAGTCAAACGATGTGTTTCCTTTTTTTTAAAAAGTTTCACTCAGAGTTTATAAATCTCCAGTTTTCTCACCGCTATGTGCAGGTGCTCCCCCAGCAAGTTATTGGCCTGCTTGGTCCCAGTATGTGTTTGCAGAAGGCTTCAAAACAAGAAGTAAAATATGTCATTCATCTATTTTCTGCACTAATAGAATTAATCCAAAATCCTTACATTTTATTTTTAACACAGTATATAAAGGCCCATTGTTGAACGTAATGCCTGCACCACTGCAGTCTTTGAGTCAGGTCAATGGCAGCTGTTTGTCAAGACAAATGCCAACAACAAACTCTCCTAATAAACTTACAACAACTGACGCACAACTTGTGTGCAGTGTGAGGCGACCATTCACTCCAGCTGCAGCAGTCTGCTGAAGAATGTTTGGTATGTGTCTGACTGCCAGCAGCAGTTGTTTGGTTATAAATATGGGCCTAACAGAATCTGGGTGAGTGTGAAGAAGCAGTTTATATGTCACTGAATTTCCACCTACGCAAGGAGGAGATCTGTGGCCTATGCTGTTCATCCAGGATGTTCCACTGATCAATTCATCTATAGGAAGTGTTAAGTAAAGTCAGATATTGAGTTCATTCAATAGTGGCTCTGGAATCAATGTGTGCACACGCCCTCTTGTAGAGCCAAGCTCAGTATTTATTTATGGACATGAGTCAGAGAGCTTAAGCAATGCACAGTCATCACGTGTGTTTTGAATTCTGTTTAGCCTAACCTTTTGTATTTCTCCTTGACGTGACTGAGCTCGTCTCTGGTCCTCTGCAGCTCTGCCTCCAGGCTCTCAATGCAAACCACTGTCTGCAGCAAGTTCTGGTGGAGATCAGCATTCTCCTCCTGCAGTGCCCTGAACACAGAGGAAGGATTGGAATTAGAGGGCCAGCATATGTTAATAATGAAGGTTAATTCTACTTTCAAAATTTAGGATTTAAGGAGGATTTAAGGTCCAGAACTTGCAGAGTGAATTATTTAGGATGTGTCAATTGTGCTTTTTAAATGAAATGTCAAAGAGTTTAACATTGTTAAGGTAAAAATAAATAAATAAATGGACACGTGAATTATGCATTATCAACACAGTGGCGACAGGTATTACTGCTGATATGACAATTAGGGTTTAGTTTAAAAAGTAGTTCTAAAAGGTATTCACAAAGGTTGTTAAATGTTGGTTTCCCTGGCACATATACATATTACTGACGACATATAGTTATGTAAAAAGGTTTCATAATGACACTTCATCCTGTTTTAACAGGAATGTGGGGGAAGTGAAGCTCATTAGTGTGATCAATAAGCACTGATCCATAACCGGATACAAAGAGAGACAACCGAACGAGCCAGAGAGAAAGGCGTGAAAATCTGCAGTCAAACGTGACGTGTGCAGAGAGAGATTATATAAATAGAGACACTTACTGAAGATGGTCAGCGTCACACAGCACATCCTAAAAAAGGAATAGAACAAGTTTAAGGAGGCGGTGGCTGAGATCAGGCTGTAGATTCTCTGTAGACACAGGTATTTCTGTTTTGTACTGTAGAGTGTGTTAGTTTTTCCTTATTGTAATCTTTGTTAAATTCATAATTAAATTTAAAATCCTTCTCCTCAAATACAAAATCTTGAATAATCAGGTCCTGTCAAATCTTAAAGACCTCATAGTACCCTAGTATCCTGAGAGAGCTTACTTGTAGGTCATAAAGTTTTCATAAGTAGAATGGGAGCAAGGCCTTCAGCTATCAGTCCCTTCTATTATAGAACTAGCTTCCAGATCAGGTGATCTTGAACCCTCACTTAGTCATGCTGCTATAGAATTATGTTTCTGAGGGCTTCCCATAATGCATTGAGCATTTCTTCTTCACTCATTTCTTTTCACTCTCAGTATTGTTTATACACCTCTTCTGCATTTAATCGTTAGCAATTATTAAAACTCTCTCCTATAGTTTACCTTTTGTCCTGGATCTCTCTGCTGTCTTCTCTTCCCCTAAACCCAACCACTCACAGCAGAGGCTGTCCCTCCCTGAGCCTAGTTCTGCCAGAGGTTTCTTCCTGTTAAAACGGTGCTTTTGTTTCTCACCATCACCAAGTGCTTGCTCAAAAAGCGCTGTGTGATTAATGAGGTTTCTTTCTAATATTGCAGGGTCTTTGCCTTACATTATAAAGCAGCTTGAGGTGACTGTTGTTATGAATTGGAGCTATATATTAAAACTGCATTAAATTGAGTAACATGAGTGGTATTTCTCAGGGACAACATCCAAGATGTTTACAACATTTCATTGATAAAATACATGAATGCAAACATTTGACACACAATTACATAAACATGCCAGTCTCAACAAACATATGAACTGGTACTAAGGGGGGAGTTTTCTTCCCGCATTCCCCAACCAGTCGTAGCAGATGGCTGCTCTTCCCTGAATCTGGTTCTGCTGGAAGTTCCTTGCTGTTAAAGGGGAGTGTTTCCTTCCCACTGTCACCAAGTGTTTGTTCATATATGGCCATCTGATTGTGGGGGTTTTCTCTCCATTAATGTAGGGTCTTTACCTTACAATATAAAGCATTGTGAGGCAACTATTGTTGTGATTTTCTGCTATCTAAATAAAACTGAACTGAAATTATATCGACTGCAAGCCTCATTTAATCTTTTTAATGCTCAAATGCTTTGATCTAAAATTCAAACTCTAGTGAATACATCAGGTGTAAATCATAGATACTTTGACATGCAGACTGGAAGAGCTGGGGATCAAACCAACAACGTTCAAATTAGTAGACAACCTGCTGTACCTCCTGAGCCACAGCCACCCTTTTATATGCAATAGTGTGTCCTCAGGCTGGTTGTGTTGCCGCCTAAAACTATAGGTGCATTTTGTATATTTTCACTTTATTTTAATAGGTTTTGTATGTTGTGTCAATTCAAATTGTTATTTCAGTTGATTATTTTTAGAGTTTTTCTAGTTAGTTAGATATAATAATGTTTTTTGTAGCAGACTCCTTAGTCTGTAAAATATGCAGTGTGATTCAAACATTTCTTGTTTTGTAATCCAACACATTCAATGTAAAATGAAACTTGAAGGTGTGGAACAGCTTTCAGCTTCAGTTTGCAAATATGAAAACTCCCCAAGCACCCTGTCGGAAAACCAGAACTTCACCCTCTAAGTCATTGTTTCATTTGAATTCCAGTTGGCTGGGTGAGGTCACATCACTTTCCAAAAACAACATAATTTCTATAACTATTCATTACTATTTATTTTAATAGGTGCTAGAGCCCGGCACGGGCAATATACCCGGGCTGGGTCACCATTTCATTACTGAGGACAGCTCAATAATAAACTATTGAGCTGTGGTAGACCTGTGCCAGAAACATAATCGATTTGTTCTGTGAGGCTAAACCATAGCCAGGATGTTCCCCTTTGTACACGTGCGTATATGTGAATTCAATAAAACAAATAAACCAAATGAGACCAGAATCTATGCTGTTACAGCATGGAAAGGGGCAAAATTATGTAAGGCTCTGTGTGTGTGTGTGTGTGTGTGTGTGTGTGTGTGTGTGTGTGTGTCTATTAAGAACGACTGGATTCTACCTTCTGTATTACTCACACATTTTCCCATGAGGGAAGTATGCAGATTTGTCTTTGTGATTGTATGTAGTTACGTCCCTTCAGGTCACAGCGCAAACAAAGAATCGAAACTGATATATCAGGTAGTTTCAAATGAATTTTCCCCTAAAAGCACTCAACGTCATTTGCTGCAATGCTGGAGAATGACTCAGCTTGTAATGCGATGCGCAGTGCTTGACACATCCCACACACCCTGTGACTCAGCAGCAGTGCCTCTGCAACAGAGGAGCAACATTCTGTTCTTTTAATAGAGATATCAATGATTTGATGCAGTGTAATGTGCGTCACACTTTGTTCTTTAGCAGCCCATCAAAAAAACACATGATTAATAATAAAAAAGAAATAATTGTAGTATTATATATTTATATAATGCTGAATAGAAAGGTGCTGGCTTTCTAACGAGAGCTTTGGCTCATTAGCACCCTTATATCTTATCATTTGATTCACAAATCCATCCACTGAAGACCACTAGCTTCTCCATCACGTTGTTCATGATGGTTCTTACTAGTTATACTAGTTAACTTTAACTTCAAAATGAAAACACATACACATAGCAATGATATTAGCAGGATATAATATTTTAAAGGTGGTGAAAAACAGCTCATGACTGATTTGACTCTCTCTAAACTCATTTGTTTGTTGTCATTTTAGTGTATCAGCTTAAAGTGGACTTACCCTGTGCTGCTGAGAGTGCCCAACATGTTGTGGCTGGTGTCGACCACTCTGATCTGAGCTGTGGCTGGTAGCTGTGGAGGCTGTGTCCCTGGCCCTGGATGAATCGGATTTTGTGGATGAAGACTCAGATCCGACCCCTGCACCTTGGGCTGAAGTTGGAGGCGAGTTGCTTGGTTCTTGGTGACCAGAGTCTGGATAGGACTGTTGGTGGAAGTGCTGGTTATGTGGATGCTGGCTATGCTGCTGTTTTCGGTGGTGGTGGTGGCGTTGTTTGGACTGACTGGTTTCAGGGCTGGTGCTAGTTTCATCGGTGAGGTGAGGGCCACCTCTACCAAATCTGTCTCCTGACGTAGGCCTCCTGTCCTTACGGTTGCTTCCGTGGTGTGGGCTTTGGCTGGCAGAGTGCGGGTGGTGACGAGGCGGTGGGCTACCATGGTGGTTCCTCATGGCATATGAAATCAGTTTGTCAGGATTGGAGCAGTCTGAGTGTTTTCGAGAACTACTGAAAGGTGCTTTCTCCTGTCTGCTGGCCAGTTTGGGATGCTGGCCCGTCTCCTCCACTGGGGCTTTTCTGTGTTTTTTTGGTGGGAGCTGAGGCTTAACTGGGTTAGATGTGGGGGCTGAGTCAGATGTTTTTGCAGGAGTTTTATTATTATTAACACCCAAGCTGGTGAGATACGATGGACTTATAACGCTCTTTGTAATCTCATCTAGAAAAGCAGAGAACTGTAATTTCTGCTGCAGAAAATTGGCCCTGGCTTGCTCTATGTTAGCTTGAGTAATTTCTTTACCCTTCTGCCCAGGACCATGTTCTTTAGCAACTCTTGGGGACAACACCTCCATCGATTTAGTCTTACGAATGTCAGTATGAGTCTCCTTGTTCTTGAGGATCCCTTTGCTGGGTAGCTGGTTTGAAGATACTGCTCTCTTGGGGGCACTGGAGACCCCTAAAAGAATGTTTTCCTCACTGAAAGCCAGACATCGGTTCAAACTAGCTGACTTATACAAAGGCCCATAGTTATTTTGCTTAGATTGTTCTCTTCCACCACTATCATTACTCTGAAAAAAGGCTTCATCGCTCCGACTGTGACCTCTGTCAAGAGCAGAAAAGCCAGTGTTCCCTCTTTGCTGTGAGCTTTCATGAAGCAGCTTGCCTTTTTTGCTGTGTTTGACGGTAGCAAAGACAATGGGCTCACTGCATTCATCTTCCCGGAAACCTATGCGCACATCTGGGATATTGGAGCAGGACAGAGAATGCTGTGGGCGCTCAGCGTGGCAAAGAGTGAAAGGATCATTTGCACTTGACTCTGTGTACCAGGAGGAAGAGGATGAGGATGAGAGGGAAGAAGAGGAAGCCCTTGAGAGAGTTACAGAAGTATCATGGTCGTAAATGATCTCATCCTCTTCACTGTGGTGAAACTGACGGGGATAGTGAGCATCGTGGCGAGGGCTTTCATGGAGATAGTGACTGTGCTGATGGTGGCGAGGCTGCTCTCGGCTGTCATCTGTGTTCCTGTCAGTGTCATCAAACTTCGAGTACCTTCAAAACAGGGAAATTGTGTAAACTGACCATGAAAAAAGGGACCCTGCGTACTATATTTTGTCTAAGGCTGCAGATGTTCGAGCTCAATAAACTGGCAAATTTAATCTTGCAAACAAATTTAGACTAAAAAACCCCAATTAAATGTGTGTGGAAAAAGCCATCCTACCTGTGTGACTGAGTGTCTTGGCTATGGTGAAGGTGATGATGGCGATGATGGTGGATTTTCCGTGGCTTGAGCTTATCCAGCTCAGCTGGGCTCTGAACCGGTTTAAAATACTTCTCCATGACCTCTCGCTTTCCTGGTGGTAGTCTGTTGATGGGGTCCTGGTTGGGATGACTGCACTGGTGGCGCTGAGGGTGATCCGTGTTGGTACTCTGCTCTTTTTTCTCTATAAAGCTACAACTTATCTCTCGATGTCAGTCACAAAGAACAATCTTACTGATGAATACAATCATTCTGAAGATAAAAAAATTACCAAAGCATGCAAATTAATTTCTAATCCAGCTAAAAAGAAGTTCAGTCCTTAAAAGTAGTCTCTTTGGTAATTACATCTCCTGTTAAAGGACTTGCATGACTATGTTTGTCTTCCTCAGTGTCTGGCTGCAGACTAATGGAATCATGGCTTGTGTGCAGGACTGTATGAATTCCTAGGTGCTGTTTTGACTTTGCATCACTTCTGATGTGCTAACAGCTGGGTGCTCATTGAACAAACCGAAAGAGCATGACCTTTGTCCTCATTCAGGAGACAAATGAATCAAACCCTGTGGAACACAATCTATAACTGGGCTCATTTTGTCCATATGTTTGTTCTGCCCTGTGGGCCAATTTCAGGCCTCTATCCTAGTATCAATATTTATTATTACTTTGTTTTCACTATCATTCTTTTTATAAATATACAAAAAGCACATCTAAGGGTTAATCTAAGCTATTGAACTGCACAATGCTACCTCATTGATTTTAAGAGGTTTCCTGCAACCTTTCCACTGACTCCTTTGTAATTACATTCTCTAGGGATGAGCGGTATTGCAATATATGGGAAAACAGGAAGTAGTGAGCAATTAGAAATTGTATCACATTATTTTTTAATGTGGCAGGCATCCACTTTAATTACTGTTGGTAATTTGGTTTGCTGTATGTGGCTGATGGGTTTTTCATCAGCTGCATTGCTCTTTATGTTCCTGTTCTTTATACAAACGCTTTTTAATTGATTTTGTACAAACTCTGTTTCATCAAGATCAATATTGTGATTTAAAATGACACTGTTATTTGGGGACTGATGTCTGCTCATTATAAAATTCCACAGCTCATCCTCTAACACCCATATAACCTCCATTTCCACTGGCTTTTCTGTTTATTTCCACAGTTTATTCTTCTTCTTAATCAAGTTAATCACACCAAGGTCCCGATCACCCTTTGGAAAAGCTTTGTTTTCCTTGATTATCACATGAATGGTAATGCGGGGGTTTTCAAATCACTGCATTGCATTGACTGCACCCTTTGTAGCAACTCTGAAAGAGATCAATTCATTGGGATTGGGGAGGGGCCCTGAAAGCAGCCAGAGGACAGCTCCCCACTCTGGATTGTTGCTGATCAATGGCTTACCATCATAATAAACATAGCTGGTTAAGGGAACTTGCCCAGACTTGTCCAGGTTGATATAATCAATGCTAAAAAGCAGTCCTGTTAATGTAAACACGTGTGAGGAACATGGTGATCCCATTGTTGTCCGAGGTACGTGACTAACTGCACGCACCCTCTGCTGGTGAACATCGGGAACTCCTGCTTGGATCTAGTAATTTTCCACCTTTCCCCCAGCAACACATTTTCAGGCTCTGGTTGTTTCTAGACGTTTCTGGATTTATCGCGTACACTTTTCAGCCTATAATAACATTAATGTCTGAATTAAAAATCAAGTTTAACATCGTACAAACTATGACGTGGAAATTCATGAACCGTGAAAGCACACTATACATTTGATTAAAAAAGACTGTAAACACCATCAGCTTTTTACAGTAGCTTCTAAATCTTACATAAAAACAAAAACTTTATTTTACATAGGACATCGAAGTTAAAGGAGATGAGCTGGCTGTTTTCTTTTGTTATTCAATCAAAAACAGCATATCACTGCAGTAAAAAGCAAGTAGATCCGACAACTCCACTACGTTCTAGTTTGATCCGGTTTGCAGGGCCTTGTTACAGCTAAAAAATATTAGTCCGCGCACCATTTCCCGTGACGTCAGCTGTTTTGACCGTTAGTTTTTAGTGGGATTATTAAAAAGGTTCCTTTTTTTGTTACAGTATACCTCGCTGTTTTGTCACTCATGTGTTGGCAAATGACGAAATTAAGTTTAAATTAACCAGAAACACCCAAACAACGTGTTATTTGCAACGATTATTAGAAGGCTTCTAAGAATAGAAATCTGAATTATTTGTGCCTCAGTACCGAATTCAACAGTACTGCGTTTATTCACGCACATTGGTTCGTGTGTTATTTTCATTATTCTGACAGGACTCTAAAGCTAAAATAAACAAATACATGGGTTTGTTTTTGTTTAAAAAAGGGGACTACTTTAGCGGATGAGTACCACATTTTCTTGTAGCCGTATCACCATAACAATATAAATAGCGCTGGTGACGCTATCGCAACTTACACCGCGTTGAAGCTTTTTCGTCTTGCAGTTGGGCGTTGCAGGTTGAGCGTATCTCGGTTTTTTTTCTTCTCCTTTTTCGATCTTTAAAGTTCGGGTTTTATTTTCGAACCTATGTAGCCTTGCTCTATCTAGTCTGTTTGTGACAAGTTTAATTTTAGCCTCTTGAGCGTTATTGATCATTATTTTAATGCAAGTACTTTAAATCTCTAGATACCATGTGTCGCTTGTTTTCGGTTTGTTAAACGCTTTTTAGTACTGCTTTATTGCAAATGAGTAAGATTGTAGAAGATGAACACAAATTCTACTGAGTCGAAACGAAGGCCTGATTCCTTTTTGTTGTCGTTCTTTTTTTTGTTTTTTTGCCGAGGGCTGTTGAGCTGACGCTAGGCTTAGCCAGCCAAATATATAAATTTATGCCAGTATTGTCAGTTATTCCGCAACAGTTGTTTTGTTAGCTGTCATGTTTAGCGTTTGTCTAGCGGTGATCTTGCTTTTTAAAAATATATTCGAAGTAACCATTTTTGGTCATACTAACAGCAGTTGGCTCGAGATAGGAGCTGTAACGTAGAAACGTGTAAACGTTGTCTATTGGCTAATTCAATTTACGTCATGACGTAAGTAGACGGCAGTGGAAAAGGGAGTGGTCAGACTGACGGCCATTATCAACCTTCACGTAGTGTTTTTCCGGAAGGTGTAGAAAGCTTTTAGCAACAAAATGGCAGAGGAACAATTTTCATACTTTTGAAATTGATAAGGCAGTGAAGTTAGGTGCCTAATTAGGTTCCTAAAGAGTACTGATTTTGCAATGAGGTCTTTCAGATTAGATCACAATCTAACTACAGTTAAGTGACTCTGTTAAATATAAGATTTGTTTTTATTCTGAAGAAACGAAGAATGAAGAAAGAAAATAAGGATGTCCTAGTCGTGATCAGACGTAGATTATGAGAAGTGCTAGTAATTGTATTTAAAACGGAGGGTTTATGTGTAAGCTCGGAGGTGCTATCTAACTACGATAGACTAGACCAGCCTGTGTTTAATTTAAAAAAAAAAAAAAAAAAAAAAAAATCAGGAACAGATTAAGCAACAACAGCATCAAAGAAGCAATGAAGATGTTTTTAGTTTTTATTTGATAGCGGTTACTTGGATGAGGTCCTTACCTCTGTCTTTTCACTCTTATCCCATTGATCAGGGAAGCATTTTGCAATGCAAAATTTTTATTTTATTTTTTTTAATCCAAGTTTCGCTCAGTTTCCATCAGTCATTAGACTTGAAGTTTCAAGCTATCAATTCTGCATTCAAAGAAAGAAGATAGCATCAGTCAAGTAATGCTGAAGAATGGAAGCTTATCTTAGAGCTCTAGTAGTAGCTCAAGCAATATCAAGTTCAGATTTATGGACTTCTTGAGAAGGAAAAAAAAAAGGTTCATCACTTAGAGACGACAGAAGATTTTTTTTTTGGTTTGATTTTTTTTCTTCGGGGGGAAAATGGACTGAGTTATCACGGGGAGGAATGGACTTAGTTATTAGATGAAGATCGCAGGACGGCTTGGAGCGAGGTCGCGGGACACGGGGAGGAGCACAGAGGAGCCAGCCGGGCAGGACAGGACCAGAGGGCGTGGGAGGACCAGTGTGGAGCCAGGCAGGACAGGACCAGAGGGCGTGGGAGGACCAGTGTGGAGCCAGGCAGGACAGGACCAGAGGGGCGTGGAGGGGAGGAGCAGAGGGGGCCAAGAGCAGGAAGCATCAGGAGCTGTCGGCCAGTGTACGCCAGAGGGAGCCAGAAACGCAGGGCAGTGTAGAAGCGCAGTGACCAGCCCCGATGCCGATCCAGTGCTGAGAGGGTGGGACGAGGGCGTGCAGTCTTCTAGCGTCACAAGTTTAAAGCGGGGCTTTGGTTTGTATACTGGGTAGAGGTATCTGTGTAACACTCAGTATTTGGTTTTTGTACTTTCCAGAAACATCTGTTGTCGAACAACTTCTCGCACAGCTCTCTCTTCCTCTTTTCAGGCAAGCCGTGTAAAGTGTTTTGTACCGTGGTCACCCCTCCTGTTGTGCGCTGAAATGTGTGGTGGTGTCTGCTGTGATGAATGCCTTGGTAGTGTGCTGACGAGGAGCGTCTTAATGGACTTCTCTACCCCCCTGCGATCACAAGTAGTTTCCACAAGCGGAGGGAGAGGCAGTCCTTTTGTTGTTCGATAGGTCTTCCCCCAGAGAAGTTTTCTGCATTGGAGTGTGAAAGTGGATGGTCTCCCATACGGCCAATTGTGTATTCGGCAACCCTTCGGTACTTCAGCTGCACCTCATTGGTACAGATCAGCTACATCTACCTCTTAAACCCAAGCAGTGAGTTAATGCATGGAATGTACATGTGGGTGTAACTATCCTGTACATTAACTCATCATTACATTTCATAAGTATACTGTAATGACTTCACTCAAAAGGGAATTTGCATTGAAATGGTAGTTGATCCTGGTGGGTAAATATTTTTGGCTTAAGGGGAGGGGGGATGGGGGGGTGTTAAAACTTGTTTGGAGTCTTTCTTTTTACAGGCCTGGCCCCCTAACGCGATCATCGACAGAATCCCCCCCTTTCTAGCTGCTTGGTACAAGTTGAGCTCATCCTATATACAGTAGTGATATGGATCGAGATCATGCGCATCCACTGTGCTTAAACGAGATATAGAAAGGTATTTGGTGTTCAGTGACTCAATTAGTTTTCATTTCACTTTTATTTGGAACATGTTGTAAATGGGCTTCCATGAATTTTTTTTGGGAGGGGTGGGTTGTGGGGCGTTAATCAGTCTCTTCCTAGACTTCACAGCTCCACATTGCCCAGTGCACATGGCTTGAATAGGAAACATCCAGGCGCAAGCAACAAGATTCAAGTGGACACTTTACAACGCAAGATAGCAACATCAAAAGTAGTCTTCTGATGTAGTGAAGCTCCTTTCCCCAGGGAGAGTGCGGTAATACTTCTCCTTACTAGAAGTCATTGTAATTCTGTACAGGCTTTACGTTGCTTTGTGGGGTTGGGAGGGGGCTGTGTATTTTTTGACTCTTACAGATTAACTTGTAAGGCCCATCCTTCAAAAAGCTACGTCCAAGTCCATGCCTACAGTTAAGGAAGGAGTCCCTCAGGCCTGTGGTATTTTAAATGTTTCTTATGGCAAATGGCTTCAATCTTTTGTGAATTGTATTCATAGTCTTAAAGTTGGCCTTGTTAAAGCAGTTGCAATTGCTGTAATCCCAGTATTGTCTTGTAGCTCTCTACAATGTTACTATAATGCCAGTGTTGTAGTTTTCTGCCATATTGTATTAGGGCAGGGGTGTTGTGGGGAGAGGCTTTTCTTTGCATTTTTTCAGTGTGCTGTGTCCTGTGTGCTTTCAATACCCAAGACCATCAGGAACTCCTAACTCATTGTATGTACAAGTTTCCTTGCGCATCGAGCATCACGTAAGGTGGCTAAATGTGTTCATTTACTTTAACATTCATTATTTGGCTAATTGCCTTCATTGCAATTCCTTTGCAATTAGTTACTTTGCTTTGTATCGCCAATACAATGAGTGAACTATCTGTAAAGGATTTTCTTACTGCATAATAAATGCATAGCTTGTTGTGATTGAATACAGTTTTGGTATGCATTTGTTCTTTTTGGGGGGGCTTGTGTGGGGGAGCTTTTCTTGTGCTTTTTCAGGTATGACTAAAGCTTGGAGCTTTGTAGAGCACGGATGTGACCTGGGCTCGAATGACTTCTATTTCAAAGTGGAAAGTGAAGGCAGATAAGTTGAATCCATCAAATATTGATGTCGAAAAACAGAAAATTCTCAGCCCTTTAGGGGTCACTTATCTTGACTGGACTTGCGTGTCCTCATTCTTGAAATGAAAGCAACTTGCTATACTTGACAGTAGAAATAGCACTGCTGTGCTTTCTTAACAAGTCACTTGTGATAACGGGAAGATTTGATGGACCTTCATTGATTCTGACATTATCTGCAGTAAAGCATTTGGGTAAGGATAACAATAGTCAGTTCTACGATACTGTGGGGAGGGGTATAGGGGTGTTTCTTTTCTGCCTCTTTGATCTTACAGAACAATCCAAAGGAAGAAAGCAGTGTACCTAGGAGAACACAAGAATCACGCTGCCCTTTGAACTCCACCAACATGCAGTTTGAACAAAAGGAGTCAGGTTTTTGATGTGTTTACATGGATTAGAGCATTTAGCCCTCAGCTGCTTGCCCTTGTGCAACTGTACAAGTGGCAGGTTGGTCACCTTAGCAACCGCGCAACTGTGCGAAGTTTCAAAATTTAAGCAGCTGAGGAAAGCTGCGCATGGTGCGGCTTAATTTGGTCTGAAATGCAGCGCAAATGTGCTGCCTTAGATTCTTTTGTGCTATGGTTGTGGTTGGGCGTATCCCTACACTTCTCTTCACAGAACTCACAGTGCAAGACTGGTACAAGCACGAGTCAAGTCCTAACCCGGAGCATGTAGTAAGCTGTTGGCTTTACTTGTCAAAACTTCTGCAATGTTGTAGTTGACAAAATGACATCTTGGAACTGGCTTTATGTTAACCTCAAATCATCAGTAACAATGCTTTACTAGCTTATTCCTCTTTGGCCTTGGGGCCCTATTGCTTTGCATCTTAAAACCATAAGATGAGTAGAACCCGAATCTTTGAGTATTGTGTGGTGGGTGTGTTGTGTAGATCACTCTTTGTTTCAGATCATTCTCGTCTGTCCACTCCGATCTCGCCTGCCTCTGAATGCAAAGCCATCTGTGGAAGCTGTCAGCGATATGAGTGTGGCCCCTGAATGAAGTACCAATCCCCTGTGCGCTTGAGCTTAAATCTGAACCCCTGACGTCCTTCGCAGAAGCCCCCGCTCTGTGTTTGTGTGCCTTTTTCTTTCCCTTTGGTTTCTCAGGTCAAATTACCCCAAATTCTTAATTTTTCATCTGGGATGGCCTAACCTGTGATGGAACACTGAGAATCCAGTCACATTAAGATCAAGAGCTGCAAGCTTGTTTTCGCTAATACTGCATCACTTCAGTCTCGTGGGTGCTAAGTTAAGTAATTTCGGTTCCCTTGATTTTTCTTTAACATACCATGGCTTTAATGTGTAACTCAACATGTTGCATGCACATCAGCTATGCATAACATTTTATTTGTAAAACAATGTTCATAAAGTCGTTGTCAAACATTGCAGTAGTATTATGGTTAGGAGGGTCTGGGGGGGGCGCAAACACTCTTCTTTCTCCCTTTCAGATTTCTCATTCAGCTTATCTTGCTACTGAACCAGACAGCTTAAAGGTCTGCAGGGAGTCATTGGATCACTTGGTACTGCCAGCCTCTAGGGTTCATTTAATACATTGAAGAGCTGAGCATCAGAGGAAGAATAGCTGTGGTAAATGCTGCATCAGCTGTGGTAAACTACAACCATATTGATAAATTCAATCTCCCATCATATTGGATGAGTCTTGGTACAAGTGTGGGGTTTGGGTGGGGTGGGGGGGGCTTAAATTGTCTGTCTTTTTTCCCATTACAGCCATAAAATTGGCAAGAAAGCCTTCACTGTCAGTTGACCCGCGAGTCCTGCTGAATTGCAGAAGGGAAAATCGCTTTGACAAGGGATTCTGGTATCGTGGCTTTATTATGGCTAAACGGATTTCGTGGAATAATACACCAATACAGTGTCGCTGTGGGGAATTTTGGGGATTGGGGAAACCAGATGTCTCTCTCTGTTCTAGTTTCAGCCTCGTGACCAAGAGAATCCCCGTGTGGTGACAGCATAATTAGCATCCAGGTGTCGGGTTTTCTTTTCCTGGAAGAACAAATTGTTTTGTTCTTCCAGGTTTTGCTTTTGCCCTAACTAGCAAAAACAAAAAGCAAAAGACTCCGGTGGTGGCACTCCTGACTCTGTCGGGACGGGGTTCAATTCCCTGCGGTGTCTTGCTTTTTTAAATAAGCTTTGTGGGGCTGAAAGTATATTTAATAACACTTCGACTTAAATATGCATTCCATAAAAGGACAATGTCTGGGTGGGGAAAATATTTGAGTGGAAATGATCAATAAAACTTTAAAACCATGTCTCTGTTTTTGTCTCTGTTCTATAAATAATTGCATCAATATTCTGTAAATGACTTGATGAGGTGGGCATAATGGACAAAGAATACTCAACATTGTATCCAAGATGTCCTGTGATGATTGGCAACAGTTTTATAAACCTCCTTTTGCAGTCTGTGTCCTGGACACTACCCTTCTTGAGGTCCCTATCACATGATAACAAATGGAAGAGGGGAGGTCAGGAAAGAAGACCTGAGGGCAGCAGGCATCCAACAAGTCATCCTTGCTCTGGATCCACTTTAGTACAGCAGCATAAAACAGTCCAGCTATTGCTGTATGTGATGATCTCAGCTCTTCTATGAGATGACTATGTACAGTGTCATGAACAATTAAAACCTCTAAAGTAGCATTTTACTATACATGTATGTTTGTTTTTTTTGGGGGGGGGGGGTGTTTTTATTGAATGACACTGAAGAGCAGGATGTCTGATCAAGCTTAAAAGAAGGTATGAATAAGGAAAAGTTATTTGTAGACTTCAGCTATGTTTTGTTGGGGAGGGGTGTGTCACAACCTCAACTAACTTATTTTCATGCTCATCAGGCAAATGGCAATAAAGGAAAGTGATGTCAAACCTTAAACAGTTTAATTAGTTGGATACATGGGAATGTTTCATACTACACACAAATATGCAAACAAAGAATTTCATATTGTATCCTTGGGTATTTTATTACTTGTGGCCTGTGACAAATCACATTTGTTTCTTTCATTGAATCTACTGAAAATAACAGTTTGAGAGGTATAAAATATTTTTGCATTAACAAGGTATTTTAAGATTATGCTTAAAACTTTCCTTTTTAAAAAAAGCTTATAGTTAAGGTTGCATCAGTTTACCCTTCCTGTTAAAAAGGTGTTTTTCCTTCCCACCATTGTTTGTAACGGGTCATCTGATTGTTGAAGTTTATGGTTTGTATATATTGTAGAGTTTCTACATTACGATATAATGTGTATTGAGGTGACTGTTTTTGTGAATTGGTTCGTATACATAAAATGTACTTTTAAAAAAACTCAGAATGGTGTGCATTGTGTGTATCTTTAAAACATTTTTGTAAAATGGACAAGTGGAGGACAAAAGAAGTCATCTCAAGCATAGAAAATATCCACAGTAGATGAAGACTAAAGTCACATTCTGAAGAAATAAAAACAATCCAGCAAAGACCTAAAATTGGACTCTAGAGATCATCAGACCCTTCAGATGATCCATTCACTGTTTGATAAAGTCTCATCAGAAATAGGTACTCAGGGGTACAACAGTGAGGGTCTACAGCACAGGTGTCGAACTCCAGGCCTCGAGGGCCGGTGTCCTGCAGGTTTTAGATGTGTCCTTGATCCAACACAGCTGATTCAAATGGCTAAATTACCTCCTCAATGTGTCTTGCAGTTATCCAGAAGCCTGGTAATGAACTAATCATTTGATTCAGGTGTGTTGACTCAGGGTGTTATCTAAAACCTGCAGGACACCGGCCCTCGAGGCCTGGAGTTCGACACCCCTGGTCTACAGCCATCTGTAAAACACGGTGGAGGCTGTGTCAGGGTTTGGAGCAGCAGTTCAGTCAGTGGTGTTGGAATTCTTGTCGAAACTGATGGAAATATGAAGACAAAGTGTCATCACAGTTTAATTTAATATGCAGTTGTACATAGAAAGCATCTGATTGGCAACAGCTTAATTTTTTAGCATGACAATGATCCCAAACAAACTGCCAATGCAGTAAAAGACAAAGCAGTTGACTAAGAGAGTTCAAGCTGTGTTGAAGAATAAAGATGTGCATTAGAAATGTACAGAAATCTGTTTTTGTCTCATAAGCTGTGTTTCAATGTATATGTGTAGTTCTTAAAATAGAATTAAAATTTTGTAACATATACCTATTTTTGTAGAGAAATATAAGGAAACAAAGAGTGGCCCAAGACTTTTTGCACACTAATAATGTATTTGATCTATTTGTTCTGTTTTTAACAGATGAGGTTTATGGTCCAAGTCCTGTCTGAGCTGAAAAAAGGTGCACTACGTTTACTTGCTCTCTTCACATTTACATTGCATCTAATAAAAGGCAACACTCAAAAAATTATCTTATAAAAAATATATCAGAGACATACGCTGAGTAAGGATGTCAGCTTTGACTTTTGATTTTTTTTTTTTTCATACTTATCAGATCTTAAAAGTCAAACTGATTTAGCGGTAGATGGCTCTGATTCTGACCAAGGAAATCAGCTTGGCATGGTCAGTAACTTCCTTTAAGGCACGTCTAAGAACACATATTTTTATGGAACTTTATTGCCCTTCATATTTTTTTAAGGATTTAATTAGTTTGGTTGCCCCTGTGAAGCACGTTTTAATTTGTAATAGAAAAGTATTCGTTTGAGTTTATATTTTGCTACACGTATTGTAAACGTTTTTTGGACAGGTGACGTTGTTTTCATCGACATTATTTTATTACTACCCAAAGTTCAGTTTGAGGCTTTAATTTAGTGAGAGAACGAGTGAGGGGAATTTATACATAATAAATTAAGTCTTTTATATATATTTTTTTCACAGCAACCTGAGTAAGCTTAACTTCTTGTGGAACTAATAGGCAGAAACGACGTTTCCGCGGAGTCATTTTACATCCGTGCCAGTCGCTAGCTAGCAGCACTGTGTAGTTCACCTGTCGCTGTTTGTTTGATGAAGTGCGGAGCTAAGGGGAGATGTGGTCCTTTTTCGCTAGGGATCCCGTGAAAGACTTTGCGTATGAACTTCTCCCAGACAGCCAAGAAAAGTCCGGAATATGGACTCTACACCGGGGAAAGCGAAAGGTAAAAGCGGCAGCCTGCTGCTGCTGATGCACTAGCAGTCAGCGTTAGCTCGCTCGGTTATGGGGCCTGCCAATAAGCTGACAAGTCAGCTTTAGAGCTTGATTTAGCCTTCAGATTAAATGTCAGCTCTGTTAGCGTTTTTCGGGTGTTTTTCATTCATTCAATCAATCAGTCAGTCTTGGTAGTCATGTATTTTTTTTATTTTTATTTTTTTATTTTTTGCTTGGTCTGTCTGTCTGTCTGATAATTGTCGCTGACTAGCCTAGCTCAGGCTTTTTGTTTACTCCCGGAGGCAGACACGTATTTCTCGCCACGTCACCCGTTTTAGCCGAGTAACGGCTCTTATTTGAGCTGTTTTAAAGTTAATGCTTTATTTCAGGAATAAAAGATTCCGTCTTAACTGCAGACAGCACTGCATATAACCCACTGCTTCATTATTATCACCGAGAAGCGGAAAGCTATAATCTCAGTGTCATCATCTTCACCGCGGGCAGCCGAGCCCAAACTTCCTACTTTCATCATCCTCAGTCACATTAAATGTCTTTTCAGAATTCTGTATACAGTATTGACAGTTGCTGCTTACTGGTAATATTTTCTGCACGATGGCTACATTTATATCTATATTTAATACAGCACAGATGTAAGGCCACCATACTGTTCACATCAGTCCGATAAAATGGGAGCGTTGGTGTAAATTAAGCTAGTACATAATTTACCCTAATTTCTGGAATTTTGATTGTAGGGTGAATGTAGATTTTTTTTCCCATTATAATTGCTTAAATATAGCTATAATAATATTACCTGTAAATCTATAACACCAGTGATATATTACAATGGAAGGAAAATGGGAGTAGTCTGTTTGCAGAGGATAGCTTTACTTCAGATTAATTTAGTTTTATTTGTATAGCGCCAAATGACAACAACAGTGGCCTCAAAGTGCTTTACAATGTAAGGTAAAGACCCTATGATATTAGAGAAAAAACCCAGCAATCAGATGATCCCCTGTGTGCTGTACTTGGCTACAGTGTGAAGAAAGAAATGTCCGGCAGAACCAGGCTCAGGGTGGGGCAGCCATCTGCCATGATCAGTTAAAGCTGAAGAAAAAGAGAAGAGAATGGATAAAGTAGAGTATAAAGAGAACAGGGTAAAACAGAAAATACTGGAGAGACACAAAATTAAATGACATGCAAGTAGTGATGTCTGTTAGTAACATGCATACTCAAGTTGGAGTAAAATTTTAGACTTGGACTACACCCACAAAATATTGACTTAATTAAGAGTGATGGAGTAATTATAACTTGCTGCTCTTACTCCAATCTTTCTCCTCAGACCACTGGAGAGCCAGTGTCTGTGTTTGTATACGAGGTGGCTCAGGGCACAGAGCAGCAGACCCAGCTCGCCAAGGCTGCCTTCAAGCGTATGAAGACCCTGCGTCACCCTAACATCCTGGCCTATGTTGATGGGTTGGAGGTATGTATTTTATTGTGACTTAAATTTAACAGAAACCACTTTTCTTTAAACACACTTTTCTTGATATTTAGAGCTGAGATTCCATGTTTTGCTGTAACTGTCATATAATTAGTTGTGTCTCATTTCCGTCATCTGCTCTTCTCTGCATATTAAACATTAAGACAGAGGTGAGTGGGAATAGGCTCCTGTAGGCTTGTAGTAGTTTTGTAGTAGTTATAGTGAGTGAAGTAGCAGACAATTACAGAGCTTTCTCTTTGGATTTTAATGAGAGTATAATTGATACACTATTCACTATTAGCTCAACTAAGAATATGATTTTACCCTTTCATCTGGAGAATCTGTCCAAGGAATATGACCAGCAAACCGTACAGCATTAGCTAATCATTTATTTAACCAGGAAGTCTTTTGAGAGGAAACATCTTTCACAAAGACACCTGGCAATGAAAGTACACAATGACAAGGTTGGAAAACAATACAATCAAGCGGAGGAAAAACAGTCAGTAGACAAGAACAGAGCACGTGGAAGAACTGGTACATAATCAAATATCCAGCAAAGCAATAGTAGTCGCTTTTTCTTCTAAAATATCTGTGATCTGAACTCTCCAATATTCAGTAAATTTAGTATTAATTTATAGCATGTTTTTAATAGAGATCTGATGGAAAAATGCTGTGATGTATAAATGTGCTGTGCATATGATGGATAAATGCAAAAACTGGTGTGGAAAAGCTGTTTTCCTATGTCAAGTTACTCTTTAATGCAGTGACATAGAATAGTTTTGAAGTATAGTTTTGCTTTTATTTTTTTCCTTTCTTAGTTGATTGATGAGCTTGGTGTGGTTGTTACAGACAGAGAAGAGCCTCTACCTGGTTACTGAGCAGGTTACACCCCTGGCAGTCCATCTGAAGGCACGGGCAGAGAAGGGTGGTGTTGGGGAACTGGAGATCTCATGGGGACTCCACCAGATAGTGGTAAGGACAGGAGAGTTGAGCTGTTTGTGGCAGCTGTCCTCTATTAGTCGTTTCTCACCGTCTCTACCTCTGTTTGCTTACAGAAAGCTCTAAGTTTTCTCATCAATGACTGCCATCTGCTCCATAACAACCTGGGCATATGGGCTGTTTTTGTGGATCGAGCTGGAGAGTGGAAGCTAGGAGCCCTCGACCATGTGGTCCCTGAGCAGGGAGACCCAAGTGGGGTCTCGCTCCCTGCACCAAAGGCAGTTTACCCAGACATGGAGAAATATGACCCACCGGAGATGTCTAACAGCAGTGGAGAGAAATGGTGAGTGTGACATTTAGAGGAAAACTACCTGGTGCTCTTTGGCTGCACCCTTTTGCATTGACCTGTGTGTATTTTTGTTACAGGGCAGGAGAGGTGTGGCGACTAGGTTGCCTGATTTGGGAGGTGTTCAACGGGCCACTGCCACGTACTTCTTCCCTTCGTTCCCTGGGAAAGGTTTGTGTCTTGCTGTTTATCCAAAAACCTTTTTATTAAATATTGTCCTTGCTCCTTGGAGTGCATGCTCTTATTTAAGAAAAATACAGCTTTTAGAAATATTTAGATTATGATGGTTGTTGTTTAAAGGAAATTACATGATTCTGCTTATGTAAAGAAGCAGCAGCAATAAAATGAACACATAGAGGGTTAGCAGGACCCTTAAATAATAAATATGTCATAGTTAAGATCAATTGGAAAGAAACCCAAGAATCTGATGATCTAATGTGAACCGGCGTTTGCTGGCATCCGGGAGGAAGAACTGTGAAAACAGGACAAAAAGCAAACCACAGGAAAGAGGAAACAAAAGTTAATGGCTTGCAAACATGACTGGAGTGGAGTGCTCAGTGCATCATGGGAAGCTCTCTAACAGTCTGAGCCTATAGCGGCATAAATAAGCGATAGTTCCGGGTCGCCTGATCCAACCCAAATTTTAAGCTTTTTCAAGAATTTATGTTTTAAGCCCAATCCAAAAGTAGAGAGCATGTTCCATGAGAGAGGGGCCTGATAGCTGAAGGCTCTGCATCCTGTGCGTTTTGAGTGCTCTGTCAGAATAGTGTGTTAATGAGGTCTTTAAGATATGATGGGGCCTGCGAGGAGAAGCTCTAATGAAGGAAATGTGATCTCTCGTTGCGATCTTTAGTCTTAGTGCCTTAATGCAAGGAATCCAATGTGCTGTTGCTTCATAGGTTCACTGACAGCTGAAGAGATTTTTTCTTTGTCATATGAAAAAAAAGGTATACAGTCAAGTTTATTGTTTTCTTTCTTTCTGTTCCCACAGATCCCCAAGGTTCTGGTTCCCCATTACTGTGAGCTGGTTGGAGCCAACCCACGGACTCGGCCAAACCCTGCTCGCTTTCTCCAGAACTGTAGAGCCCCAGGGGGATTCCTGAGTAACAGCTTTGTGGAGAGCAACCTTTTCCTGGAAGAGATTCAGGTCTTACACAAAGACTTTTGTTTGTGTTACAACTACAATAAAAAGATTCTAGTCAAGTCACAGCATGAAGTATTAAAACCAAGGTTGAAATTAATCAAAGTCTCGAACAGATTGATGTCATTTGGCTAAACAAGCTTAAATTGGACACCATGCCTTGCTTTAGTCCAAGCGTCTATTGCAGAAATTAGATGATCTCTTTAAAACGATCCTTTCTAGATCAAGGAGCCAGCTGAGAAGCAGCAGTTCTTCCAGGATCTGAGTGACAATCTCGATTCTTTTCCTGAAGACTTCTGTAAGCACAAAGTCCTGCCTCAGCTGCTCACCGCCTTTGAGTTTGGCAATGCAGGCGCTGTCGTCCTCACACCGCTCTTCAAGGTAAATCCCAACTCCCAAGGCGACTTTAGACGCTAATTAGAAACAGAAAGTGAAGCAGACAATAATCATCAGTAAAAACATTCTCAAGACAAGTTGAAAATGACATGACTGTAGCTATATCTGTACACTTAATTGTCTTCAATCTCTCTCTCTTCCCCTGTTTTTCTAGGTGGGAAAATTCCTGTCAGCAGAAGAGTACCAGCAGAAAATCATCCCTGTCATTGTGAAAATGTTCTCCTCCACAGACCGAGCTATGAGGATACGACTTCTGCAGCAGGTGTGTAATATTCTTTTGCTTGCAGACGTAATCTTTACATCATGTGTAAGATTTTAAAAAAACAAGTTCTGCACAAAACAGTTCTGTTTTTTTTAAATATTGACTAGTTTCAGATATTTTTCAGTGATTAGGGTGAATATTGCAGAGACAGTGTTCTTATTTATTTTCCTTTTTAATATAGAGTTCATATTTAATTTTATGATGTTATTTATAGCATGGAAAGAGAAACATTAATTAAAAGTAAAGTAAAACATAACAGTTTTTTAATCACATGCCTGTCCGGCTGTTTTTATCTCTGTATTAAAGAATAAAACCATTTATCTTTTACTCACCCTAACTCTGTCTCTGTCTTTCTCAGATGGAGCAGTTCATTCAGTATTTGAATGAGGCTGCAGTGAATTCCCAGATTTTCCCTCATGTTGTTCACGGCTTCACAGACACAAACCCTGCCATCAGGGAACAGACTGTGAAGGTAGTTTTCACACTTAAACACAAGCACAATCTAACAGGTGTTATCTCATACTTTGGGCATATAGCACATGGCAGATAACATCCTAAATATGCTCTTGATCTCTTCCCCCCCCTCTAGTCTATGCTGCTGCTGGCTCCGAAGCTAAATGAGACCAACCTGAACCAGGAACTGATGCGTCACTTTGCCCGGCTCCAGGCTAGAGATGAACAAGGCCCAATCCGATGCAACACCACCGTCTGCCTGGGAAAAATCGCCTCCTACCTCAACGCCGGGGTAAGGCAGACCCGCACTGTGTAAAACTTAAAAAACAGAAAGACTGAGATCAGTGCTCAGTAGAGAATTTAATTGCCTCTCTGTTCACAGACTCGACAGCGCGTTCTGATTTCTGCCTTCTCTCGAGCCACAAAGGACCCGTTCCCTGCGTCACGCTCTGCTGGCGTGCTGGGCTTTGCCGCTACACACAACTACTACAGTGTAACGGAGATTGCTGCCCGTATCCTGCCCACCCTGTGTGCCGTTACTGTTGACCCCGATAAGAGCGTCAGGGATCAGGTAGGGCTGGGTGATGTGAGGAAAATCGAATATCACAATATATATATTTTTTGCTATATCAAGATACACAATATATATTGCAATATGTTTAAATAACCTTCAAAAACAAATGTTGTTTTTGGCCATATGTTGCCTACAGTTGCACTGGTATACTCATTCAAATCGACCATTCAGTATTTTTTTTTTTTGTATACTTTGAATACAAAAAATCAGAATGAACTGAAATGTATTATTTTAACCATTTTTTTTTTTTAAACATCAGTTGCACACGGAGGTTTTTCACAAATGGCTAATCATAGCAACAAAAAAGTACATCAAGCAGGAATTCACAAGACAAAATAAAACAAATGAATTTAAAAAGGTGCTCTTTTGTGCTTACAACATATAAAAAATGTGATGACCTGAAATTACAGAAACAAAAGTCTAGATAATGACTATAAAAACTCACAGTGAATCAGGTATTTGACTGCTGGAGATATGGTTTCATGGTTTCTCACAGCTTGTACTCTTGCTTTGGTTTGTAGTGTTCCTTAGTTTTATCTGTAACTATGCCAACAATGTTTAAATTTATTTGCAGTCTTTTTGATCCTCGATCTTACAGCTGTTTTGAAGACTTGCATACAAACCAGCGGTTGATGCTGAGGAATGTGTACCAGCAGTGGTGGTGGAGTTATCAATCTTACAGCATTTAACTAAAAATAAAATGTGCAAGAACATTTCAGTTAAATGACATTAAATTAAAAATAGACTTTAGAAAAAAAATAACATTAGTTGAAACAATATTAGGCACAAAACTAAAATAAAAATATAGTTTTACGGTTTTAGATTTTGTTAATTCAGTCACATTTGTCAACATGACCAGTGCAAGAAGGGAGTATTTGCTGAGACTGGGATGTCTACATGTCTTGGTGCTCATTCTGAACCTCTAATTTTGCCTGTCTCTTTCTCCCTGTCAGGCATTCAAAGCCATAAAGAGTTTCCTTTCCAAACTAGAGACTGTGTCAGAAGATCCCAGCAAGCTAGCTGAGATCGGTATGTAACTGTAAACCGCACTGAAAATCTTCCTTCAAACTAGAAACTCCATGCTGTGTATTTGTTTCTTTACCATGAATAGAGTTTGAGAAAAGGAAACAAATAATCCCGTAACTATCTCAGATGTTTGTAATGGAATTGATAGACACATTTTATATGAAAACCTAAATGTAACAATACTCTGTTCTGTGTGTCCTGCAGAAAAGGACGTAGCATCGTGCGCTCAGCCTGCAGGTGCCTCGTCCAGTTGGGCTGGCTGGGCTGTGACAGGCATGAGCTCACTCACTTCTAAGCTGATCCGCAATGCTCCAGGGACGGAGGGGGTTACAGGCACTGAGGGAGGCGGACCTGCTGCTAACGCCACCAGCCCCACTACTCCCCCTAGTGCCAGTGATGGAGCACCTGCAACAGGTGAGATGGAACCACAGCACCCCGCCTTTTTTTTTTCTTCTTCTTCTTCTTTCTTTTTTTTAAATAAAGATTTACGTACACTAACATGTATATTTAATCTAAACAGAATCATCTGAAGAATCTCAACACTGGAATAAGTGTATGGGTCTATATTAGTGGGACTGCTGGTGCTGGAAGGTGTCAGCTTCCTTTTATAATACAAGGCCTTCATCTGTCAATACAGATCTAAGAATCTGTGTTTTGACCCTTTAATTATCATGTGGGAGAAAGCTAACTCGCACAAATAGCTTTCTGAGTTTTTGGTGTTTTTGTAGTAACCACAGGTTTCACAAGTCTCCATTCATGTAGGTGTGGTTCTGGGTTTGATCCCAAGATTATTTCCCAATGCGTCTTTTACTCATTCTCCATATCTGAGAAGAATGACGTCAGGTGATGCTACTTATGAACCTAGTTTACACCAGTTGAACAAAATAGAAATCAAAAACGGCTGGAAATAGGCTGGATGGATGCAAAGCCTCAAATTCCACTCAGAAATTGCTCCTATTAAGTTTCAGGGTTTTTTTCCCAGGGTCTGAAGTTCTTCCCGCATGTGAGACGTTTTCCAGGTCTCGTGGTTGCAGCATCAGTTGAGGCAACCTATTATCACTTTAGCTAATTAAACTCACTCAGAGAGGTGTGTCCAGAGTGCATATTCTGCCTGTTTTGATAGATCTCAGCTAAAATTTCTGGTACAACTTCACCAGCGTCCGGGATGCGTGGAGAGGATGAAAAAAATCACAATGCAGGGACTCCAGCAACACCTAAAGGAAAGAGGAACAACTTTATTGACTGACCAACGCGTTTTGGCTTGTGACCTTCAGATGACCCTGATGAGGCCACAAGCCGAAACGCGTTGGTCAGTCAATAAAGTTGTTCCTCTTCCCTTTAGGTGTTGCTGGAGTCCCTGCATTGTGCTTTGATAGATCTGTAACTTCAGGCAAGTCAGTGGATCTCATGGAATAGAATTCATTGCACATGTCACAAGTACAAGGCAACGAAATGCAGTTTGCATCCATCCAGAAGTGCTTTCGCAATAATAGAGATATATAACAGATTATAGATCTATTATAGATGTGTTACAATGTACACGGTATTATGTTATGTTATCAATTTACTATAGCTATAAGTATGTACAGGCTATGAAGATGTATACGTATGGTTATAAATATGAAAAGCTATAGCAGAGCTCTGCTTAGCAGTTTAAAACCTGTGTGTAGCAGCAGAATAACAGCCTCTGTATCCCAGTTACTATTCTTTAATTTATTAAATGTTCCCACACAAATCAGTGCTTCGAATCAGTGTCTCACATTAAAAGGTTTCTTTCAATCTCAGGTTCTCAAGACAAAAATCAACAAGCCTCCCTGACTCACCACGGTGCCTCTAGTCGTGCCAACCAATCACAGACTCTTGAAGTAAGAGACAACGATGATGAGCCTGTAGGAGACCGCTGGGATGATGAGGAGGACTGGGGAAGTTTGGAGGTAGGGAGAAAATAATTAAGATATGTATTGCGCATAAATGGGAGATTACGGTCTCACATAATTATAATTTGAAATCACATAAATCGACTGCACGTTTCCTCAAAGGAGCCAGAGAAAGCGCAGACTGAGCCTGATGACTGGAGCACCGACTGGTCAGGAATGAGTTCATCCAAAAAGAAGGTCAGACGGAAGATACTAAGCATTGCAGTTATTTGACAGTCATTCCTTTTGTGCTCATTCTACTTCCTCTAATGCTGTGAGCACTGCTGATATTGTTGGATTACTGTGAGTCATATTAAACTATTAATCCTCCTAGTATAGTCTGTTGACTTGAAAGGTTCCCATTTACCTGTAATATATACTTGTATATGTTATTAAAAACAAATGTTAAAAAAAATTTCTCCGCTGTAAAAAAAACAAACAATAATTGATCACATCTAGTGGGTGTATGTAGATGTGGAAAAATCAAAATCAGCAGCTGGACTCATTTCAGTTTTCTTCTCTGACGCAGGCGAGCCGCTCATCCACCTCCATGGTGGTGAAAAAGCAGAGCTCCGACTGGAGCTCAGGCTGGGACGCCGATGACAGCTGGTCCAACGAGAAAGAAGGTCAGGGTCAGAGCTCTGCAGGCGAGGAAGGCTGGGGGAACGACTGGGGGGAGGAGGAGACCGACACAAGCTCGGCCACTAAAACGCTGCCCCTGCCCGAAGGTGTGCGGTTAGCCAGCGAGTACAACTGGGACAGCACGACAAAGGGCGCCAGTCAGAACGATCTTTTCGCCAGCGTGTCCCAGAGAAACACAGCCAGCACGTCTGTGGCCACGGTGAGAGCGCAGTGAGCCAAAAATACAGAAGTTGGTTTTTAGATTTGAGGGAAAAAAGAACAACGGAGTGTTAGGTGCACTTTTGATTGTGACTTGAAAGTCTTATTTATTTGTAAAGAACTAAATTAGATCTTTTTTCCCTCAATAATTGCACATTGGCTTGAATTAGGTTTGAATAACAGAGAACTATGTTTGTGTTGTTTTCTCAACGATAGTCTGGAGATGGCTGGGGTGCAGAGGTGACAGGAGACTGGGGAGCTGAGGAGAGCTGGGAGTCAGTAGATGGGAGCCAGGGTAAGTCCAACAGTGAGGTTACCTTAATCAGAAATGAGACCCTGGATTGGCCTGATGGTAGAGACTCCAATCAGTTCGTACCTCCTTTCAGTCGGGCATTTTTAGCGTCTCCTGTGAGGCTTCTAAAAATGAAGACCTGCAGTAATAAGTCATAGAGCTGCCCCTTTATTTTTAGCTCATTTGGCTCAAGGACCAGTGAAAAATCCATCATGTGTCTGTCCACAATTCATAAGAATGACACCTCCTAGATCATTAGTCTGATTTTAGTGAAATTTGCTCACAATGATCAGCTGATAGGTCTTTAGTCAAACTACTCTCAGAGCTAAGGTCACATTTTTTTTGTTTTACAGGCAGTATCATGTGAATTGTGATCGATCATGTGCCTCCTGAGCTACGATGTCATTGACATTCTGGTTTTATTTTCACTTAGGTCTCAGCAAGGCAGAGCTGTCCAAAAAGAAACGCGAGGAGAGGAGGAAGGAACTGGAGGCGAAACGGGCGGAACGAAAAGCTGCTAAAGGTCCTCTCAAACTGGGCGCGCGCAAGCTGGACTGATGAGGACCTAACCGAGCGGCACGAAGCAGCGGATCAAGGTTCCACATTCCACAAGTTAAGGACCAGAAAGAAGTGGCAGCATTAAAGAAAACTGAACAGTCGCTTAAATGGAGAAGGAAGAGGAGAACCTTTCCTCTGGACGACTTTTAGTTTGGGGATTTTTTGTCTTTGTTCCTGGAAAAAAAAAAAAAATTGACACAGATAAAAGATGGAGACAGAGAGGAAATCTGGAGAGGCATGACGCACCACAGAGCAGCACCCCCTGCAGCAGAGGCCTGAGCAGGTTTCAGACAATGTCCCCCTCTTTATTTTTTATTCATGACTCCCACAGTTGCTCTTGTAAACTATATGTACATAACTGGTGCATCCTGTCTTAAAAATGACTTTTTTTAGAAGGAAAAAACACAAATATATATATATAATAGAATTTTTCTTCACACATGTATTGTTGTGCTGATTGTTTTTCAGTACATGTGAACACACACACACTCGTACACTCACACATAAACACACACACACTGTGGTTTCGAATGTTTTAGTTCAGTTACAGACTAAGAATAAGTCCATGCATGCACTGTGTATTGTGTGGCCTAACAAAAGGCTTCATGGCAAGAAATTACAAACGTGCTGAATTTACTTTGCACATGCAACACTGTATTTTACAGAAGTGACCCGACAGGTAACACAGGTGACTGCTTAGAGATCTTTAAATGATAAACATGCACTTTGGAGGAGCTGGGACATAGAAAGATGCAAATCCGGTGGTTTCAGGGCAAAATCAGGTGACTTTGTAGCCTTGTGGTGGAGGCTATGTGAAATCGTCTGTAATGCTTATGATCACCTTTTGGAATCACTTGTTTACCACCAAGTCATTTTAGGCAATATATGGTTTGGTATAGGTGAAGGGGAACCTTTTTATACTTTTGATTTTAGTATTTGTGCCTTTAATTAATTGACGGGATCAATAACTCCACATTTAAACAGCCACTTGAAAAGCGGACCTGGAACGCATTAAAGCTTACAGAGTGACCCTGTGTGGCCTGTCTGGGTCGGATATGGTATTTCTAGGTTTGGTCTTTCGAGCCAGACGTCTTATGGATGAGCCAGTTGACACAATCCGAACCTATCACCACTGGATCTGAAATCCGGGTTTTGGTTGGTTGGGTCCAGTTATGAAGGGGACTACGCTGCATTAGTCTAATGAAATCCGGATGTTTTACTAAGAAAACAAATCATGTAGCATGTGAGCTATTCTGACGTATTAATTAAAGAATAAATAAAGTTTCTTCTTCTATGCTTGTCTTCCTGTGTTTCAAGGTTAGTGAGTGTGTTTGTACCTGGAATGTGAGTTCTGATAACACCTGCTGCTTTCTTTGTTTGCTCATATAAAAGGTCATCTCATATGAAATGAGTGAAACCTGAGAAAGGTTACCACCTGACTCCCACATAATCACCTAATCATTATTATTTTTTTAAGCATACAATAACTTCAGTATGTTTAATGAGCCATGCAAAATTTTGCTTTCCTGTCCTCGATTTATGACGAGTTTAAATTATTAAATTCTTTGCTAATGTGTTAATTTGTTATTTCCGATGCTTTTCTAAACCCCAATAATTTCACAGCTGTAGGAGATAGCTGTGTGACATTTGTTATAAACAAGCTTCAAAACCTAAAACCAACATCTTCAGAACAGGTTTTTTTTTTTTTTTCCTGGCAGTAGCTCGATCGCTAATCATTGAAGGCCTCCCATGGTAAGATGGAGGGATCGCATGTATTAAAAGAATGACTAGAAAGTTAACACTACTGCATGACTGATTGCTGGACTACGTTGTCACTGGTGGGGATGGTGTTGCACAGTTTCAGTAGTTTCGTGTCTGTGACATAGAGTAGCAGAAACAAGCACTCTTACCCTGGATGTTTTATTTGTTTTCTGAAAATTTATGTGATAAAAGATGGATTTTGATGAACACTTTGAAGGGTCATATCACTATTTTTAATAGAGATTAAATTGCATCTAGCTGTGTTCACAAGTGCTGGGGGAAAAGTGCTATAGTTTAAAAAATCAGCTGATTCTGATGGGGTGAGGTGGGAGGTTTTTTTTTTTCTTTTACAGATTTCATGTGGAGTGACATTCCTGTCACATGTAAATTTTTAGTTAAACCAGACTGCAGAGCAAGACCTAAATAATTGTGAGAGACATCATTTCCAACATTGGACTAATATGACCATTTGTTAGATCAACATAGAGAGGCCAGATACCAACAAGGTTAAATGTGGGGCAAAAGCTGCACTTCTGTGAGATAAAGTGGGGCACGTGGATGATGCTGACAGGTTCAGTTACCGTGTACAGGCCCAAAATATTGTATCTCCACTTCTTTTGCTTAGGAAATGCTACAGGTTTATGAGAAAGTTTGTGTATTCTTAAAGTCTTTATATAGAGCTGCTGCTCTCACTGGTTTATCCGTAGATGACAGAGCTTTTTTGAGCCACAATCAACAATAACACACATATAATGTGTCACTCCCTACAATATTTTCTCTCTGTGCAAAACTGAAAAATAGCACAAAAAAGTGTCTCTTTCTCAGAAAATACCTCTGCTTCATTTTCTTCATGGTCGTTTCCACTATATTCAAAGTTTGCAGAGCTTGTAAGTGTCCCTTTGCAAGGACTTTAATGTAATAGGCTATATTTATGGGTCCAATGACAAGAATGCTATATCACACATTCCAGGCTATCATTGAGAGTCAAACAATTCATTTATTTAAAACTTGTTCAAACAGTAAAACATCAGGGGAACAGTGTAACATGATATATCTGTGAAATGTAGAAACATGTTGATCATATAAGGTTTTTTCCTTAAATCCTACATAACTTAGCATAGATACTCATTAGCTTAATATTGAGTATTCACTTATAGCACTTCCTATTTTCCCTCCCGATGTTTGACTATCGCCATTTATTTTGAAACCATTTGTGAGTTTATAAAGTTATTATATATTATATAATTATAAATACCCTCCAACCTTCATCCCTCATGAGCTATCCACAGTCATTTCATTGATATGAAAACCACATATTTCATCTTCTGAGGAAAAATTGTCAAACTTGTGCTGTATGTACAAATTTTAAACAACCCCAAAAATACAAACTAACCAGCCTTACATCATTTTTCCCCAAAAAACAACATGAAGGACAGATAGGGGTGAAGCCGATCCAAATTTCCTGCTAAATCACAGATAACTGCATGCAAGTTAGGCAGTGTTATTTATCTGCAACTGATTATGGCAGGCGCCAGTTAGGCTTTGCTGGTGATCTGCTAATCCAGACCCAAAACAAAAGAGGACGAAGGTTCATCACTGTGTTTCCTTGTTTTCTTTTTTGCTTCCTCCAAACAGAGCTCCTGCCAGCGCGAAAACACCCACACCCACAGCAGCAGCCAAGCCTGCATACATGGCAACCTCTCCTGCCTTACGCACCTGCAAGGAAAACATACATCATTTAGCTGGTGATGCAAATGCATAGATACATTTTTTTCTTATTTTATCTGCAGCTAGCATGATTTATTTTTTGTTGAAATGTATAAAATAGCAAAAAAATTTAAATCCCCTCACTGTCCACAGCTGCCCAACTTAAAAAACAAAAAAACAAAAAACGATTTAAACTGTTAAAAGATTTTGGGTGGACTGGGTTTCAGTTAAAACATCTTCTGGTTAAAAGATCATGACGTTCATTTGTTCTTAGTGTCTGAAAGAAGCATTCCTGAAACAACACATATGAGTGTTTATACTTAATGAACAAAGGTTGGAATACGAGGAATCAAGTGGATGCAGAACTTGATTCAGTAAGAGCAGCTGACGCTCCTACTGAGCTTCACCTGCACTGAGAGCAGTTTAAAGTTTCATTTTCACTGCCTGTTAAGTTTCATTTTGACTCAGAGCCTTGTTCAGAAAAGGTAATGGGTGGAGTTCAATGCACTTTAAGCAAATTCCACTAATGTTTGAAAGCTTTGTCTACTTAGTTTCCAGCCTCAGACACAATTTTACACTTTACACGTTTACTCACTGATGCTTAGATTTAAATATTAACTAAAGATTGTAAAACCAGCATCCACAGACCTGCCCTGTCATGTCCCAGGCCACAAAAGTTTCCTCTTATCACTGTATGCAGCACGTTGACTCACTGATATCATTCTGCCCTTTAAAAGCCCTTCCCACTGTTACTCACAGTTACCTCTCTCTTTAGTTTCTTACATAATCCTTTACTAATGCCTTGTTAAATATGTGGTGACATTTTGATGTTTCGGTGTTGTATGAAGCTGGAAAGCCTCTTGTACCCTTCTTTGAATCCCTAACAGAAAAATAAATTAATTGATATTTAATTACAAATGAAATATGTTTAAGGTGTTTGTTTTTTCCTGTAGTGGATGCTTCAGAATTATTTGGTACCTCTCTTTCACCCCCTGAAACTTTATTTACCTGTTCCTATTTTGATCCTCTAAAAGACACAGGTGGATTAAGTCCGATCATAGTTTATGTCAAATTTCTGCACACATCATCCAGCTAAAATTGCAACTGATTGAGCCATTCATCATTTAGAAGATGGCAAACCTCCAGAGGAAACAGGAGGGGTGGTGCAAGCAATGTTTGGTATGAGAGATAATTTCCCAGCTGCTGTCAAATAAGAATGAGAGGATTCAAAGTTATAGCTATGAATGAATCTTTAATCCCCATGTTTGTTTTAAGAAATGAACTATTTCTTCTGTAAATTTGTTCCAGCTTTTTCTGCTATTTTTTTCCTTCTTCACTGAAGATTTCTATTGTTTGAAACTTACACCACCCAGCCTCACCCACCGTCTGTGTATCAGTGCTTTGTCTCACTTCGTGTTTTTATAGTGACACAAAGGATTGACATGGTTGGACCTACCTGCCGGGACTCCGCCTTGCCGTAGCGCAGCTCATTGACAAAGTGCTCGCAGTTTCTCCTGAAGACGCAGTACGGCAGCTCCTGGCCCACCAGCCTGCAGGCCTCCCTCACAATGACATTAGGCGAGCGCGGCTCGTACTTGTCGTCCAAACTGTTGCTGATTTTCCACTCGTCAGTTCCCACCATGTCCCACAGCCCTTCTTTCTTCACCAACGCCTTCTCGGTTAGGACAGACATCATGCTGTTGGAGCCGGCACCCGGGACCTCAGCTGGGGACAAAACCCACTCAGTTTACATGCTGAATATTGCAAGAGTTTGTTTCGAGTGTGCCATAACCCAACAAATAATTTACATTGTGTTCTGTCCTGAAAACCCACATCACAGAATCTGCATGTGGCCTCTCAGATAAGCTGCTTTTTGTTTTCAGTGATGGGATTTGGGGGAAGGAGTCCAGACAGTGTGTGTGTGTATGTGTGTGTGGAGGGACTCACAGGGTGGTGCCAAGTGAACAACGAAGCCATCGCCAACGTACACAGCCCAGTGCTGGTAAGAGCCACGAAAGATCTCGATTAAATCCCCAAGCTCTGGCTTTTCGTCATACTTGGATTAGAAGAGAGGAGGAAAAAATGTTTGAATTTCCAAAAGAGTGTGTTTGGCAATAATTGCAGCACCTTTTACCCGAGCAGACACGCTGACTCGCTTTAAATAGAAATCAGCTTGATGCAATAAACAGCTCTGAGGCTATAAATGTCATCCAGTTCTTTTACTAACCAGTGTTGGTGCCATGGCAGCCTGTCTTTGGTCTGCGAACTTCCCAGTTGTTGGACTTCCTGACGACTTTCAGCTGTAGGGATTAAAGATAAATAAATAAATCAAAGTACACATCAGATTTAAGCACACCACGTGATACATAATGAAAGTAAGAGACCGATAAATAATAACACTTTAAATATCTGTATGTTTTTGCACACCAAACCGGGCTAGATGCTTCAAAGTGGACACTGAGCTGAACAGCGCCCCTCTTAAATAAAAGGAGCTGCAGGATTGTTGATGTTCCTAATAAACTGGCACCTTACTGTCTGGACACATGTCAGCATAACCTCTGCGCCATAACTCGTGGAAATAAACGCCAAAGAAGCGTCTGTTAGAGAAAAGCTCGCACTTTTAGACTTATAAATCAAAATAAGGCACAAAGAGTGTTTAAAAATCGCACACGAAGATTAGCCAGAACTGGTCCGTGTTTGCATCACCCAAAAGCCGTCAGCTAACACCGACATTCAAGCGACCCTGAGCTGTGGCAGGTGTTTGATCGGGTTAATGCCTTACCTGCAACGACCAGACTCTTCTTTTCCTTCTTCTGTTTTGATGGTGGTTGTCAAAACGATCTCGATCTCTTTCGTTTTTAAATGAGAGACGTCACCGACTCAAACATCAAAAGCTCACCCGCGAGCGATCAGCTGATTCGTGCGCGTGCTCAGTGCCCTTCAAAATAAACGCGTGGTAGTATTTTATTTGTCTTTTTTAAGCGTCAGGTGATTTTTAAGATAACTGATTGTTTAAGCAAGGTTCAAGAATATTACGAGAAAACGCGTGAATATTTAATGATGTGATAAAATCACGTGTGAAGGAATCATGCGGCTGTTTCACCTTCAAATACATTTTTTATTTACTTTCTTTCATACATTTGTGATTTTATTATCGGAAAATTCAATTTAAAAATATTGAATTTATTTATATTATATATTATTTATATATTATATTGTTATTATTTATTTTTATTATTATTGTTTTTATTTTACCTTTTTTGGTCTGGCCGGTGTTTGACCTTATAGTCTAATTTCAATGAATAACTTGACCTTTTTTCCTTTTTATTATCCGCCACCTCCTCTATTTCTTCTTTCCCAGATCAGTCATGATGGCTACCAACCACGCAACCACGCAACCTTTAACGACCTCAATGTTCCGTTATTTGAGGTTTTGGATGTTATTTGACTGGAGGAATAACTCACAGACACACGAGACGCGCCATTACTCCAATGAGTCCTTTATTATTTTTCATCCCCCCCCCACAACAACAACCCAGCAGAAACGTTCCTACCTCTTAACATTTACCTGATACTACATCCCCCCTACTAAATAGGATGTGATGCTGGGATATAACTAAGAAAACAGATTAGACCCGCGTGCTTTAAAGTATACTATTTCCATGTGTTTTATCTGGTAACAACTTGTTTACTGAACTCGTTTGGTTTCAAACCCAGACTACTCAGAATGTCCAAAAATAACCTCTCAAAGTATACAACTCTGAACACTAAGCATAAGTGCACATTTCTGAACTATTTGGTGCAGCTATAAACAACCTGTTTAAACAGTGCAACCATTTGCTTTATTTCACATTGTCTCTATGAGGGATGGGGTAGACTACCCAACCCTCTACCTGAGTGTGGGGATTATTCTGCCCCATAGCTCACTCAGTTCCTAGCCCTATGAGCAAACATAGTCTTTCAGATATGCTGGAGGCCTCCTAGACCTGGGTGGGATTTGGCTCCCAGCTTCAGGAGTCTGCTGGCTGGCCTCCTGCGAGATAGTGTCTGGAACCGACACACTCTGTGCCGCTGGAACAGAGTTCTCAGGTGAAGTCTCTGGTGGATCGACAGAAATCTCCGGTGCACCAGGTGTCCGTGTAAGATGGTAACGGTTTCTTCTCAGCGTACCCTTTGCTGTCTCTACGATGTAGGACCTCGGTGAGCCTGCCATGGACACGACTGTCCCTCTAGTATCCATGTCTGAGACCCACACTTTGTCTCCAGGATTGAGCTGTAGCATATCATGTGCTCTGTGTCTGCGGTTGTAGTTTTGCCTTTGTTTTTGTCTGTACGATTGTTCTATAGCTTTGAGTTTGTCTGTGTTCGTACCTCTTGGATTTAGCTGTGATGGGATGACAGGAACAGTTGTCCTTATCCTCCTACCCATGAGAAGCTCAGTCGGGCTGTAGCCATTTGCCAATGGAGTGGCCCGGTATGCCATAAGGGCGAGATAGGGATCGCCAGACTTTTTAAGAAGACTTTTGATGGTCCTGACTGCCCTCTCGGCCTCCCCGTTGCTCTGAGGGAAGTGGGGACTGGATGTCTCATGGCTAAAACCCCATTCTTGCGCAAATCTTTTGAAGGAATCAGACGAAAACTGAGGCCCATTATCAGAGCGAACCTGCTCTGGTATGCCATGACGTGCAAAGATTGATTTACAGTGCTCGATCACTGCCTCTGATGTTGTAGATGTCAGTTTGGCAACTTCGAAGAATCTGGAAAAGTAATCCACAATGACCAGGTACTGTTTATTCTCTATCTGGAACAGATCAGTTCCAACCATGGCCCACGGTCTTTGTGGGAACTCTGTAGGTAGCATGGTTTCTTTGTGTTTAGTCCGCTCACGGCAGCAAGTGTCACAGGTCTCAATCACTTTTATCAGCTCACTGCTCAGGCCTGGCCACCAAACAGATTGTTTAGCTCTCTCTCTGCATTTCGTTATTCCTAGGTGTCCCTCATGTAGTTTAGACAGAATGTCTGCTCTGAGTGATGTGGGAATCACTATTCTGCTCCCATAAAGAAGCAAACCATTGTGGACTGTGAGGTCACCTGAAAATGGCAGATAAGGCCGGAAAACCCTTTCAATGGAATACTTATCTGGCCATCCTTCCACACAGAACTTCTTCAGCTGGTTTAGAATGCTGTCACTGTCCTGATGTGTCTGGATTTCTCTGAGTCGTGGCTCTGTGGCTGGCAGACTTGCTATGACGGACTCCACATACAAGTTGATTTCTTCCTCCGGCAAACCCTCAGTTGTGTCACCTACAGGAGCTCTGGACAGTACATCCGCTGTTGCAATGTCTCTACCAGGAACATGAGATATGGTATAAGAGAACCTCATCAATCGCATGCGTAGACGTTGTATACGAGGTGGAAGCTCATCCAGGCCCTTGGAGCCAAGCAACGAGACCAGAGGTTTGTGGTCTGTTTCAATGTGGAATGTTTTCCCAATTAGGAACTCTGCAAACCTCTCACAGGCCCATGTTGAAGCGAGGGCCTCTTTCTCAATTTGAGCATATCGCTGCTCTGTCGCGGTGAGAGCTCTTGAAGCGTATGCTACTGGTTTCCACCCTAAATCAGCGTACCGCTGGAGAAGCACTGCCCCCAAGCCATACGAAGATGAGTCAGCTGATACGCACGTGTCAGCATTTGGATCATACAGAGCAAGCCCTGGGGGTGTTGTCAGTTCTTTTTTGATGCCGTCAAAAGCCTGCTGCTGCTGTGGCCCCCATGACCACAGGTTGGACTTCTTCAGCAGATCTCTTAGGGGGCGCGTTTTTTCCGCCAGGTGAGGAAGAAACTTTCCTAGGTGATTCACCATGCCCAGGAAGCGTCTCACCTCACTTATGTTGCTGGGCTCATCCATGGAACTCACGGCATGCACCTTGTCAGGATCTGCGCTAACCCCCGATGCCTCAATGACCTGCCCCAGGAACTTTATCCTGTTCTTGGAGAACTCACACTTGTCGTTCAATGTTACTCCAGCCTCCTGCAGTCGAACCAGTGCTTTTCGCTGTCTCTCATCATGCTCTGCCTGCGACGTCCCCCAGATGAGCACATCATCCATCTGGCAGAGGACTCCTTCTAAGCCCTCAAGAATGCGTGCCATCCGTTTCTGGAAGTGTTCTGGGGCTGATGAGATTCCAAAGCACAGACGGTTATAACAATACCGACCAAAGGGTGTAATAAAGGTCGTGAGCAAAGAAGAGTCCCTGGATAAGGGAATCTGCCAAAATCCTGCACTGGCATCCAGCTTTGAAAACACTTTTGCTCCTGCAAGCTGTCCTAGAGTGTGTTCGACTGAAGGGAGTGGATGTTTCTCTCTCATGACATATTTGTTTAGTTCAGTGAGATCGCTGCAAATTCTCACCTTGCCTGTGCGCTTAGGAACCACCACCATAGGCGCGCACCAATCAGTCGGCTCCTCCACCTTGGAAATGACACCCTGCTGCTCCATCCGGTTCAGCTCTTCTTTAACCTTTGGTAAGAGTGGAAGAGAGATTCGCCTAGGGGTCGAGAGGGAAAACGGCTGTGCCCCTGGTTTCAGAACAATATTGTACTCCCCTTCCATTTTGCCTAAGCCGCTGAAAAGCTTGGGGAATTCTTGTTTGACAGCATCAATAGAGTCTAAGCTAATATGATTCACTCTGGCAACCAGCTGTAGTGCCACTGCAGCATGCCCACTCAGCAGTGGTGTGCATAAACCCTGTACGACATAAATGTCTTCTTTGGTTTTGTGGTTGTTCTTGCTGAGAGTGGCTGTGAACATGCCTTTTACCTTCAGACGTGTTCCTCCTGGGCCCTGCAGAACCCTCTTGGGCTTATCCAATCTCCCCAACTGATGCTGTGAGTAGAAAGTCTCTGGGACTGCTGTGACATCTGCTCCGGTGTCGATTTTAAAGAGTGTGTTGCATTTGTCCACATTTATCTCTGTTACCCATGGACTCTCTTTGGTTTCCGCAGAGAGGGAACCCAAGAAAGCGACCTCATCATCAGTATCGCTGTTCTCTGAAACTGTTGCAGCATTGATCTCACACAGTTTTTTGTTTCTGCACATCCTGGCAAAATGTCCTTTTTTCTTACAGTAATTACATGCAGCTTCTCTCGCGGGGCATTGTTGAAGATTGTGACCTTTTATGTCTCCACATCTTCTGCATTGTGTCTTTTTTTCTTTCTGTGTTTTGGCAGTGGTTTGTTTATGTAGCGGTGTCAGCTGCTTGGGACGTGCCCCTTCTTGCCGTTTAGCATGGACGCGGTTCAGTTGTGAGTTGGTAATATCCATTTTAAAGTTAGTGTTTAGCATCTCTTGTTGCTTCTTTACAAGCTCACTTTGTCGGGCTCTGTTAAGCGCTTTCTCTAGCGTTAGTTCTGGATCCATTTGTAGCTGTTCTGACAATCGTTTGTCTTTCAGACCTACGACAAATCTGTCTCGCACCATTTCGTCATGCAAAGTCCCGTATCCACAATGTTCTGCCAGACAATGCAGTGCAGTATGGAAGCTGTCGACTGACTCACCCGTCTCTTGTTGGCGCTGGTTAAACTTCGCTCGCTCAAATATGATGTTTCTGCGGGCTACGAAGTGAGCATCCAACCTCCTTTTAACGGTCTCATAATCGCTCGCCTCTTCGGGAGTCAGGTGCAGGGATACCAATATGTCCTCTGCCTCCTCGCCCATAGTGTAGATGAGGGCGTTCACTTGATTTTCGTCCGCTTGCGTCTCCAATCCAGACGCGATGCGAAATCTGTCAAAACGCTTTATCCATTTGGTCCAGTCGTCGGACCTAAAAGTGAACTTCTCCGGCGGGGTGACTTGAAACTGACTCATGACGTCACGTCTCTGTTCGCGCAGCTCCTCTGTGGCTGACCTTTAACCTGGCACCGACGCCGAAACCTTTCACTTATGCCCAGCTAACATTTCCAGTTGTCTTCTGACACCATGTTCCGTTATTTGAGGTTTTGGATGTTATTTGACTGGAGGAATAACTCACAGACACACGAGACTTTCAGTTTAAATATAACTTAGCACTAAATCTTCACGAGGTTTTATTTATTGCGTGACTGTGACGTTAAACTACGTTTGCTTTAGTGTGAAGGAAGTGGGAAATTGCTGGAGTAGTTTAGATGTGGGGTGTCAAACATGCGTCCAAGGGGATAGATCTGGCCCTTCTAAAGGTCCAGCCTGGCCCACTGGATGGCTTTGCAATAAGCTTAGAGTTCTTGATGGCTAATGGCAGGATTGCTAAACAGAAGGGAACTGTAGATATGGACGACTTGAATGCTGTTTTTGCTTAATTAATACTGTCCATGTAAAGCCTGTCTGTCTTGTGAGCTGCAGATGGTGACATCCTTGTAAAGACAGCAGACTAAAGTGAAAGTGGAAAAAGAAATGTTGAAATTATATATGCTTGCTTTGCCATATTTCATGTTATTCATCATCTGTTTTAGTAAAGAGATGAGTCATTAAATGAGAAAAATGACTAAAAAATTACGTCCTGTCACTGAGCAGATTTTTAATGGTTTTAGCTGTTTTTAAACTCATGTGTACAGTCTAACTCTTTCAAAATGTGTCCTTTGCACTTTAAAAAAATGTAATCATGTATGTGTGTCTTGATGCATGCTCAGTCATCCAGGTAGGTAAACACCAAAAGGTTGATTCTGTTCATCTGAACGTAGCATTTTCAATGGGAGAAACGTTTCATCACTCATCCAAGTGACTTGTTAAGTCTTAGTATTATTATTATTGCCTTGAGTTGCAGTATAGTTTAGGTCCTTTCATGTCTCCTTAGTTATGAGTCTGTCCCAGTCGTCTGTGTCATGTATTTTCTGTCTGTGTTTTCATGTTGCTCATGTCGTGTCCACATGTTTCCTGTTAAATTTTGAAAGAGTCTTGTGTTCTTGGTTTCTTATGTTTTACTCTCCCCTTTGTCATTCTAGTCAGCTGTGTCCTCATGTGTCTCCACTTCCCCAGATCACCTCATGTGTGTATTTCAGACCTCTGTCTCCCTTTGTTCGTTGTCACGTTGTCTGTGTTACCTCACACCACGTTTTCATAGTCTTCACAGTCATAGTCATCATCGTCAGAGTCTTTAGAGTTATCATAGTTATCTCAGTTTTCATAGTTTCCTCCCAGTTTAGGTTCCTGTTTAGTTGTTGCTCCTGTTCTGCTCTCGCTCTCGTTTGTTTTGTTCATGATCACCAGCCACAATAAAAGGCTCGCTTTTTGTTCAAAGTTAATTCCGTCTCCTCTCCTGTGTCCACACCTCGGTCCTCCAAACACCCTCCACACGGTCTGCTCCCGTAGAAGGTGACAACCATGGCTATTAATGTCCTGGTAATTTGGTCGCACAAGTCTGAATATATTTTGGATCATCTTTAATCCACACAGCCTCAAATATGTACAGTGAGGTCAATCAGTATTTGATCGCCCCGTGACTTTGCAAGTTCTCTTACTTAGAGATCATGGGGTCTACAATTTTCAGCATATGTGCATTTCCACTGTGAGAGACAGAATCTAAAAAAGACCTCACTGTACATACACACTCACTAACCTTTGGTTAAATGCCCCTTAACAAGTTGCACTTCAATTGAGGCCTGCAGTTCTTTAATGTTGTTCTGGGTTCTTTTGTGACCTGAATGAGTCGCTGATGATGTAATGAAGTCATTTTGTTCCAAATTTTCTCAATTTATGGATAGTGGCTGTCACTATGGTTCACCAGAGCCTTAAAATTGCTCTTAACTCGTTCCAGGCTGATAGATGTCACTGACTGTTTCTCTCACGTTCATAGGTTTCTTTAGATGGTGGGATGATGTGCTGCTTTTTGAAAGGAGCAATTACTTTTTCGCAGAGGGCCAGGTAGACTTTTTATGCCATTAAATTCAATTTTAATTTCAAAACTGCATTTTGAATTAATTTGGGTACTTATTTATTATCTGATATCAGAATATACTGGATGATCTGCAACATTTATACCCATATGCAAAAAGAAATTAGGAAGGGAGCAAATACATTTTCACTGCACTGCCTGCCACCCTGTGAAAACTTTGGCGGCATCACGAAAATCTTTTTTATTTATTTTAACTACAAAAATCATCCTTATTCAATATAATTTTACTCTATATTTCTCCCTGATGGACTTCACCCCACTTGAAGTGGCCTGTATTAAATTTAAATTCAACATGAATTGAAAACCAGGATCATAGAAGTCATCTAAATAAGTGGAATGACAGGGAATGAAATTTAAAAGTAGCAATGATGCTCCTATAGGCTGATGTCCACCTATCAGCAAATAAGAAAACATTAACTGCTGGCAGTGCCTGATGTTGATCTAATGTGTTTGTAATGAAGATTTCACTCTTTATTTGGTACAACTGGTGAATAAATACCACAATTTTTCTAAGTTTTGTATTATTATTTATGGCTGAACCTCATTTTAAATATCTCTGTGTAAAAACTTGTATTCCATTAGCAAAGTTAGATCATTAAGTCAATACTGAAACACATATTAAAGGACACCCAATTAATATTTATAATTTTAAAAGTTATTAATTTGTTTTTTAAATAAAATATAACTATTAGTTTACTGAAACTACAGGCTATGTAATAATCGGGCGAACTAATTTGATTTTCCTTTGCCTGATTTTATTTATTTGTTGATACACTTTTGGATAGATAAATAAATAAATAAATAAATGAATAAATGAATAAATAAATCTCTATCGAGTATACAGCAGCAGTAGCAGAAAAAGGCATGACCACTGGGTGTCGCCAAAGACTTCCGCGGTCGGCTTGACGTTTCCTTTTTCTAACAGCGAAGAACTCCCAACTTCCGGCTTCGGATCGCCCTTTCGTTGTATTTTGTCCTGAAATTTGGCCGCGAACACAACAAAAAAGCTGTCATAATCGCTCAACTCGAAGCCCCACGGCCGAGAGGTGGATTCGCTGTGATGTTTTGATGTTTACCGACCGAGCGATGTCTGTGGTGTTTGACGGGAGTCCGCTGAAAGCGATGCAGAGCTCACACACTCACACACCGCAGACTGCCCTGAGGTGAGTGGCAGATATGACACAAGAAGTGCATCCACACGATTAAGTCCCACAGCATTAAGTCTCCTGCTCGGGGTTAACTGTATGAAGAACAGTGGGGCATACATTTATATTTCTCTGCATGATTAAAGTTAGTGCTTTAATCCTAGAGTGCATGCTTTCACGTTAAAGAAGACAAAACACATGACAGGTAGTTAAAACCTGCTTAATTCTGCTGACTAAGATAGTAAAAACACCTAAATTTGATTCGATCACTTTGATTAGTTTAAAGTCGTGTCAAGCGTATGTTTTTACTTATCAATGAAATAACAAAATATTTTTCATTACGAATACTTTCTGTGCAGGGTTAAAAAAATGATTACTTCACTGGATCAAAATTAATCTGCTGCTTTTCTAGTAATAGTTAAGTGTTTTTTCCTTGATGTGACAACATTTCTTTGGCTGTCTTTTCTTTTAAATGACTAATCAATTAATTAATTAATGAAATAATCATCAGAAGATTTGTGATCAATATAACCTCAACAAGGGCTCAGATTGGGCCATATAAGCTTGAATGGTTCACATATAGTTAAAATGGGACCACAGTCTAAAGTATCTTGGATGGCACGTGACTGATACTTGATTTTAGAGCCCGGTGACAGTCAATGCCAATATCAGCCAACTGATGTTGTTAACGCCGTAAACCCGGACTCGTCTTGGTTTCATTATATTTATTAAATTCTACTTTTAGGACAAAGAGAATACTAACAAATTAAAGATACAAATTAATATTATTTTGATCATCACATAATCAAAATTATTTTAAACATTTAAAGAAAAAAAAATCCAGATCCAGATTTAGAATCTCGGTTTTAATTGGGGAGCTCATAAAATAGCAAATGAATGCCTACAAAAGCCCAAACTGACATCCATCAACTAATAGTTTTGTTTGACTTGAACATAATTTGTTCATAATGTTATAAAACAAAGAACAGCAGGACATACTGGCATTTCTTCAGTGTTGTCATTGTTCAGTTCTCCACACGTAGTTGAGCTTAAATCAAAGGCTCAAGCTTCTACATTTTAATAATAACACCAAACAGTTACTTGCTAGCTTTGCCACTTGTAGTTCTTATATATGTTGTGAAATGAAGTTTTATTTGTCACAGGATGTCACTTTTGGTTCTGTAAGGCTTTAATGGGTGTTGCTCACAACTTCTTCATGTATTCACACAGAATATGTTGGCAGTGATGTATTCTTAGATCATTATAGCCGTCCTTATAATTTTTAACTTGTTGGTGAGACACCACTCACTTTCCTCATGTCTACTTTCTGTTTCTCTAGTACCCAGGAACTGTCTCAGGAGATCAAGTCTTTCATCAGTGGTGTTGACACCGTTCAGGGCCGGAAGCTCAGCGTCCGGGAACATGCTCGCTGCGCTGTGCGCCTGCTGCGCTCAGTCCCGGCCTGTCGTGGGGCGGTCTTGGAGCATCTGCGAGGCGTGTACGATGAGCATGTGTCCGCCTTCCTGCACAACCTAGAGACGGAGAGTAATGCCAGCACTGGGGTCAGCTCCAACTTGGAGGACATTATACAGGTGTGACTACAAAAATACACCATCAATAAAGCAAATATGCGCATATTGAAGTTAAAAAAGATTGTTAAAGGTAAATTTGTTTTATTATTTCTTGTGCCTGTAGGAGATTCACGGCGTGCTGTCAGAGTTCATCCGTCTCAACCCCCGAGCCTGGGCCCCTCTAGTGTCCACCTGGGCTGTGGATTTACTGGGCCAGCTGAGCAGCAAGCATGCCGGGCGTCGGGTCGCCCCCCACTCCTCCAGCCTCAACGAGCTGCTTCAGCTCTGGATGTCTTGTGCTGCCACTCGATCTCTCATGGAAGCCTACTCTCAGTGTCTGGCTGCAATGCTGGCCTGGTGCCCCGATGCCTGTGTCGATGCTCTTTTGGACACTTCAGTTCAGCACTCTCCTCATTTTGACTGGGTGGTGGCTCACATTGGGTCTGCCTTCCCCGGTACCATCATCAGCCGAGTGATGGCATGTGGACTGAAGGACTTCTGCTCTCATGGTGCTAAGGACCAAGGGCTGCTTGTAATGGGAGTGGATAAAGGCAGCAGAGTGCCAAAGATTGGCTCAGTGGTGGGAATCCTTGGACACCTTGCTGCTCACCACTCCGACAGCATCCGGAAAGAGCTGCTCAGGATGTTCCAGGAGAGTCTCAGTCCGTCGAGCCCTCTATCTCCAACCTCATCTTCAACATCCTGGGAAAGCTCCCCTCAGCTTCGTCGTGCTGCGGTGCCGTTTCTCCTGCAGCTGGCAGCAATGTCCCCAAACCTTTTTGGTCCTGTGTCTGCAGAGCTCGTCGAGTTGTTGCGCCCCCCTGTCCTGCTCCAGCTACAGGCCGTGCTGCAGGGCCTCCCCAGAGAGGAACTGGATAACATGCTGGGCCTGGTTGTACATCTCATTAGCCAGAGCCCGTCGGGAGGGGCCCGGGTCCTCAGATTTCTGGCAGACACTGCAACCCCAGCTTCAGTCATTATCTCTGGCCCAACTCCCTCACCTCACGAAGGAGTCCGAGAAGGTTGCGACCGCCTCCTGCAGATGCTGCTCCTGCATCTCCACAAGTTAGTATTCAACCGCACTGATGGAGTTGAGGTCAACCCCCATCATTCTGCTTCCTCACAGCCCCAGAGGGTCATCCCGTTCTTGGAGGAGCTGCAGTCTCACGTGGGTCAGCTGTGTGCTGAGACTCTGCGACTGGAGAGGAAGCGTCACCTCTGGCTGCACCAGCTGCTGTGTCTGCTCTCAGTTTATGGGGGTCCCAGCACAGCCACCGAGGCCCTCTGCCAGCTGCTCACTCAGGCCCGCAATCCAGAGGAGTTGGCTCTGGCCTGGCAGCTCCACACCACGCTCTCCTCCTGCATGGCAGGCCTCATTCCCGCTGCCATTGCACGTAGCGTGGCCCAGATCCACACACACACTCTGGGGCCTCGGCAGCTTAGGCAGCTGCTGCTCAACCTGGCTGCAGCCATCCAGAGTCAGGACGAGGAGAGAAGAGGAGCAACAGGTGCTCAGTCCTCCATGGTGGTCCAGGTGGGCTCGGCGGTCTCAGGACACCTCCACGATTTCTGCCCACTTCTTCTCCACGGTGACCCAGCTGTATCTCACGCTGCAGTACGCCTCCTGTCCTGCAGCCCGCTCCCTCGGACCTGCTCCCCAGCACAGCTGCTCCAGCTCTCTCGCGCCGCCGTCACTCATTTTTTCCTGGCTCTGCGAAGGAGAGGAGAAGGAGGGAAGGCAGGGAGAGATGGAGGGCAGGCAGGTGAAGCAGTGAACTGCTCCGTTCTTCTACTGTCCCGTTTTGCCGCATACTCTCCTCTTACGCTCAAATCAGTGCTTCAGCAGCTGGTTGAAGGAGCGCTACATAAAGGCAACACCGACCTGTTTGGAGGGCAGATCGCAGACATGTCTGGCGCCCCTGTGGCTTCCCCATCTGTGTCGCCTGATCTTGGAGCCTCTTTGATGGACGTCAACTGTCGGTTTGGTACCACCGTTAATTTTTCAGGTAGTGTGTGGTCGGTGTTTCACGCAGGTGTGATTGGCAAGGGACTAAAGGCTCGCACCATCACACAGCTGCCTGATCCATCATTAGTCATACAGGTGAGTGTTTAAAGATTGCAGTGCAGTTAAAACTATAAATGGAAGTGGGTTTTTTATGTATTTTTACTGAAGGTTGTGAATAGAAATTATTCCTCCATGTGACTCGTATAAAATGATCAAACAGAGGAGATAAATCTGTAATAATGTGCATGTTTTCATCCTCTTTTTTTCCTGCAGAACATTCAGATTCTGCTGGCAGTTATTGTCAAGTGTTGCAGCTCCTCCGGTCTGAACGGCTCACGATCACCGTCTGACCCCGATGAGCCGCCACCCATCAACGCAGAAGCAGCCAAGGTTGTTGCAGTCACACTGGTGGAAAACGTCTGTCCCGACGTGGCCAATAGCGAGTTATCCTGGCCCCCAGAGGAGCACGCCCGCACCACAGTGGAGAGAGACATCCACATTCGGCGCTGCTTTGAGGCCCACCCTGTGCTCTTCCCTCTGCTTCAGGTCGTTGCGGCTGGACGACCGGCTCTCTGCTACTGCTCAGCGGTGCTCCGAGGCCTCCTGGCCACTCTGTTGGCCCACTGGGAGGCATCTCGCGAGGCATCATCCACAGACTCCCCATGGCACCTCCAGGCTTCCTGCCTCTTGGTGTCCTGCATGGGAGAAGGCCAGCTCCTGCCACCCGTCCTGGCCAACGTCCACGAAGCTTTCCCTCACCTGACTCCCTTTGAGGTGAGGCTGCTGCTGCTGGCTGTGTGGGAGTATGTAAGGGGGAATGGGCCCATGCCTCAGAAGTTTGTCTTCAGCCCAGAGAAGGGCATGTTCTGCAGAGATTTCTCACGGGACGGCGACGTGGCAAGATACGTGGCACCGATCCACAGCGTGCTACATAAAAACATTGACAGACTGGGGCACCTGTGCTGGCGGTTCCAGCTCTGAGGAGTGACGGGGAATAAATAGACTGTAAAATGGAGGGAATACTGTGTTACGGTCCAAGAGTGGACCCCAGAGTTTCAGTCACTGTAGTTCACTATCATATCAGTAGAGCTTTGTGCGCGTGCATACCTTTTGTACCGTTTTTAGACATGATACATTTCTAACTGGTGAGAAACACAACACAAATGGCACATGTACATTGTGTGCATACAGAATCTGGGATGTAATGTGTTTTAATGTGTCATTTTGGTTACAAAAAATACATTAACTGCTAAATCATTTACAGACTGTTTTGTATAATTTTCACATTGTTCGTGTTCTATAACGGAAACACAACTTTGCTTTCTTGTTGTGTACACGACCTCTTCTTTCAGCTACTTTTCAAAAAATAAACCTTTGTTCCAGAATTTGACTTAACTTGAGTGTTCCTCATTGATGTGATCGTTAGAAAGTTGTATTATTAGCAGTTTACAGGCTCTTTTTGTATTTGAGATTCACTAATTTAGATTCAATTTGAAAAAGAAAAAAATAACTTGCAAAGAAAAGTTAAGACACTCTAAATAAGGTAAAAACAAAAAGGCGATTATCAAATCATCAATCCTGGGCTTTACAATAGACTTAAAGTTGTCTTTGAATAACTTTGACTATACAATTTACAGATAATCTGTATTTCACAAAAAAGAAAAGGTGGATTAAGAGGAGGTATGCAGGTATGGGCTGAAGAGAAGAGGGAAGTCAGTGGAAGCAAGCCATAATATGTATGTGTGTGTGTGTGTGAATGGGAGGGAGACAGGTGGAGTGATCAAGGTGGATGAGTTTAAACACCTGGGCTCAACCATGCAAAGCAATGGACAGTGCACAAGAGAAGTGAAGAAGACAGATTTGTGGCAGAAGGATAACAGAAAGAGTGAAAGGGAAAGTTTACAAGGCGGTAGTGAGACCACAAAAAAGACAGAGGAAGTGGAGCTGGAGGTGGCAGATAAGATTTTCATGAGCGGTGATCAGGATGGACAAAATTAGAAGTGAGTAGATCAGAGGAACAGCTCTTTGGAGATTAAAAGGTAGAAATGCATGGGTGAGATAGTTTGTCGCAGAGGGAATGTATTGAGCAAAGGCTGTTAAAGATGGAGACCATAGTGAAGGTTCATGGATGTAGTGAAGGATTACATGCTGAGGATGGAGGCTGATGATCTGTGGCGATCCCGAAAGGGAGCAGCCGATAGAAGAAGAAACAGGACCATTAACATGAGGTCCAGAGGGGAAAATAAGCGTAAATCATGGACGAACACTGATCTTTAAGGCGATTACGTTCAGTTGTGTTCCTTGTGTGTGTGTGTGTGTGTGTGTACATCTGCTGATCGTTATGATTTATAACACGGCTGTAGTACAGTTGCACGCATCGGATTGGCTGGAAATGAATCCGGTGGGACAAAGACTCACATGTGTGCACTTCACTGACTGGAGCATGGCGATGACGTGTCCGTGCCTGAGAGGATACATTCATACGTTCATCCTCTCTTTACAGCCAGAAAAATAACATAAAGATTAAAACAATACTCTTTATAGTGTTAACCGCGACATATTGACCTGCTATCTGGAAAACACGCGTAAATATTAGCGCGGTTGCTGAGTGTCCCATTTCTTAACGATCTTTGTTGCGGAGTGATTGGGGGCGGAGTCAAGAGGCCGCATAATCAAGATGGCCACCTTCACTGCAAGGTAGGACAAAGCAGTTCCGTTGTTTCATCGCCAATTTATTCTTTTTTTCGATATATTATCAGTGCGCGGGAGGGCAGAGATTATTACCTTAGTTGGACATCGTGTAAGCGTGAAAGGAAACTCACTGTTTCGGGGTTTAACTGCCGCAAAGTCGGAAAATTAATGCGGGAAAAATTCGATATCTCCCTCAATTGAATTGAATTGAATTAGCGACTTGACAGGCTGGCTCTTAGTAAGGTTAGCATCTTATCTTGATCCGGATTGGCGATTAACGATAACACTGCTGTCAGACAACGGGTGCATTAGTACGTGTGTAAAAACGTAGACGTTTATTTATTGTTAAATTAAAAATTCGTGGCGGTTTCCGGTTGTATTTTTCCGTCTTGAGCACTCACTAGCTAGCCCGCTTAGCTGATGCGTTAGCTTTTACTGCCTCTTTTCCTTGTCGGCAGTCTGAGCACATCCCCTCATCGGGATTTTTACAGTAGGGCTGGGAATGAGTCTTTAATTGCAGGACCAGCGTCTGAGGTGAGGACAATGGGGTGCTTCTTGTTAATATGCACACTGTGTGCAGGGTGAGGAAATGGGTAATTGTATAGCAGCCTGTCACATTTTCTGGCGCTATTTTTCATCGTTTTAGCCCCATAGAGACCAAAGTCCGTCTGTGTGTGCTGTCTGTTACCTAACTGCATCCAAATGTGATTGCACGCTGAAGCTAATGTTCTTGTCTTTGCTTCCCAATACAGGATGGCGCCTCTCTTGGTACTCGGGCTGGCTTTGTGCCTCAGCGGGACTTGGGCTGTGGACAAAGGCAATTTCAAGACCTGTGAGCAGAGTGCCTTCTGCAAGTGAGTTCCCAAAAGACAAACTGCTCATAATAAAAGTGGCATACAATTGCAGAGGTTTATAACTGGTGTCGGCTCTTGGTTTGAAATGTTAAACAGGCGTCAGCGAGCTTTGAAGCCTGGAGAGTCTCCTTATCGAGCCCTGCTGGAGACCATGGAGCTGACCAACACCAGACTCACCCTGCAGCTCATCAATGACAACAACAAGGTAGATTATAGAAAAGGGACTTTGTGATAATCCAACAAACATTTACACAATCTGCAAAATATGATTTCTCTATTTATTTATTTTTTTACTTCTGCCTTTGTTTTTATTGCTTTTATCTTTATTTATTGCGTTAATAACTGAATTATTAGGCTAACAAATCACTTTTACCTTGTTTTTATGTTTTTGAACTATCTGCTGAAATAAAAAATGTTAATCCCATTTTCCAGGGTAACCTCTTTGTTATGTGAAATTATAGTGACCCATTGCTAAACCCAGTGTTTTCCTATGCTGTGTTTGTAGAAAATGAGGCACTTGCCTTTGCTTCTCACTCTTTTCATTCTCGCTTTGTGTTTGGGTCTCAGGTGCGTCTGTTGCTCGAGCTCTACCGCCTCCAGGGAAACATAACGAGGGTGAAGATTAACGAGCTTAAGCCTCTGAAACCTCGCTATGAAGTCCCAGACGTGCTCATCAGGGAGCCTACCACAGAGCCGTGAGTGTCCCGTGAGGGTTTCATGGGTGGAGGTTTTGATGTTGGGAGTCAAGCCGAAAAGACAAGAACAGGAGGGATACTTATTTCAAAGGATCTTTAAATAGGAAGAGTAACAGAAAATATTTCATGATAACATCAGCTTTTTTAAAGGTTAGGTAAAGTGAGGGTGTGAATTCTACAATTTCTACTTTGACAAAGATCCATTGAATAAAAGAGATGCTTCAAACAAAGCAACACACACTCAGATGTGACTTAGGAATTATAAGATAAAGAAGCTGTCAGATTTTCCTTGTTAAATGAAAGAAAACCCATCATATGGTTCATGGCTTCTTTGCACCTCCTGACTGTGAAGGTGTCAGGTCAATGAGAACTGAAACTTTGAATAGAAATTGTTCCAGTAAACAGTAACTGTTTCAGATAATTTCCTCTCTGTCTTACAGCTTATATAAGTGTGGAGTTGTGATTAATGAGATGATAGTAAAAACTATTCAAACTGAGTTCCTGATCTTGTATTTCTTCATCAAAACTAAATCCTCGCTTCACATTTCTCTCTTGCTTTCTCTCTTTTTCCTTTCAGCCTATCTGTCTTGTCTCAGGATGAGAACGGTGTGGTGCTGTCCCTGGGGGTGGAGTCTCAGAGAGTCATTATTAGCGCCCGGCCCTTCCGACTGGACATCATGGAAGGAAGCGACGTACTGATGTCTCTGAACTCGCGCGGCCTGCTGGCCTTTGAGCACCTGAGGATGCGCAAGGACACGTGAGAAACCCACGCATGCACACACATTTACAAATGCCAGCCCTCTCTTTGAATCCACGTCGTCACTCCGTGGATGATTTCTGTTTTTGTTCCCATGATATGGTTTGTTTTTTCAGTATTGTCTCTGACTCGTTGTTCTGTCCTCTTCTCCCCTATCATCCTAGTTTCTCCTATAAAGTAACTAGCACAGTGGCTAGCGTGTGGGATAATATCAAGAGGGTATTCTCTAGGTAAAGACCCTTAAGATTTGTGTGTATTCTGTCCCATGTGCTAATGCTGCCAGTAGTGACATAAAATTTAGGGCCACACATCATATCAACTGCTGTATTTACACTCAAATAAATGTGACGGAGAGAGAGGGTGTGGGTGAGTGTGTGCATGGTGATGTTTGATTTTTATTTAGATTAAGCGATCATTCCAGCCCTTCCTGTTAGCATAGATGTGATAGACTGTCTTTACAATGACGATCAGAAGACCCAAAGAGATTATCCAGAAGAGTCTGCTTTAGGCCTTTTAGTTACTGTCTGTGTAAACCAATGCTTTGTCAGATCAGCGTTTGATTAACTGTACTCTTTAGTATTGCTCTAGCAGCTCGTCTGAGAAATTCATCTAACACCGCAACTGCATGACTGACTGGATTTCTCAATCTGTTCTTTTGAATGAATGATTCAAATTTTTACTCTTGCTTAATTTATGGTCAGAGCTAAGTGCAGAAATAATGTTAGCGCTGGTTTAAGGTCCAGATAAGAGCTATGATGTGGTATTACACACACATCTGGGTTTCCCACAAACTTATTTTAGATCTGCCAGAAATTATGTTGCTGTCATACATAGTATAAAAGAGAGAGAGATAGCATGACGTCTTATAAATCACTGAGATGCTGTCACCATCTTGGTGTTTTCTAACCAGATTTGGTTAGAGGTGAATGATTGTGGCTGGAGGGTAACCCTCCTTCCTGACACTTAGCATGACCAAAATGTAAGAAATTGACTTGATGCTTTATTTAGTGTGATCTGAGTGTGACTGAGCATATAAATTCATCAGGAAAATGTTTACAGAGGTCAAGCCAGAGGGCTGTTTTCCTATAGACTTCAACAGGACTTGAAGTGTTTCTGCAGCCACAGGTTGCAGCGCTTAATGGTGGTCTAGCAAGTTCCAGGTTCATGAGTTGCTACACTGAGCCCATCTAGGGTGCAGAGCATAATAATGACTAACATCACCAAATAGAGTCCAAGACAATGGAGTTAAGTTTATTTGCATATAAAATATGTATACGTTAATGTGAGATCATGCATATACGCACATACACCCCCTAACCTCTCCTGCCACAAAGTCAGTGGGAAACAGTGCATGTAGTCCTTGTCCTGCCTCTTAGTTCTCGGGCATTACCTCAATTCCCAAACCCAACAGCAACATCTCTCTTTGTGGTTATATTTCAGTTTGTAGTTGTGCGTGTTCTTGGTGTAAGAATTGCCAGTGGAGCTATTTTAACCAACAATACAGTGCTTACTGTCGGCATTAACAGGGTTTTAAGACAAGCTGTTATTTACACTTATCCCTGGCATGTATATCACTGCAATTCATTTCAAAACTTTGTCTCAAATGTGTGAAGGGTCTTTTGGTGGCTTACTCTCGGTTACTTTCGGTTTATGCCTGATCTACTGGGTACAAGTCCTTTGGGTGTTACATGCTGCAGCCTCTGGAGCTCCTGTCCCATAATGTCTAGCTTGAAATAGCCACAAGGCAGGGAGTTGCTCAGTCCCTTTTGTCATTACAGTAATTAATGGTAGATATGGTCAATGTCAGTGTGTTGTCAGGGGGGCAATCACCAACCTGTGTTTGTATGTCCCTTTCCTTTAATCATAGTTTAATTATCCCATATATTACCACCATCACAATATCATCAAGATGGCCTGACTTTGCCAAAGTAACACACCTTTCTTTTTCCCATACCCCCTCCTCACATTGTTCTTTATGGCATGGAGCAGTCAGGCAGACCCAGAGGCTGAGAAGAAGGAGGAGGCTGATCCAGCAAACCAAGCAGAGGTACTGCACAATAAAATCCACTCTCTTTCAGTCTTCCCCTCTTGATTTAAAACCACCATTTCACTGCTGCATCTCAGCTAGATCTGAGTGACATGACGGTTTCCTCTGTTTGGCTAACAGACAACGAAGGAAGAGGAAGAGAAAGTAGAAGACGGGATGTGGGAAGAAACATTTAAATCGCACACAGACAGCAAACCTAATGGTAAATCCTACTTGTGATTTCAGTATTGGTATCATAATGTCTGCATCTCAGTGTGTGTTCGGGTCTGCCAGGTGGTGAAAAGGTATTCTCTTTGACTGATGTTGGATGTGTTTGCTCCTCAGGTCCATCTGCTGTTAGTTTAGATTTCTCATTGCCAGGAGTCGAGCATGTTTATGGTATTCCAGAACATGCAGACACTCTCAGACTCAAAACAACAGAGTGAGTGCCACCAGCATTTTACATGTAGAATAGATTTCATTATGAAAAATGCACAGATGTTTTATGCATGCCTGTGTTTGTGTGTTCCAGTAATGGAGATCCGTATCGACTGTATAACCTGGATGTGTTCCAGTATGAACTGTATAACCCTATGGCCTTGTACGGGTCTGTCCCAGTGATGGTAGCCCACAGTGCCCAGCGAACTACAGGCATCTTCTGGCTTAATGCTGCAGAGACCTGGGTGGATATTAGCTCCAACACAGCTGGAAAGGTATGTGGGGTTTTTTGTCATTTCCTCCAAGAAGTCTTGAGCTGGATTGTCACTTAAAGTAAATTTAGTTTTTTGTTTGTTTGTTTGTTTTTGGCCAGCATTAATAATATAAAAAAAATATAAAAGCGTCTTTGGTCGTGCTGCTCTCTTTCCAGACTGTTTTTGGGAAAATGCTAGATTATGTTCAGGGCTCCAGTGAGACACCACAGACAGATGTGCGTTGGATCTCTGAAAGCGGCATCATTGACATCTTCATTATGCTGGGACCAACTCCTAAAGACGTCTTCTCTCAGTACGCCTCTCTTACAGGTAGGAAGTGTCAATACTGCTGAGACTCTTGTGTAAAGTTGTATACACAAATACCACTAGCCTTAATTTAATAGTCTTAATGTTTTAATGGTTCTTATTGAGGGCCTGTTGGGATTTCCTTGTTCGTTAGCAAATGCTTCTGGCCGGGAGCACAGAAGTGGTACCCTCGAGCTAAAACATCTCGTTTCAGATAGACAGTAATCTACTGGGCTATATGAAGGCCTAATACGCGATAAAGAAATCTTAAGGTGAACTCTGACTATTCAAGAATACAACCTATTTTGCTTTTTTTTTTGTTTGTTTGTTTAGCTCAAAATGAGCAGTCCAGTTTATTCAGATTTGTTTTATAGCTCTTATTCATAAGAAATATTCCAGTCTCTGTAGTTGTAATAACGTTTATAGATTCATTTTTTTTGGCCTAGGTAAGCACCTGATTGTAATCTGCAGAGTATTAATTAATATTGACAGTTTTCAGTGAACCCAATAATTATATTTGGTTCACAAATTCAATGACAGTAATGCAATATTTGCCTTCTTGTACCCTCTAGTTGAGATTGCTGGTAATTTTAAACAGAAGTGATTAAAATCAGTGGTAATTCATGAAAGCGTCTGCTCAAATTTAATAAAAATTTGACTTGAAATAAAAGAATCTTTTAGATTATTGATCCACTGCTTAATGCTAGTAATAAAGCTACAAATTTAGAGTAACAGCTCTTGACTGGCCTCTTCTTTGTGTTTATCAGGCACTCAGTCTTTCCCTCCACTGGCTTCCCTGGGATACCATCAGTGCCGCTGGAATTACAATGACCAGGAGGACGTGAAGTCGGTCGATGCCGGCTTTGACGAGCACGACATCCCCTACGACTTCATCTGGCTCGATATCGAGCACACCGATGGGAAGCGCTACTTCACCTGGGATCCACACAAGTTTGCAACCCCGAAGGAGATGCTGCAGGGTCTCATGGACAAGAAGCGCAAGGTACAGATGGAAATATTATGAAGTTCAGTGATATGATGCACAGTTTGATGGGTGTCTGCCCAGAACTTCACTGAACTTCTTTTTACTTTTCTAGATGGTTGCTATTGTGGACCCCCACATTAAAGTAGATGGCAACTACAAGATCCATAATGAAATCCGCTCTCGGGGTTTCTATGTCAAGAATAAAGATGGTGGCGACTATGAAGGCTGGTGCTGGCCTGGTAAGAGACTGAGAACTCCACATCAGTATTTCTTTATCAAACATCAAATATTTCTCTAATACTCTCTTTGTTTTTTCTTTGGTTGGATGACATCTGTTAGGAAGTGCCAGTTATCCAGACTTCACTCGTGCAGACATGAGAGCCTGGTGGGCCAGCATGTTTGCCTACGATCAGTATGAGGTGAGCCTTGAAGACATGAAGCTGATAATCTGCAACTTAAAGTTTACCTATTGAAGATACAGCATGACAGCTGTGTAACTGATATAGGATGCTTTTGTTACATTTTTGTTTTAGTAAACAAAATTTATTTAATATATTCTCACATGAAACTGAACCACCTGAGCTTTCCACAACTGGCTTGTAACTGTGAATATTCATTCAAGCTTGAACTTTTTAGGAGTAAAAATAAATTGATTTTCCATAAATTTGTTTAATCTTGTCTCAAAATGAAATCTAATCTGTTCACTCTCCAGGGCACCATGGAGAACCTGTATACATGGAACGACATGAATGAGCCGTCGGTCTTCAATGGGCCGGAGGTCACTATGCACAAGGATGCAACGCATGGAGCCTGGGAGCATCGTGATATACACAACCTGTATGGTTTATATGTGGTGAGTGTATTGAACTGTGACCTTTCTCATTAATAATTTTTCAGAGAACCTATAGATTATTGGAGTTTGTGTTACTCTGTTGGAGGACAGATGGTCTGTGGCGTCAGTCCTTTTATTGCCTGTTGCTGAAAATAAAACTTCCTTTGAAAAGGAATAAGCTATCCTAAAGTTGTATTTGGTAACTTACTGTAAAATGTTAGTCTGTTTTCCTCTTATTTATCGATCTCTTTATTATCGACAGCAAATGGCCACGGCGGAGGGTTTGATCCAGCGGTCAGGAGGAGTTGAGCGACCATTTGTCCTGACCAGGGCCTTCTTCGCTGGGTCTCAGCGCCTCGGTGAGACATTTTCTTGCTTTACTTTCTTGCCTGCTCTAATGTAGACGTGGTATCACACATTGAACAGCTGACGTTTACAGGATGCAGTCTTCTTTGTTTACATTTGGTGTTGGCTAGACCAAACACCACTTTAAGTTTGTTCAGACTAAGCCGTGAAAGGACCCTCGACTCTTGGACAGTAAAATTATCCATGCTCATAAAAACAGCACGGATCATTGTTTTACAGGAACCATTGTTTGACAACCCTTACCTTAATAATTCCCTAATTAGTAGTACTGTAAAGGCAGTAAATTGAAGCTTAAAATTAAAACTGTTCACTTTATTTTTACTTTTTATAACAAAAAGAATTGGGTGTTGCATTATCTTGTGTGTTAAGGTTTGTTTTTTGGCTCTTAGGTGCTGTGTGGACAGGAGACAATGCTGCTGAGTGGGGCCACCTGAAAATATCCATCCCCATGTGTTTGAGTATGGGCCTGGTTGGAATCTCTTTCTGTGGCGGTGAGTGCAACCCTCCTAGATTCTCTGGTCAGCTTAAAATGGCCATCGTGTTCAGTTTCATAGTGATGTTGTTCAGATACTGTTTGTGCTGGTCAATCTCATGATGAGGACAACCATCCAAACCACATTAAAGCTATAATTTGATTAGTCATATTAAAATCAAACACAATCTTCAAATGCATCTCTGGATGCTGCTGCAAGTCGGGTTGTTTTTTTTCTTTCCCCTTTTTTCCCCACCTTTGCCTCATTTAATGTTTTACCCTCCATCAGATAACTGTTCAAACCTGATACAACTTAATTCTTAAGGCTGAAGCACTGCTCTGCTGCCACACTGGAGACTGAAATTACCATTATCATTACAGCCAGAGTTTTATAGTCCAGGTTCAGAGAAGTGATCAGAAGTCATCAAAGCTCTGAGCGTGGGACTTTCCAAACCTGGAGGCACTACTTCTAGTTCTATCAGTCCTCAGATTTTGCTTTCCTTTTTATTTATAGTACTTACAAAGTCTTGATTTTTATGAAACCTCAAACGTGGAACAGAGCAATGCTAAAAAAACTTTTATTTGCTACCTTTTAATATTTAGCTATACTGCAGCTTTCAAATAGGTGTTAGTGTGCAGCATCTAACTTGAACACAGCAGTAAAACTGGACTGAATTTTGAAAGGGAAAATGCATTCATTCAGATCAGTTTTACGTAATTGTTTTGACTAATACACAAATCCCTCGGGTGTTTGGTAAGGTTGTCAAGGAAATGGGCATGAGACGTTAGCATGGTGAGCCCATATTCCCATGTTAAATTAGCTGCAGTCACATAAAACCTGATTTAGTACAAAATCCTCTTTAAGAGTTGAGCTCTAAACATGGATTATTTCAAGAAGTTTGTGTCCTGCCGTCTTGTGTTGTCAACCGAGGCTATAATGTCCCTCTCTGTCTCACAGCTGACATCGGTGGCTTCTTCAAGTCTCCCAGCACTGAACTGCTTGTGCGTTGGTACCAGGCGGGTGCTTACCAGCCATTCTATAGAGCCCATGCCCATGTGGACACGCCCCGCCGCGAGCCCTGGCTGTTTGGTCCAGAAAACACTGCACTGATCCGTGAAGCCGTGCGTCAGCGCTACACCCTCCTGCCCTACTGGTACCAGCTGTTCTACCGTGCACATGTGACAGGAGAGCCCGTCATGAGGTGAATGATTTTGGTTAACCTGTATGTATTGACTGTTTATCCACGGATAATTTTACTCTGAAAAGGCCTCATTTAACCAGACTGCTGTTTAAAATGTATTTAATATGCCAACTAATTTTAAGGCAGTTATTTGCTTGCTTTTAGAGTTTATAAATAAGAGTGATGCATACTACCACACCGAAAAAAGGGTGATTTCATGTAGTTACTGCAATGTGCTGTAGGACAGAGGTGAATATTACTTTCCCAATCAAGAGAAATGGAATTTCAAATGGGGAAGGAAAAAAAATCCTTTGGGTTATATATCAGGTTATAAAAATACATTGCCGTGTGGCTGATTTGTTCAGTATATTGTGATGCAGATGCAAATATTGTGTGCATGTCTGTTGCAGACCTCTGTGGGTGGAGTATCCTCAGGATCTGGCTACTTTTGCTCTGGAAGACGAGTACTTAATTGGTAAGACAAGTAACAAAATTTGAGGCCTTCAGCATTCATCAAGCATCCACAGTGATAACTGCAGTTTGTCATTAAAAGACCCCTCCCTGAGTGACCTGGGATTAAAAGTGACCCCTTTCACAGGTTCATCTACAGACACCTTGTTGAACAAAGGCTCCCTTATGTTCAAACATGCAATGAGCCTTAGTGGAACTTTATTTCTGTCACCTTATTGCGCTTTCCTCTCATGTGACTCACATGATGCATCATTGACTGTGTTGTCGTGATGTGTGATTTGAGTGTGGTGCTCTGTAAGTGATTTACCAAATGGCACCCACACTTCGGACTACATGCAACACAAGACTGTTCAACACCACATCAAATGACAGGAAGTGCAACAAGGTGACAGAGCTACGGTTGCATTGACACAAACAAATGGTTTGTCAGGTGAGCAGCTAACAGGGACAGTCTGATGCTCAGACCGGTCTTGTCACAGCTGAAGTTACAGTTCAAAGTTGGAAAAAGAAATTAAGTCACAAGTCGATATGCATGTGAACATGATTTTGGCTAAAATATAACCACCTCCTATCTAGCTTCCCTCAGTTTTTCTTTCCACCTGACAAACTCACTGCTTTGGGTCACTGTTTTCCCTTCTCTATAAATCATGTTTTGGAAGTACAGGTTGTATAGTGGGGGTACACTCTTATTTATGTTATAGAGTTATCTACAACTTGCTTCTGCTGCCATCAGGTGGCCAAAAATACCTGTTATCTCGGTTTAAATTGACTCCTAATGTTCAGACACTTGAATGAGAAAATCTGTGCAGCTGTGCCTGTCTGTGTGGTGGTGCTTCATTTTGTCTTGTACAAGATGACAAACGAGAATAAAACCCCGAATCCAGTTGTTCCAGTCAGACAGGCATGTTTTGAAATGGTTGCCACTTCCCCTGATGTTATTTTAATTCTGCCTCAGGACGAGACTTGCTGGTGCACCCAGTTGTTGAGGAGGGAGCCAGAGGAGTCACTGCCTACCTGCCCGGCAAAGATGAGGTAAGAGGAAGAAAAGGAGGCTTTTATTTTGACACATGTAACAGGTATCTTTGATCTTTTCAGACGGGCGTATCTTAATGTGTGTGAACGTGTGTTATCAGGTCTGGTTCGATGTCCACACCTTCCAGAAACACAACGGTGCCCAAAACCTTTACATTCCTGTCACCATGAGCTCTGTAAGTGTCAAACTCTCAACTTAACTTTTTTTTTTTAAAGCTCAATGTATTCTTTCTCACATTTCTCATTAGTAGCCTTGATGTTTTGTTGGTAGATCCCGGTTTTCCAGCGTGGCGGTTCCATAATTCCCAGGAAGCTTAGAGTCCGCAGGTCCTCCACCTGCATGGAGCATGACCCCTACACTCTCTATGTGGCTCTTAATCTCCAGGTAACTGAGCTGCACATCCTCTGTTGCGACAGTGCTAAGTAATGTTGAGATGTTAATGACAGGTTTTAACCATTTATTTAATGCATTATTTATTTTGATAGAGAACTGCAGATGGTGAGCTCTACATAGACGATGGCCATACCTTCAACTATGAAAAGAAGGAGTTCATCTACAGGAAGCTTACCTTTGCCAACAAAGTCCTCTCTTCTGTGTGAGTGACGGATAAGTTACCAAAATTCTGACTAAAATAAATAAATAAATCATTGTCACTGTAGTTACACTTGTAATAGTCTCAGAAATGTAACATTATAAAATATAAACACAGTGAAACTGAAGAAACGTTTCCACATGTTGTGCCAATCTATTCAGGGACAACTTCTTTAATCTTAAATCTGTTATTGCTAAGTATTTAACTCTGTGTCTGCCTGATCCACAGTAACCTTGCTCCTGATGCCAAGTTTACTACCGATTCCTGGATTGAACGCATTATCGTACTGGGAGCCAGTAAACCCAGCAAAGTTACCCTTAAGACTGCTGGTAAGTGCTTGATATGAAATCATCTTCAGTTCGAGTCTGCATGTTAAAGCTCCTTTCAAATGTTTTAAATGTAAGCATTTACTGGTAAACACTCATGGAATTGAAAAAATCGTGATGTGTGCCATTAAAGTGGGATATAAGATAAAAAGGGATCTATTGGGTGAAATTTCATGCTCCAGATTTGTATTCTTATGCTAGAGTAGATTGGCATGAAACAGTTATAAATAGTCACTATTTATTCATCCACTGCTTGAAGTAAGCCACCTTTCTCATGCCCCTCACAAATAGAAAGTTTGAACATAAGGTGGGTGGGGCTTCTCATTGACATCATGCAGTTTCAGGACTAGAAAAAACTGTACAGACGGCACTCTGAAGCCTGAGGATATTTGTTTATACTACGACCACGTTTAGTGTGAGCATCCAACAACTGAAACAGGCAATGGATGAGCAAAAATAAGGGACAGGATCATTTTCTACTCTTTGCTGATTTCCCCTTATTTAGTTTCATGCAGTTTAAGAAGTTGTTTTCAAACTCTTATTCAGATGGGATGGCAGCTTTAAAGATGGCAGCTAAAGATTTAAACAACAGATGTGAAAATTGGCAATCTGTTAAGGATTTATGTGAAAAATATGCAGCTTCTAAACTTAAAATCCCCTGATGATTATCTTACTTTTTTGTTTGTTTACAGATGGCCAAGAGAAGCAGCTGGAGTTCGATTTTGACGCTTCCATGTCTGTTCTGACGGTCCGTAAGCCCGGCATGAACGCAGGGGCCGACTGGACCATGACGTTTCAGTAATCGTGAAAGATGAAAGAGGAGGAAGCAGGAGGGGGGAAAACGTCTGGTTTGAACCGAAAGTGAGGAGAGGGAGAGAGGGAAACGTAAAAAAGGCACTAATACCCATAACTAACTAAAACAGAGTAAGATAGGCAACATGGTGGGGGAAAAAAGACACTGATTACACGCACACAGAGATTCATGTATACCTGTTAGTCGATCTGAACCACTTTACTTCTCTGCCATTTCCCTCTTGTGTTCACACTCTAATACGTAACAGAGAGAGTTCAGGGTTATTGCTAGATGGACAATTAGGTTTTGCCACATTGCTCGACCTGTTTGATTCATGTCATTATTCTTAGGAATCTTTGGGGTAAGACAAACTTGTTTTTGTTTTGTTTTTTCATCCACTTCTTTTTCCATCCAGTTTGCCTCAGAAATAAAACAACAATCCACTGTTTTCCATTTAAAATGAAGGTTCACATTCAAATCCTCCATCTGCTGTTGATCCCCTCGATGCTCATCGAAAACTAATTTCATTCCTCTTTTAAGAGAACCACTTAAATTGACTTAGATTCAGGCTTTGTTTGTGGTACAAACAAAGAATGCAAAATTTCTCCCCTCGCCGTTCCCTGTATTCCAGAATTTGCATGCATGGATAATCAACCGGCACCGATCTGGTTGTTTACCTGCCGCACAGTGAGGGGATTTGCAGCTGCTGTTTAGAACAAAGTTGGCAATGGGAATCACTTCAGGGGACTGAACCACTGACAATTTGTGGCTCATTCTGTTGATGTGCTTTCATTGTTTTACCTTTTTGTTTTCCAGCATTGTTCAAGAGATTTTTTTTTTCCTTAAATGCACTTGAAGAAGAATGAGAACTGATTGAAATGATTCTGTGGAGGTGGGTTATGCCCCACCGAGTCAATTGATCTGACCTTTTTTGTAGTTTAGTTCTGTGAGGTTTTTTGTTTTGTTCTTTTTGCTTGATTGCTTTTATGATCACAACCATACGCTTAGCTGCATTTTTGTTGGTGATGAACTGGTGGAAATGGAAGTGAGGGATCGGACTTCAGCTCTCAAAGTTGTCAGATGTACTTTAAAAAGATGAGACCAAGTGAAAATAAAATTGATCAAATGTAAACCTATTGCCTTCTCTGAGTCAGTAATTCATAAATGTTTCTTTAACATGACAATTTCTTCTTATGTGCTTGGTCCTGTTTCATATTCTGAGTAGAGTATCACTTCTAAAGCAGCCACTTGGATATGGTGGTATGCATTATATTAAACCTACACCGACTGATACTTTAATAGGTGCACATATTCAACTGTTAATGCAAGTATCTAATCTGCCAATCACATGGCAGGAACTCATTACATTTAGGGATGTAGACATGGTAAAGATGACCTGCTGAAGTTCAAGTAGAGCATCAGAATGGGGACTAAAAGCTGATAGAGAAGCAACAGTAACTAATAACTGCTTATTACAATCAACCATGTTAACGCTAATTATCAAGTATCTTACTTGCTATTTGAAAATGGAAAGAGGTCAGGGGGCTCACTCCTTTTTGGCTGCCTAAAACATTGAACCTTGAAGCAGAAGAACATGTATGGCTGTGTTCAGAAAAATGGTATTTACTGGAATGTAAGACATGGATCGTGAAGTCTCTAAACGCATAGACCAATGGATTTCAATAATCTTTTTTGTTATTCAAACACACGTACTCACAAGGTAAAAATAAATTAGTTAAAGCCAACAAGAATATGAATTCAAACACAAGCAATAAATATGAAAACAACCAATAACAAAAAATTTAAAGCATAAATAGTCTAAATAAGAAAAGTCGGGCTTAAAGTTTAAAAAGAGGACCTACAAGCTAACCCCATTGCCAAACACCAAACCTGGACAAGACATATTCTGTATTGTTTTATTTTTGTGAGCATAGACTATCATTTGTTTTTATTTTTGTTTTTTCCAAGTCTAGTTTTTACCCCTCAGCCCTAAAAGTTAGAGGAGTAAAAAGTTTGTGAATGCAAAAACTTGAGAACAAGTTGACATAGGAGTTTCAAATTGATACCGTAGGTGTATCTACTAAAAATTTCAGATGAGTTTGAATCTCACTGACCATTGCCTCAAGGTCAGGGGTCGGAGGTTGAGCTTTCTGAAAATCTTGTGAATGACATAACTTGAGAACAAGACAACATATGATTTTGAAGTTCATACAATAGGTGGATCTTCTAGGAGGCTGAGGGGTACCGCTGGCCACCGCCAGCATTCTTATTTTTTATTTGCTAAAGTTTTTTTCACACCTATTTCGAGTTGTTAATAAAATTAAATTGACAACTTGGGCTACACCAGTAGTTATTATAGTGATTATAAAAACATTGTGGGTTGTCTGAAAATTTCAAGTTATATAAAAAAAATTGGAGTTTTGGGTTATCATTTCAAAATTTTGGGTTATATCAATATTTGGAGTTTTGAGTGATAATAAAATTTCGGCTTATTACATAAAAATTTGGGGTTATCAGTATTTGGGGTATTAAAATTTCAGGTTGTTATATTGAAAGTTTGAGTAAGATTAAAAATTGTCTTTATCGGCTTATTTTATCCAAATTTCGGGTTATTGTCTTAAATTTTGGGGTTATTATATCAAAATTTAGAGATTTAGGTTAATATATCAAACAATTTAAAATTTTGTGATCATAGTGGGATGGCATGACTTGTGGCTGGCACTTTTTTCAGTGGCGGTAAAAAGCTTCCATAAAATGTAAATATTGCTGACAAATGTCACTGTCACTACCCGATCCGACTCATTTAGCGTGGTAGGTTGTTTTAGGCATCCTGTCGCGCCTGAATGACGTCAGCCAGACGTTTACCGTCATGGCGGCCGCGGAGGGCTGTGAGGAGATGAGCGGCAACGGGGAGCTGGTAGAGTCTTCAGGTAGGTGATTAACGGTGGTGAATTTGGAGTTCGTATCCGGTAGTTGTTTTACAGATGCGGTGGAGCTTTGGTTTTATCAGCCAGCGTTTTTAAAAACAAAGCCTCCAGCTGGAGCCATTGTGGGTGCAAGCATGACATGCTAGGCTAAGCTAACGTGAATTCACCTGCACGGAGAACCGTCTGTCGTTTACTTTCACTAAGTTGCAATCGGGTGGGGTATACAGCTGTTGGGTGCTGTTTTGTACCTTTTTTTCGACAAGTTAGTTGTAATGTGTCAAAAACAGCACAGAGGCGCTTTAAAACTCTGAGCTTTATATGAATGAAGCATCTCTGCAGGCGCAGACAGGAGTCGGTAAAACAAAACAAAATACTGTACGGACTCATTTAGTTGAGTTTATTTGGCCTTTTACTAGATAAATCACATCTGTAGGCAGTAGATAATTCTTTCCATTCTTTTCATATTTTATTCTAAAGTTTTACATGTTCATGCATGGTTTCTGTTATTACCATTTTTCATTCAAAACTATTCAGGAAGTAGAAGAAACAGAAAGTGAATGAGTTACTTCAGTTGAGCAGCTCAGTGTTTCTTTAAGTCTTCTTTCTATTTTTCATCACACCTGCTGAACAACAAAGAAAAGGTGAAACAGAAACGATGTCATAATGGGAGTTTTATCAGGTGTTTGTTTGGGTTGTAGTCTTTTTGAATCATTTATTGATTTGGACATTTTTCTCATTAACTACTTGATGGGCATTTGCAAAAGGTAGGCTGTTAGATTTTTTTTTTAATAATTCAAATAACTGCTAAAAATGTTAAAAGATTTATTCGTTTAAATGTATTTATTTTATTCCTTACTCTGTATTATGTAGACATTCATTTTTCTTCTATTTAAGTTTGGGACAGGGTGGGGCCCTATCTCATCTGTGAAAGGTCAAGAGGCATGGTATACTCTGGACAGGTTGCCAGTCTGTCCCAGGGTTAACACATAGACAGACAACCATTTATGTCAGTGGCCAATATTTCTTTGGTCTGTCACATCAAAATGCTTTGAGACCATGTGATGAGGAGTTGTCAGACTTTATAAAAGTTTTCATAAAGAAGAGATTTATTCTCTGGCACTAAAAGCAGATTAAATAATCACAGAAACAATATAAACAATAAGATTTTGCTGGCACCAGCTGTCAGTCAAATTCTTGTATTAAACATCAATATTGGCTCAGAATGTTTTGGGTTTTTGGTTCAACCAAAAAAAATCTTTTTCAGTATCGTGCATATTTTGGGTCTTAAATATATTGAGATATGCCCCTGATCTTTTCCTCTTCAGCCATGGAAGCTCCTGAGGTTCCAGCGCCACCTCTACCTGAAATAACGGAAGAGAACGGCAGTGCCGCCGTGGTTCCTGAGGCTCCTGTTGGCCCCGACCCTGCTTCCTTCTCCATGCAACCAGCCGCAGTGGATGAAGAAGGGGAGCTACCTGCAGACTTTGAGCGTCTGTGGAAGGCCGCTCATGACAATCCTCAAGACTTCACCTCCTGGACTGACCTGCTGCAGTACTGTGAGCAAGAGGTGTGTTTGTTTCTTTGATTGATCACTGATACATTTGTTTTCCGGTGATCACAAGAGATTTTTGGTGAGTTGCTTCGTGTGACACTTAGACTTAATGTGTCTCCTCAGGGTCACATCACAGCTTCACGTAGAGCACTAGAAGCCTTCCTTGTTCGCTATCCTCTCTGCTATGGTTACTGGAAGAAATTTGCTGATCTGGAGCGCCGCGTTGGGCTTAACGACAAAGCAGAGGAGGTAACGCGAGAGCTTTTACTGTTCTGTCCTACTGTTACTATATAATAATACTTTCAAGGCTATTTAGAAGCGCTTTATTTAGGTAGTTAACATTTATGGGTGTCCTGTGTTGTGTTAGGTGTGCATTCAGGGTCTGCAGGCAATCCCTCTCAGTGTAGATCTGTGGATCCACTACATCAATCTGCTGCTAGGAACACTGGACATGAACCTACCTGAGTCACCCAAACGGATTCGCAGGTACACATACACACAGACCAGATCTTACTTCCTCTTTACCTATGCTTCCTTTTTTTAAGTTTCATTTTTTTCTGCATTTGCAGTTCCCATACAACTAAAATGTCTTTTTTTTCCAGCAAGAGCTCTGTTTTTTTTGTTGTTGTTGTTGTAAGGATTCCCCAAAAAAAGTCCTTAGACTCCATGCACTGACATTCAGTTTTTCTCCTGGTCTTAAAACCAATCTAATCAGATTTGGTTAAGAGAAACTGAAAGCTGATTATCATGATTTTATTTGTTTCACAACAACCATCAGTGTGTTTGAGGATGCTGTCGCAGCAGCCGGTTTGGACTTCCACTCGGACCGGCTTTGGGATCTGTATGTTGAGTGGGAGAAGGAGCAGGGGAACATGAAGAACGCAACAGCCGTCCTGGACAGAGTCCTCAGAGTCCCCACACAGCTCTACAACACCCACTACGACAAGTACGGCCACCACCCAGTTATTTATGCTGATGTTAATGTGTTTTTCTCTACCAGCTTTACTTTTAAAATACCACGTTATCTTCTTAATTTACTGAACTTTTAATAGTTGTTAAAATATTTCCCCATGTGCTAGGTTTTGTGTCTTTTTAGGGCAACACTAAATAACTCCATTGTTCTGTCCCTTCCTTCGTTTCTTCTTTTCCTCTTTCTAATTTGAGGTCTTACTTTATTTGTCAGGTTTAAAGAACATCTGAACAGCCATGAACCTAAAGAGGTGCTTTCTCCAGAGGAGTACGAGGAGCTGAGGGAGCTGTGCCGTCAGAGCCAGAAAGCGGAACGAGCTGAACAAGCGCAGGAGGAGGAGAAGGAGAGGCCGCCGGGTGAGGAAGAGCCTGCCACACCCGAGGGCACAGACACAGTGAGTAACAGCCACCAGCCTCACATTGATTAGAGGTGTGTGATTAATGCGGAGGTCACATAGACTAATAAAATGCTTTTTCTGTGTTTTAGGAGGAATTGATGCAGAAGATTAGGGAGCAGGTGTTACTACGCAGGGACAAAGTGTACCAGGACAACGAGGGAGAAGTCCGGAAGAGATGGCACTTTGAAGATGCCGTGAGTTTGTCCTTCTGTGATTCGCTGCTGCTTTAGTTTTTGTCTCTCTATCTAAGAGAATCTAGGAGTAGAGGGATTATTTTCCCTTATAAGTGCCTTCCTGTTTCTTTACTAATGTAGAACCTGAATCAAGAGGTTAATGTAAGAATTATTAGCGATGATTAACAGATTAGGTCCTGGTAGAAAAACTACATATATATATTAATTAGACCTTATTGGGGAAAGTAAAAAACACCTATGTGGTTTTAAAAAAAAAAAGATTTTTCATAAAGACAGTTGGAGAAAAAAAACTAAAGGTTTTATTGGCAGTAATCAGAAAGTTTTAAATTCTTGGCTTGATAGGTTTAAAAAAAAAAGAAGTGCAATACTAAGATCCCTTTTTAACAAAGATGCTCCCTCCCCATTCTGTGACTACAGATCAAGCGACCGTACTTCCATGTTAAGCCACTTGATCGCCTCCAGCTCCGCACTTGGCACTCATACCTCGACTGGGAGATCACAGAGGTGAACAAGGACACGAAAGACCCCAGTCAAGGTGACTACACACGTGATGAAGAGGCTGTTTGGTTTCCATGAATCTAAATGAAGTGTTCCAAACAGGCTCCCACATGCTTGCAATAAAATGTTTATCCACAATGCTTAATAATATATCCTCATCGGCTTGTGGCTATGGAGAACCACTGACCTTCTATTAATCGGAATGTCAGTGGTTCGATCCCTGAAACCTCAGTTGCCATAATGGGGAAAAAAGTATTTGAGGAATGGGTGGATGTATCCTTCAAGTTCTCAAAGTAAAAAAAGTGCTGTACAGTACAGTGCATTTAGGCAAAGAGAAGCCCTCTTATATATAACAAAGCTATATGACAAAATACATTTAACTTAGCAGGTTCACCTATAAATAAATAAGCATTTCTGAGCTGGGGGTAGATATAAGTATGCAGTTTAATCCTGCAAACCCATTAAAACCAAAGTGTTTCCAGCCAAAAATCTGTCTTCCCCTAATCTTGCCTCGAGCTGACCTGCCAGAACCTTGTGAGGAATGAGTTTGGGCTTTTACACAGGCAGGAAACTGTGTCATAAGGGAAAGGATTAGAATTATAATGCAAGATGAAATGAGAGTCCCATTGCAGGTCTTGATTATTTTGTATTCATAATTATTGGAGGCAATAACTGTATCTGAATTTACATTTGAAATAATTGCACAGTCCTGATGGCACCGGGAGGAGGATGCGGTTTACTAGTTTGGAGCTGATTCCCATGTAAGAGGGCTTCTCTTTGTCATTAATCGTTACCTGCTGGTCAAGTATCAAAACAAATATAAAGATGTTTTTGTAAGTTGTTTGTAATTGTTTGTCCATGCTCTGCGACTGCTTTGTGACACCTCGGTCCTACTAGATCCAAACCAGGCCACAGAGGAGTCGGAGGTCACGGCCCCTCCACAGGAACCATCGGAGGATGCTATAGTCGCTCAAGATGACCACAGAGTTCGCATCCTCTTTGAACGTTGCCTGATCGCCTGCGCACTCTATGAGGAATTCTGGTCCAGGGTAAGAATGATTTGCAGATACACTTTTTTTTGCAGGTTCATTTAAAATCTCCTTAAATTCTCTCTAAACTCAAAATTTTAGGCCTTAACAGTAAAACTGCCAGGTGGGTCCTTTTGACCCTGTTCAGCAACAATAAACAGTAAAGCCAGAGAAGTCATTTCTTGAAGTTAAATTAATTTTTCTAATCAAAGTTAGTATTTAAAATTAAGTCTTAATTATTTTTATCAGTTTTGCAAATTATTTATTATTTCATTACAGATCGTAAAGGTAAAACATATACTTGAATTTACTAATAAAGAAATATTACAATAAAACGACACATAGTTTTTAAAAATGCAGAGGATGAAAATGACCCCTTTGGTAGTTCTAAAATAAATTAACTGTTACCCTTGATGCCTCTTCCATCTTATAAGTGGAAGTGTAAATTCAATGAGATCCGGCTCAAGGACAGCATAGTTGCTTCTGATCCACCTTGTAAAAGAAAAAGCTCACATTAGGAAATGGGTAGATTTGCATCTAGAAAAAAAAGCCAGTCAGTAAACACCTGCCATCACCAAATATTGTTCTGCATACACGTCAGCAACATCATCAAAGACCAGCCTCAGCATGAGCAACTCTACATTAACAGCTTTAACTCCTGCAACCCCAAAACAGGGACATCGGTGCTGTTTGAATGGTCATATAAAAAATAAAAAGCAGTTAAGACATGTATGCATGTGCACTGAAATTGGCTTTTCAAAGTCTGTAAAACTTTAAATATCCTCCAGTGTAATATAAACTTCAGTTTGAGTTAATGTGTAGTCTGCATGTATCTCTGTGTGTGTTTCTCAGTACATCCAGTACCTGGAGCCGCAGAGCGTGGACGAGGCCCGGGCGGTTTATAAACGAGCCTGTGAAATCCACCTGGCATACAAACCCAACATCCACATGCACTGGGCGACCTTCGAGGAGAGGCACGGTACGACAGAACATTAACACCCACCCATCCCTTTGTTCTTTATTCTTGAATGTTAACAGACACTTAAGGGCTCCCATACTGGACAGTCATGAAAGCTTATCATCTTCTCCATCAGGTGACTTAACTGAAGCTCGGCGAGTGTTGGAGGCCCTGGAGAAGAAACTGCCAGGTTTGGCGGTCGTCCGTATCCGCAGGGCTGCTTTGGAGAGACGAGCCGGCCAGCTGGATCAGTCGGAAGCCTTGCTGAGGGAGGCGGTGGCTGAATCCAAAGAGAAGCCCACGTTACACGCTTTCTATTCAATCAAGCTGGCTCGACTGCTGCTGAAACTGGGCAGAGACCCTAGCAATGCCCGCAGAGTTTTACAGGAAGCGCTGGAAATTAGTCCGGTGAGATGACAGAACACAATTCATTCATATTGCCAGAGAAATTATGTTAGACCATAAATTTGTATAAGCTGAAAAGTGAAGACGATGCTTGCATTCTTTGTAATGACCAGCAGGGGTCGACTCTGATTGCAAAAACAAGTCTGGTTGTATAGAGGTCTATGGGGGGGAAAAAGAGTCTTCAGTACTGCTCACTTGATCTGGGACCTTAGTTAACTTTTTCCTGATGCGTTCGTAGGTTGAATCAGATGTTTTAAATCTCACTGAATACACACATGATGTTCAGTTTGTAAATTATGTTCATAACTACAGCAAAATGGACAAAATAGCAAGATTAGGGCAGAAAACGCACAAATGGAGGACACCAAAAACCATTATGTCCATTACGCCATTATTATAAAAATTCTGCTCCAGGTTTTGAAACTTGTTTTGCATACCTGTACCAGTTTAAAGCTTCTACATTAACCTCTTACATTATATTGTAAACATGCTCACTTTACAGTTTGTGTAATAAGTAATGATTTTTCACATTTGGGCTGAATTTTAATGGCAATTAAATGTTGTTTTCTTACATATTGACCACTAAAACATCTAATTTGCTTCACATATAATAGCTTGCGTGCTTTGCATCCTGTATTGTTTGAGCAAACTTAAAAAAATAAATAAAATTCAAATTTTAATGGACTTTCAAAGTAGGTAGTAGTAGTAGTAGTACTAATTGCCACCATCCTCTTTCTCCCTTTTCTCCCTTTTCACATGTGGGTCTTCAGGATAATGATAAACTGCACATGAACCTGTTGGAGCTGGAGGTTTCAGGTGACCCGTGGGCCTCAGCCGAGGCGGTGCAGGAGTGTGTGACACGAGCTCTGGCAGCTCCTCTCGAACCTCACACCAAGATCCTCTTCTCACAGAGGGGCTTACAGTTTGCAGAGGACTACAGCAACTCTATCCAGAGGTCAGAGTTCAGAAAGGGAACTATTTTAAACTAAACTGATCCCAAAAAGCCTTTCAGGTTCTTCAGTTTTTTTATGTGTGTCCTCTGCAGTGTGCTGTCTGTCTACGAGGAGCACCAGAAGCTGCTGAAGGAGCTCGGTGGAACAAAGAGAGAAGCAGAGAACGGGTGAGAGAGGGAGGAACGACTAACTAAATGTGAAATGGACTTAAAACTGGTATTATTTAACATGTAGTCTGAATGCCTTAAAGGGGTGGGTTGATTTATTTTTCTTAAAGAATAGTCCTTCATGTTATTGTCATCTGCCTCATTAATAAACATGTATAACAGCTGAGGCCTAGATACATATTTTTGCTGAGTAAACGAGATGAAATGATTAGAATGAAAGTCACACTTTCAGGATTTTCGTTCTGTAGGGATGAAGATCCAGAGAAGCTGAGCAAAACTGATGACGGCTCTGCTGTGGCTGTGTCTGCACAAGTCCCACCTACCATGCCGCACGTCCCCATCACCACGCCGCCTCCTCCTGTGATGGGCACCGATATGAGCGCACAGGCTGGATACGGAGGATACAGCAGCTGGTACCAGGTAACACTCAGATTTATATTAACTCTGTATTATGTGGTTTAACATGTCTGCCTGTGTTTTATTAATAGTGCAGTAGGATCAGAATACTTAGAAATAGTTAGAAATTTCCCCCAGAGCCTGTGTTGGTTCTGTCCAGGTGCTCCGGGTTCCTCCGTAGTCCAAAAACAGGCTTGTTGGGTTGATTGGTTAATTCTAAATTGATCATATGTGTTAATGTGACTGTCTATATTGTGTTAGCCCTCAGATTAGTGTGTGATATTATTAAGGGTGTAGCCCTGTCTCCTGCCCAGTTGCACCCAATCGTAATATGCTCCTGCGGCCGAGCCAAACAAGCCTATAGACTAGTGAGGGTCCTATTATACCTGCCGTCCAGTGCCAAACATAAATAGATGTGGCTGTATGACCGTTACCGGTGGTGCACATATAATGGGGCTGTCAGAAACCCCTTGCAACCACCAGTCCCTTGAAAAAAAATATGTTGTCCCTGACACTCCGACCAACTTGACAAACTTCATTTTTAGCAGTTGCTCCAGGAAGCATTGTGTGACTGCGGCTTAACCTTTTAAGACCGGTTGGAGCGGGCACGCTCCGTTTTGCGTAACTATTTTTAAATCCTTGTAGAACTGCAACCACATAAGCTAGTGCAATAATTTTTGTTGCATATGAAACCGGAGGAGTTGTACTGCCATCAGCTTGTCCTAAGTCACATATGGCCTTGCAAAAATTTCGTAAAAAGCAGTTGCAGCAACAAAAACATAATATTCCAGAAACACGCTTTGCCGATCCAATCAGCTGTTCATAACACTTCCTACGTTGGAATAAACGTCAGCACGATCTATCGCATGTCCGTCATTACCTGCCCGAAACCGGAAGTAACATTTTTGCAGAAAATGTAGGGGGGGTTTTTTTACCTTCAGGGCCTTATAAGTCTATACAGGTGTTTTTAAAAGTCATGTTTGACTTTATGCTTTTCTGTATAGTTTCTGGGATGCTTAGAACTCAAATTGCACTGCTGGAAATAGTTTATTTTGATGCATATGCTGTTTTTTTTTGCAAATTTGCATTATAATATTTAATTTTGGTTTTCCTGCAGTATATAAAAAATTTTGTAGCTCAAAAATAAAACTATGAAGACAATCAAAATAAATTTCCTGTGGTGGGAAACTATTTTGTGCAACATTTTGGTATTTACAGTTTTGAGGGATAAACCTCTTAAATTTCTCTAACTAGAAATATATATTAAAAAAAAACTAAAACGATTTTCAATTTTTTGTAGTTTATTGCATTTTTTTGCAATTTATGTAGTTACTATGGACTTAATGCATACATATTATTAAAATTTGGGATATGACGGTTGTATTGATGTATAGCAACTTGAAATTCTTCTAAAAATGGCACTACAGCATGTAAAAATATAAAGATAAGCTCTGGCGGACTTGGCTCTATGGTAGGTCTTAAAGGGTTAAAACAAATGGAGTTTAGCAGCTAAAGATTTAAGCTTGGAGTCCAGAAACTAATGGGCTATGTCATAGTGGCTATAGCCATCATTTATCTACAGTCTACTGAGAATGATTTGTCCTAGATGCCCCTTCAAGTGGACGCTCAAGAGGTGTCTTGATTTTTCTGCTTGGTTTAATGTAGCAAAGCACAGTTTAAGATGTTTTTAATCCCGTTTCCTGTTTGTCGTGGTTTTTCTCTAGCAACCGCAATACGGCAGCTACGGCTACCAGAACACCTGGAACTACAACCAGGGCTACTATCCACCGAGCTAGAGAGAGCAACAGTAAAAGACCGCATCAGGCCACTGAACAATAAAACTGAACTGAACAGTCCTCCAGACTGTGGAGATGTTTCATCCTGCTAAAGTTCATCCAATCATTATTCTTCCCTCTCCGTCCTTCCTCTCAGTCACCTCACTGTCTCACTGGATTTATGAAAACGAGGAGTTGAGGTCATTTAAAAGATCATCTTTTCATTTTTTTTTTTTTTTTCCTGAACAGCAGGTGGAAAGATGAAAGGAAACACGGCGCTCATCTTCAGTGGCGCGTCTTTGAATTTTAATCAGAACTATTTTTGTATTTGTTGCAAGTTGACCGCTTTGCTCGTGTTTTAAAATCATCCAACTTCACAGGTGATGTATGATTGACATTTTGTACCATTCCACAGACTAGGCTATGTTTTTTTTCTAATGTATATAAAGGTGTTTTATAGTGTGTCACAACACGGCTTCTTTGTGTCATGTGTTTCTGCTTGTATGTTCATAATTAGAGTGGGTGGGGCAAAATATCAAATATCACACTGTAAAGCTGGTGGCCTGTTTCGGGTCGCTGTGCCTTGCTCGTTATCTGGAGTTTACATGTCAGAAAGAGCATTTACAACAAAGGGAATGTCCTTTGTTTAAAATAAAGTGTTGGCTGGATGGGCACATGCAAACAGGGAAAGCACTCGTCTTCTTCATGGGTTTTTATTTTTAGCCAAGCTAGCAACATTTCTGTGAGAAGAGGGACTGCTGTTACATAAGATGTAAAACCTAACTGAAAAAAGGTATTGAGGTTTTTTTAAAGAAAGGGGGGAAAAAAGCAAAAAAAACCTTGTTTGAAGTTAAGGCCATTTATAACATGGACTTGTACATGTCAAATTGAGTTAAACTGAGAGCATCTGGTTGTGATTTTTGTCTTGTATAATTCCAGCACCAGTGGCTGTTCAGTGAGGACTACAAAGTCCAAAAACTTGCATTATTTGGTGGATTAAGTATTGATTTCAAAGGTGGACAAAATGCCAAACATGTAATGTGGGAATGGGTCGCAGCAGGAAAAGGATCTGTGGCAAACTACAAAACCCAGAGGAAAATCACTTGAGTCAACTTTAGACTTTACACAGAGATAAAATCACTAAGTCAACAAGATTATGTAAATATAGTTTCCTGCTTAAGACCTACTTTATCAACAAATCTGTAAGAAAGTAGAAAAAAGCAACAGATCCCCAGACAATCTGAAGCACTTTGGGTTTACGTTTGAATTTCGGACTATTAACCTTTGTGAATATTGTTTAGCACAGATGATCCTCTAAGCCGGGCGTGTCAAACTCATTTTGCACTGCAGGCTACATACAACACATGGTAATCTTGAGTGTGACGGACCAAAGAAACTCCCCCTTCTGTCTAAGGAAGTTTAACTACACATCAACTACCCATTGTGGAAAAAAACCACTTCTGTCACCCACTTGTTTATTACTTAATTACTTTGATGAAGCGTGGGGGAGGGCTTTATCAGAACGAAAGTTATAAAACTTATGAAAATACAGTTAAAAGTCCAAAGTTTATGTCGTCCTTCACATTTTCCAATGCCTTCCAGTGGACCGGAGTTTTGCTGGGCCAGTTCTGAGCTCCTAGGCCTTGTGTTTGACACCCCTGCTCTAAACCAACTAAGGGTGGGCAATTAATGTTCCCAAGTGACCACATGAGAAATTGGGACCGTTGTGGAGGGACGAATCAATAATCTGGACTCGATTCTGTTCAATGTTAATTTTATCTGTTTATAAACTGCTACTGATAAGAGGAGATGTTACACTTTCCCTTTTGGAAAATTGCCCAACCCTTCTCTAAACTTTATAAAGCACCATCCCAAGGTTGGAATTTGTCTTTCTCTATCTGTTCACTGAGACGAAACTAATGACACCGTCCACAGCCTCAGCTGAACCTTTTGTTTGGTGATAACTGGATAAAGTAGGATGAAGACGACGAGCAGAATTAAATGAACAAACGTCACAAGTAACAAACTTTCCAAGTCAGCTTTATTGTAAGTAGATTTTTGGTGACCAGGTAGACATAGCTGTCAATATATTTAAACTTATAAAAAAAAAAAAGGCAAAGTGTCACAAAATCAGGAAGATCGTGGGGATTAAACTTAAGGCCCTTTCCGAATCAGGTGTTGTTATGGATCGGGTTAAAACTCAACGAGTTTGTTCTCTTTTTTTTTTTCCTTTAATGTGTTGAAACTATGAGTGGTGCTCCTTGAAGCAGTATCTGTCAGAAGCCAGCTATCTTCACTATCAGGCTCACTGCACACACCAACCCCACAGCCTGTGAAACCAGCGCAGAAGAGGATGGATTCAATCAAGCCTTTTTCTTTTTGATAGTCGAACCATTTTCCTCCATATCATCACTTTGAGAGGAATTACACATCTGTGCTTTTGTTAAGTTATCTGGCTTGTTGGGTGAAATTAAAAAGACCGCAGCTCTGTTTGTGGATCAGTCCATGTTGTGGTATCTCTGGTGTCGATGTAATGGAAGTGGTGAGGTAGGCTCACAGAGCAGATCCTCCTGTTCTTACTTTTTGGCAACAACCAGCACAGCTGAAGGCACCAAACCTGAACGCACAGAAGCAAAGCAAGTCGGATTTCAATTTGTGATTTTTTTTTTTTTAAACTTTCAAAATGTAACGTGATGATACCAAATCCAGTTATAAGCTAAGCGGCAGCCTAATGCTATCCCCAGCTCACCCAGCTCTTTGAGGGGCTTCTCCATATCCAGTTCAGTGTAGACGTGACGGGGGTAAGGTGACAGCAGCGTGAAGTCCTGACCCTCGGGCGTGTTGCCGTTCATCTGCACATAGACGCGCACTGCCGCCAGCGGCTCCTGGGCCTTGAAGACTGTTGTGATGGTCGAGCCGTCCAGCAGACGGACCTGTGAAGAAGCAGCAAAAATTTAAGTACATATTTTTAAAGTTCAACACAACACCAGTTTATTTGCGTTTATAAAAGATGGCCCTCACCGCCCTGATGTCAACAATTAGTCTGCGAAGATCTGCTCTGAACCCTTGACTTGCGTTTTTAGAGGGGCAGATTCATTTTCATATAAAGCCCTAAGCCCTGAAGCACACTCTGCTTATCATCCATTTTATTCTAAACACCCGGTTAGGCCTGCACATATTTTATATGTATTTATCGAAACCTGTGACTTTCTGTTTCACGGGGCACAGACTTCAAACTTTATTAACATATATGCAAAGTAAAATTTTAAAATCAATGATGAATTAGGTACCTGTATCCTGGATTCATCATACTCCTTTTTAGTGGGTGGAGGGCCCTGACTGGTGGGTGAAGACGGACTGGGCTGGGCATTCTGGGATGATGCAGCGGTGCTCGAGGGTGCACCACCTCCAAACTTCACAGAAAAAAATAAGTTCAAGTTGTTCTTGTTTCCAATAGAAGTGGTAGAATAAAGAAATGGAAAATAAACCTAAAATAAACTTGACTTTTAAAAGTACCTTTTGCGCTCTTTCTTCTCTGTCTCTTGCTATCTTCTCTTTAACCCTTTGCCTGTTTGTAATAAAGATAAGCAACACAATGACTCAGCAACCAGAGTTAACAAAGGAACAAAGTTACTTGATCACACACAAGTTAATCTTTATGAATGTGAACATTTTCCAATAGGTAAAGCAGAGATAAAATTATTTCCTGGGTTATTTGTTACCTTTTTTTTTAAAACAACTGAATGTTTAACAAAAAGGGTTCATGAGAACAACTGGTTAGGATAAAAAGTTTGTAGCTTTTTTATAAATAAATCCACAGATTTTAGGCTTGCAATACATTGGAAAACATCACAAAAATCAACAGCATGACTGGTATCTGCTCTTTTGTGTGAGGAGGACCACTGCCAGTGCTCAGCTGAAGTGACCACAGTGAGTTACTTGTGGATGTTTCTCACCAGACTGTCAGAAAATGATTTCACCGAGGGTGAAACAAGGGCTTGAAATCTGTTAGTGGTATCAGCTCACAGCCCAGCACTGTGCAGTTTTATGGCTTTTAACCAGAGAACACCCAAATTCTCTCCACAGATTAAAGAAGCTTCAAATAGAGAACATGTGTCAGGCGTGAAAGAGTGTGGAGACATTGTAGCAAACATTATGATCCCTGTAACATCACCGCGACCCTCATGTCACCCTTGCGTTGTCTGTTTCCGACAGCCTGGTCAGAAACATGCACAAGAATAGCTGTTTAAAGTTGATTCTGTAGGGTCTGGCAGTGCTCCTCCTCACACAAGCAGACACCAGATTCCAGACACCAGTCCTGTTGCTGTGCTGATGCTCTTCTACAGCCCATCCATCTGTCATGAGACTATGCTGGGAGACAATTATCGAGCAGAGTAACATTATCCTATTTAAAAACTAACAGGATGCCTTTTAGCCAAGCTGTATATGAGATGGTGTGATTTGCTAGTCTTGGGCCTGTAAGACTGACAGTTTGTTTTTATGAGAATAAACATGTTGGACATCCAATAGGGAAGCCAAAGAAGTGTCTTTTTGACTGAATGGTTATTAGACTCTATGTACTCCGGTAAGCAATCCTTATCCAAACCTAATTATCACATGTTCTCTAACTGTATGTGTGTTGTTGAAAAACATACCTTGCCAGTTTGTCTTCCATCTTCTCCCTCTGACGCTGCTCAGCGATTTTTTTCATTTCATCATCCTGCAGTTTTTGGCGGATCTGCTGCAGCTCCTGGCCCTGCTTCCTTCGCTGCTTCTCCCTCTCCACCTCTTCTGCCCGCTCTCGCTCTCTTCTCTCCGCCTGCTTCACCCGCATCAGCTCCTCGAGCCTGAAAAACAGACACAGGCTTAAATTACGCACGTGCTTCTATATTCAATATGCACACTGCCAATCAGCAAAATGCACTTTGAGTATCCTCTGACCTCTTGACTTGCTCATTTTTCTCCTCTTCTGTCATTGGCCGTTTGACGCCGTCCTCGGTCTCAATGTAGCCGATGTCTCCACCTGCTATTCCTGAAGCCGAAACAAACGGGCAAGACAACGTGAAAACTTTGACAGCTTACTTCCGACCACTAACCAAAGCAAAACCAGAGGCCCATCTAAAATCAAATACCACAAACCTTAAAACACCACAGCAGTGCCAATGAACCACAACGAAACACCAAGGAAGTGACTCAACCACTTGAAACAACATTTTTGAGATAAAGAGCTAGATAAGATATGTTTACTGTGTGTGCATATTCTGTAGCCGAATTTGGCTGTATGCACACACATACATAAATATATGTACACATATATGTGTATACGATTGACTGGTCTAGCTATCAAAGGTAAAATAGTGTAATTTTACCATTTCCTTTTGGATATACAGCACAGGTGCACACATTCAGTATGAGCACACTTACTGCAAATGTGGCGGTCTGATTGGTCAGATCTATTTATCTGGACCCAAATCAAGTCAAAAAATATTTTTTAACACATGAAATATTCACATGGATTTTACACATCCAGTGTGTAAAGTCCTTTAGAGTAGATACATTTAGGTTGTCTAGTGGTATATTCAATCACACTGAAAATCTGTGGGTGACTTTTCTTTCCTGCCCCTTTAATGACATACCTTCAAAACTTTCCTGCCCCTCCTGACCTTCAGAGCTGTCTGCTGTGCTAGGCTGGCTCTGTGCTTCTCCTCCCAGGACGTTCCCCACTGGCGGCACATAGGGCTCATCAATGTCTGGGTCATTTTCGTGTTCCATTAGCCTGAGGAGAGTACGTACAAAATGCATTACTTTCCAACAGTCACAAAGAGCTTTACAGAGGTCTAGATAACATTTTTTTTTAAACACCCTATTTCAAGTCAAAATGGACACACACAAACAAAGTAAAAAAACACAAACCACTAAAATGTCTGAAAAGATTAGTTTTAAACTGCCTTTTAAATAATACCACAAAGTCAAGGGTGCAAAGAGTGTGTGACAAGCTATTCCAAAGTTTTGGAATGTTAGTTTTCAGGCGGGTGTGAGGAACCACAAACCGGTCTAAGAACTTGGTTTGAAGAATAGGGGTGGAGTAGTAGCAGGGGGACAATCTTGGAGGTGGCTGCACCTCATAAAGCCATAAAAGTGAGAACCACGATTTTTAACTGTAAACTAATCCTGACAGGAAACCAGTGTGACAGCTTTAAAAATTGGGTGATATGAGAAAGTTTATAATGAGTTAAAAGCCTCACAGTATAATCTTGCACAGATTAGATGCGAATAATAAATGTTTCAGTCCGACAAGAAAACAGCGATTTCCAAGTGAGAGGAGATGAAGGCACACACAAGCATTTCTAATTCACTTTTTGAGACAACACTACAGAGTTAATCAATATTTCCTAAATTGAAAAAACAACAGTCACTTTCTCCAATCACCACAATCATATTTACATTGGGAAATGAAAACCACTGGATAGTTTTATGAGGGAAATTGGCATGTGGAGCTGGACTGTGGCACAGGGGTAAGTGATGACAAAATGTTAATGTGTGAGGTTTCAAAGTAGTGTGTTGTTATTCTGAGTGCTAAACTCACCAATCCATGGCTTGCTCAATTCCCTGGTTCCCTGTGTTGGCCACTGCCTTCTCTCTAAAGACAGATTATGATAATATGATAGATAATGTAGACAGTTTCAGTTTCATTTCCTTGAAATCAGCTTCAAACCTGGAATCCAAATAAACCAATATAAATGTGTGCATCAGGGATCACTCACGCTCTGTTTCGATCAAACCCCATCTCCAGCAGACTCTCGAGTGTTGTTAGCTCTGCCATTTTGACCTGAAACAATACAGGAACGTTAACGAGGAGTTCATCGTCTAACTTACCAGTAAAATGCTGTCATCTGATGATGAAAAGAACTCAAAGGACTTCTAACCAAACTAAAGTTAGTGCAAGAGCTTATGACTTTATTTTAGCTGACTAAAGCAGCTACACTGACCACTATTGTCCGAATATAACACTACGTGAATATAAATAAACGATTCCTTTACTAGCAGCTTACCAAAACACAAATTTATTCCCGCTACACATATGCAGTTATTTGATATAATAAATACCATCGTGTTGAGAGCTAAAATTAGCTTTAATGTGGCTAACGTTCAAATTGCGAAAGCTAACTGGGAAGCCTCGCTGGCTAGCACGATTAGAAACAATCAGGAACTCCAATAAGCTCTTCATCACTTGTGCCGTTAATGTTAGTTTGTATACTTGAGCTAAATGCAAACTGACGTGCCAGTTTATTTATGCAAGGAGGAAATATGAGCTAATATACCCAGTGAAGGTAGGGATAGTTAGCTACTCACACATCGGACAGCACCGCTTCACCAGTAAGGAAGCCCACACGGGTCAAACAGAACAACGCGAAATTCACGCTTATTAGGAAGAACGGTTTTTGTAGTCTTAAAATATGTTTAAAAGACAAACAACATACAGATCCTCCACTTACTGGCGACACTTTGACGACGCTATCTTCACGTGTATACACCTTGAGCTTCTACTGAGTTATACTTCAAATGTATGAATAAGCCTCCCTAACATGCAAATAATGAACAGTAACACGTAAGCTACTGCAGGGTTCACCTGACCCCATCTATTCATCACCGCTACGGCAGCATATCAATACCGGGATACTAAAACCATGTCAAATGATACACAATGCAAGGTGTTTACCTCTGAAATAAAGATTAAGTGAATATTAAATCATTATTTCACTACCTCTATTTATGGTTTAAAATGAATATAATTTGGTGTGAAATAGGGTGTTAAACCGGAATTCCCGTCAAAGTCAGTGAGATCAGAAACACATTGAGTGTGTTACTGGTTTAGATGTGCTATTTATAAATGCATCTAACTGGCTTGGAGGAAGAAAAAGAGGCTCTCCCTTTGTAACTCATTTACAATTATTGTTCTCACACTTTGACCAAAGATACATGCAGGAATGAACTGTTTGCAGGAATCACTCACTTTGAGCTTGAGCCAAATGCACTTTACAAATTTGTTTCAGGCAAACACTCTTTGTCTTCAAAGGTCATCTTCAAAACAATAGCGTAAAGAAACACTGTTAATAGAAAATCCTTCAAATCTGGGTCATTTTTAAACGGTTTGTGTTTTGGGGGATACATAAGTTCTTATTATTGTCTATAATTTACAAATCATTTGAAAAAAAAAATCATATATCATCTTGCAGTCACTTCAAAAGTCCAGTCCAGATTTGGATTTTATATATATCCAAGACCAGAATAAACAGTACAACTTGATGGAGTTGGCCCAGATTTTGATTATTCATCAATCGTTTCTTTAAAATAATCTCATAATGTTCTTTCCATTTAGATATTTAATCAGGTGATTTTAATAAATTGCGCCCCAGTAAGAGTGAGTGAGAGAGAGAGAGAGAGGGATATGTACTTTCAGTGAAATGTGTCAGCAGAGGAATTATGTCCACTGGTGATTAGGGGTGGGGGAGGCCTGATGGGAAGGTCAGATGATCTTATTGGTTGCTCTGCTGCATGTATGATTTCATCTCATCTGCGTGTCTCCGTGGGTGTTCAAACACAATGCAATTTGCTGACTTTTATGTGCAGGTTGGGTTTGTTACATATTTACAGTAAGTGTAATGATTAATTTTTCTCTCCCCCACGTAGTCTTAAGCAGCCCTCATTCACGAGCCTACCATTACTCAGAGACTCCGCTCACTGCTGGGTGTCTTGTTTTTTAAACGCTCTTATTTACTATTTATTCGTTTGTCTTTTTTTGCCCCTCACACTTATATTTTGTTCTTTTTTAAATCTGGGTTTCACTTGTCTTGTGTTTTCCTTTCACAATTAATAACTGAAGAAGCTTTGCCTGCAGCTTTTACTGGGTAAGTATTAACTTTTCTTTTGCGTTCTAGAAAGCAAACTAACTCAGGAGATTAACAAGACCAGTTTATTTCACCATGCATCTAATCTACTTGCACACTGTAGGACAAATCCTGTAATATGTATTTGTATCTATGTTAAAATGAGAACAGTTGATCACAGAGGATTTTTTAAGGAAATTAGATGATTCATTTATAATGAATTCAAGTGCCTTCAAAAGCAAACAAGTTCTGTGTGAACATGTGTGTAATTTACAAAGATGTTTGGTGTCATTTCGGTAACAAAGACGATATTGTACCTGTTCAGATAAAAATGATTATAGTATGAATACATTTCAGTTTCTGCAGGTTCTAACTCTGTTGGTTTAATATGTGCTATTTGATTTCCTGACATCACCTTTCTCTGTCCAGACCAAGTTCGTTCTAGTTTCCGTGCTCGGCCTCTTGGTGCACATTATCTGAAGACGCTAATGACCCTTCATAATGGAATTATCTGTTAACAATATATAGCAGGGCGGCCAAAGTCGAAGGAGACAATAGGGTGAAGTTCTCTACAGTCTGCCCTTATATTGCTTTATGGTTCTCTGTGTTTTTTTTTCTTTTTTACAGAAGGAGAGGATTAAAGGTCAAAGTTCAGCGAGGATATTCAGTGAGATTCTGGGAAGAAGATGAGCTAGACACAAGAAAATGATGCTCGCTCCTGTTTACCACTTGTGTTAAAGATCATTTCAACACCTAATATAAAAAGAAATAGGACAATAGATCTTTTGTTTTACTAGGGTTACTGCAACCACTGTTAATTTCTAGGAGCACGTGTTCTTGGAGGGAATGAGCCTGATTTTTATTGGCATCAGAAGGGACACATGTAATCTTAGAGGCAGTAAAAGCCAAGATTAGAGATAAAATAGTGGATGATACTAAGTCTTTATTGGGTGTGGGTGGTATTGTGACATGAGAGTTGAAGTATCATGTGTAATAAAAATGATTTAAGTTCATGTAGTCAGAAACAGATGACCAAAAGAGGGCAGCATTAATTCATATGATTTAAAAGTGGACCACGATGCTGCCACCCCCACCTCCCTTATGCAAACAATACAGACTGTAGTGGTAGTTCCACAAAAATAGGAAAGCCCAGAGGAGTTGTTTAAGGTAAGTTTTGGTTATATTCAGTTTTGTCAACTGAATATACGACAGGGAAAACACTGAAATAGAAGATGCCAACAGAATAAGTGTACATCCAATGCTGTGGTCTGGCTTGGTGCTCTCAGCTGTGTTTTTCTCTGGGTCTCACCAGCTGTAACAGCATCTCCATATGGAAAAACTGTGGCTTCCAGTGGAGCTGCTGTTATCTGTGGAGGGACACCTCTTGTCATGCAAACACTGCTGGGACTCTCTGTAGCTCATGAACGGCAACACTTTCGGTTTCTTGTTTCTCTGTTTAGTTTAGTTTTCGTGGTGATTTATGTGAAGGCTGCAATAAATTAAACAATTCTTGTGAAATCAGTTGAAGTTTCTGCTTCTTTATAAGACTTTTTCATGCATAAAACACAAAGATTAAGATTTGTATGGCTTGACTTCGTGTAGCTTTCTGAAATGAAAACCAAAAGTAAAAGTGAATACAAAAGCATCCTTTCTAGTAAATAGTCAGAAGGATATGGGACTTTCCCTGACACCAGTCAGTGATGGTGATAGACACAAAGGTCCCTTACAAAGAAAATGGCCTTTTGGGGGTTCTTCCTGTAAGCCCTGTAAGTGTTTACAGGAAGATATTGTAACAAGATCTTTTTCAGCTCAACAAACTGAAAACAGAGTAAAAAAATATTCACAACTCAGCCTGAGAACACAATCATTAATAAGAAAAGTCAAACCAAAACTAATTCACTGTTTGCAATTTGATGTAGTCATTTCAAATTATAAGTAACACTAATTCCAGTACAAACACTGCACATAAACACAATATAGTGAATATTAATTCATAGTGAATGTTATTGGAAGCTTCACTGGTTCATACATATGAACAAATGAATGAATACATGCATAACAGTAACACATTCAGCATAATACACTTTCATAGTGGCATCGGGACACTAAGAAAATGTTTAGCATAGTAGAACAATATTAGAGAATAGAGAGGTTGTCTGGTGACACTGCAGTTATAAGCATATGGATTTCACCCAGCATTGCTAAGCCTCAGAGTCGCCTCCTGTTTAAAGGCAGTTCTTCATACTCTCTCTCTCTGGCTAATTGCATGCTCCTAGTATGGATTATTGGGTATTTGGCATTTTCTTTGTGTAAAATCTGTCTGCTGTGGCTGTTGCTGTGAAGGGGGACTGTATATTTAAAACAAATTGTGATAGAGCCATGTTTTAGACTGTTACACTAGCTCTCCAGCCTGTATGCAGGGGGATGTGGGACTCGCTGTTTGTGTTGCCTTTGGAGATGACTTTGTTGCACCCTTGCAAAGTGAAAGTGTTTCTTGAGAAGACATGACTCGAATCTTAAAAAATCTGTGGGGGGGTTTTTGTGTTTTTTGGAAATATGGGACTTTTTCATCTCTGAGATTTGTGCTATTTGATTTGGGATTTGGGATTCATATTTCACAATGCACTAAAACCTGTTCTATGTTTTCATATGTCCCATTGTTTTTGCCACTTTTCCTTTATTTTCTGCCTTATTATGCCCTGATTAATTCAGCTTATATGGCTTTCAAGGAAGTTCTGCCTGTTCCCCTGTCACTTTTAACTAAGCACCTCATTATATTTAACACCTTTTTGCATTTATCCACCATCTTTTGAATATGTGCATCCCATGTCATCCTTTCATCACACTACAACCCACAAAACTTAAATTGTTTTACCCTTTCTAACTCTTACCCATATAGTCTGAGCTTCATTTCATTACTAATTCTTTTCCTTGTAAAAAACATTATCTTAGTCTTATCAACCGAATACTTAAACCCCCCAGTTATGCGATCACTTTTCCACTTCTGCTCCCCGTAGCTTCTGTATAATAAATTTTAAATTTCTTCCTGTTCTCCACATTGCCTCATCATCTGCAAAAAGTGATAACCCGATTCCACCCTCTACATCCTTAAACAAATAATTTAGCAACATTAAAAAAAATAGTCTGCTCACAATGCTCCTTTGTGGTGTTCAATTTTCTGCTAAACCCTCCCTTACTTGTATTTGTCTGTCTGTTAAGAAGTCCTTAATCCATCGGAACATTCTACTATTTATACCCATTTCCCTAATATTAATTAGTAGACATTCCCTCCACATTCATATGATATGCTTTTTCTATATATTGAAATAACTGCCACTACACTCTCTTTGTTTATTTGTTTACGTTTTTGTTTGGATTTTTTCCTAATTAATAATAACTGAAACATTTAACCATGACAAACATACAAAAAAAATGGAAATCAGGAAGATGGTAAGCGCGTTTTCACACTACTGTATGTGTATGAACTTTTCATGCAGAGGCTTTTATTGTGAAATAAAACATTCACAATGTTATTGGAAGCTTCACAGGTTCATATATATGAACAAATGAATGAATACATGCTTTCATCAAAGTTTTCATATGGGTTATGAAGTACAGAGGCTTTTATTGTGAAATATAGACTGTAGTGGTAGTCTGTTTCCGGTATAAGTCCTCTTCGGCTGTTCACCAACTGTCAGCAGGTGGCTAGTCGGCTGGCAAGCCAATAAACGGTTTTGCTGTCTGACATTTAAGCAGCAATTGACTGCATCTATCTGACCGCAGCGTAGTGTTTATGGTGGCGTGTCGTGTCGTGTCGTGCCACGTTAGATAACGTCCAGTGAAAAAGGAGTCCTCCTTGAATGACTGACTTCGCAGTTGCGTGGCTAGCTAGCAAAGAGGAGGGTGGGGACAAAAACTTCAGCCTCGCCCAGTCCGTAGCTTTTTACCAGCAGGCAGCTACTCTCTCGGCGGTGTGAGCACCCACACCTCTAAATTCGATACTTATTAAAGGGGAGACTGAAACCCTCGTGTTAAGTAGGCGAAAAGAAGCAACCATGTTCAGGAAAAACTTGAAGAAGGATCCCGAGCTGTTTCAGAACGTGTCGGAGGGACTGCGGCGGCTTTACCGGACCAAACTGTTCCCGCTAGAGGACACGTATCGATTCCACGACTTCCACTCCCCAGCCCTCGAAGATGCCGACTTTGATAACAAGCCCATGGTTCTCCTGGTCGGCCAGTACTCCACCGGGAAGACCACGTTTATCCGGCACCTCATGGAACAGGACTTCCCCGGTATGCGGATTGGCCCGGAGCCGACAACAGACTCTTTCATCGCGGTGATGCACGGGGAACAGGAGGGGGTGATACCGGGTAATGCCCTGGTTGTCGATCCCAAGAAGCCCTTCCGCAAGCTCAACGCCTTTGGCAACGCATTTCTCAACAGGTAAAGCCAGTGAACGGGACTCCATTCTATCAAAGAGAATATGACAAATTATATGACTCCCACCCCTACCTCCACCTCCCAGGGTTATTCATTACTCTGTGAATGAAATGAATGGGGCTGACTGCTGTTGTGTGTTGAGAAACTGTCATAATAACACAGCAGCCCTGATTTTAAAGGCATTCCTACATGTTCTCACATGTATGACTCGTTTCAAGGTACATTCTCACATTATGCTGTTGCACAATCTTTTAAAATGAGCCAAGACTGTGAGGGTTTTACCTCTTTCATCATCTTAAAAGAATTGCTGGTGTTTTGTGTCAATAGATGACAGATGTAGCTTGTATAAAAAGCAAAGGGTTGGAAGGTGCTTTCCAACACCTTTTCCCACTAGCCTTTCCCTTTCGCTTTGTATCTTATGCTACCAATCAAATGATCTTCTTCGCCTGGCAGAGTCACTCTTGGCTGACCATTTTCTCCCTGTCTCACCAGTGTGGCCTCTTGAACCTAGAAATAGTTGAAGGTTATATTGCTAGGCAGCATGCCGACCTTGTCCTGTCCTCAGATCATGAAGCCATAACTTTCATGTCCTTTGGTATGGTAAACCAACTCCCTCATCCGCTACCTGTGAGCAGGCCTTATATAGTCCTATCACAAAGGATTAAAGGCGTGGTTATCAATTTTGACTAATGTAACATACTTTTTGGCACTACTAGGCTGGCTTATGTGGAGTTGGTTAATTCTAGTCCATGATCTAGATAATGAAGAGATTATGGGGAAACCTCCACAGCCACTCCCAAAGTATTATTAATCACATTTATATTTGTTACTCAGCTCATGTCCTAATCCAACAAAAATGTCCCCCAGCAAACACTCAGATGACTCAGAAGTATTCCCCTTGTGGGTCTTTTACCAGTTAATGCAATTTAACTATGGCAAGAATGCAGAAATAATCAAAAACAGCAGAGTAAAAGTAAATAAATGGCATAGATAACTGATTCTAGGGTATTCTTTCAAACCCAGAGAGAGCCAAGGACAGCTTAAATCTTTGAGTGTTTCATTGAGTACATGCTCCTCCCAGCTCAGAGTGCAAGTGAAACTGCACAAGCAATGTGCAGTGAGCCAGAGCCAGTGTGACATTTCTTAAAACATCTGAGTCCAGTCTCCTAGGTGCTGGGGGGCTTTTAGTGGGGGCGGGAATTTGACATGTCAAACATCTGATTGTTGATTATGTCATTTCCTGTAGAGGATGTGGATATGCCTCCCTTCTCTGCCTGAGTCGCACCCTGAGTGGGATTAACAAATAATGCACAACTGAAAAACTCTGGGACAGTTATAATACTTGTTCTGTTATTAGTTTCAGGGTATTATCTGGGTGTAGGGTAGCGCAAACACTCAACTTGACACTTTCCTAGCTGGACTAATTTCCCATTATCTCATGACAGCCCTTCCTTTATTTATGTAGAGTGTTTGGTTTATCTCGCATGAGTGTCAAACCTTTGCCAAGTGTCATCACTCAAACTTGAAAATGTGAAGTAAGAGTAGGGGACTCTAAGACTTCATAGGTCACCTCTATGGCTTTATTACTGACTTGAAGGGAAGACGGATAAGATTTGAACAAAAGCTATTGTCCATTGTAGCATCATTTGCCAAACTGCTGGAAACAGTCCTGCGGTATTGTGGGACTTGTGGTGATCTTTCACTTCAGTGTGCATCTGTCTCAGAGGCATACGCAGACATGAGTGGGCATATGCTGGTTTAGAGCTCATGTGATCACACACAACAGGATATGTGGGTAAGACAATAGCAGGTGTATGAACTGTTTAAACAGCTCACGTGGCATTTAGCCAAGAAGTGGCCTGCAAGTTGATAAATTGATTCAAATATTCCACGAAGAACTGGATGTAGATAAACATTTAGAACCAGGCTGACTTCTGAACCATACTTCTGAGGCCAGTTTTCCATTTTCCTCTCAGGAAGTCAAAGAGTTTAGCCTGGTCTTCAGCTAGGTAGGTAATATCAAGGGTCACATTGACCCAAAGACTTAGACTGAATGAGACTGTCGGGGCAGCTTCTCTTAATAGCTCTTAACTATAGTCATTCAAACTGCAGATTAGGCTTTAAATACCAGGCTCTCGGTATAAGCAGTTATTTATGAAGTGAGTAAACAGAAATCAGTCATGTGATCGTCAAATGCAGAGCTTTCGCTTGGGTTTTGTAAGCCCAAAATAGTAGGTAGCTTCCCAATTTTCGTGGTTTAAAAATTTTTTCTTTTTCTTTTTATTGAATTGTGGTTGACCTTTGATTGTGCAGTGATACTGTTCTGAGTGTTTCCACAAAAGTAACCCAGTTTCTTTTACACCTAGATGAGCATGCAAATGTTTTAGCTCTTCTTCCCTTTTATGCTAAATTCAACTGCAGTCAGAGGCCCTCAGTGTATGTCAGTGCTTTCTGTAAATGTTTAGTCAGTAAAATCAGAGTCAGCAGAGCTCAAGTTCCGCACTGGCCCACCCTGGCCCACATTATCCTGCTCCGTCCTGTACTCCTCAAGGCCAGGGTGCTGACTCTGCACTTTGTTCTGATAGCGGCTGACACATGTACACTCTTATACAGAGGTTAGCATGAAGACCTGTGTAGATGTGTGTAGTAAAATGATTTATTCACCAACATGAGGCAAGACTTCACAGGAAGAAGGAAAAGTCACACAGTTATAACCTTGCTGTTCACATCTCCAGCAGTAGTGATGGACACCCCGTTTCCTCTTCTCTCAGGGAAGTTGAGGTTACGATGTGAGGGAAGGTCATAGGTCAGGAGGTCATTAGCTGGAGCCAGATTTGCAATCACAGCATAGGCTTGATGTCTTTTACACCGTGGTGCGTTTCCCACTTTGTGAAGATATAGTGAAAAACTGAAGGATCTCTGATATGCTCATGCACAGTCCCCCCTCGTCCCCTTGGGCCCTCCGTTTCAAAGAATTCCAGCTCAAGTTCATTGGAACATTTTTTTTTTTTCTGCTAGCTCTATGTGGAAAAATGTTTGGATAGATGGCTGAAATGGAAAAGCTCAGCCAAAATTCCTATTGGGAATCATGTGCCATCAGCTTTAAGAGCGAGAGAGTGAAAAACCTGCACGTTTGTTATCTTTTTGTAGTTTATTATTGTAACATTAATACACAGGGCCTCTATGCAGGAAGCCCTATTCTTATATTTCTTTGAGTTGCTCTTTGTGGATTTTTCCTTTCCCCGATTTGTTAGGGTTTTCTCGTGTGTGTGTGTGTGCGTGCGCCGCTCTCAGTGCGGTCACAGTAGGAATGTAAAAGCACGATTCCCCCCCCCCCCCCCCCCCCCCCCCCAGTCTTATGACCTGCTGCTTCTGAGCTCATGTTGTGAGTATCAGTTCAGTTTGACTGAAAGGGCAGCAGAGTGTGAGAAGTAGTACTCCTGAGTGTGTGGTGTCTTAACAATCCCCTTCTTTGTCCTGAGTGGGACAATGGGGATGTATGCAAAAGCAGTCATCTACTTTCATGCTTTTATCTGTCTGTGTTTGTATTTCTTGGCTTCATTTCTGTTTAAGGGCTCACACTCGCTTTGAAATTTAAACCCCAGTGTCCCAGCTTGATGAGAGTATTGTGAAGTGAATTATGTTGCACTGGGAATGACTAAGGCATATAATTTATGGCTTATCATGTATTGTTCATATGTTTCCCTTATTAAATATTCTTACATCAGTGCTGACCTAAAAGCATGCCTGTCACGCTGTTTGGAGGATCTGACTGTATAATTATGTTGCCTCACTGTTGTTGAGGGCAAAACATCCAAACTAGAGCCAAACTAATCAGCTTGTTGAACGACAAAAAGAAATTACTGCTTTGATAAGCCATTATTGATAATAAGCAAGTTTTCAAGCAAAAAATGTCACACGTCCATTCATTTCATCTTAAAAATATTGAATCAAGTGTGTTAAAAGCAGCAGTTGGTAGCAGTCTTTTACAATAATCACAGTTTATAAACCAAATGATTAGTTGAACATTGGAAGGGCAGATGTAGAATAACTGTTTCAGAAATGTAAATTTTTAGTTTACCTTAAGACATCGAGGATTTGTAAAATAAGATTGTAGCTGTCCTCTGAACCCCAGCTTTGTCCTGTTAACCAACTCCTATTTTATATTAGCTTCAGGTCTCTTCCAACAAGAAAGAACATTATCTTATGCTTGAGGTTGTTGCTACAAAGTTCAAGATTAATGTCTGTTCATAGGAGTTCTATGTAAGCAGTCTCACCTAACCAGTTTTGTATCCCTCTCTCCTTTTACACCCCTGTGCCTGTTATTCTTGATCCAATCTCTCCCTCTCTTTAATAATGCTCTCTTTCACTTTCTTTTTCTCCCCTCTCTCTGTGCTTCTGTGTCTCTCACCCCCTCCTCCCCCTCTCTACCTCCTTGGCAGGTTCATGTGTGCCCAGATGCCTAACCCCGTCCTGGAGAGCATCAGCATCATTGATACTCCTGGAATCCTGTCAGGGGAGAAGCAGAGGATAAGCAGAGGTCTGCCTCACATACATCCAGTTTTCCCACCTTTCACATACACCTTGTTTCATGTTCTTAAAACTCTACCATACCACACCCACTGCTCAGAACCCAGAAACAAGCACAGTCAGAAAGGATTGCATGTATGCAAACATAAAACCACAGGAAGTGACAACTTCACTTCTGAAAAAGAAATGTTGAAACAACAAACATACCCTCCTTTCCCCAAGCCTCTCTCTGTTTAGCAAATGCACTGCAGATTTACTGCAGCAGTTTGGCTCACTGTGCTGTCAAACCTGTATTTAGCTCCTTTAACACCTCTAGGTCAATGCCTAACCAAACAGGTTATATAAATCTGATGGAGACCTCAACAGCGTGACAGTGCCAAGAGGCCACATAGCACTTTTCATTCTCTGTAGCTCTTTCTTGTTTGCAAAGTTGGGGTGACCAATGAGAAATTGTCTGAAAGGGAGAGGAGCTAAAACAGAGCTGAGGCCCAAGACCAAGGCCTGGCATAATATAAATAAGGACTATTTTAAGCAAAGCTCCAGGAATAAAAAGATATAGTAGGGAATAATTGTACTAGATGGCATTTAAATCCTTCTTGTTTTCTAATCAGACCTAAAAAGGTATGAAAATGTGCCTCCTGCATTACCATTCTTCCTATTTTTATTTGCTTTATTACTACTTTTTAAACTTGATTTACCCTTTCTGTTTCCTATCTACTATTTATCACTACATATCTGGATCATTTCCCTGTACTCTGTGGAAATGAATCAATTTATATTTTTATCTGCATGCTTCAGCAATGCTTTGACCTGCAGGGTCATTTCAGAATTGCCACATACACACTTTTCTTGTAACTTTTGATGATCTTACAAACAAAAACATAGCTTCTTCTTTTTTCCCCCCCACCTGCTCTGTGTGTTTGAGAGGAAGCACATATATAAGCACAAGTTTTCTGTACACCCCAGAGACAGGAAGTGGAGTAAAATGGCAAACATAGCAGAGTTTCCCAAGACTGCCCTCCCCTTATCCACCACCGCCTGTGTTCGGCAGCTTCTTCACAGGCTGCTCTTTATCGCAGTTGTTTCCTGTGAGGCACTATATGAAGAAATGGAGAAAAAGAAGACTATTAAGCTAAATAAAGAAAACTGATTATGTAATTAGCTTGTAGTTATAGTCCCCCACCCCCACCAAGGGAAAGGCCAGAGAAACTGACAAGGCCAGACAAGCAACTGTAGACCTAGAAACGGAAAGTAGTAAAGGGAAAAATGTGCACATCTGAGTATGAATAAAGAGATTTGGCACACAGAAAAGTGACCCTGACTAAAGACACGAGGAGGCTAAATCTGATGTTTCATACCTTAAACAGCTTTATACATACAGCACATACTCCTACATTCTTGCTCTCAAAGAGACCGTCCTCTGCATACACACTGTCTTACAGACATTATCCTCTCCTCTGTTTCTGTATAAACATGAATACAATACGGTACTGCAGACATACTGTACTGTGTCATATATAAACACAACTGATTGGATTGTGCTGCTCAACTTTGATGGTTATGTTCGCCTCACCCAGAATAATGGCAGATTTGTTTTGTACCAGGCCTACAGGAAGCTATGACATTATTTCAGGTTTCCACAGATTGCTAATCGTGTGTGTGTGTGTGTGTGTGTGTGTGTGTGTGTGTGTGTGTGAAACGTCTCTAGTTTGTAGCGTAGATCCGCATTGCACAATTTCAAATGTGCAGGCTGTTGACAGAACTTTGAAATTACAAAAGTTTTCAGGAAAAAAATCAGGAACCGTGAAATCGATTTATATGTATATGGTGCTTTTTTATTGCATAACACTTGGACTGTTTATTTTTGATTAGGTCAGCATGTGTGGTTCAGTGCTTGTTCCTTAGTAAACTATGAAGTGGCAAAAGCTATAGTAAAACTGGAACTAGGGGGTGTGTTTTCCGACAATCAGTGCTGATGAATTGACAATGATATTTTAATCCTATTTAGCAAAATTAGAGGGGACTTGTTGCCCATTTTTTCTGTCATGTATGTGCTCTTACATTGGTGAGAGCTCCTGTTAAACATAGCAAAGGACTGAAACAGTCAGCAAGAAGTGCAAGTAAGATAAGCTTTTTTTATTGTCATTATACAAGAATATACAATGAAAAGTAATCCCTGTATGCCAAAATCTCAGGCAGTGTTTTTTTTTTTTTTTTTTCTGCTCTTGGCTCTTTATATTGCCATAGAGAGGGGATGTTCCTAATGTGGTTACCTCAGACACCAGTCTCCTTCTGTGACCATAAGATCCCCACCCACCTGCTGTTCAAACCTTTGCAAGGCAGCCAATCGGAAGAGGGATGTCTTAAAGAGAGAGAGTAAAAACAGTTTGTTTCAGGCAATGGATGAACTGAGGGCTTGCACCAATGACCTGCATAAATGAACTGAACTAAACTGTGACTCGTGCAAAAGTCTACTAGAGTCTAAGAATAAACATCTGGAGCTGGAAGTGAGCATAATAGGTCCACATAAGCAGATTGTAAATACATTTTTTTTTTTTTTTTTTTTTTTAAAAGGCTGAGCCTGCCCCTATTAAGAGATAAAAAAAATAACACTTAAGGATTATTCTGAAGAAGAGGATGTCACTTTCTGGAAATATACTTCCTTGCTGTGAAGTAAATGTGCAGCAAACAGATGTTTAAAGCTGGTTGTTTCTGTTGGCCTTTTGTTTAACAGACCTTGGCATATCGCACAACTTTATGCTAAGTCCTATCTGTTGTTTTATAGCTGCTGTGCTGTGATATGGAATTCTGTTTCCCGAATTCCAAACTAGTCCTTCGACTTTCCCAGAATTCTGAATGAAAATATGCTTGGGGTTTTTTTCCAATCATCTGCTCTCTGTCTAAGAGGCACATGATTTTGAAGCCATGAAGTCATGAGCGCATGGCTCTATCCCTGCATGTCTGTGCGAATAGTACAGACACAGCACTTGTTAATGCTATGTGTTCTAACTAAGTCGGTCTTGAGCAGCTGCCTCTCCGATTCCCTGACATGTGCGTTTAAAAACAGACTTAAGATGGAATGAACAAATATCCTCAGCTGGCTCCCACTGGGATCCTTAACTGAAAGCATTCCCCCTTTATGCCCCTTTACTTTCACATGTTACAAGCATGAACTAATTTTCCAGTATCCATCTGCTATATTCATCCGGACGTTGCCATTTTACTTTCACTTTTACTCTCTCTGTGTTCCCTCTTTATTCTCTTTTTATCTCCATGTCTCCCTCTTCATGTCTCTATCACAGTCGCTCTTTCGACCGTATCTCTCCGTTGCTCTTTTGTATACATGTATTTGGACAGGGACAAAAGCCAGCCATGTTGGAATGCATGAGCTGCAGATCTGCCGTCAATTGTGCAGCTGGCGCGATGAGCTTTTAGAGCGACTGCCTCAACGGCTCAGAAAAGAATGCACACACTAATGAAAACCACTACTCGCTTCGCTCCTACGTCCTCAGGTCCTTGAAGCAAAGGAAAACTCAGGGGGGAAAAAAGCCAATTTATGCAATCTGACTCAGCCCTGAGTTTCTCAAATAACTAAAGGAAGTGAATGGTACAGTAAGTTTCTGTGCTCAGGCGGTTATAGAAATGTGTGTAGTGCACATTATGGTCAAGCTAGTCACTTTTTTTAAGATGTTACAGTGTATAGCATTTTCAGTTTAACACCTTATATCAAGTATGTGGCTTTCTGTTGATCTTTCGTTGCTTGGTTTCTCTAAGGCACGTTGCAGAGTCTGCTCTGTCCAGAGGTCATTTTATTCCTGAGGCTTAAACCTCCCACCCACCCCCAACAAAAAAAAAGTTTTTCGCCAGCTCCACAGGAGTCACCCACCCTCCAATGTTGCAACACAATTTTAAAAATGTTTTTTGTTACATTGATGGTTCAATTCTTTGTTTTTAAAGGGTCAGAAGTACTAGGTTATGTCAGAAAAAGTAACAGGCTTTGCATTGTCAACCTCCCACGGCCTGCTGCAGGCCAGGAAAAAACATGTCATGCTTCAGGTTATCCAAAGGGACTGTGGTTTAAACTTACCTTTATACCACTCTCTCTCTGTCTCAGTAAAGCCAGTTAATCAGTAATCAGAGGAAAGAGACCTGCCTCTTGAAATCCTTTATCTAAACATTACACATATTTATTACACATATAGTCAAAGTAGAGTCCAGTTATTGAAGTTATTGGAGTTTCTTTCAGGTCAGATGGCTGCCACACCATTGTGCACCATAATAGTCCACACTGATACCCAGGACAATGTAGCCTGTTATTTGTGTCACTGTGAGCTTATCTAGCCATGACAGTTCATTATCACTCCCCATATGCTAACAGCATGACACTATAATAATTTGTATTATGGATGAATTTAACATGTTCTGTCTTTTGTTTTAATAGTAATGGATCATCTGTTTGGGAAACTTGATTTCAAGCAGCATACACACCAACAAATATTATTGTTGTTCGGACCTTATTGTAGAGAAAAAGTTTAGAGCTGGGGAAACAGTCCAGTTAAGAACCCCAGTAATGAGACATTTAATATATTTAAAGATGTTTAAAAAGCTTTTCTTTACTCTCTCCAGGGTACGACTTTGCCGCTGTGCTCGAGTGGTTTGCTGAACGCGTGGATCGCATCATCCTCCTGTTTGATGCCCACAAGCTGGATATCTCTGATGAGTTCTCCGAGGTGATCCGCGCTCTCAAGAACCACGAGGACAAAATGCGCGTGGTGCTCAACAAGGCAGACCAGATCAGCACCCAGCAGCTGATGAGGGTCTATGGAGCGCTGATGTGGTCTTTGGGTAAAATCATCAACACACCTGAGGTGGGAAGGAGGAAAAAAAAGCCCTTTTGTTGTTTTTGCTTTTTTTGTTGTTGTTGTTTTTTACAATTCTGTTTTTGACTGAAGATTTGTAACGCTGCGAGAATTATTTCGCTTTTTAGTTGGTAGTAATCAAGTGTTAGACACGTGGAGCAAACAAAGGATGTTACGGTTTCAGAGTGAAAGCCAAGCTCCGGGTGAAGGTTGGATAGCTTTTCCAACGTTATCAAGTTCTCACTTTACCAAGGAACTTAAGAAAAAAAACTCCTTAATGAAAGTGAAACACGGATAAAATACCATCCATGTCAAATCCCATGTCCTAGCTGATATCACGTGACATAAGCACTTGTGATTTTTCCACCTGACTACCGAGTTAATGTTTGATCCAGAGCCATATTCATAAAGTGATCCCAGGGAAACCTTTGGAGCATGCAGATAATTACTCATTGACTTTGATCTGTAGTTCATATCCTGTTTGAAGGATTAACACTACAAGTCAGTCACATTTTTAAAAATGTACTCTTGATTAACTCAGTCTTACAATCTTTTCTTGTTTCTATTGTGTTGGAGTATATAAATGTTTTACTTCTGTTTATAAAACCATGAGAGCAATGTCACATATGTGGCCTGTGAGAGAATTTCCTGCTGTGGGTGTGAGCTGTAAAGTGTAACCTGGTGGAGATGAATGGATATTAACTTGGAAAACCTTTATTCTAGGTGGTGCGTGTGTACATTGGGTCATTCTGGGCCCAGCCCTTGTTGGTCCCGGACAACAGGAAGTTGTTTGAGGCGGAGGAGCAGGACCTTTTCGTGGATATTCAGTCGCTGCCACGCAACGCAGCTCTACGCAAACTTAATGACCTCATCAAGCGAGCACGTCTCGCCAAGGTCAGTATTAAGAAAAATTAAACCCTTTGGCCCGATGCAATAATCATTGCACAAAGCACCACAGTCTTTTATACTGGTGCTTGAGTAACACCTATTCTGTATTTTCCTTTAAAGGATAGGCATTGATACTTGGAGAAACAGCACAGGTTCACCTTTGAAGTAGTGATAGGATTGGTTATAAAGGAGAAATACATTAAAAAATTCAGTGCTATACACGAACACTAGTTCTGTGGTGTGTGATAATCCAGTGTTTACTCACCGATGGATCATAGGAGTGTTTATAGACAAGCTTAGAGTTCAGTCTGCAGCTCTTTGTACATAGTGAGCTCAGTGCACATAACCAGAGTTAGGTGTGCGTCTGCATGAAATAACCAAGCTCACCACATGTGAGTGGTGACATTACATCTGGGGCACAGGTGACAAATAACACTGTAATAGTATAAACTAAGCTTTGTAGCATTCACATCATAAACTGCTAAAAACCCCCACAAACCCTTGATAGTACCAGTATACTTTTTTTGAAGTCATATTTTCATAAATGGTAAATTTAAAAATACATACGGTAAATAAAACATAAATAAATAAAACAAAACAGCACTGACCACTTTTGCAAGAAAGCCTGCGATGTCAGAAAACAATTTTATATGCATTTATTTACCCTGGAAATGCGCGTCACTGTGTTCTGTCTCGATGTGGTATGTGTTGCTGTGTTGTTACACGTTCCTTAGACCCGTCCTATCTTCTTACTTTTTGATGGCCTTTTTCATTGAATTGTATATTTTTGAAGAAACCAAAAAGTTTAAAAAAAAAAAGTTGATTTTTTTTTATTTTTTTTTTATAAAATAGATATTTCTGTCACAGATTCTTAGACTCATTCTTAGACTCGGCTGCTACACTGACCATGAAGATCTTTTTAGAGTTTAATTTATGTGGTCATATTTTCACACTCTATTTTTTAAGCCCCTGTCTTATGTCACTAATAGGATGAAACCAAAAAACAAACAATCACCACCCTGTTTTATGCAACTTAGTGTTTCGTGTCTAAAGTCACCACAAGCAGATGTCAGCCCAGTGATATGTTTGAACATATGTCAGTTTTAAAACGACTAATACAAATTATAGCACAGGGTTAATTTATTTCTGCTTTTAGTCAATATGTATATATCTGAAATTTAAAAATACACTGCAGACATCCATTTTAAATCTAGTTCCCTTCATTTGCGCTTCTGCCTGATTGAAAAGTCCAAAATTCAGATGTTGTAACTCCGAAATGTTTAATGCGGAAGTCCAGTAAGTGCTAAGAATTTCTGTTTTTTCTGTTATGCATTCAGGTGCAAGCTTACATTATCAGCTCTCTGAAAAAGGAGATGCCGAGTGTCTTTGGAAAGGACACCAAAAAGAAGGAGTTGATTGCCAACCTGGGGGAAATCTACCACAAGATAGAAAAGGAGCACCAGATCTCACCCGGAGACTTCCCCAAACTCGACAAAATGCAGGTAAGATTTAAAAAGGGAAAAAAAAAGTCTAAATCTAGAAAGAACTGAAGCACTTCCCTGACAAAACTGAAGTGCTATCTTGAGTTACAGATCTGATGAAAACACAACTCTATTTTTGGAGTGTTATATAAAGTGTTAGAAACAGGCTGTTCAGAGTAGAATGACCTTCCAACCTTTACTCTTCACATCTTTGCCCTTCTTTCCTGCTCTTGCCCTCCAGGATAGGCCAGGACGGAGATGAGATTTATTTTTCCTGGTTTGTCAGGAAATCCTGCTTCTTGTATGTTACTCCCATTGGTAGCCATTGAAGACTGATCTATTTCTATCACCAATTCCTGTTTTCTCTCAACCACCTTCATTCCCTCAGGAGCTGCTAAACGGTCAGGACTTCACCAAGTTTGCCTCACTCAAACCCAAACTGCTTGAGGCGGTGGAGGACATGCTCGCCAATGACATCGCACGTCTCATGGCAATGGTCCGCCAGGAAGAGGCCACCATGCCCAGCCAGACCGTCAAGGGTGGAGCTTTTGAGGGAACCATGAGTGGTCCCTTTGGCCACGGTTACGGTGAGGGTGCCAGCGAAGGCATTGACGAGCTGGAGTGGGTGGTGGGTCGCGACAAGCCCACGTACGATGAGATCTTTTACACCCTCTCTCCCATCAACGGCAAAGTGTCCGGCGCTGCCGCCAAGAAGGAGTTGGTAAAGTCCAAGCTGCCCAACACAGTCCTGGGAAAGATCTGGAAGCTGGCAGATGTGGATAAAGATGGCTTCCTCGACGACGAGGAGTTTGCCCTGGCCAACCACCTGATCAAGGTAAAGCTGGAGGGCCACGAGCTGCCTCCCACGCTGCCAGAACACCTGGTGCCCCCGTCCAAGCGTGGGACGGTGGAGGCCTAGATGCACCCTGCAGATCATTGATGTCAGCACAGGGCTCTCCAGGCAGTGTCTAACTTCAAGAAAGAACAGCAGCACCTGGGGTATTTTTCACCAGAGAGAGACTGGAGGGTATCTGGGGGTTGGGTGGGAGGGAGGGCAGGGCCATCTTTGTGAATCTGGGGATAATGTTTAGTGTGTGTGAAATAAATGGTGGGAAAGGGGTTTGATTTGCAGACTGATAGAAGGACAATTACTGAGCTGATGGATAGCTGGAGGTCACACGATGAGGCGGAACATGGATTTATGCATCCTGTGTAAAAGATGTCTTACAAATATACACTTCATATAGTTATGTTGATCCAAAGAAATCTAGGTTTTTTTTCCAATTGGGAAAGAGAAAGGAAATTAATCAAAACAGCTGTTAGATGTGCTTTATCTCTATTTTTGTATTTCCTCACTGTTAACTTTGACTCTTTCCAGAAGCTTCCTTTTTTATTATTTTGCCAGATAAATAAAAAGGAATGCTTGTACCATTCAAAAGGTTAAGTGGATTTGTATTTAATATTGCTGTCACATTTAACAGTGGTTTGTCAGAAGAAAGCTACTTAATAAAATGGGGAAACGCATTTAAAATAAATATGCTAAATAAATCTTAACTGATTCATAGTTTGGTGCTTTAAATTTGTAGTAGTTTTTTGTTACCAAAGGTTATGTCAAGGACTGTGTCACCCAGGGGTCATCCAAAGGTCATCCAGAGAATTTTTAATGTATTAATTTAAATTGGTTCAGTGTGCTCTTCTGCCCTCTGTAGGCTAGACAGAGTCAAAGCAGGGGGCTCGGGAGGACATATAAGGTAGTTTAGCCATGAAAGTGGCTTCTGCCTGCATGTTTTCAAGGGCAAATTGAAAACTGTGGCGAAGGCAGACATGCTTACGTTCCCTGGAGCTCGTACACGACACGTGGGGACGATTTACAAAAACTCAGTCTGGGCTCAGAGACGAGCACAAATTGTAAACAGAAAGACAGGAAACCCTCTTTAGTGAGCCTGGAAATAAAATACACTTTTATTCGCCTTATAAATCTGCACGATTATATAACCTGAGCAGGCCTAATGTAGATGTCAGATGTCAAAACAAGCAACTGAAGTATAAAATCATACTTGTCAGGCCTGTATGTATCGGCTGTTTTCTCCGTGTTTGTAAAGGGAAATGCAAAAAGATGACTTATGCAATTCCAAGAAATGCACAAACACATCCTCATACACTGCACGTCTCATCATGTTTGTTTGCATATTTTCCAAATGGCAGATTCATCGGTCTCATCTGATCATTTTATGTAACTGAATATCAGTTGAGAGAATCAGTTTACCTCCTAAAACACGCCATTACACTCATGGTGGTGTGTTTCCATCTTATCTTAAAATTACTCTGAAACGCTGCACAGTGACTCAGTAAGTTGTCAGCCAGCATAAGATACATGATAGTTCTCCTCTGATACAGAGTCCAGAGGCGCTCTCTTGTGTCTTCCTGAGTTATTACAGGTGCTGTGTTTCGACCAGTTGTAAGCAATTCTACTTTCCCACGCCCTTCCAGCACATGCCTGATGATGACAGTAAACATTGTGCAGCTCCTAATAACTACATAAACAGGTCTGCTCTGTCTTAATTCTCTTTCTTATCTGCATTCTTGATATTTTTAGTGCCCCGAATAATTATAACCATCCCATCTCTAGGTTGTTTACTTATTGATACTTGATGTGAATGGTTTACTATATTGAATGGTAAAAATGTATTGCTTTTTGCATTGTTACACCTTTAACTTAAGTCACACAGTTAGGCCCATAAAAAGGCTTTTAGCTTTAATTCAGAAATGCATTAACCATTAAGGACATTTTTATACACGGCGCCCAGGTTCAGATTGAGCAGTTTTTGTCCTTTCAAATTAACCAGATTAAAGACCTGGATTTGATTCCAAGTGTTGATCTTGGATTTAGTAGCTGTTCACTGGAACTAAACAGTGAACAGCTACTAAAAATGTAAATAAGGTACACCATCATTAAGCTGAAAACCCAAATAAACCAATCAGGGAGAGAACACTAACTTTAATCTAGTACATGTGTAAAAGGTGTGACAGCACCGGGCTGCTCAGCACCACCAAAAGACCACAAAAGACAATTAAAGTGCATGATTGCATTCAAAAACACTCATTATGAGGTAGGAATATCATTGTCAAGGATTTTACAACAAGGTAAATGAACAGATAAGAGATAAACTTGGTCCAGAACAGTGGGAAGAGAAAAGGCTTGTGATCTAAAGCATACCATGCCATCTGTCAAACATGATGGAGGCAGTGTTATGACATGGGCGCTCAGTGGAACCAGGTCATGTTGTTTATTAATGTGACTGCTGATAGAAGTAAAAGGATCAACTGTAAAGTGTGCAGGCATTTGGCTCAGATTCAGCCAAATGCTGCAAAACTGATCAGATGTTTTTCAGTGGCCCAGTGAGTCGCCTGTTCTCAGGTCAACAGAGCGTGCTTTTCAGCTATTCAAAACAAAACAAAGCAGGAAAGGCCTGACACAGCATCTTAACCATGAAGACAGCATCTGGCGATGTCCATGGGTTCTTTTTGTCCACCTACTTATGGACATAAGCTGCAAATTTTAAGGGTGCACAACTTTATTACCTGATATTTGTACTGTTGGTTGTGTCACTGTGTCTGCAAACAAAATGGATTTAACCAAAAGTGGTTGCTTGTTCGTTGTCTCCCATTAAAGAAAAAACAAAAGAGGTAAAAACTCTCTTAAGATGGATTTCTTTTTGTTCTCTGCCCCAAAAATGTTGAATAGGCAACAAAAACAAGCCGACAACTGTTGTAAAAACCACTGACCCTGAATTTCAGCCACTGCATCACTAACCCAATTATACCAGGATAAAGAGCCTAGTCATTAAATGGATGCAAAGAGAGGAAAAAATTATAATTTATAAAATCGGAAAGAAATAATTAGTTAAGAAACGTGACTGGATTATACTGCCAATCAGAGATACCAAGAGATTCCTAAAATTTAACATCAAGCATAATTCGTGGCCACCTTTAAAATGGTAAATGGCCTGTATTTGTATAGCGCTTTTCTAGTCCCTAAGGACCCCCCAAAGCGCTTTACACAACCAGTCATCCACCCATTCACACACACATTCACACACTTTAAAATAGAAAAGAAATGCAATTTAGAAAGAGAACAGATTCCAGTTACTATGAAAATATTGGAATTTACTGAAGCTCCTTTGCTTCTGGTGTTCTTTTAATTTTAAATAAAATGGAGCCAAAAACATTTACTTCCCCTTGAAAAGTCGGGATCCTCCCCGGCTCAAGCAGATCATTTCCAGCTGGCAGCAGCTCCAGAGTTCCTCCTGTGCAGGTATGATAATTTACTGACAGAAAGCTGCTGGAATGCCCACGCTGGTGTGAAGAGGGAAGCAGTTTGGCTCTGCATCCCTGTGCCTCTGTACACTGTGTGTTTGGATAGCCACCCTTCCACACTGTATATCTCTCCTTTACATTGTTTCCTTCTTCCTGCCTTCCTCTGTCAGGACGTCACCCTTTTCGCCTCTTCCTTCCTTGCCTTCCACTGTTTTCTGCTACTGCTTCTTTGTTTTTCATCTGTATTCCAGCCATGCCCCTGACTCTCTCTTTCACTCCACGTCAACCCTCTGACATGCTGACCCCAGCAGTGAGCTGACTGGGTCAGGCCTATGTAACACAGTCATGTGGAGCGCCACTTGGAATGAAGCACCTGTAGCCTATGTGTGAGTACAAACTTTAAGATGTGCAGCTATTAAATACTCATCTTATATAAGTCAAGTCAGCATTAGTGTAGTTTGAAGATTCTTAATGACCTGTGGAATAAACCTCATATATCGAACACTTTTTAAGATGTATCGTTTTGAAAAACATGCCTACTTTTTTTCTGCACACTGAATTCAATCTTTAAACAAAGATATCCGAAAAATTTCTAAAGGTAAAAGAATGAAATCTTCACTTGTCTTTCTCGCTATCAAAATGAACCAGATCTGTAATTTCAACTATAAGCCTCCCATCTTACTCAGCACCTTAAAAATGTTACAAAGCTTATGCATGAGTTCAGAAAGGAAGATCTGCAATCACTCATTTGCCTGCCTTCCTGGGTTTTAGGCTGCTTTGCTTTCCAATACAGTCAATCTCAATACTGTCATCATTACTCTAGTCCAATTATCTTCTTGCTCGCCTTCTTAGAGCCAATCAGTATCCACTTTGCATTGTTTAAATCTGTGTTCTCTGTCATTCTCCCTTTCAGACTCATTCGTGTAACCCATCTCCACCTAGCAGACAATTCAGTGAGCGCTTCATCCAAGCCTCAGTCTTAATCTTCACCAGCACCTAGACTCCTGTTCTATATCTGATCACCACTGGGATTGTTCTGCCATGATGGGTCATCGGAGTCTAACTGCCAAATGCATTAATTTCTCTATCTCAATAAATCATGTTCTTCCAGATGATTTCTCCTTATTTAAAATATTTTTTTTTATTATAATCTGTGTAGGAAATATCACAGGAGGCCAATAATTTATTGGGACAAAATTTTATTTTTTGGTGAATTAAGAACACATCAGAGCAGCTTCAAATGTAACTCCAGGAGTTCTTCAGTATTTCCTATAATGACAATATTTTCTGGACAGTTTCACATTGTTGAGGGAAGATGAGGATGGGCATAAGAAAGAAGTTACGATGTTTAACCTGATTTTGTCTGGTGGAGGGGGAGGAAAGTGCTGCCACAAACACAAATGCTGGTTTATCTGAACTGAAACTCAACAGAAAGACATTTTTTTTAATGTTTAATGAGACACACCAAACATTCAAATTTAAAAATTTCTTACATTTTTTCTTAATTAAAAAAAATAGCTTTATATACTGAATATCTTTAAATAGAAACCCTTAAATATAATTAGTCCTTTTACCCGAAACCAAATCTGAGTCTTGACCACAGACTCGTGTTATGTCTTTAAGTCCAGGGATGTTTCATGAGGTAGACAGATGTGCTCTTTGGGGGGAGGAACAGTCTTGCTTTGGCTCAGTTTGTCCTTTTTTCCCCAGGTTTGGTTGTGTGGTGTCTCCACTGGTCACAAATCAGTTCATTTTATCACTTTTCAGGCTCAGCAGGGCCGCCTGGCTGCTTGCAGAGGAGCTCCGAACATTTCCTGAGAGGCATAGGTGATATACAGGAAGCCGTCAGCATCTCTGTAGCGGGTATACACCTCCCCCATGTTGGAAGACATACACGACATGCTCTTCTCCGCCACCAGGAGAAACAGAGCCTGGGTGGAGTCCAGAGCGATTTTATTCCTGGAGGGGAGACAGTTGGAGAGGCAGACTGAGATTTTTAGGACAAAGGAAGACAGAATGTGAGGGAGGCAGAGGCATGGAGAAGAATGACAAATCTGACAACTTGCAGGAGAAGAAAAGAGAAGAAAAGGGCTTTAAAAATCAGAACAAAAGAACCTGCTGTGAGTCACAGATGACGTACCTGAGCAGGCAGAGGAACTGACCCAAGGTGAGCTCATACGGAACCAGGAACTTTGTTTTGTCCAACAGGGGGAGGGTCCTTTCACGGATGTAACGTTCGACAATTACCTAAAAGCGAAAACACACCTGCTTTAACAGGAAGTTCAACAACATGCATCCATTATGTCTTTAAAACATCTTAATCTGAATCAACTTACAGGCAGCTTGTTGGGGAATTTAGACCGAATGCTGCACACTTCATTTTTTCTTGTTGCTAGAGAAAAAAAGAAATAATTTGAGGACCATATTTTACACACATGCTTTAAAAACAGCATCCACTCAGTGAAAGGTCAACCAAATTGTCCTACCGAGGCATTTCCTCTGCTTGAAGGGCACCGTTTCCACAGATTTCTCAAAAGGAGCCATGTGTGCTTGGTTTTGTTGAGTGTTTCGCAGAGGCCGGTGGTGATTGAGGCTGTCTCGCCCCGGCTAACGACAGAGTCCCCTCGGGTGGAAGTAAGCAAACCCCGACGAGCTGAGGTGACCACTGGTGTTTTATAGGGTGCGTGGGCTGGGAGGAGTCGAAATGTGACACCAGCAAACAAAGACACGCTCCTCGTCCTGGGGAGAAGTGTGTATGGATGCAGAGCTGTGTATGTGCATGTGTGTGTGAGTGATGTGCGTGCTCTTCAGAACAGATTCACACATACTGGTTATGTCTCTGAGTGTTCTCACGTCGGCTCGTGACTTCGGTGCTGCTGTCACGTACACAGAGGAGGACAAGATGTGAAGAACACAGTGTAACGAAGGAGGTCCGCCTCGAAGAGAAGCAGAGGTTCCTAAACGAGGCTGGACATCCCAAACTGTCACACTCAAAAACCTGGTGCCTCATTTCTCACAACACTAGATGATCCAAACTTTAATCCTTTCACTTAGTGTCTGATGCAGGACAACACGGTCATCTTTAGAACATTTAACCCATGTTAAGCTAAACTTTTACCCTTGACTGACAATAGCCAGCACCAGTGATGACAGCGACTTGAGCCTGTGTGGTTCTAATGACAGGAAGTACTGTGTTACTCATGTCTGCAGCATCTATAAGCTCCAAAGGTTTCCTTATTAGCTTATTAAGTGCTATGTGTGTTTCACACATATGCACACAGAGCCATTTATTTAGACCCTCAGGCAGAAATCTGTAGCTGTTTCCACATCACATCTAAAGTCAAAGGGCGATTACGCTTTGGCCGTCCAGCTTCATCAGAAGTCTGAATCACCTCATCAACGTCTTCTTTTAAATCACTGCCAAAGACTTGTTTATATCATGTATATGATATCTGTTGATATCTGTTTTTGTCTAGATTTTTATATTTTTTGGCATTCTCAGCTGATTCTTTTAACGTTTAGATAGTTTTTTTGTGTTCATTTTAAGTTATTTATCTTCTTCGTATTGTCATTTTGACTGTTGTGTGGCCCATTTTCACTGATTTGTAAATTGTTTTTAGAAGCACTTTGCAATTCTGCTTTACACATAAACTTTAATATTATTATTAGTGTTATTATTATCATTATATTAACTGGGGCTGTATTGTTTTGATTTATTCAGTCTCTTTACACTTCTCTTTCTATTTTCTCTTGGAAACTCTAAAATCTGTGTGAAAGCTGCTTCCCTGCTGAATTTACTGGAGTTGTCAGTTTGTTGTGAAGCTAAAACTAATATTTTGCAACAAGAGTTCACAAGTAGCTATTATGTGTACGCAACTATATTGTCCGTTATACAAAGATGTGTGTTCAGATTTTGTGAAACCCACTGTGAATAAACTGTCAGCTGAGTTATGAACAATGCATTTCTCTTTAAGGAGCTCATGCAGCAGTGGACAGCTGCTCTACTCTGGATAAAGATTGCCCTCTGCTGGATGGAAGGTAGCCCAAAGGTCCCCTGCACCGCAGAGGAGACGCTCACCTATGCCTGTCATAACATTCTTAGTGGAGTGATAAATCTCTTGTCAGTTTGTCCCCCCAAACTGATGACTTTATGCTTTTTAAAACTTTTATGAAGTACATATAAAAGAATATAAATCCAACTAACAGAGTCAGAATTTAAAAAAATAAATAAATGTAACGCTGAGAAAAAGTCAAAATTTTCATTTTGAGAGATGATTTCCGACTTTACTCTCATTTATTATATCACTAGGCTATTCTCAATATTTTTAGAATAAAGTGAGAAAAGAAAATCGTAATTCTGAGATTAAAGTTGAAATTTTGAGTTTAAATCAGGATTCTGAGAAGTCAGACTTCAGAGGAAAGTCAGAAATTAAAGAAAGAAAATCTGATTGTTGAGAATAAAGTCATAATTCTGACTGTTTCCTGTGAATTCTGATTTAATCTCCGACTTCTTTCAGATTAAAAAAAAAATTAATTCATGACACAACATTATTTTTTCTGAGGCTTTAACCTTCTTCTGTAGTAAGACAATTGAAACTTGTGGGTGGATCCTGTGTTGCTCCGTTCTGGCATCCTCTCCTCCCATGCCTGCCAACTCCAAGCTGCCCACATGTCACATACAGTAAACACAGCAGACTGGCCAGGGTAGCTCACTCTGAGAGCAAATAGTGCTCAGAGGTCACTGAATGTCACTCAGCACAAGGTAATTTAGGATTATACTACTTGTCATCACAAAATAAATGAAGATTTTAAAAGATCCAAACTGTTTAGTTGCAAAAAAACCACAAAAGTAACAAACAAGTCAGTTCAGTTGTATTTGTTTAACACAAATTTGCAACAACAGGCACCTCAAGGAACTTCATATTGTAAAATAAAGACCCTACAATACAAAAAACAGGCGAGCAAACAAACAATAAAAGAGATTTGGGAAAGACCCTTTTTGCAGAGTGCATACTTTTACTAGTAGAAGTCATGACAGTGGGAACGATGCTGAAACTAAAGCACTTTTGTGTTTGCTGTGCTTTTTTTCCCCAGGAAAAGAAGAGGATACAAACTTTGTTGTGAATTTTTTCCCATAAGGTCAAACCTTGCCCCCTGTGGTGCCTGGAGAGCTGAGGGGCCAGCGAGGGGGCCTGCTTCACCTTGACTGGTAACCATTGGTAACCCTCATCTACCACATGTAGAAACTTTCTTCAGCACAATTCCTGTGCTCAGTCTCTTCCTTATGTTAGCAGAAGGTCGTAAACTGTAATGATTTATTACTATACATATAAGAAAGTATAAGCAGCTTTTAAAACTTGAAGCTATTTGACTACAAGCGTATCACATGCGACAACTAGGATATGCTCCACTCCCATCCCCGCCTTCCACCCACTTCAAATCCTGAATTAGACGGATAAGAAACCCGGGAGAAAGAAACTGGATGGATGGCAAACACAGCTGCTTTCATTTATTTACCCTGCAATTATTCTAAAGCATAATGTTTAGTGGAAATAGGCAGGTAAATGTCAGCAACACTCCAAATGACAGGAGGCGTAATCAGACAGAGCAAATGCAGGCTTCTGTGTGGGTGAGCAGCATCTTTCATGCGCGCTGTTTAGCTATAGAGTTACATGCGATAGGAGGGATAAATGCAACGTCACTGCTTAAAGACCACGCTTGGAATACAAAGAGCGTCCTTTGATATGTGAATTCAATAATATTATAGAGAGTATAGATTTCACTAATGCAGGCATCGGATTATAATACTCAACTCTATGCAATGTATCAGTGTAGAAAATAGCCACATTATGATTATACAGATTATATCTCAAAGAAAAGCATCCTCCAAGTAATCAGATTACTGCTGCTATATCTAATCACTTTAGTTTTCTTATTAAATTAGTCACCCATTCTCTCAATATCTAACATTGTTTGAAGTCACATGACAAGACAGCATTTTACACAAAAGGTGTTTTTCTAGTGAGGTTCTAAAGTAGAACAAAGACTCGCAGTTTTAAATGTAATGTAGTTAAAATACTACTTTTCTAACAGAAACGTCAACGCAGGCAAATAAAGCTCTTCATAGTGGGTCACGTGGCTTCCTATCTCAGCACTGCTCTCCATCTTGCAGAGATGATAAAATCTTGCATAGCTGCAGCTTTTAAGATGAAATACGTTCAAGTTTCAAGTATAGCCGATGGAAAAAAAATATGCAGCGCATTAAAAGTTCAACTTTTCTACATAAAAAATCAGTTTACGGGGTCAAAACATGGGCTAAAAAGTGAAGCAGAAAAACGACCCTGCTGATTATGTGCAGTGTGCTGCTCGGAGCGTGGGTGCTGGGGTGTTTTCTACTGCTATAGTTGGATGAACACTTGAGGAAACAGTGCATCTGTCCTCTGCGATCCTGCGCGCTGAAGTTGGACACTCTGGGAATTTTCTTGCGTCCGTTCGAAAAAACTTGGTCGTCCAATCCGTGTGCAGCTCCTGCACACTGGCTCCTCCTTCCCCTCTCCCTCTGCCTGCTCCCACATGTAACGCTATCGGTGCCTGTCTGTTGCATTGTCTCATTGGGGACGCAGCGCACGGAGTCCAGCGCTGCGGACAACTCCGGCGGACCTGCGAGCTTTAAAGTGACAGGGGAGGGAAAAAATGGATAATGTCGACCGGAAATGAAAACCTGGGATAGTATGAGTCATGGCTCGTTGAGGTGTCTTCAGTCTGCCGGTGGATTCATTAATTCCAGCCCTGTGTCAGTCAGTCAGCGGGGCTGCCTGAAGCCGTGAGGCTGCACTGCACGTTAGAATGAGCCGCTATCGTTGATGTTGCGTTAAACCAAGCAGCTGCTATGTTGAAATCCCTCGTTCGGACCTGTGTGGCTCTACCTGGTGCTGGACCCTAGCCCGTTCCTTCCCTTATCCCCGTGTGCGGTAACTGAGCGGTGGTCAGCGGTGCGCCCTGAGGAGGATGGCCGCCCGCCGCGGATGCGTGAACTCGCTCTGGTCGGGCACCGAGCGCGTCCGCATCGGAGAGCGCCTCAAAGCGACGCTGGCCGGGGTGCTGGAGCTGGAGGTGCTCAGGTGCAAACACCTGGAGATGGTGGACGCCGCTCTGGAGGATCGAGCGCCCGTTGCCGCCGAGGATCCACGGGCGGCGGAGGAGGAGGAGGAGGAGGGAAGAGAGACCTCGGAAAGCGGCGCAATGGATGCCGAGCATGGCTCTGCGACATCCCGCCGGCAACAGGTCAGTCAGTACGTCTGTCAGCTCACAGGTTGGATCCACAGACAGATGATTAAATATGAATGCGGGGCTGATGGTGATCTGCCAAAAAGCCAGTCCCTCTGCGACTCACTAGACAGATTTTATCGCTGCCTCGAGGCGCACGGCTGTGCCGAGAGCTGAATACACAATTGAATGTGATGGTGCCAGAGATCAAGCCAGGCATGCAGTGTGTGTGTGTGACATGGAGCAAATGTCACTGAGGTCAGGAAACCGGGACCAGCTCTGGCTCTGTGCCCTGCCTCATGGTTAGGAAGAAACATGTGGCGCTCAAATCAGGTGCAGGTATTAATACACAAGCCAGCGCTGCATTTTTTGGCTCAGGATCATAAGCTCTCCAAAGGTCACTTTGGCTCTCCGTTTGCATTTACAATTACTCTGATCACATTCTAAATACCAGCCCCGCCACTGTTTGTCTAAAAAGTGCGCTGCCTATTTTTTTAAAGCCTGTATGTTCCAGTGGAGTGTGACCAACCTGAAGAGGGTTAGGCTGTCTCTAAACACCCATTTAACCCCATTTCCTCAAACCTGCCCTGAAATGGATATGCAGGTCTTTTGTGTGGAGAATGTGGGTTGACATGTAGGCTGATACAGGAGGACAGGATGAGAACAGGTCTCATCCTGAGGCATGGGCCCCGAGGCCGTAGCTGGTCTGCTCCGTTATTGGTGATCTACATTTGAAGCTGAGGAGTCATCAAGATGTAAAATCGGCCAAAAATGAGATGATTAAGATGACTATGGGTGCATCCATCAGTGTGTGTGTGTGTGTTTTTAACGAAACATAATAAATGTAAAATGGCAATGGGCAAGAGAGCACAGGAAGAGGATGACTAGTGCTATAAACAGAAATATAATGTTGAAAATATTAGACATGAAAACTGTTTCAACTTGATAAATTTGTCTTTTGATATTAAACAAATATTTTCTGGTTTTTGATTGTTGGTTAAACGAGACATGCAACATGAAGATGTCACCTTGGACATCTAAATTCAGTCATTATATGCTAGAAAACGTTAAGTTGATGGATGGACATTGACTGATTGCGATGACTGGCTTCTAGTTTAAACACCTTTTTTATGGTATTCATGGCCATTTAAAAAAAAATAAAACAAACATTTTTTCCAGCGACTTTAATATCAAAAATAAGCAAAAGTAATCTGAAACTTCCCTGCATTGCACATGAAGTGGTGTGTTACTTTGTACAATATGGATTATACCTGGAATGTTTCCAGACTTGACAAACAGGTGATAGGTTCAGGCTGGAATTTGAGCAAATGAGAAATTTAAGTCACCTTTTTATGAAAATGATAAATAGTTTCAGAGCCAGGCAGCACCACAACCCACAAGTCTGAAGCATCGCAGTAACCTCCACTGCACAGATGCCTAGTTTCACCAAAACAGATTCTTTACAGAAGGGATTTTGTTGTAGATGCTGTTTATGTGCAGACCTGTTTTCCTCTGAACTAAACGTCACTGCTTTACAAACAAACTGCCCAGCTGTGCATGCTGCTTTTCACCAAATATGTTATCTCCGGATTGTTTCCATGGTCTGCTGTGACATGAAACAATGCCGTCGACAACTACAGAAATAACACTCCTTCTGAGAAAGTAACAAATGCTTCATCATGGTGGCTTTGCACAACCTGTTATTACACTGTGGATATGTGTTCCTGATACCAGTGAGCGGTATTAGTCAGCAGCCTGCAGCATATTAATACATGTTCTGTTTAAGCCAGGCTACAGCTGAGGTCACATCTGCAGAATATTGTATTTTTTTTTTTATGACAGAGTGAAATGAAATTGTATCCCCAAAAATAGTCTGCAGAGGAGAAGCGGAAACACTTGAAATAATCAGCGAAGTGAGAGAGCTTTTTTGCAGTCCCATCTGAGAGAGGGCATCCGCATGGAAGCGCTTCTCATAACGTGCCGCCTTCCTCACCATCCACCCACCAACATCTCCTCTGTAGTTCCTCCCGTGGTGCTGAGAAATCCTGTGGAGAGGCCGAGCAGCATTGCTCATTCTCACCTCTGAAGGGAGCTGCCGATGTAGCAGAGCAAGCAGGCTGGCACACTGCCCTTTGCCCCGGCTGGCCTTCACCAACACACACACACACACACAGTTGTTTTTTCATATCCTTGTGGGGACATCTAATTGACGTGACGCTTTCCCAGCTGCTTACCCTAACTCTAACCATCAAAAAATGAGTGCCTAATCCCAAACCTTAGCCTAAACCTAACCATAACCTAATTGTAACCCTGACATTAAAACCACATTTTGAGCCTCAAAAATGCCTACAAACTCATGGGGACAGGCATTTTGTCCCCATAAGGACTCTTGGTCCCCAAAAGTGTAGTAACATTCCAATTTTTGGTCCAAACAAAGATATGTAAACATGGTACACACAAACACACACAAAAACAACATTTGCATAAAAGGAAACAAATTTCTGTCTTGTTGCAACATGTAGCTGCAGATGGAGAGGGAACGAGGAAGGGAAGGTTGACGGTTACCTACTGCTTTGTTTACCAGAATCAACATACAGTTTTATCCGTAAACCCATTATATTCATTTTCCCTGTATACACTACTCATTACTTTGGAAATCATTGGTTGTTCAGCCTTTTTGGTAAGCCAAGGTGACTCATAGCATAATGTGCTCTAGCGCAAGACTAGATTTTTTTCTTTCTTTCTTTCTTTTTTAATAAACTCTTGAAATATGATTCACATTTTTTCTCTCTAGCAGCAGAAAGAGGAGGACAGAAGTCATAACTGCACACATCAGGGTTATGGCTGACTATTACGGCTGTGGTGTCATCCGTGCTGAAAAATGCAGTTTAAAATGAGGGAGTATTTTAAAGAATGCCGGCTTTTGAACAAATGTTTTAAAAAAACAGAGCAGTGGTTCTGTAGTATGCACAGAAAACACATTTAATTTGCATTAATACTATGAATAATTCAGATCTGCGCAATCTGTTGTGTAGAGAGAACAAGCTTTGAGTTACTGAAACGACATCTAATCTGGAAACAAGAAGAAAACTTAACTTCTTGCTTTCGAAATGAACATCAAGGCCACGATGGCGGATTCCGGCTCGTTGTCGTTCGGAGTTTAAAAATAAAAATCTCCTCGCTGAACATAACACATCGAGAACAGGAGTGGGAGAAGGAGGGAATATGCTGCAGAGCTTTAATTAATTCACACGCACAGCAGAACTGCAACGATTAATTAATAGAGAGGAAATTAATCAGCAGCTATTGTAATAAGGAAATCTTTCAGGACTGATTAAAGCTTGTCAAATGTGGAAATCAGCTGTCGTGTCTTGCAGAAAGCTGAATATCTTTGAGCTTCGTGATTAAGAGCAAACAGCCGGTGATACTCATATAACGCTTTTCTACTCACATTAAACACACACAGCGCTTTCTTACTACAAGCTAGAGATGAGCAGGTTGATCCAAATATCAGTAGTATCGATACTAATGATACCGTTATCATATCGATACTAGCGCGACAGGATCGATACTTTGTTTCTATCCTCTAACTTACTTCAAGTTAATAATTTAGCCTGCCTTTAAACTATAAGTATGGGTATTAATATCAGTCATACTGGACCTGTCTTTACTTGGTAGTATTGAACAGCACTGCTACAAACCTCAGTCACATATTCATGTTTCTTTAAATGATAAGCACTTTTAACCTAACGTTTACACACACACACGCTGATGGACACATCAGGGGTTAGTCAGCGTTCAGTATCTTGCCCAGTTATGCTTTGGTTGGAGGAGCCAGGGATCGAACCACCGACCTCCTTATTAGTAGACGACCTGCTCAAACCATGAGTCAATAAATCAATAACTGATGGGGATAATATTCAGATAAGGTCCTAATGAGAAGTGTTTACATTGCCGTGTGTGCGCTCATTGAAGGGAGGCTGTCTCGAAATTAGGTTTGGGAAGCATCATCTTACATGGTGAGTCATTAGCCCCCCCTCACTTGTGGAGTGACAGCTTTCATCTCCCCCCTTTTTGTGCCTCGGGGTATCTCTAAGTAAAACAACAAAAGTGTGTAATATTGATACTTTTACGTGCTCCTTAGGATGGGATCACCTGGTAGCTGGATGAAGATGAAGATTCACAGTGTGGGCTGTCTTTACATTTCAATACAACATTAATAATGTATGAAACAATAGATAGACCACCGTGCGAGTTCTTCACACCGATCGCTCGCGCCGTCCCACACTGTTTGACCAAATTATTCTGTCTCGACAAGCCAACCGCTGCAATTCGTTCTCGCTGATGACACAATGCACCTATTAAGAAGAAGTGTATGGCTTGTGCAGTCGCTGTAGCATTATTATCCCATCGACCCATGCATTTTCTATGTGCACCCCTCCCTCACATGCAGGACGATCATATTACAGAGCTCTGAGCAGACCATCACCCGTCTCTCCAATGATTTGATCATGTGCTAGTCACTGTGTAACAATATATCCCGTAGTGTGCAAGGCCTTGTGTTGCTGGCACGGATTTGTTGCAGATGTTTACCCTTTCAGGAGACTTTTAAAAACGCGTTTCACATCTTTGCACGGGCAGAATAAGTTAATGGTCTGTTAAAAATGTAGAATTTTTCAGATCATACATGTGAGAGGAAGTCGCGTCACCATTGGACTGCGTGTATGTGTGTGTGTGTGTGTTCAGGCTGAGGATTGAGTTAAATATTTCGCCAGGCCTGTTGTGCTGTTGTGGGTCTGTGTGGGAGGAGAAGCGAACGCGAGTTAGAGAGCGAGCAGCTGTAGCTATGGTGAGTAGAGGGTGGCTGGCTCGAAGGATATTATAGCAGAAGGAGGAGGGTTATTTGTTAAGGGGCCTGTGGGGGAGGTGGGGGTCCTTCAAGATGCCCCTCTCTCTCGCCCGGCAACCGCTCACCCCCCCCCCCCTTCACCTCACCTCACTCTCCCTTCACCGCCTTCACTCACTCAGTGACTCACTCCGCTATTTCTCTGTCTCTTTTTTTGTCCCTCGCACTTAGTTTTGGTCACCCACTCAGCCACGACTCGCTGTAGATTCACAGGGAAACAAAAAAAATAGTGAGGAGGGGGACAAGATCTCACAGACCTGAGAGGGAGAGATAAGCCGAAGACTGGTCAAAGTCTGAAACTCTCACACACTGTTTCCTTCCTTCTCTCTTTCCTCCACAGTCCATCCCCCTTTTTACCTTCTGCCGCTCTGGCAGCTCTTTGTTACGTCATCTGTCTTCTCCCATTATCCTCTGAATCCCCCTCCTCTCCTGTCACCCCAGTGAGTCACTACCTGTATTGTTTCCTCAGTAACCAGAGGATTGATCAGCAGCACCACTCACAGTGTTTCTGTTGTTTGGGCCTGATCACACTAATGCAGGGGCTTTTGGCTGCTGTCCTAAAGGGATGGGTTGGGGATTTGGAGGAGGGTGAAGGGGGGTTACTCTCTGCCCTCTTACTAATCTGGGAAATGGAGGCACTTTGCTAACTTGATGGGCTGATTGTTATTCTTGTTCTTGTTGTGCACGAGGCCTCATTTCTGACTGTTCCAGTAAGTGTGGTGTGACGTTGCTGGACCATGTGCCTGGTAAATGATATTGTGAACGCACAGCCCTTTCACGTGGGTCTGGACCAAAACATGCAGAGGGTTAAGCTGCGTTTTTAAAGCAGTATCCTTATTGTCACTGGTGGAAAGTATACTTGAATGCTTAATACCATCTAGAATACTTTCTTCTTCTACCTTACTAGGTTTCCAAGGAATATATTGTAGTTTTTTTTGTAACAACACTGTTTTTATCCAACCTTCTTCGGGGCTTTCTTTTTTTTTTATTTACAGAAAGTGTTGCGTAAGTTTTGACCTCTGCATGCTTTTTTATTCTCCCCCACGCATCTATTAAGTAGGTAAACTTGAGTATTAATCTAATTAAATTATTCTTTATGAAGCTTTATGGTAAATGAACTGGTTCTTATATAGCGCTTTTCTACTCTACCCCTTTCCACAACATCCCGAAGGTGCTCTATTGGATTGAGATCTGGTAAGTGTGGAGGACGTTTGAGTGAATTTATGGGTGATGGTGCACTGTCTCATAAAGGCATGAACATGGTCAGGTAGGCTGCGGTGTTAAAATGATGCACACTGGGTACTAAGGGGCCCAAAAAGTGCCAAGAAGATATCCTCCACACCATCACACCACCACTAGCAGCCTGAACGATACAATGCAGGGTGAATCCATGCTCTCGCTCACTGTGCGAAATTTGGACCCGACCATCCAAACAGAGCAGAGGCAGAAGTGTTTTGACCAGACAACGTTTTTCCAATCGATTACTCTTCAATTTTGGTGAATTGGTCCAACTTAGAGCCACAGTTTCCTGTTCTTGGCTGACAGGAGTAGCGCCCAGTGTGGTCTCCTGCTGCAGCTGCAGAACACACTGGATGTGTTTTGTGTTTTCAGAGATGCTCTTCTGCATACTTTGGTTGTAAGGAGTGGATATTTGAGTTACTGTTACCTTCTTGTCAGCTTGAAGCAGTCTGACCATTCTCCTCTGATCTTTTACATCATCGTAGCATTTTCTCCCAGGGAACTACTGTTCACTGCAAATTTTCTCTTTTTCAAACTATTCTCTCTAAACCCTGGAGACGAATATGCTGGATAATCCCAGTAGGTCAGCAGTTTCTGAAATACTGAGACCAGCCTGTATGGAATTAAAAAACATGCCATGTTCCCTAAATCACCTTTCTTCCATTATTCTGATGCTCAGTTTGAGCTTCAGCAGGTTCAATTAACCACGTCTGCATGTTTAAATGCACTGAGCTGCTGCCATGCAGTTGGCTGATTAGATATTTGTGTTAACAAGTAGCTGAATGGATGTACCTAATGAAGTTTCCATGAGTAAATATTAGCCAAATATACACCTATGAGAGCTGACCTTTAATCTCTAGTTTTACTTCCACTGTTTCTTATTGATGGTTGGTGGTTCAATACCTGTGTCCTCCAGTTGGATGCTGGAATATGAGTATAAAGAATACTGATCTTTAACTTGCCCCCTAAAGCATCCATTTCTGTATAAATGTGAGTGTGAAGTGTAGCTTGTAGTGTTTTGGGAAGCCAATAACAGTAAAGCAGTTTATTTAGATAACAGTCCATCCATATACTTCATGTTTGCTGCATTCATATCTTAAGTGACAGTAAATCAATATAACTGACTTCTGGTAAAATCACGTTGTTATTCGATCACTCTTGTCAGATTTTCACACTCCTGCTGTATGCTATGCATTTTCAGCATCTAACCTGCAACTGAAGAACAAATGCATAATAAAGTAACGTTATTTTATGCTCGCTAAGTTTTAGGCCTTTTTAATGAGTCTGCAAACAGCAGTTTAGTAAAAAAAATCTCAAAACGTGCTCAACTTTTTGTTTCTGAAGTATTCAGACACATGTTTGTGTCCATCCTAGTTGGACAGAGCTTCATGGAGATGGAGTGTGTTTAAAAAACAGCCAATATGTTTAATATGAGTCATGTTTTTTTCCTGTTGTCCACTGACAAACATTTTGATGACGATGATGTGTCATTTTGATTTTTTGATTGTGGGTTTAACCCTTACTTCCATTTTATCTGTGTGAATGAATCGTCGATAGTCACCTACTGTTTTTCTTTTCTTTTTTCCTTTTTTTTTCAGGATCCTTCTCCCTCTGACACTGCCTGTCAGAGCAGCCCAGAGGAATGCGGAGGTAATTCGGGGGACGGGGCGGCTCACCTCTCATCGGGCAGAGGGAGTAGCTCACGTTGGTCCACTCTTTCCTGGGACGCCCCCTCTGACTTGCTTTCTCCCCCAACCCCGGACCTTAATGGTATGATCCCCCTGGACAGCGACTCCAGACCTAGTTCAGGTAATTACACACCTGAACACCTCTTTCGGGTGGTTTAAATGTCAGACGGCTGAGACAACAGCGCTGAGCTGTCCAATGATCCAACAGTTTCTCACCTCCTGATAGAACTACAGCTCACCTTGAGAGAATTTCCATCAAACATTAACCACGTCCCTTTTTTACTTTTGTTTGCTTGCACTCTGCGTGACTCGGCACTGACTCACTCAGTTTGTCTCTTGCTGTCAACATTTTTTAGCCTCTCCTCAAACTCTTATCCGTTCTCTGCTCCCTCTGAAAGCTTTTCTTGGCCAGGTATAGACTCTCACCCACTTTTCACTCCACTATTATTTACGCTCTGGAAAATCTATCAAACCTAAAGACATGATAACATATATATATATATATATTTTAAATCAAAATGAATGTAATTTGTCCATTCTTTAGTCAGTAAAAGTGTAATTTCAGGAGAAGTCTAAGTGTTCATGGCTCACACTGCATGTCTAACAGTGGTTTCTGCACTGTGACGCTTTTCTTCTGGAATTTTTACAAAGTTTGAGTTTCTACAGGTGATGGTAGCTTTTTTTTACTGACTCACCTTTTTATCCGATTGTGAATCTTGTGGAAGCACTGATGTCTCTGCTCTGACTCATAAACTGTGGCCTGAGCTTCATCTAAGTCACAGTAAGAGACAAATAGTATTTGACTGCTAATAAGGTACCGCTCACAGTGCAGGCTGACAAATCAACCGAGCCTTTGAATCAGCTGTTCCAGTTAACGTGATGAGATTGGAAATGTGGTCTGTAGGGGTGATTCTCTTTTTAAAGAAGGCCATAAATATCAAAGTCTGCTCATCTTAAGAAAGATTGATCGCTGGGAAGCATATTGCAATCACATACCTCCATGGGGCTTTGGCAGAAGTGTTTTAGAGACGCAGGGAGCTTTAAAAGGCTGCAAAAGGTGTTCTGAAGATCTGGGTGTTCATTAATCCATAACACGACTACCTAAAAATGGACACAATTCAAGGCTGCTGCTACTTTTCAAAGAGTGGGCGTCCTGTAAAGGTCACAGTAAGAGCACAACGTACAAGCCTGAACGAGGTGAAAAAGAATCCAAGAGTAACAGAAGAGCAAAAGAGAGGCAGTATGCAGAAATCACTACAGGTTAATGAGTGTTCATGGAAATAGTGGGAATCATGAGGGAAACCACCGCTCTACAAAAGCCACTATTGTTTGCCACGGCGTTTGTGAGGCCATGCTCTGTGGACAGATGGGGCAAAATCTGGTTGCTTGGAGGAAAAATGTTACTACACACCATGATTATAACTTCATCCTAAATGTAAAGCAGGATGGAGGAGTATCACAGCTTTGAGACACACATTCAGTGAAGGAAGGTTGAATTAAAGTGATTTCTTGAGCAGTTACAGTCCAAGAAAACATCTAATAGAGTTTATTGCATTAAGAGGTGGATTTAGTTAATAAATCTACAGGTTTGTTTACTTTTCCTGTCTGTCACTGTCAGATACCTCTGTGTGTTTAATAAAGGGAAGATAACTATAGTTTGTGTGTTATCGGTTTAGTCGAGTTATTTTCTCTATATGGAGTCTATCCGAGAGGTGCGATACACCATGGACAGGTCACCAGTTCATTATGGGGTTAACTCAGAGAGACAGACTTACGTGCTCACATTCACACCTAAGGCCAGTTTAGAATTGATAATTAACCTGAATGTGCATCTTTGCATGGTGGCAGGAAGCTGAACCTAGAAGAAGGAGAGGAGAACATTCAAAATCCACAAAGAAATGCCCCACCTTGTGAAAATAACAATAATTATAAAAAAAAAGGGCAGTAGGGCCAGGAGAGAATAATATGTGATGTAAAGGGTGGTTTATTACATCACAGCCACCCTCTTTGATTCCTGACATATATCATAGCACCTTTTGAGCATTTTTCTAGAACATTTTTCATTTGCTCATCCCCAAATGTCCACATGTCTTTTTTTCAAGGTTTTTATTCAGTGAGCGGCAGCTCCCTGTCAGACTCTTGCTACTCTGTGTCCAGCGACGCAGCCCATGGAGGACCAGTGGCCCCTGCCAGGCCCCTGAAGCTGTGGGAGCAGGTTCCTGTGTGTGCTGACAACACTGACCTCCTGTGGTCAGAAGGTGTAGTGCACCTGCAGCAACCTGTACTCCAGGACAGCCAGGAGGATGCTGAACAAACAGAAGAGACGCCAGTTTCTGGTGAGTTGGTGCAAACCATAGATCCCTATCTTGTAAATCAGTTCATGTAGATATGAAGTTTCAGCCGTAAGTGGAAATACCTGAAAATGTCCACTGAAGTCTAATGTTTTTTTTTTCCCCTCTGTCTCTTACAGTCCCAAATGACCTTGAAGCAACTGGTCTGACCTTTCTGTCTGAACTTTGTTCAGGACTTGGCGATTCCCTGATTTCTTTCATCCTTCCGCTCCTCAATCCTTCATCCTCCTCCTCCACCTCCTCCCAAAATTCAAAACTCCAGCTTGACTCCCGATACTGCACAGACCTGATGTCCCGTCGGACCAAAGAGGTTTACTCATACCCAAGCCCACTGCATGCTGTTGCCCTCCAAAGCCCCCTCTTCACCACCCAGAATCCAGAACAGTCAGCCTCTGTGAGCCCTGAGGGACCCCAGCATGATGAACCCACAGAGTCAAACGCTGACACAGCTCTGCCTCTCCAGCCTCAGCAGCCTCCCACCCCGCCCTCCTTCACCCAGTTGGAGCAGTACATCTCTCGTCTGGCTCGCCAGTACCACAGTCGGGCAAAATCCACCTCTGATCTCACCTCACCTGCCACCCCTGGGGCAGTCACACACAGAGGCCTTTGCACCCCTGGGAAAACTCATGGATCCACCCAGTCTCTTTCTGCCTTCGAGAGCCGCAGCACACCCTCCACCCAGCCAGGCGTCAACATCACACCCTCTAAGTCACTGCTAGGGAACTCAGCCAGAGTCAGCCTTAGCACCACCGGAAAAAAGGGCACCAGGAATTCAATCAACCTGGGAAATCTTCCTTCAGCCACCGGAGAAGACTTAAACATAAATCTGCATCTAAACCTCAACTTGAACCTGACTCCCGGTTTAAATTCTGGCCATGGGCTGGTGGACAATCCCAGAAACGGAGCTCTGAGGAGAGACTTTGCTGCCAATTCCACCGCTTCTGCCTCATCACATTCTTCTTCTACACCCACCCCAGCAATGAGATCTCGCCCTCGCATTTCAACTTGTCCAAGCAGCCTGAGCCACCGCAGCTCCCTTGAGGTCCCACTGGCGTCTGGAGCCAGCTCTGGGTTTGGCTCATCAGCCTTCTGTCGCTCATTAGACTGGAGCAGTGGTGCTCCACCTGAGGCTGGACAGCCAGTGTTTGGCGCAAATGCAGGATCAGCTCCCGGATCTCAGCGCAGCAGCTTGATCCAGGAGTCCAACTCCAGTCCAAAGTTAAGTGAAGACTCACCCATGGTGGAGGAGATCTCCCGCCTCTCTGGCCTGTCTCGAGCTGTTGTAGTCGGACTCATGGAACAAGGCGTGGAGCTAGATATTGACTGCTTCCCAACAGATACTGCAGGTGAGGTGAGAGGCCACACTAAAACTCACCTGACAGCCCAAACAGATCAGTCACATGACTATACTAGACTGACAGACTTGAATCCCCAGAGACCAATACAGCTGTCCCTCAGTGTCACCCATTCTCCACAGTCTCAGTCCAGCCTCACCCCTCCTCTCTCACACTCCAGCAGCCCCATACACCCCTACCAATCCATGCACATTCCCTCCTCCCACTACTCCTCGCACTCCCACTACCAACAGACACCTGACCTTCCTTCCTCCACAGCCTCCTCACCTGCCTCCCGCCCTACCCCAAGAGGTCGCTCACCTCCACGCCCTCTCCAGCCATCCCCCCTGGGTGCGACTCCCCTCTCTGTTTTCCGACGAGATGCACCATTCCAGTGCTCCCTGCCCCGCACCAATACCAGGACCTCTCCTTTCGAGCATGGCGGGATCCAACCAAGAGGAGGATCACTTCGGCAGAGCAGTGGAGGAGGCGAGGGTAACAGCAGGCGGAAGAGGGCGGAGGGCGATGGGCTCTACAGAGGAAAGCATGCCTCCCATAAGCTGATCAGGGCAGCAACAGTTAGCAGTTATGCAAAGAGAGAGGACTACAGCTCCGTTTGGGGTGAGGAGGAGGAGAAGTCGCGAGCAGCCGCTCACACATCCAAAAAGTCCTCCAGCAAACTCTGGAAGGGCTTTGAGGGACGCCTCTGGAGCAAAGAGTCTGAAAGTGAAAGAGAGGAGATAGACAGGGCAGAGTATGGCTATGGATGGAGAAGAAACAGCGTGGGAAGCTGGAGAAGAGAGCACAGAAGGGTTAAAGCTTCTAGCAGCGGTGACAAAAGGCCTAAAGTAGACAACTCTCCTGTCTTCTCAAAGAAGAGAGGTAAAGATGATGGGGAGAGACGCAGCTCAAGCCTCAGGCTTTCCAGACGGGCTCTGTTCAGGAGTGAATCCCAGGGCTTGCTGGTACCTCGGAACCACAGCGAAGAGCCCACAAAGCGGCCACACTGGGTCTCCTCCTTGGATGTGGGGCACGGTGGCATGGGGATCAGAAAAGACGAAGGGGTCAGACTACTGAGAGCGAAGGAGGAGGACAAACGGCTGTCTTCCACCGCCAGCCTCTTTAACCTCTCTCGTTCTCAGAGCCTAGAAGGCAGCTGCCATTCACTCTCTCCTCTCTCCTCCCCTTCATTTTCTCCTTCTCCTCCTCCACGGCTGCCTCTCCAGCGCTCCCGATCACTGAGGGATTTGGGAAGGAAAGTGTTTGGCTCAATGAGGTCGCTTAGTCTCAAACAGAAATCATCCAAGAAGTGACTGCTGTACAAAAAAGTGAACTTTATCGTTTGCGTTGTACATTCAAAAATACCAGTGACGATTAGTATTATATTTGATGTTTAAAATAAAGTGCCATCGTTTTGGATTTTTATGACCGATCTGATACACTGGCTCTCTAATACTGGCTATGAGATATCCACTGGTCCTTTCACTCATCTCCAGTGTGTTGAAGTTCCTCTCAGGCACATCAGGTCTGTGAACTTTTAATCTTGGGTCACTTCTTTCATTCTAGTAATGTTTCTTTTGTAAAACTAGGCATATACATTTTTATAACCTTCTCAAAAAGTATAAAATAAATGCGAACCTTCCCCAAACACGATATTTAGCATATATGGAGCACTTTAAAGCTCAGAAGTTTTTGTATTAGAAAACCATGTATTGTAAATCATATACACCGCAGCAGCAAGAAAGAGCTGTATGATGCAACATGGCCCACAGAGAATTGTAATACTGCTTGTCCATTGATGTGGTACCAGTCTGCAGCTAGTTCTGCTTTGGTACGTTTTGAGTAGCAGTCTACAGGTTTATGCATTTGAAGTAACTTCCACAGGAAAGAGACCATGACTGACATAACTTATGTGAATTTCTCTGATAGCCACTAAATGATTTCAACTTTGACTCCAACAACTTTATGCTGCTGTGCACTGCTAGCTATTGACACCAAGAATACTCTATGTGTGGCAGTCCTTCTAAATTAGGCACCACATCAGTGGAAAGGAGGCATCAGTGAAGGGAACGCAAGTGACCCCTTATTTAGGGGTGAATGATTCTTTTTAGGATCTTTAAAGGACTGCAACCCTCAAAAATCCTAATTTGTATCAATGTGAATGCCATCCTGAAGAGGAACACTTCTGGGATCCTATTGTGACAGGAAAGTAGCCATTTGAAAATACTGTAGTAATAACAGCTGTAAGAAGCTTCAGTGCATAATCATGCGTATGAATGTGTACGTGCACACTCCCCTTCTGCATGCTGCTCTGTGACTTGTTCAGTGATTATAGCTATTGTGAGAGTGTGACATTCCTCTTTGATCATGGGCAGTATTGCCACTGAAGTACAATCACATTGGCCAGATTATGACCAAAATTAAGCAAATACTCTTTAACTTGATATTTTGCTCAGGATTTTGAAATGAACATTGAATTAAAGTATTGATGAGTTATCCAAGATAAATATGTGTCCTCTCATGGCTTATGACTAATAAAGGAAACTTATAACTGAACGTGTGATCTTCCTACTGTAAGCGTATTAAAGATGTTTACGTGCTTTGCTAAAAAAATGAATGAAAATGAGCATTTTTTAACAAATATTTTTATTTAAAAGTCACAAAATTAACATTCATATCACTGACCAAACAACTGCAATCACAGAGGCAATTGAGTAGTGCACGAAGAGCCTCTTTAGCTTTCAGAAGCATTTTGTGAACTATATTAGACTGTGTTGCTAGGAAACCAACTTTTCTGTCCTTTCTATTTTCAGCTGTGACATCTTTGCTTTCCAACTGACTGCTTTCCTCAAGTCTGTATAATGTCTGTTATGCTTACGTCAATCCTCTCCCAAGGAGACACAGCAAGAGTCGTTCAAGACATGTAAACATTCTTTAACTCCTTTGTGGCGTGGTCTGAGGTTGGAGCAGCCTCTCAGGCTGAGGTTTCATTTGGCACATTCAGCTCGTGGGCTAAACGCCGTCGCCAGCTCTTCTGGTTTGGTTAATCCCATCCTTGGAGCGATCATTCTGGTTGGAGGAAAACATGCCTCGATACATGGCTTTCTCTTTTTGTAAGTCCCGACTGAGTTTCTCCTCAGCCCTCTGCAGGTACTTCCTCACATTGGCATCTGTGGCAGAAACGTATACATTAACTCGCTGGTCTCCAGAGAAAAGATCAGACAAACTATGTTCAAATTACTATGAGAAACTCTATATCCTTCAGAGAAAAAAAAAAACTGCACAAGTTACCCACCTGCTCTTGATAAAATGAAATGACTCATATATGAGTCTTCTAACATGCTTTAATTAAATATGGGAAATGGTGACGCTTCTAACTCATGTATTTAATTGATCACAAAGTTAAACGAGGTCAGCAAGCTTTTCCAAAGCTGAGCTCACTGTTTACTTTAAAGATGAGTATTAATATTAATTGCATTTATTGCCATTTCTGAATGGATAACATTGTAACAAAAGAACAATTTTTGGTTATGGCAGTGGACTGATTACAAATGTAGACTGAAAAATAAATACACTTGGAGAGCACAGGTGTCCACATTGAGCTACTTGTTCACCATTTATTAATTTAGAAATTTTACGTCACTTGGACACAAAACAGCTCCCACCAAAGAACTGCTGTTTTGACATGCTCTGTGTTAGTCATCTACAAAATACAACTTATTCATCAAAGTTACAGATACTTATTATTGCTATTCTTTCCTGCTTCCAGCTAGTGCAACTAGCTGAATGAATGTTTAATGTTTTTGAGGGTACAAGATGCTAGCAGGCAGGGCATACATGGAACGCCGCAACGAAGTGGCCGTCATAGTATACAGAAAAATCCCCCATACTGTATGCTTTATGTAAACCTGGGGTGAGCTCACTTATAACTATGTTATAAATAATTTCAAGGGAACCATCAATTCCTGACTTGTTATTTTTAAGTTTATCTTCATTTAGTAGTTATGTAGTTATGGCATCTGTTCTGAGTTAACAGAATATATTTTGTGTTTATTTTATGCAATTTGATGAACCGAAATGTTTTTAAACTTTAGTAAATTAAACCTAACATATTTTCAATCAGAGCCCTGGAGATGTTTCTTTTGGTAGAAGGTTATAACCTCTTTGGTAGAAGGTTATAACCTCTTTGGTGGTCCTTAAAAATGTAATATGCGGGAAGAAAAACCTGGCTATATATGTCAACTTGCTCTGAACGATCATGAGAGTCTGGGTCTTTACCATTAGGCTGCTCTTTAGAGGCCTGGATGAGGTACTCTTTGGCTGTCTCTGCATCTCCCATCTCCAGAGTGGCTACCCCGGCCCTGTACAGCGCTTTGGCATTGCCTGGTCGCCACTTTAGCACTCGCAGACTGTACTCCTGCACACGAGTATAATCAACAATCTTTCTCTGCAGCAAACAGGCTGGAAGAGATATAAAGAAATGATTATACTGAGGCACTTGTATCAAACTAGAGACTAGAGAGCAGTTTTTCAAAGAGTTACTAATTCAACAGCTTTAAAAGAATATGACATTATCTCAGAATGATATTTACCTACCAGCAAGGTTGTTGTAGCAGTCCACTTGAGTATTTCTCATTAAAGCCTCCTGTTCAGCTGTGAGCACAGGTGTCTCAGGCCCAAACCCTTTCACTGATGTCGTCACATCTGAGTCAATGCTTCGCAGGAGCAGAAGAGCGCGGTGATAACGACCAATGGCTGAGCGAATGTTCTTGTCCTTGTAGAAAGCATTTCCTTCTGTTTTCAGCTGGGCTGCTTCCTCTAGCAAAGCTGAAACCGGCTTAGCAGAATTTGGTTTGTGTCCAAAGAGGCTTGGTGCTGCTGCCGCTGCCCCCTGTACATCTAGGCTAGCCTCCCCACCAGCACCCTCCATGTCTGCAGTGAAGCTAATCAGCTGTTGGGGTGAGAAAGCACATTTTAGTTTATTCTTAAACAGAAAGCCTAAAACATAAAGTGGTGAGATGTAGAGAAAAAGATCTAAGGACTTATGAAACATACAGGTTCAGGCCACTTTATTAGGTACACCTGTTCATTAACTGCTCATTAATTGAAACAAAAAAAGAGCTAAAATAACTTGCATACATAATCACTCACTGGCCACCTTGTTAGGTGCACAGGTTCCACAGCTTGTATACTACAAACATGTAATCAGCCAATCACACGGCAAGAACAGAGTCAAGACAACAACATGAACACATGGAGCCCACCCTTGTGTCAGTAGTTCAGGTTGCTGATGGTGGTGGTTTAATAATGTGGGGGTACACTTTCAGTTTACAGTTTGAGGGGTACTGAGGGGTACAGTTTCTGCCCCTTATTACCAACCGAGCACTGTTTACACGCAACAGTCCACCTGAGTCTGATCGACATTAAGAAGGCTCGACACCACCTGTTCCAGTGTAAAGATTCTCTGCATATAATGGTAGAAAGCACTTATGTGTAAGAAAAACAGTTTGTCACACCTCTGCTACTTTACTCCTTTACTTATAATACCTCACATATGACCTGGCAGTCACACAGTGAGCCACATTGCTTTTAATAAGAAGGTAGACAAACCGCAAGAGCAGTAGTTTTTGGCCATTTCACCATATTTAATATGTCAGACGGCAAGTCTACAGCTTTTTATTTTAAGTATTGCTACATGGCAACATTAAATTTTTTTACGAATCAAATAGAAAGCACGTCACTCAGGTCCAAACGTAAACCGACGTTTTTGCGGCAAAACGTCCAGGGTTTGTAGCTACCGCTACAGCTAGCAGGCTGCCAAGCTAGCCCGCGTCCTCGAACACTAGCTAACTCACTATTTCCCGTATGTTCGCGCATTTTAGGAGGTTCGCTACATGAAAGCTGTATTATTATGCATTCTCTCGCCTTACGCCAGTGAAGCGACAATCCACGGATAGCTACTTTTCAGCTGGTAGTCATCTTAGTTGTTGCCACACGTGCGCTTCCTTGCTTGCCTTTCTATGGACTCGCCCACAAACTGTGTGCAGCGTTACTGCCACCATAAGGCCGAAGCAGGAATTGTCAGCAAATTATCACAAAATACAGCCTCTTCGTTTTTATTAAATATAATTTTGAAAGTAATCCATGCACAAAATACTAAAACGAACTTTTTTGGTGTAAATTACACTTGTTCTGGAACAAAATGTAAACGTAGTTACTGAAAAAATTGCCCCAAAACATTATTTAAAATACTAAATAACACTTGGGAAACCCTGAGAATGGTATATAGTCAAATGTTTTTATAAGCTCGCAATTGCCTCTGTAATAGTTTGTATTATTAAACGAACAGGCTATATGAACAAAGATTTTAAAATTGAGAAGTTAATAAAAAAATCTGTGAATATTGAAAAGTTGGGCAAGGTAGATTTCACAATTTGCTTAAATCATGTATAGATTAAGTTTGAAATTAAGTCTGAAACTCAGTGAATATTCAGTATGACGGTGACCATCTTTAACTTCAGCGATGAATTTATTAAACAATGTTTTCAAAATCTACTTTTCAGGTTCCAGAGTCCTGATAACAGAGCTATACCAAGAATACCACACAGCAACTAAAATAGCTCATGAAAAATTTACATTTGATACTGGAGATTGATAAATATAATTATCTGATGGTTTATTTTTTTCTTAAATACACAACAAAAAATCTTTTTGTTTTTTTACAATTTCAAAATCTTTCATAATTGTATAATGACTCATTGATAAAACTGCAAATGCCCTAATATAATTATTCCAGTTAAAAAAAGAAAAAAACCCACATTTATCACAAAGCACCTGTAAAATTTTAGAAATTTAGAAACTTTTAAACTGTTCTAAGATGTAAAGTGCAGTTCACACCAACAAACCTCTAGATTAATCTGAAAACACAACACAATTGACACAAGCTCAATAATGCAAAATGACATTTAAAAAAAAAAGTGAAATTGTGTAAAAACATAATGCAGCAGCAAATCATTTAAACCCCTTTATTTAAACCTTTGTTTAAAAAGGACACCATTTCAAATCGATATAGAAATGTTAGAAATAGAAATGTTTAAAAAAACAATGCTGGTTTCAAATTTAATGACAGCAACATGTTTAAAAATGACTGAGAATGCAGAGGTGCAATGACATGATAAAAGAAAGCACATGGCGGAGACTTAATGTGAGAATCCAAAGTCAAAGCTGAGTCATAAGCTACCCTAAGCGTCCTGAAAAGTGACAAGGGAACCAAGAGTTTAAATTAGGCAGAAGTCTGTCAGGGGCAGTAACAACTTCTGTTTTCTCTTTGTTAAGCTTGAGAAAATTGTTGCTACCGCTGAGAAATATACTGAAGAGGGAGCAGATATACCAGAAACAATAGGGCCCCCAAAACAGAACCTTGTTGCACACCAGAGGCAAGAGAAGTGGAAGGAGACCTGAATTTAGAAACAACCACGGAAGAGAATCTTTCAGACAGATATGAAGCAAGCCACTTCAAAGCAGACCCTAAAACACCCACCCAGTATCTCAGTCTATCAAGCATAATGTGATGGTCAGCAGTGTCTGGTCTGGGACACGGCTGACTGTAACACTGTGCTATTTTGCTGGACTGAACTCTACATAAGAAAGATTGTAATTTATGAAGTATTTGTGTACAACAGCTGTAAGCTGCTTAGCCTTAACCTTTTCTAAGCAATAACTTTTGAGAAGTGTATATAAGTGCTAAAAAGAGAAGGTTCAAGTATTTTTTTAAGTAAGTCAATGATAGTATTCTTTAACAGGGACTTAAACAGGAACAAACCATGCACTGATTACAAACAATGAATTCCTCCAAGGTCCTAAGGCCAACATGATCATTTCACAAAATATTTGGCATAAAAATAGAAGGTGTGATAATATATCACCATAAAAAATACATCTGCATCCCACTAAATCATTAGTTTGTCACTCCGGCTGACTGGTGGTTAGCATTAGTTCAGTTTCATTCTGACCATCGGGCTTCTCCTCGTCTGTTTTGATGATGCCATTGCTCGTTAATGTTAGTTTTTGTGATTGTTTGTTGGCCTTCACTTTGAATACGTCCCACCTCTCAGAAATCAATCCTCTGTTGAAGAGCAGTGATGACAAGTAGGAGAACAACAAAGTAACAAAGATAGTGGATAACATGCAGATAGTCCTGGCCGGAGAGCGCTGGACATACATGTCATCTTCAAGAGTGCAACCCGGGAAGTGAAGGACAACAGGTAACCCTATGGATGGTTCACCACTGAGCAATCTCAGCAGCACTCCAACTAGCAAGCCCATGATGGAGCCATAACCATTGGAGATGTTGAAAAAGAGGACGCAGACTAGTTGAGGGAACATGATGGTGTAGGTTATGTCTGAGCCCAGGATCCAAAAAACCATGATGCTGTTGTTTAGGAAGGTGAGCGATGTGCCAACCACGCCCACCAGCACCACAGTGACACGGATCACCCACTGGAGCTCCCTGTCTGATGCCTGCAAAAAAATAAATAAAAAAAATCTGGAAACTGAAACAGAAAAGACATAACCACAACTCTAATCTTCCCCCTTCAGGTCTCTTACTGTGGTCCTTAGGATGTTCTTATATATGTTGGATGAGAAGATGGAGGCAGCGGATAATAGTGCAGAGTCTGTTGAGGACATCGCAGCAGCAGCTACAGCTCCAATACCAATGATGGAGATGTAGTTTGGAGTGAGGTACTGCAGAGCAATTGGCAGAACCTGACCAACCTCTCCTCGCTCGAAGGGGGATGGGGAGCCATATAAGGTCATGTTCCAGTCTTGTATAAAAACATAAAAATGTTATATAAAGTCATATAAATTCATTAACATTTTTACACTTGTTGTTCACTCTGTTGTTGTACCTGTTGATGCCGCGACTGCTCCAATCAGCACAGATGGGATTCCAAGTATGAAGACTAGAGGAACTGCAATAAAGCAGGTGATCCTGGCTGTATTTGATGAGGAGGCTGAAAGAGTCCTCTGGTGGAAGTCCTGATATCCAAGGTTACCTAAACCCTTCAAAAAGAAATTACAATTAAGGACTACAATACTTTAAATCTGTGACTGATGCCATTAATTTATTTTTAATAGCCAAGTCATAATAATCTGTACAGTTTGTCATGCTGCACAAATAAACCTCACACACTCTTCACACAGTATATTATACATCACCATATCACACAATAAATGATATCATATTGTCATACAATACCTGCCTCTGAGGTATGTATGTTTTTTTTTTTAAAATAAAGTCTTTTTATTGAGAACTTTCCCCATACATATAAACAAAAAAACAAGCAAACAAAAATTAATTAAAGATGATTCATACATTTGGGGTAATTAACCCATACACTTAAAGCTGTATCAAAATAGTGAAAGAAAGATCATCATTTAGTCTATAAATAGTTTGCTGCTTTATAAGTAAGCCCTCTGTGAAGCTAGAACATTTTACATCTTCATCTTGAAGAAAATAAGAATTCAATTCAATTCAATTTTATTTATACAGCATCAAATCACAACAACAGTCACCTCAAGGCGCTTTATATTGTAAAGTAGACCCTACAATAATACATACAGAGAAAAACTCAACAATCATATGCCCCCTATGAGCAAGCACCTTTGCAACAGTGGGAAGGAAAACTCCCCTTTAACAGGAAGAAACCTCTGGCAGAACCAGGCTCAGGGTTGGGGTGAGAGAAGGAAGACAGGATAAAGATATGCTGTGGAAGAGAGACAGAGATTAATAACAAATGTGATTGAATGCAGAGAGGTCTATCAACACATGTTGAGTGAGAAAGGTGACTGAAAAGGAAATACTCAATGCATCATGGGAATCCCCCAGCAGCGTACACCTATTGCAGTATAACTAAGGGAGGATTCAGGGTCACCTGATCCAGCCCTAACTATATGCTTTAGCAAAGAGCAAAGTTTTAAGCCTACTCTTAAAAGTAGAGATAGTGTCTGTCTCCTGAATCCAAACTGGAAGCTGGTTCCATAGAAGAGGGGCCTGAAAACTGAAGGCTCTGACCTTATAGTACCATATCACCCCATTTGAGCACTTCGCTCTCGCACTGCAGGCTTACTTGTTGTTCCTAGAGTATTTAAAAGTAGAATGGGAGGTAGAGCCTTCGGCTTTCAGGCTCCTCTCTGTGAAACTAGCTTACAGTTTGGATTCAGGAGATGGACACTCTACTTTTAAGATTAAGCTTAAAACTTTCCTTTCAGTTAGGGCTGGATCAGGTGACCCTGAATCCTCCCTTGGTTATACTGCAATAGGTGTAGGTTGCTGGGGGATTCCCATGATTCCCCTATGTCTTAACAGACCTCTCTGCATTGAATCATTACTTATTATTAATATCTGTCTCTCGTCCTCTCCTCACCCCAAACGGTTGCTACAGATAGCCACGCCTCCCTTAGCCAGGTTCTGCTGGAGGTTTAAAGGCTGTTAAAGGGGAGCTTTTCCTTTCCACTGTCGCCACAGCGCTCGCTCGGTTTTCCTGTTGTTGTTGTGATTTGGTGCTATATAAATGAAATTGAATTGAACTACACTGAAGGAATTTCACTATCCACTGGCTGATGTTACAGTGGGTGATTAAGTGAAATAGCCCAATTCATGCATGACCCACAGATTGACTGCACACTAACAGTTATGATGTGGCTCATTTGCATTTTCAAAGTACATTACTTATTTGGATTTTGTTGTTATAATCGTGTTACAGAAAGCCATATAATAAGCAAAAAAAGGAATGCATCTGTTGCTTCTTGTTGGACCCTTGAGCCACTCCCTCAAAGCAGTGGAGGTCTCTCGGGTATCTATTCCTCCAATAATTAGGAATTACTGCAAAAGATAGAATTAATTCTTACCAATAATAATACATTGTCAATCCATAGCCATGCCTCTTCTTTTTCCACAGAACCAATCCAAGGTGCCTGGTAGATAAAGTTGAAAGCAGTCTTGGTAATGTCAACTGAGTGTGGGCTCATCAGGATGAAAGGGACACAGAGCCACTACAAAAATAAACAAGGAAGCAGTCGTTTCAAGCTCTCACAGTTTTCATTTTTGCCTTATAAATTACTGGGATTGCTGCTGTGGTGAGCCAAAGTTGACCAACTTAGGTGTCAAAAATGTTTAATGTAAACTCACCATACTGAAGAATATGAGAGTTAGCTGTATGATGTCTGTGTAGGCTACAGAGTAGAGGCCTCCCATTAATGTGTAAATGATGGCTACTGTGGCAGAGATCCAAATGGAAACAGTGTAGGACAAACCCAGGATCACGCTTATTGTTGCTCCTACAGGAGTGACAGAATCATGCCCATTCAGTTTTAGGTGATAGTACCAACAGCACACTTCAATATGAGTCAATTAAATGTTGATTCATAACTTCTGTGTAATATTCACAGACTTAAAATATGCAAGACTGATAAAAAGCACAGGGACCTGACTGGATTTTATGGAGCACAACAGCTGCGAGTCTCGCAGTAATATAATTAAAATCCTGCATTCCTTGCAAGACTTTCCCTGTGATTATTACCCATAAAACACGTCTGAGCATTTCACATGGTCATATATCAAAAACATTATCTTTATAATTACTCTGGTGCACAATCAGTGCGCAGTTGTCTTAAGCTTGTTTGTGTGTTATTTTTATTGTTTTCCTTTGCATTGGTTCCACTTACCTAAGCCGATAAGAGTTCCTGTCACCCAGATTACATCAGAAATGACCAGAACCACAGAAAGCACTCCACTTATTAACCTTCCATACTTGATCTGGAAGGGGTCCATCATTGTCACATATTTCCTCTCCCTCATTGGCTTGGCAAAGAAAAGTCCACCTCAATGGATCAATCACAAAAAGAGAGGAAAAGTTATGTTCCTGCCTGCACAGGAGTGCCACTGCTTGAAGTCTGTGATCTGATAATTAATGTTCTTTAAATCTGTCAAATTCATAATAGATAGTTTGTTTGTTTGTTACAAAGCATTGCCAAAACTTTTCACCACACCCAGACTTTTTAAATTTTTAAACTTGTATCCATCAGTCACAGTACTGACTTCCAGCTCCCGGAACTGTAAAAGGCATTATATCAGGTTTTTTTTTCCATGTCTGCAGTACTTTTCCACTGATCTCATACTGATTTGTTAGATCAGCAGAGTTCCTTTTTAATATATTCTAAATAATCGTATGCAAATCCATTATTGCACTAATAAGATGGATCTGCGTTTATCAGGTCCATCTATATCTAGCATTTATGTCTACCAGCGATGGACATAAATGCTGTACTACAGTTTTTACTAAGTTGAATGTGTTCCTCCACTTGCAGCATCATATGAGGGTCAGTGTGACATTTCAAACTCACCAGAATGTGAAACAAAATACAGATATTGTGCAGGAACATACTGCATGAAGCTTTGGAAACACACTGAAATGAAATCACACACGCTGTAAAACTTACCAACAATAAAAGTCAGCGCTGTTGTCACTGGCATGACCGCCCAGGTGAGTCCCAGAGTTGGAGTGTACACAATCTCCGTCAGGCCAACAATGAAGCCGCCTCCTATAAATGTAGCTACAGGGAGCACAGCATGAATGTACACACACACACACACACACACACACACACACACACACACACACAAAACATGCTTTGTCTTTGCTATTGTGTCTTATTAAGTGTGCCCGTTTGCTAAATGGGCAAAATCTTAATGTAAGTTCAACTAGTTTAATTTTTTTATTTTTACTGATGACACTATTAGCTTTGGAAAGATAACATCAAACACAGCAGTATTTGATGTTATCTGGCAATATAAATCAATTACTTGGCAGCAGAGCGAGAGAGAGACTGCATGAGGTCATAAAATAAAAACTCAGATGCAGGCTGGGACAGATCAAATCTAAAGCAACAGCATACTGAACAGCCTCACTTGTAGGAGCCATTTTTAACTGTTTTAAGGTGTATTTCTTCAGAAATGAACAAAATACTATTTAAAAAAACATATCTACAGGCATGATTCCTGTGCCATGGAATGACCAACCAAGCTTTGATTCATAATTGTTTTTCACTACCAATAAAGAATAATGTAAAGGGCACAATGAGGTGCCTGTTTGCACAATACACATCCTTTCTGCAGTGACACTAAATGATATTAAACAAATTTTAACAAACTAAGCCATGCAATAATTTTGTTATTGTCTATGAGAATCGAGCTCCAACTTTATTTCTTTTCTTTTTTGCACAGAACAGAAAAAAAATTGGCTCACTACAGCTTTGCTCTTCAGCATTGGTGTTTGCATATGAGGCTGCTGCAGTTATCTAATTATGTATTTAACTTTTTAAAACCTGAACCGAGAAATAACCGCCAGAAAATTCTAGTTTTTTGAAAATGGAGTGTTTATTTACCTTTCTGATGTCTACATATATATATACTGTATATACATACGTACATATATATTTTAAAATTTCTCCCACATTCACCATTTTTCCTACACACTGCATGCTAACCTGTCATGGTGAAGACTCCCACCGCCAGACTGATCCCTCTGTTGCCCAACAGCGTGATCTCTCTCCGGTCTGCTTTGCTGTCTTTCTCTAACCCCTTGGACTTCCTCGAGGCCCACAGTCCGGTACCCAGCACCATCAGGTAAAACAGTACCATCACCACCAGGCCTGGGACGTTGAGGGTCATCGTGCGCTGCAGACAGACAGACAGACAATGGCTCCTACTAGCTCTCTCAAATACCTACTGCTAAATAAGCATGATCTGCCTCCTGATGTAGAGCTGGAGTGGTGTTGCTCAATAACAAAGCTCACAAACAGAACACAAAGGAAAAATAGGAGCAGATCCCTGTTCAGATAATCTCAAAACTGTAGGTGCTGTAATGCACTGCCTTTGTCTGTAATGCCTTTGTCCAGGGAGTAGCCTTCCTCTCACACTGTGACATGCACAAGCAAATGTATGGATGGCTATCGAGTATACACAGTTATTATTCCTACCTGTTGGAATAACCAGAGCTGCATAGACTAACTTTGAGTTTATACTAATAGTGAAATTAATATGGAGTTAACAAATCAATCTGAGTAGCAACTGTCTAACAAAAACTGCCACTTTGAGTGAAGCTTAGAAAATTAAAGCTTGTGATTTTACTGTTAGTAATAGTAGTAGCATCATTAATGACACGCTCTGTCATTAATACTTATTAATATTCATGAATAATTTAATGTAGTTACCATCGTTGTGCCATGTGTGGAACAAATGCTACAAGTCTTGTAGTATTCAGTAATGCACATTTCTTGCAAACTTGGAATTGTTATCATTAGTCTGATCTATTGCTAGTGCTCCATCACTCTTGCTAACCTTCAGTCCAGCTCAACAATCCTACTCCTTTTACATTTGTAATTTTCCACTTGTAAACCTGTTTTCAAAGAGGTGTGGATTCAGCCTCAAGGTATGTTGGAGGCAGCAGTTTGTAGTACTGTTGAAATCCAGCCCATTGTTTGGCAGGCGTCCACTTTTATTGGAATGAAGGATATTAAGTTTACACACTTTTATGGATGACAGCATTTTGTGAGAAACTTTATGGATCACACCAAGTAAAGAAATAAAGTATGCAAGTTCATGCCACTGCCACTGTTTCCTTGCAGAGATTTCAGTCTTCATTAACGGGTTTGCAGTTTGATTTGGAAAAGAAAATGCCTTTAAATTTAGCATTTCAGAAATGACTGCTGACACTTTGCTTTGAAACTACTAAAAGCCAGTGTTTTTATTTTCATCTTACTAAAACTAGCAAACAGATTTAGACAGTTTTTACAACAAAAGATCCATAAAACTAATCTTTATGCATTTTTTAAAAATGAAAATATCAACAGTTGCAGCCCCTGCAAAAGAAAAATGTGTTTCAGGGGGTGACCACAGACACCTTTTGATCCCCTCTTGAATGATTTTTTCTCCAGTTAAAGTGATGTTAGCAGTACTGTTAGTATGAATCGGTACCTGCAGCCCATTCAGGTTTCACAAGTAGTGCATCTCCTTCAGGAGCTGTGAAGGTATGCTGTCTCCCAGCACAGATTTGGGAGTGTGGAAATACCAGGAGATGGGCTGTTAGATGATTATGTGGGACTTGTTTGAATAAATTGCTCTACCTGATGCACTTTGTTATTCCTCTCTCTACTCAGACAGACGGATAACTGATAGATAATTGCATTTGCCAATTACTCCACAATGGCAAGAAAGAGCTGATTTTTAAAAACAGAAATAAAAGGAACTACACCAGGATGCTACGGGTAGCTGTCCTCTGTGCTGAATCAGGTCATCTAACATTAACGAGAATGAGGGAAATGTTTTATCACTGCTTAAAAAGTCATATAGGGACCCAGAGCAATGTGAACATATTGGGTGGATAATAAAAAATAGCATCCATTTACATTTCATATGGTCTTACCAGCAAGTCCATACAAGTCTTGTATGTATTTAGGCATCACCTTACTACTAAGAAATGGTATTCACAGTGTCTCATAAGGGGAAGCTCTTTGTTGCCAACGTGTTATAGATACATTAAAACATTCCACCTTTCACTATAATTTTGTCATATATTTTTTTCCTGTAAAAATAAATTCTTTTATTTAAACTGTACATGTCCTAACGTTGTTTTTTGGGGGGAACAGGGTTATGAAGAAATATTTTGCCCTCTAAAGTCAAAGAAGTTCCAGTTGCTATGTGGGTAGTAAGACTATTAAACATGGAAGGACTAAATGGAAATCAATTCAAGCACCTAGCCATGCAGTCTGTCTTTACAAACATTTGTGAACGAATCTGTAGCTCTAAAGAGCTCACTGGATTCCAGCATGGTTCTGTAAGAAGATACCGCCATTGCAACAAGTTAGTTTTGTGAGTTTTGTTTCACTCCTAAGCATTCAACAACCTTCAGGTTGTATTACTGCAAAGTGGGAGTGTTGAGGAACCACATGAACTCAGCCACAAAGTGTCAGACCACGTAAAGTAAAAAAGCAGGGTCCCTGAATGGTGAGTCACCAACACTCTGCTGACTTAATAACTGTAGAGCTCCAAATCTCCTTTGGCTTTAACATCAGCACAAACATTGCTTCAATGGATGACTGTAGATTAAATGTATAGGTGGCCCAGTATGCAACATATAATATATATGAAGTGCACATTGTATATTGTATACTGTATAATATATAAACATTAAAAATAACTAGCGGGGAAACAACTGAGCTTCCATGCTGCACAATGCTTTGCCAGACCACAGAGGTCACTTAGCATTTATACTTTATATGAATGGAGATTCACTGACTATTTTCTCTTTAAAAAAACATGAACAATTACCACAAATTTTTGTACATGATACAATTTCACAGACATTTTCATAGTGTGGAGTTTAGATAAATATTTTACTGCTACTATTCATAATCATCATCATTACCATTGCATTAATTATCATTTCATCAAAGCATTTATTGAAGCGGTTGGCCTTGTGTTAAAACTTGTATTACAGGTATTGTCATAATCTCATATTAACATTTTTATTACAGGTGCAGCTATAATTATTGTATACACATATTGCATTTCATGAAGAGTTGAAGCTCAGTCTTTGAGCTATGGAAAGAACACGCTTACAAAACACATATACAGTGGCTTGCAAAAGTATTCGGCCCCCTTGAACTTTCCCACATTTTGTCACATTACAGCCACAAACATGAATCAATTTTATTGAAATTCCACATGAAAGACCAATACAAAGTGGTGTACACGTGAGAAGTGGAACGAAAATCATACATGATTCCAAACATTTTTTACAAATAAATAACTGAAAAGTGGGGTGTGCGTAATTATTCAGCCCCCTGAGTCAATACTTTGTAGAACCACCTTTTGCTGCAATTACAGCTGCCAGTCTTTTAGGGTATGTCTCTACCAGCTTTGCACATCTAGAGACTGAAATCCTTGCCCATTCTTCTTTGCAAAACAGCTCCAGCTCAGTCAGATTAGATGGACAGCGTTTGTGAACAGCAGTTGTCAGATCTTGCCACATTTTCGATTGGATTTAGACACCAGACAGGTCAGGGATAAAGTTATTGAGAAATTTAAAGCAGGCTTAGGCTACAAAAAGATTTCCCAAGCCTTGAACATCCCACGGAGCACTGTTCAAGCCATCATTCAGAAATGGAAGGACTATGGCACAACTGTAAACCTACCAAGACAAGGCCGTCCACCTAAACTCACAGGCCGAACAAGGAGAGCGCTGATCAGAAATGCAGCCAAGAGGCCCATGATGACTCTGGACGAGCTGCAGAGATCTACAGCTCAGGTGGGGGAATCTGTCCATAGGACAACTATTAGTCGTGCACTGCACAAAGTTGGCCTTTATGGAAGAGTGGCAAGAAGAAAGCCATTGTTAACAGAAAACCATAAGAAGTCCCGTTTGCAGTTTGCCACAAGCCATGTGGGGGACACAGAAAACATGTGGAAGAAGGTGCTCTGGTCAGATGAGACCAAAATGGAACTTTTTGGCCAAAATGCAAAACGCTATGTGTGGCGGAAAACTAACACTGCACATCACTCTGAACACACCATCCCCACTGTCAAATATGGTGGTGGCAGCATCATGCTCTGGGGGTGCTTCTCTTCAGCAGGGACAGGGAAGCTGGTCAGAGTTGATGGGAAGATGGATGGAGCCAAATACAGGGCAATCTTGGAAGAAAACCTCTTGGAGTCTGCAAAAGACTTGAGACTGGGGCGGAGGTTCACCTTCCAGCAGGACAACGGCCCTAAACATAAAGCCAGGGCAACAATGGAATGGTTTAAAACAAAACATATCCATGTGTTAGAATGGCCCAGTCAAAGTCCAGATCTAAATCCAATCGAGAATCTGTGGCAAGATCTGAAAACTGCTGTTCACAAACGCTGTCCATCTAATCTGACTGAGCTGGAGCTGTTCTGCAAAGAAGAATGGGCAAGGATTTCAGTCTCTAGATGTGCAAAGCTGGTAGAGACATACCCTAAAAGACTGGCAGCTGTAATTGCAGCAGAAGGTGGTTCTACAAAGTATTGACTCAGGGGGCTGAATAATTACGCACACCCCACTTTGCAGTTATTTATTTGTAAAAAATGTTTGGAATCATGTATGATTTTCGTTCCACTTCTCACATGTACACAGCTTTGTATTGGTCTTTCACGTGGAATTCCAATAAAATTGATTCATGTTTGTGGCTGTAATGTGAGAAAATGTGGAAAAGTTCAAGGGGGCCGAATACTTTTGCAAGCCACTGTATCAGGTTATCCATTAGTATTTCTTTATTCATTTATATCCTTTTTATTAAGCTTTGAGTAGTGGCATTTTGGTGAAGCATCTATTCAGTAGATTACATATGTTCTTAGTTAAGATTACTACACATATCACAGAGAGCTTCTGTCTGGCAAAAGGTCAGAAGTGTCAATGGGCGGAGTGAGGCCGAGTGGATGCTGAGGTCGTGAAACAGTAGTTAGACTCATGTTTAGGTAAGAGTTCAAATATTCAAATAATAGTTTGCAAAACCTTGTAGCTGTAAGATTATGTTTGCAAAAGAGACAGTTTGTTCTAGGGGATAAGCAGAGTTAGAAGATTACCGGGAAGGACCTGGCCTCGGGAAGAAGAAGATGTCCTTTTAAATGTGTCAAAAGTTGTCAACAGGACACATGTGTCTTTGAAACTCATGTATGTACTGTATCTGCTTGACGCAGGAGGGGGCGTCATAAACAATACCCTGATGCTATAAAAAGGACTGCTTGTGTATTATTGGGCAGAGATTGATGCTGACTGTGTGCAGTGTTCATCTCCCCACGCGTGTGTTCATTAAAATCATTGTTTGACCGACTCTCCTGGACCAATTGTTGTTTTTGTGCCCTCCCTCGATATTTGAACCCGTAACAATAGTTAACTTACCATTTCGTCAAGGGTCGTAGGAAGAAGTAGTACTCAGTTGCAGGACTCAAAATCAGGCTCAGCTGACACAAAAAATAACTTTTTATCAAGGTCAAATCCAGAATGTTTGAAAAGCCAAAGCACAATCCAAAAAGGTCATGAAGCCAAGAATCAAAAACACACAAGGCAAGGGTAAACAGACCATCTAATGCATCTAATACAACTAATACATGTAAGCATATCTAGATCGATAGATAGATTGATCTACATCGTGAGTTTGTTAAGTGATCACCAAACATTCAGATGTCAGTAACATTGTTTCTCTACTGTAAATTCTGTATAGACAATCATTCTGTACAATACAATAATTATACTTCTACAACTATTTATTAATACTCACAATTGTATATCTACAATCTGTATAGTTTCATATTTCTGAATAGTTTTCATATTTTTAACCATATTTATATCCTGTTCATAGCCTGTAAACTCACTACAACCTGTACATACTTATAGTTATAGCATATTCATAACATACCTTCATACTGTGTACATTGTAACATACCTATAATAGATTCATATTTTGTAATATATCTATATTATTGCCAAAGCACTTTCTGGATGGATGCAAACTGCATTTCGTTGCCTTGTACTTGTGACATGTGCAATGACAATAAAGTTGAATTCTATTCTATTCTATTCTCCACCTATCTGTCCGAAGTCACATGTGTCATGGTTTTATGGTATAAATCAAACTAGAGCAGTGCCAGTTTCAAAAGCTGCCTGTTTGAAATGGAACAACTATGCTATGAACAATTCATAGCTTCATTAAAGCCAAAGGGGGATGCAATGTTTATCAGGCTCAGATGAGACAAAAAGCAAGAATACATATAGTAAGTACAGCCAAAGTTCAGGTGCTGGTGCTGGATGCAGCAGACAAGCTGAATATAGGCATTAGGATACGAAATGCAAAAGGAATGCTGCATATGCTGTAGATGGGCCAAAAAACTGGTGGTGGTCTGGCTTGTACATGAGTGGAAAAGAACACCAAGAAATTTGATAGTACACTGGCCAAGGATTCATTTCAAAGTGACGAAACCACATCAACGATGTTGCAAACAACCACACTTCAGCCTGTACTTGCACCTGGAATTTTCCATACAGGTGCAAGTACTATTGCGGTATCAAAGTATGTTACTTTGATACAGAACTTTTAGGTGTTTCCTGTTGCTTAACTTAATATATACAAACTAAATGAAAATGAATATTCAATATTATTCAATAACTATATGAAAAATAATGAGTGTTCACAAAAGGGATTTACAAACAGTTACTAATTCAGCTATTATTGATGTTACAACATGCAAACAACATACAGAAATTTCCCAGCTAGTGAATTTATACCTAGGACGTGTATCAAACATGCTGCAACATGAAAATAAAAGTTTTTTAATTATAACCATTTGATTGTACTTTATTCATCCCGAGGGAAATTGGGTTAAGGCTGCCAGCCGTGCCAGCGCCGCCTTACCCATCCGACCATACATACATTACACAAACATCACATGGGGAAGACAGGTCAGAGGGGTATAACATGGAAAAGCACAACATGAGGAAAGATAAGGAGAAAAAAAACATAACTCCCCCCAGACTGAGCTCCAACAGGGAGATCAGTTTGAGAACAGAAAAAAAACACCTCTGCACATAGCACATGAAAAAACTCATAATACACCAAAGAAACACATGACAAGCAACAGGGATGGGTAAAGGGTGAGAGACAGCCAATGTACACAGTACATCCGGGCCTGCAGCCTATGCGCTGGTCTCCATGATCCACCGTCAGCATCGGAAGGGAATAAGCGTCGAAGGCGTTTGGAGGGGGGAGGGGGGGATGAGTGTATATGAGTATGTGTCCAGAGTTCAGCTGAGACAGTGTCCTTCACCCTGCCAGGCTAAGTAAACAGTCTTCCAGCCAACCCAGGTGGCCTTGCATAGAAAGGGAAGAACAGTCTCAACACAGTCGTTATCAGGGTGTTGTTGTTCAGCTCCAGCTTCATCGTGCTGCTTTTGTCAGCAGTCACATCATCAATAATACAAGATAATGTTAAGTATGCTTAGGATCATAAGCAGTTCCTTTCCTTCTCCATTCTCTTCTCTTCCCATCACTCTGGTACAAGTTGATCTTGGTCTCGTCTGTCCATAGGATGTTGTTCCAAAACTGTGAAGGCTTTTTTAGATGTCGTTTGGCAAACTCTAATCTGGCCTTCCTGTTTTTGGGGCTCACCAATGGCTTACATCTTGTGGTGAACCCTCTGTATTCATACTGGTGGAGTCTTCTCTTGATTGTTGACTTTGACACACATACACATAACTCCTGGAGAGTGTTCTTGATCTGGCCAACTGTTGTGAAGGGTGTTTTCTTCACCAGGAAAAGGATTCTTCAATCATCCACCACAGCTGTTTTCCGTGGTCTTCCGGGTCTTTTAGTGTTGCTGAGCTCACCCCTGCGTTCCTTCTTTTTGAGAATGTTCCAAACAGTTGTTTTGGCCACGCCTAATGTATTTGCTCTCTGATGGGTTTGTTTTGTTTTTTCAGCCTAATGATGGCTTGCTTCACTGATAGTGACAGCTCTTTTGATCTCATCTTGGCAGTTGACAGCGACAGGTTCCAAATGCAAATAGCACACTTGAAATGAACTCTGGACCTTTTATCTGCTCATTGTAACTGGGGTAATGAGGGAATAACACACACCTGGCCATGGAACAGCTGAGACACCAATTGTCCCATTACTTTTGGTCCCTTAACAAGTGGGAGGCACATATGCAAACTGTTGTAATTCCTACACCGTTCACCTGATTTGGATGTAAATACCCTCAAATAAAAGCTGACAGTCTGCAGTTAAAGTACATCTTGTTCGTTTCATTTGGAATCCATAGTGTATAGAGCCAAAAATGTTAGAAGTGTGTCGATGTTCCAATATTTATGGACCTGACTGTAATTTCACTTAGTAATTTACAAAGTAATTTACCATTAACTTTAAAGAACTAGTGTTGTTGTTGAGCATATAATTATTTATGTTTCAGTTGAGTCTGTTCTAATACAAAATTAGAAGTTTTGCTATATTTCAGATATTCACAAGATATATACTGTGTTAAATTTAAACATTTGAACAATCCAAAGAAATTATTTCCAAATCTTAGATTTGTTTTTTGAATTACATTTAACTGTAGTGACTGACCTAAGATTATTGGAAATAGGATTGTAATTGCATATTGATTTCCTTTAAATCCCAACAAAATCCTGCTATATATGATACACACACGCACTAAATGTAACACATGAGTACCCTCTATCAGTGCACACAAAACATATATTTAAATAAGTGGTATACAGGCATGCTAACACCTACACTTACATACTTCAGAACGCATGCGAGATATAGATTTTACGTAATGTTCATATGGCTTTAAATTCAGAAGTAACAGTTAAAGGTACTTCAAATGTCAATTCTCTGTTTAGTGTAACATTATAACAACACAAATCTACATTCCAGTAAACCATTTGTTTGTTACTACAGCTCCAACATGACTGTGACCGAAACCACTGCCAGTAAACTATCATACAAATGCTACAGGCCATACTGTACTTGAGCTTTTTAACATAGACTCTGGCACAGTGAAAAATTGTCCTGTAGTCTGACTAGAATTGATAAGAATTTAGCGATTCTGATTCCATTATCAACTCTCATTGGATTCTCACTGCATCCACTTTGAGAGTCACCATCATCACTAAGCAGCATATAGAAGACATCATATTTGTGCAACTTAATTGCGTGTTATGTTGTCAAACGTTTGTGCATAATGGCAGTATTTCCACTCTTGGTGTTGATTAGTGTTGGGGTCATTACTAAAAGTAATTACTCCCAGAAGACAGTAATTTGTTACTCTTTACATTATATCAGCATTTTTCCGTAAAATTGCATGAAATGCACAGTCTCATAATTACCATTTATCAATATAAACCTATATACTACAGCCCTACACACCAACACAAATGCTGAACCTAATGGGGACACACATATGATTGTTCTCAAAGCATCTACATGCGAACACAAAGCCAGCAACACAAAGAAAAGATTAGAACCGGAACAAAGAAACTTTACAGTAATGTCCACAGTGATTCTACTTTAGCAACATGAACAGGTAGAGCCTGACTGCACATCACTGATGTTACCTGTTGAAGTTCAGGGTCTGGCTGCTGGGTGGGGTCAGCATTCACTCAGCTTTAAGTCACTCTGGGTTTTTGGTTAGCTTAGCGTTAGCATCCTGTCCTTGCAGTTGTTGGCAAAGAGCCGAAGTTGTGTTAGCAGCATAATGTAGTTTGCACTTTCCCACGGTGCTCTCCTCCTTTGGGCAATAAAAATAAAAATAATGTCCATATCCACGCTGTAGACCACTATCTTCCTCTTCAGTTCAAAATGAACTGAAATCAGCTGATTGTAGCATAAGTGCAAGTCCAAAAATATTTTTAATTCTCTTCCCAAATCATAATTTGTTGTGTAAGGAAGCACTTTACTGCGAGCATCCATCTTCCATTCCATACATCCATCCAGCAAAATGAATGCCAGTGGCATGAATGCTACATGAGATTCATACATATAAACGGACTCATATTCATTCAGTGATTCATGTATTATCTCCCAGTTTCTTTGGGAATTTTATTGATGTAACACTATATCAGTATAATTCACCATTACTAACAGTAATCAGTTAAAGAAATCCTAGTAAAATGAATTCAAAGAAATTACTTCAATGTAATTTTAAGAAATGTATATACTGCATGTAGAAAGCATGCACTGATTATAAACAAATGGATGACTTTGGAAGAATCAATGAATTCCTCCAAGGTCCTAAGGCCAACATGATCAATTCACAAAATGTTTTGCATAAAAATAGAAGGTGTGATAATATATCACCATAAAAAACACATCTGCATCCCACTAAATCATTAGTTTGTCACTCCAACTGACTGGTGGTTAGCATTAGTTCAGTTTCATTCTGACCATCGGGCTTCTCCTCGTCTGTTTTGATGATGCCATTGCTCGTTAATGTTAGTTTTTGTGATTTTTTGTTGGCCTTCACTTTGAATACGTCCCACCTCTCAGAAATCAATCCTCTATTGAAGAGCTGTGATGACAGGTAGGAGAACAACAAAGTAACAAAGATAGTGGATAACATGCAGATAGTCCTGACCGGAGAGCGCTGGACATAGATGCCATCTTCAAGAGTGCAACCCGGGAAGTGAAGGACAACAGGTAACCCTATGGATGGTTCACCACTGAGCAATCTCAGCAGCACTCCAACTAGCAAGCCCATGATGGAGCCATAACCATTGGAGATGTTGAAAAAGAGGACGCAGACTAGTTGAGGGAACATGATGGTGTAGGTTATGTCTGAGCCCAGGATCCAAAAAACCATGATGCTGTTGTTTAGGAAGGTGAGCGATGTGCCAGCCACGCCCACCAGCACCACAGTGACACGGATCACCCACTGGAGCTCCCTGTCTGATGCCTGCAAAAAAATAAATAAAATAAAAAAATGTTAAAAAATCTGAAAACTGAAACAGAAAAGACATAACCACAGCTCTAATCTTCCCCTTTCAGGTCTCTTACTGTGGTCCTTAGGATGTTCTTATATATGTTGGATGAGAAGATGGAGGCAGCAGATAATAGTGCAGAGTCTGTTGAGGACATCACAGCAGCAGCTACAGCTCCAATGCCAATGATGGAGATGTAGTTTGGAGTGAGGTACTGCAGAGCAATTGGCAGAACCTGACCAGCATCTCCTCGCTCAAAGGGGGATGGGGAGCCATATAAGGTCATGTTCCAGTCTGGCATAAAAACCGAGAAAGTACAAATAAATGAAAATATATTTTAACAATTTTATTAAATCTATTTCTCTGTTGTTGTACCTGTTGATGCTGCGACTGCTCCAATCAACACAGATGGGATTCCAAGTACAAAAATAAGTGGAGCTGCAATAAAGCAGGTGATCCTGGCTGTATTTGATGAAGAGGCTGACAGAGTCCTCTGGTGGAAGTCCTGATATCCAAGGTTACCTAAAGCCTTAAACAAATGACAGTGTGACAGTTAGCCGGTCATTTCGTTAGTTAGCCATTTATTAGGGTAATGTTGTTTTAGTTTACAACCTCTCACCTTTAGTTTTTTCTCTAAATATTTATATTTTATTAGCACTCAGCAAATGACAAACTGTTTATTTAATTCTGATTAATTTATGTGCTTTAGGTTTATAATGTTCACATGGAGTGCACATTATTGGTTTAAACATTTGCTCATTTGTCTCTCATCAGACTGATTGTTTTGTGTCTATTTGGAGTTTCAGTACTTGTTCAGAGGCCCTTTGAATGTAAATGGACATTTCTAGTATTAATTATAGTATTAAGTATTAATAATCATTAATTTAAACGAAAACTATGTCCTTTTTTCCCCCATTACATCATTAGGCGTACATCATGCAAATAATTCATACCCATGAAGGCCTAATGCTGAATGACTGAATATTGCTGAATGTAATTTGATAGAGTTCACTTGTTAACCACAATTTCTCCACTCATGTTTTCTAAGATGAATATTGCGGTCCACATTGATATCCTTAGTTTTACTGGATTTAAAGGGATACCCTGTTCTTTTATCAGCTTTGACAAAGCTGATAAAGCTTTTTTTTCCTATTTTGTTTGATTGATCCATCTCTGACCAGTTATACCGGAACCACTTTTCACATCTTGGATTTCATCTGCTTGAGGTTCATAGTCAGAGGATGAAAACTACTTATTGAAACCGATCCATTTATAGGTGAGTCATTTGATTGTTGGGTTTTTCTCTGTATGTATTATTGTAGGGTCTACCTTACAATATAAAGCAACTTGGGGCAACTGTTGTGATTTGGTGCTGTATAAATAAAATAGAATTGAACCGAACTTTTTTTTTAAAATTTTGGTCGTTTTAGGTTCTTCTTTGTAATAGTTTATTTTGGATGCTTGTTTGTACTTACTGATAGACAGCCTTAATTTTAAACAGTTATATCTTTTAATACCCATCAAGAGTCTACTGCTAGAAATCTGTCTTGGTCTCTGCAACTGTTAATGTTTTTCTGTGTTTTTTCCTTTACCAAATTCAGTCCTAAATAAAAACAAATTCAGTTCTTACCAATAATAAGAAATTATCAATCCACCTCCATAGCCTTTCTTTATCTACAGAACCAATCCAGGGGGCTTGGTAGGTAAAGTTGAAAGCAGTCTTAGTAATGTCCACTGAGTGGGGGTTTATCAGGGTGAAGGGGACACAGAGCCACTGCAGAATAGAAGAAGATCCAAGGACATGAAGACTAAGATAGTCACAATATTCACAATCACATTAGATTTGCCTACATTAAATTAAAACCGTTTCTAAAAAGTTGGAATGAAAAATTTAAAAACACCCTAAAACTGTAATACAAATACAACGCAATGTACTGGAAACCATTCTAATCCTATATTATAAGCAGTATGAGAAACTGTTGTGGTTAATAGTCTCTTCTGCAAACTTAAAACTCTAAATTATTTGCATTAATTGTGCTTTTTTATATAAATTCAACACAGTTTCCCAACATTTTATAAAGAGGGCTGTAGTTTCCCGTGCAAGTGAACTCACCATACTGAAGAATATGAGTGTTAGCTGTATTATGTCTGTGTAGGCTACAGAGTAGAGGCCTCCCATTAATGTGTATACGATGGCTACAGCAGCAGAGATCCAAATGGAAACCATGTAGGATAAATCCAGGACCACACTTATTGTTGCTCCTATAAAAGTAACACAGTAAACGATACAGAACCACATACATCAGAATTACCTTCATTCAGTTTAGGAAAATGTGTTCAGTCACTTGAGGATGACACCAACAGCATGCGTTAGTACGATTTAATGAAATTCTAGTTAATATGATCATAGTAGGTTGTTGTATATGTGTTTGGGATGCTGTTAAAACTATTGTAGCAGCACGAACTTAAGACACTTGTTTCTATCCTGGAAATTATTCAGTTGCAGGTGTTATCACTAGAGAACGAAAAAAAAATATGTGGGTGTCACTCACCTAAGCCGATAAGAGTTCCTGTCACCCAGATTAGATCAGAAATTAACAGAGCCACGGACAGAGCTCCACTTATTGATTTTCCATACTTGATCTGGAACGGGTCCATCATTGTCACATATTTTCTTTCTCTCATTGGTTTGGCAAAGAAAAGTCCACCTTAACGATTAAAATCAAACAAAGGGAGACAAGTTTGTGCCCCTGCCTGCATAAGAGTGCAACTTGATGCAGACCACACAGGCCGCTGACTCTCAACTAACTAATATTTGTTGTATTTATCGAATTTTGAGCAGTTCCATCTACAGGCAGAAACAAATTCTTCACATTCACTACTGAAAATCAGTGGACTTCCTCTTTAAGATTCATTTATAATCTTGTGCAAATCCTATTTTGTGCTAATTTGCACGGATGTGTGTTCCCACTTCCTTAACACATGCCTGCTAATTTAGAAAAGGTAGGTTTTGAGATTTTTCTAGTCGTGACAGGATTATGAAATAACACACAAAAGGGAGACAAATTTGGCTCCGTACATTATTGTGAGTGCCACTGCATGCAGTCTGTTGTGTATTCAAAAGAGTACTTTAGTGGTTTATCATTACAGGCCTGTAATACTGAGTCATTGTGGACACTGAAAAAAAGAGGCCCTTCAGAAACAGTGTTGATTCTCGAATAATCCTAATGATTTTGCACAGCATAAATCATTACGCATAAAAAGTGTTTCTGTAAATTTGTGGAGTTCCGATTTAATACACATTTAAAGTAATCATATAGACACAGTTATATGCCTTTGTCTTATAAGACACATCATTCCTGATTTAGACGTTAAAAATAATATCAAGAAATAAAAACCTTGCTTTGGAAAAGGTCATTTTGTAGATGTTTTTTGTAATAGCTCAGATGAATATGATATTTGTAGGCGTACCAGAGTATGACTGAGAAATCATAATGATTAAATTCTGTAGTACCATACACACACACACATGCCCCTCTTTTCAGAAAATGTGAAATAGTGTGCAAACACAGAAATTATACACATGATAGTGTTATTATTAAAACTCTTACCAACAATAAAAGACAGGGCTGCTGTTATTGGCATGACCGCCCAGGCCAGCCCCATAGTTGGTGTGTACACTGCCTCTGTCAGACCAACGATGAAGCCGCCTCCAACAAAAGTAGCTGCAGAGAGCACAGCACAAGCACACACAGAGGAATTACACTGTGACCTTCAGGCTCAGGTAAAGAGGCTTCTGAATTAATATTGGCTTAAATGAGCAGTTAATTGATGGTGTGAACACTTTAGTAAATGAGATGAAATTTAAAAAAAATCTGTTTTCTCTTTTAACTGTGTGTGAGTCAGTGTAACTCAAAATGTAGGAATTAAATTGCACAATAAAAGAAAATTATTAGCTTTGATTAAGTTCCACTTCACTATGTAATAAAAGAGGCTAGATTATGCACAACAATATATTTTTAAAAACTGTATTAAGAAAGGTTTGTTGTCTTTTACATTATAAGGATGCAGCCTTTTCATAGTGTGTCTAACACTGAACAGGCTGGTCCCTTTATCTTAATAGCTGCACATGTTTTTGTTGAAATTATGTCAAACGGCAGAGTAGTCTTAACAATAACAGCCAAATATCCAGAAACATGCACTCTCACCTGTCATTGTGAAGACTCCTACTACCAGACTGATCCCTCTGTTTCCCAGCAAAGTGACCTCTGTCTGGGCTGCCTGGCTGCTTTTCTGCACCCGTTTGGACTTAATCGAGGCCCACAGGCCAGTGCCCAGCACCATCAGGTAGAAGACCACCATTACCACCAGCCCCGGGATGTTCAGAGCCATTGTGTGCTGCTTTAATGACTGACAAAACGTGGTTCCACTGATGAAAAAAAAAAAAAAAAAATAGAACAAGACTCTAATAAGTTGATTTTCAAATGCACAATCTTTAGTCAAACCCTAACGTTTCCTACAAACGGTGTGGCCAACTTTAAACTATGAATTATCAGTTGTAATGTCATATGGGTGGGGCAGTCAAGGGCAGTCTGGAGTGCTACTGTTTGATTAGAATTTAGTAAATGTTTGACAGTTTCTACAGTTGAAAACTACTGACTCGTTTCTCACAACTCCCAGAATAGCTCTTGATTGGGGTTGGAATTTTCCTTCACAATGTAAGGTTTGTTTTTAAGACTTTTCTCTCTTGGTTGAATTACTCAGTTATAGTTTAGTTTTATATTGGCATGACTCCAAAAATGTGTTCAGAAAACCAAGGCTGGAAATGGAAAAAAACTTTGTAATTATACTTACAACTCTATAAACTGATATCTGTAGATGAATAAGCTGCCAGGTGCCACACTGTAACCAGTGTAGCAGAATTCTAAAAACTGGACTATATTTTCAGTTACATTTTTTTTTTACTGTTTACTAGTTATTAAGTTAGTGAAAGGGGTTAAAAATGTATTCAGTCAGTACAGAATCATCTTCTATCCTAAAAGATCATCAAGTATTCAGAATTAATTCAAATCAAGAAATAAGAGGAGTTAGAGAGACAGAGGATGAATATATAGAGAGCATACAGAGAGATTTAAAGAAAAAAGATGAAAGCTCCTTTCTGAAGATCAGAAATCTCTCTGATTTTGAGGACGTCAAATACCTGTGGTTACAGTCTTGATGGCCTCACTTGGTTAAAGCCGGAGTGAAACTTTTGATGGAGATCATTAAATTTGCTTATATTTTTCCCTTTTTTTCAATGATTGATACTAGAAACGACTGAAAAGGTAAGGACATTTATTGAGTTTATTTGAGATTTTGGGGGTGTTATTTAAGTGACAGTTTATGGAAGGCAAGCCTACCTGTGCCTAAAAGAAAAGCTTCATCAGAACTGTTCACATCTTGTAATTATTTATCTTGAGAACTTGAAAACTATGTTGCGTAGTTAGAATAGAATAGAAAAGAATAGAATTCAACTTTATTGTCATTGCACATGTCACAGGTACAGGGCAACGAAATGCAGTTTGCATCCATCCAGAAAGTGCTTTAGTCGTGATATAGATATATTACAATATAAATTAGCAATAATAGAGATGTGTAAGTATATTACAGAAATGGGTCTATTATGGTATGATATAATGTACACAGTGTGAAGTATGTTATGAATATTCTATAACTATAAGTATGTACAGGCTGTAGTGAGTACAAGCTATGTACAGGCTATGAACAGGATATAAATATGAAATAAAAACTATACAGAAATCTGAGATATACAGTTATACAGAATGTGAACTATGTAAGTTATAAACAGTTGTGGGATTAAAAATTATCGTATGTACAGAATGATTATCTACACAGAACTATACAGTAGTGGTAAAGTGCTAGTGGTTGTGGGTGTGTGTATGTTCAGTCCATGAGTTTAACGTGGGTCAGATGTCAGGAGGCAGGAGTTCATCATTCAGATTCAAAACAACTTTATTAATCCCAAAAAAGGGAAATTTGTTTGCAGCTTACCCACACAATATACTCCCACAGTCAAACTCACAGAGCCACTATTTACAAACACTGTCGCATGTCAAGGCAGAGATTAATAAGAGAGCTAAAGACTGTACGTTGGACAAGAGGATGGTAGGGAGAGCCAGCAGCTTTCTACGGTCGTTTCTGAGTTGCATCTGTATTCCGCCTCTTGGTCCTTGTTTCTTGCATGAGGATTTTTCTATACAGTCTAGAAAGCTCTGGAGAAATATCCACCGGCTTGGCTCTGCTGCTAGACCGTAGTGACAGGAGGAGCTCACAGCTAAGAATGATTTTGCCGATTGTTGCTACACGTTAGACACTTACATCAAGTGCTTAGTAAAAAGTCCAAGACAGTGGGCTCAAAAGCAAGAGATAAAAGCCCACAAATAACCTCAATATCAGTAAACTGGCTGACCTGACACACGACACTCATTCCCAATAAAAACTCAGTAAAACTTATGAAAAACAACAACAAACAATAAATGCTGGTAAACCTGAGTTGGACACAAACAAGTGCCCTGAATTAAAAGAATGTTTGCCAATATAGCTGCTAGTAACAGTCACCGTAGTAACCTTAGTAGTAACCTGTTCCTAGTTGTTTCCTCAGCAGAATGTAGAGCAAAAGAGTAAAAGCAGCTCAGTCACCATAATTAAGAACCCCTGGGGCAAACCAGAATGCCAGATTAGGGGAGTTACATGCTGCATAGTTACATGTATACAAATACAAAATACTATTTATTCTTTGTCTTTTATTCTGGTAGAAAAGGCAGCCTGTTTCTTTCGGAGGTAGTGATGTGTTTTCAGGCTACTGTTCTAATATTAAAGGCCACAAATTGGTGGATGATTTTTATTTCAGCCGCGTGCCTCTTTTTTTCAACCCAAGCTATTCCTGGTAAAGCTGAAAAACTTAATGTACTGACTTCATCACGGTGTCTGTTTCAATATTACGTTAGGTAACTAAAATACCAAATCTCAAATCACTCATGTCAATCGTGTGGCTAGTGATAATGAAAACCCAGCTAATGCCTTCATGAAACTGTGTTCTAGTGGTTTGATCACAGAAAAAAATAAGCCAGCAAGACCACAACTATTACAATTTTAAAAGTTACTTATGTGGTGGAGTCAGCATCACACTGGTAAAAAATGTAAGCACTTTGTAAACTGTGTGTTGGGCTCTACTGGTGAGACATAGAGCTACTGTAGGTGTGGACATAAACTGACACAGCACCTGGGGCACAATATACTGACTAGGAGACTTTCTCTAGGAGGCATTTTTTAGAATATAAATTTACATGTCAACTGCGTAGTTTCTGGATAACCTGCTCTACCACTGCAGTTTACAATGTTCAGTTTCTGTTGGACCAGTTTTTGGAGGTATATAATTAATTTATGACTTAGAATTTATTTACAACATTTTAAATAAGTCAGTTTCATTAAAACACTTATGGACATGTATTTTTCTGAAAACGCAACTCATCTACTGATGGGTTGTAAATAAGTACCTAAACAAAAGACAAGCCACCAACCAGTCTGTAACTGTTTGGGTGGGTTTTTTTTTTTTTTCCAAATCAATTAACCTTAAAAGACTCACTCACCTATAAAATTAGAGCCTACTCCCACTAACAGCTAGAACAAAAATTGTATTTGTTAATAAAAAGAGCTGTTGAGACATACATCTTTGAACAAAGCTCCCAGTTCCCAGCTCTAAAAGCTTGTTTTATTTTAGGGAACGTTTTAACAGTATAAAGTCTGCCTGTGTGAATTCCCTCTCTTTATCATCATCATCATCATAGAGGTAACGAATACTTCTGTGGTTAAAAAAAACAAAAACAAACAGAAAGTGCATACGACAAAATTTGCACAAAGCCTTGGCAACTGAAAAAAATGCCTAACTGACCTGAGTACTGGTTAGGTGAGAAGTAGTTAGATCAAATGTTAGCCACACCTAACAATTCTCCAACCTTGCATTCAAGGAAAAGCATTGGGAATATTAAACATATAATGCATTAGCTTCACCACTTAAAATACTTTAAAAACATGTTACAAACTGTCATGAAAGCTTTGAAAATAATTTATAAATCCATATAAATGGATTGTGGCATAATATGAATGTGAAAATGCAGTGGTAAAAACTGGCTTAAAACCTGATCTGAGTGACCTTTTGTGTAGACTAAAAAGTGATACGGTGACTCTTATTTGTATTTTTTGTAAACTTTTACACTTTTACTGTGTTTTAAATCTTAGTCACCAGTAAGTGCCAAACTAAAACACATGCTTGCTTTATCAGAGACCAGCTTAGTTTAATTTACAGTCAACAGCTCCAGTAAATACAGACAGAAGCTATTGCTAACTGCTACTTGTGACAGGTTTAAGCAATGAGAATCAAAGTCAAACACTAGTGTGGGTATTCTGGTACCTTTGTGAATCCTGAATCCAGGGCTGCTTTCCTATCGTCTCTGCCTGACTGTTCTTTCTGTTTGTTTCATAGTCAGTCTAAGCTTCCTCGTGGCATAGAGGGCTGAGCCTGTTGCAGATAAGGCAAAAATCTGAGGCTGAATGCAGGTTTTTTCATTCCTGACAGACACCAAAGGACCCAGGAAATTACGATCATTTCCAGGTAGACAAAAAGTGCCTGTTCAAGAATACCGATGCCACAGGAAATAATTAGATTTAATAAATCCCTGCAGAGATAAAAGTCTAAATCTAAAGAATTACAGAATTGCAACTTTTAGCCAATGAAATTGTGGCGGAAGGAGATTTAGAGTCTTGACTTCAGCAAAAGTTGCAATGCAATCTAAAATACAGTGTAGACATTGTTACACTGCAATCAAAATCCTGTGCTTTAGCAAAAAACACTCATTCTGCAGAGTGTCACATGATTTCAAAATCTAGTAACTTGTTCAGAATTTTCAATTCATCAATGAGTAAGTCTTTTATTGAGATTACTTTACATACTAGATCTAAGATAACTAGTTTGTGGACAGAGTAACCCTCTTTTGTTTTATCTACAAACTCCCTATTCACTTCATGTTCATGTATAAAAAATATTATTATTTTGAAATGAGAACAGTTAGGACCTTGTTCCTGCTGTAGGTTGCAACTTTTTCACAAACTGCTTAGGCTACATGTGTGACTGACGTCATCTTGCGCTGGAAACTAAAGATAAAATACACATAAACAAAAAGTTCTCTTGTCAGCATATTGAGTGTCAGAATTTATTTAGGCCCTTGATGTAAAAAAAAAAAATCTTACCAAACTTATAACTTTTTAGCTGACCCTAATGTTTTATACCCTTTCAAAAGCCAGTTTGAGGGTCAAAGTTAGAGTTAAGTCTAAGTCAGGGGCATTTATTGGGCACGGTTCAACATAAACACTTGCCTGATGGCCCAGAGCCTGAGTGGTAAAGTACACTGGGTATGTTGATTTGGCAGTAATGATGTTTTTGTTATCAGCTGATACACTTGTGATGCCAACATGCTGAAATAAACCTTCACTATTTTTTAAAGTCAGCATTACTGTAATAAAACATTTTAATTTCACATACTAATGACTAGGTTTTAATGTCTTTATGATATGATTGTGTGTTTCATCTGGTTTTATGGATAGATAAAGTTGCATGTCATCTTATGATTGTTGGGTTTTTCTATGTACCTATGAGGCGCCTTGAGACGACTTTTGTTGTGATTTGGCGCTATATAAATAAAATTGAATTGAATTGAATTGAATCTGCATAGTAATGGTATGTAAACAGAATTGGTCCTAGCACTGAACCCTGTGATACTCCATAATTATTGTAAGAGGCAAACTCTCAATTTACATGAACAAATTAGAGTCTAATAGATAAATATCATTCAAACCACTGCAGCACAGTACTTTTCCTATACTTACAGCAAGCTCTAATCTCTGTAATAAAATGTTGTGATAAACAGTATTGAACATTGCACTGAAGTCTAGCAGGACAAGCAGAGACACGACCTGTCAGAGGCTATAGGAAGATCATTAACCTTCATAATGCCATTTCTGTAGTGTGATGATGACTGAAACTATTCAAATAAATCATCCCTCTGCAGATGCTCTGTTAGCTGTTTTACAATTACTCTTTCAAGAATTTCTGAGATAAATGGAAGGTTGGACATTGGCTTTGAATTAGCTGGATAAGGGGTTTCTTTTTAAGCAATGGCTTAATTACTGGCACCTTAAATGCTGTGGTACATAGTCCATTATTAGAAAGAGACCACACTCAAGATTAAAGCATTACCAAATGGACTTGTAGGAATGGGATCACAGATTGATGCTTTCGAAGAAGTGATTATTAGCGCTAATGGAGAATGATCAATCAAAGAGAAAAAATCTAAATAACTATAGTATTGAAAGTATCTGTATAAATATAATATGTCTGTGGGACTGTTATAAATATTATTTTTCTCTTGTGGTTAAAATTTTATTCATGAAGAAATTCAAGCTAACGTTTAATTAATTTTTGACTCAACAGAGCCCTGACTCTTTGTCAGCCTGGCTAAAGTGCTGAAAAGACACCTGGGGTTGTTCTTGTTTTCTCCAACCAGGGCTTTTTGCTAGGGCAGCAAATTCTTTTCCAGACTAAATGAAGCTCTAACTTAATAAGACGCTATTTCCTCTCAAGCTTACGCTTTATCTGTTTTAAGGTGCAGGTTTGCCAGGCAGTTATACCAGGGAGTCAAGCAATGATTTGAGGCTTTCTTTTTCAGAGGAGCCACAGTATCCAGGTTCGTACACAGTGCTCTGCATTGTGTTGGCACATGACATTGAAGTAGATAACAGTGGAGGAATTGCATCCTTGAACTTTCAGGAAGACAACTTGAGCTTTACTCAGCATGTATACAGACCTCAGACAGACCAAGTAAACAAACTATCAATGGCACACCTAATAATCTTTGAAAAAAACTTGGCTTCTTTCATTGAGAAAGCGCTACACCTGAACCAGAAGCACCTAGACCCGTTTGTTGGACTGTTTGATAAGGCCACTGAGGCTAAGCATATGATAGTAGGATGGCAGCTCTCTTAGAAAAAAATACAGTTAAAATAAGCAAAGATTATATGGTGCAGGGGTTACTTTGAGCACACATTATACTCCCCAGAAGATACAATATACTAACCAGATACACACACTACTTAAATTAATTACCCTTTTCTGTGAAAGCCTGAAAGGACTGCTGCTACCTGAATGCGTGTGACTATTTAGACTTGTGTTTGTTTTAGAATTTATGTTATTTATCCCTACTTATTGTTACAATTTATTACTGCCTTTTTACTGCTCAGCTAAATTTGTATTGACTATTGCACTGTAGAGGCTGATGAGAAAGAGGACTTCGTTTCAGCCTGGGTAACACTATACGAACTGACAATAAACTTCTTGATACTTGAAACATTAACTCAGGTGTGCATTGTTATGTTGGCTTGCCCTTGGGCATATAAACTTTTGAAAATACCTACTGTAGACAACCCTTCCTCACAGTAAACATAAATGCTTGTTCTATTGACAAATTTGAACTTTGGTTGTAGTTAAAAAAAAAAAAACTTCGAGAGACACACAGTTTAAACACATGGCACATTTTCTAAACTTATCAGTATTTTATGCATTAGTTTTTGCTCATGTGTAATATTCCTTCGTCTATAGGTCACCTTTAGTAAAAATGACTCCTCTTACCCGAACGTAGCTGTGCAGCGGAACCGAAGTGCGGAGGAGTTTGCTGTAAAAATGCGCACTTCGTGTTTTTCGCCGGGTGGAGGCAATAACGGTTTCCAGCATCTGTGCGCAGGCGCAGTGGCACATCACACAACCGCAATAAGCAAATATGGCGGCGGCCGTCGACAGTGTTGTTAAAGTGTAAGTTTACCTTTATTTATTGTGAGAGTAAAACTAGCAGCAGCACAGGAGCGCTTTTTAGTTAATTATTCATCATTTTAAGGGCAGGGCGCAGAAAAATTGCACATCGCATCTTCAGTGTTGAATACGATAATTGTCCCAAGAGGATAACGTTATCCTCCGTGCTACTGTTAGCTTGTTAGCTTTGGGGAAACATAAGGGAATCAACCCTGCTATGGAGCTGCATTTCAGCCTCCGTTTTAGCCCAGTTCAGCTAGTTTTAATTGTACTAAAAGTGCTTTTACGTTTAAAAGCTTTAAACTGTTTGTAGCCAGCCACACGCAGATGAAGGAGGGTTAATTTTCCTTTAACCTGTCAGGTTGGCGGGCGCTTTGTTGTGACGAGAGAGTCGCTAACAATCAACCTTTTGTTCTGACACCCTCCACCGTTACTGTTAATGCTGAATGCTCAAATGAAACTAGGCTTGGTTTGGTGTCGCCCGTAAGTAAATAATTAAATAAACTGACCACAGAAAGAAAATATCATCGTTTTACTGCTTATGATTCAACATAATTAATTGTGTATTTATGAGGAGATCAGTAACCCTTAATTATTCATTTTAGATACATCGACATTGACTACTCTGTTAAAATAGTTAAATTGTGACGTAATCACAAAGCAGTAAAAGAGACATTTGTGGTGAAATATGCGAGCAAAGTCGCAGTAGGTTGTTCGGTAGTGCCGTTTGCAGTAATTTCACAGGTCCTTTGTTGTGCAGCTCAAAAAGGCCGGTTTGTGTGATAGCACAGTCATGTATCAGCTGCATGTCATTCAAAACAGACTGTTTTAAAGTGAAAATCAGGTGCTATGTGTCTTAATCCACTCTCTCTTGACTCTGTAGAGAGCATAGTCATGCTGTTAAACCCAGCTAAAATTTGCTTGGCATATAAGTAACAAAAATAGGAGCTGAAAAAAGGTTTAATAGATAATTGTTTAGTACTAGAGAAGCACTGATTGCAATTTTCTTGCCAGATTTCTCTTAACTGTCACGTGCCAATACAGTTTCCCTTTTTTCTAAGAACTATAACTGAGCATATATTAACCAAACTAAACTTTTTTTTCAAAGCAAAATATTATTTTCATAATAAAGAGATGATTAAACTTGAAAATTTCCCCCAAGTTGAAGTTTAATTAGAGGGTCTTCTGTCACTTAAATTACTGAAAATAAAATGTTCTGCTGTATGTTGTATGCAGTATGTTAATAACTCTTGTATCTTTTTCACTTGTTTGCCTAATTTTCCACATAACTGCATTGATCTTTTGCTCATATCGAGGCTGCTAACTTGTGCCTGGCTCTGAGCTCTGGATAGTTGTAGCTAGAGATGCACCCATTTACTGTGCAGGGCTGAGCTAAAGCAAGCCAAGCTGATACATTTTTACTTATCTCTTCAGCGTTGATTATTTTAACTTTGTTTAATTAGCAGTTGATTATTAACAGTCTGTTCCGATGTGTTATTTGACCTGTTAGTGTCCAACTTTGACTTTTCAGGCTTGGAGAGCAGTATTACAGAGATGCCATGGAGCAGTGTCATAATTATAATGCTCGTCTGTGTGCTGAGCGCAGCATCCTTATGCCTTTCCTGGACTCTCAGACTGGTGTAGCCCAGTCCAACTGTTACATCTGGATGGAGAAGAGACACCGAAGTGCAGGTATAGACGTAGTGTTGGATGATTTTTTTTAAGTATTTGCAGGTTCTCAGTCATCCAAGGAAAGAAAAGCGACTGGACGACCTTAAGTTTCTTGAAGACATTTCACCTCTTATCCGAGAAGCTTCTGAAGAACTAAAGAACTGAGTAGTTGCTTCTCGAATGAGAGGTTGATGAAGTCCAGTCGCTTTTCTTTCCAAGCTCCCTTAGATTATCTCTGTAACTGATATACAGGATGTAGCATGTCATCTTTCTCATTAAAACAGCTTTTGGTGTTTCTGTGTCACATCAGGTGTAGCTCCAGGACAGCTCTACACCTATCCAGCCCGTCGCTGGAGGAAGAAACGGCGTTCTCATCCCCCTGAGGATCCCCGCCTGGCTTTCCCCCCAATCAAACCAGGTACCACCTCTGGTGAAACAACTTTTCCATTTAAATAAACATTCGATAGATTTAATTCTTTTCTGTTTTTCTTTCTTCTTCACGCTGGTTTATCTGTTACAGCTGTGAATTAAATAGTGGTTGTATGCATTTTTGTTCTGCTCTGTTTGTGCAGCAGACTTGGAGCTGGGTCTGAAGCGTGATGCCTTGGGAGCAGTGGATGGCAGCAGTTTGGAGGCCCTGCTGAAAGGAGAGCCCCTTGACAGGAGGAGCGGTGTGGCGGATATCCGCGGCCCCGAGGACGATCCGGCTACCGTGGAGCCTCCTGTGACATCAACGACCACCACGTCCTCTGGGCGCATCCGTAAGGTCAGACCCAAAGCTGACTGGATGTTGATGCTTTTTGTTAAAAATGGCACAAATGATTTTTTTTGTTTGTTTGGTTTTTAACAAGCAGAAGTAATTAGGCTGTTATTTTTATGGTAGAGAGTGCTGGACCATGACGACTACCTGGATGATCTGGATGACGAAGACTTTGAGGATGAGACCCCCAAGAGACGAGGGAAGAGCAAGTCCAAGGTTAGTGTTCTGTTTCTTCATGTAGGGATTACCAACTGTGAGTCCAAACAGATATGTTTAAAATATTAACTTAGCTGACAGCTGATGTTACATCTTTCTGACATGAAATAAAGAAATCTTTATTATAACAAAAAGAAAAACATGTGACCAGATGATAATTCAAGTCATCCTTTGTCTTATTTCCAGTCAACATGATTTGTCTTACATAATTAAAACGACGATATGTCTGTGAAGGTTCTCAGTCATCCAGGTCATTGTAGTCAAAGGAGTTTGCAAAGAAAAGCGTCTGGACTTCTTTAAGTTGCTTGAAGACGTTTCACCTCTCATCCGAGAAGCTTCTTCAGTTCTAAGGTCAAATGGCCGAGAGTCCCAGATTTAAACCCAGTGGGAGTATCCCCCCAAGGAGGGACAAAGGACCCCCTGGTCAAATGGACTCTCGGCCATTTGACCTTAGAACTGAAGAAGCTTCTCGGATGAGAGGTGAAACGTCTTCAAGCAACTTAAAGAAGTCCAGACGCTTTTCTTTGCAAACTCCTTTGACTAAAACGACGATAGTTGATAGATAACTGAATTAAAAGAACTTGCAGCAATTGGTGAGCTGCTGAGTTTTTCTTAAACACACTTTTTTCCCATGGATATTGTAAGTTGTGTTGTTTAAGTCAGTCTGTTTGTCTCAACTGTGCAATTTGTTGTTCAGGGTCGCAGTGACAAGAATGGCAAGAAGAAAACGGAGGCCGCAGCTGCAGCACTGGAGGAAAGGGATAAACCTTACGCCTGCGACAGTGAGTATTAGCTTTCTGTGTAACGTCTTTGTGTGCGCCACGCATGCCAGCAAGAGAGGCTTTTGCTTTTCTCCTCTTAAAAGACAAAGATGAGCCTTGTGCCATGCATGGAGTCATCTGAAAGATCCCACCTGGAACTAAAGTTTGACTACGCAGAAGTTGAAAAAGTTGCTCGCCTGGGGATGCGTTATCTTTTTCTTTTTTTCCCTTTTTTCCCCTCTCCTATCCCTGAGATGCTGCTTCGTGTGTGCTGTGTAACTTCCTGTTGGCCCCAGCTCACTGTGCAAATGCTCTCCTTCGCTGTGTGATTTTGCTACTAGCGTGTCCGCCAAAAATTAATCATATGAAATGAAGTTGGTGTTTTTGTTTTTTTACTTGGTTTTGAGGTGGTGAAAGGTGCACGTCCACCTTGTTTCCAACTTGGGCCTTTTGGACGGTAGTTAAAATTCGCTGCCACAACTATAACACTTTTGTATAACCGTGTGTGTGTGTGTCAGTTTGTGGGAAGCGCTACAAGAACCGTCCTGGCCTGAGCTACCACTATACACACTCTCACCTGGCAGAGGAGGAGGGCGAGGACCGCGAGGAGATCGAGGCACCACCCACTCCTCGCCAGCCTGAGGAGCAGAAGAGTGAGTCACTCTCTAGTGCTGAGAGAGAGAGATGGAGAGAAAGAGGGGAGGGAGGTCTGGTTGCATGCCATGTAGCATGTGTGTGTTTGTTCAAGAGAAGTCTCTCTCTCATTCTTTTTTTTTATTTTTCTTGCTCTTTTCATTTTTTGATTTTCATGATTTCAGATCCTAAATTTGGAGGCATATCTGACTGAAACGTGCTTGCACAGTTGGGACTTTTGACTTTTTTTTTTTTTAAGCATATCATCCATATTTATTTTTTTCTGTTTTTTTTTAACCCCCAAACATATCCATTGTCTTGCTTTAAAAAAAAAAAAAAAAAAAAAAAAAAAATCCTTTGTGCACACGAAATCGTGTTCTCAGATACATAAAAACAAGTGCATTTTGTGAGTTGTCACTCATACTTAAGTTTCAATCATAATTTAATGCATCATCATTATAAATGTTGTTTTTGGAAGGCCTGATACAAACAGGTTTGTTCTTGGAAAATTTGAAACTTTCATTTGTAAGCTCTGTATGCTGATCTGCTTACCTGGAAGAAGACCCCAGTGTTCTCTTTCCTTTATATGTTCAGATTCTTATAGTTTCTCACTTATTTCCTGTACAGCTACTAAGAAGGGTCCCAATGGGCTGGCACTGCCCAACGATTACTGTGACTTCTGTCTGGGAGATTCCACCCTAAACCAGAAGACCGGCCAATCAGAAGAGTTGGTATCCTGTTCAGACTGTGGTCGCTCAGGTATGAACATGTCGTGTCCCTTTGGGCTTGGTTATCACACATATAGTTTAAAGCGGAAATGTTGGCAAATCTTAGTGTGTTCTTTCTATAAAGGTACACAAAAACAGCCATGTTGTTTTTAATGTTGTTTTTTACCAACAAAAATTATTGCACTGCATGAAAATGCCACATTGACTGTTTTTGGTCTTTTTTTTCTGTCTCCTTTGCGTAGGCCACCCAACGTGCCTGCAGTTCACACCAGTGATGATGGCTGCAGTGAAGACCTATCGCTGGCAGTGCATCGAGTGCAAGTGCTGCAACGTTTGTGGCACCTCCGAGAATGATGTGAGATTTTTTTTTTTTTTTATGTTTCTAGCAAAACAGATTCCCAAAACGTTAATGTGTAGTGGTTACTGGCTGCTGCTAAGTTTAAAAAAAAAAAAAAAAAAACTGCCTGTGACCCCTTTTTTCTCTTTTTCATCATGTCCACATAAAACTGTCTAATTTTAAAATCTTTTTGTTTTAATGAGCATCTGACCTCTGTGATCTCATGTTCTGTTTTTAATGAGTTTAATGAGCCTGAGAGGAAAAACAAAAGCAAAGTAGTTGTTATAGTGGCTCATGTAGGTGTGATTAACTTTATTTTCTTTATTGAACTGCTATCTTGACACCAGTGTAACATACTGGGCCATAGAAACAGTATCTTTGGATATCAGATTTAAAAATTGGATAGTGTTCAAATAAAGAGAAAATCATATAAAATTATATCAGATATTCTTTTTGAATGGAAAGAGGAGAGTTTGTAAACTTAGCCACACTTTTACACCTCAGGTGTAAAAGGCTGATGGGGTGTTGGCGTGTGACGTGGACACCCAAGTTTGTGAATGCGATAACTCGACAACGAGGTGATGTTAGAACTTCAGACTGATACCATAGGGCTGGCTATTAAAAATCTCAGATTAGTTGAAATCCTGGTGAGGTCTGGTTTCCTGAAACTCTTGTTAATGCGATAATTTGAATGAGAAGGACGTGTCGTAAGATTTTTAAATTGATACCTTAGGTCACAGGTGTCGAACTCCAGGCCTCGAGGGCCGGTGTCCTGCAGGTTTTGGATGTGACCTTGATCCAACACAGCTGATTCAAATGGCTAAATCACCTCCTCAACATGTCTTGTAGTTCTCCAGAGGCCTGGTAATGAACTACTCATTTGATTCAGGTGTGTTCAGCCAGGGTGTTATCTAAAACCTGCAGGACGCCGGCCCTCGAGGCCTGGACTTCGACACTCCTGCCTTAGGTGTATCTACTATGAAGGGGTACCCTAATCCTCTGATGGGTAGCACTGGTGGTCACCAGTATTTTTAAAAGTCTGTTCATTTATTTATTCTTTTTTTTTTTTTTTACCTTATTTTGACAAACAGAAGTTGAGGCAGTTTCTGAGAGTAACTGTGCTGTGGTTCCTCCTTACTTCAAGTCAGTTTTCATATAGTGTCTCATTTTAAGGTAAAGATCATCAATAATACAGGAAAAACCCCAACAATCAGACAGCCCCCTTTGAGCAAGCACTTTGGTGACAGTGGGAAAGAGAAACCTTTTAATAGGAAGAAATCTCCAGAAGAACCAGGCTCGGAAGGGGCAGCTATCGACTGGGTGGGGGTGAGGGGAGGAAGGTTGGATAAAAGACACACTGTGGAAGAGCCAAACATGAATAACAATAACTAATTATTAAATGCAGAGGGTTTTAGAAAGTCATGGAGAGTGAAAAGAGGTGAACGTTTCTCCAGCAAACTGAAATTTTGTGTATTTGTAGGACCAGCTGCTGTTCTGTGATGACTGTGATCGAGGCTACCACATGTACTGTCTAACCCCACCCATGACTGAACCACCAGAGGGTAAGCATACACTTTACAGCAGAGAGTAACAAACTCAAAGGAAATTGTTAGATACAACTGAGAGAGCGCTAAAAATGTGACTTCTGGTATCTGCCAAGTTACTCCGAGATTCCATCACTTCGAGCCTTGTCTCACTTTGCTTCTGTGTTTTCCAGGGAGCTGGAGCTGCCACCTGTGCCTGGCTCTATTGAAGGACAAAGCCTCCATATACCAGCAAAACCAGAGCTCCGCCCCTGAGTGACAACGCAGTGGTGGACTCCACCCCCTTCAGGCACCAGGATCCCACCCCGAATTGAAGCGTCAGACCTCCTCTTAGTCTGGAGCTCGAGGCTCGGTCCAGATGTAGCTGAGCGAGATTGCAGATCAGCTTTAGAAGTTTTTCATATCTTCAGCGCCCAAAGGGGGAGGGGGGTAACAGAGCCAAAACAGACCTCAGATCAGCAACCACGGGGATCAAACCGTCACTACCAACCTGCCTGCAGAGTCCCCAAGGCCTGCAGTCAAACAGCATGGACACACACTTTCTCCTGGACTGTTACACACCAGATACCAGAGACAGAGCGCATACAGTAACCATAGTAACTGCTGTCTCCATGGGAGCTCCTAGGAGAAAACGGATTAGCACCACAGCTAATAACCTGCACCCCTCACACACAAAGACACAGTGTGCAGTGTCAACCCACCACAGTTCTTCTTCTGCCGAATGATCTGTTTTTATGCCCCGAAAGGAGCGAAAGGAAAATGTCACAACATACAGTAAACGGTTGAGTATTCTTCTTCTTCTTCTTATTGTTATTATTATTATCATTATTGTTATTGTTCTGGTTACTAGTGGGCTTTTGTAGTGGCATGTGTGCTTTTGTCTGATCCATCGGAGTATTTATCCTTTGAGGAAGTTTCCAGAGAGGGACCCGGTCAGTGCCGAGGTCCGCCATCACACAACAGCGGCTTGTCACTCGCTCAAAAAGTTTTTGTATTTGCTACCTTTCATCTCCACTCCATTACTTCAACCAAACACTACATAAAGACCATATGCTGTAGGCTGAGCTCATCAAACAAAAGCCTTTTTTTTTCTCTCTCATCTTTCTCCATCAGACAGAAAACCTGATTTTTGCCGGGACGTCAGAAACATGAAACTAATTAGGATAAAGTAGCATCCTTTTCTCACAGCTGTTTTTGTGCTTGCTTTGTAAACTTCATCTGGCAGTGACATCATCCTTTCACACTCCCATTTCTGTTGATCCAGTGGCACACACTCATTCACAAAATGTAGCTGCTTTCATTATTTGTCACACTGAGGCAGATTTGCATGCAGATTGCACCTGTATGAACGCACACACACTCTCATGTCACACTCTTTATTTTTTGTTGTTATTGACATTGTATTGTTTGTATTTTATTTTATTTTTTACATTTTGTATTATCTGATATTCCATTGGTATTGGGAGTTTTCTAGTAGAATTTTGTAAACTCTACAGCATAGCAAACACTTCAATATCTAGCTCCTAATGCATTCTCTGTACTGTATTTGCCTTTTTCTATTTTTGTTATGACTGTGACATGTTTGGATTTATTTGATTATTCTGATATGTCAAACCTCCATGAGTATTTGTATAATGATGTACTTTGTTGTACTATTTTTATTTTTACATTTCTTTGGTATTGAAGCCAATTTAGCCTGAATGAAAAATATCACTTTGAATAACGTGTTCATAGTTTTTTCATTTTCGTCTTTTCCTGAATTATTCCTTCCTTAATTATGGTTTGGAACCCCTGTTTAACTGCTTATTAACAAAATGATCTGCTTACTTAACCAAATGGCAGCAACTCACTGAATTTAGACAGGTCAGTGCCACCTGGAAAAGGCAATTCCGGTGATTTTGAATGTGTCCCACACAGCCATCTCTTGGGTTTCCAGAAAATGATCATAAAAAGCACTACAGAAAGACCATATGCTGCAGGCTGAGCATATATTCTCTGGAGAAAATGCCCTGTTGATGTCAGAGGTCAGAGGAGACTGCTTCAAGCTGATAGGAAGCCAGCAATAACTCAGCCACTCATTACAATCAAGGTGTGCAGAAGAGCTGGGCTATAGCAGCAGAAGACCCCACCGGATGCCACACCTGTCAGCTAAGAATATGAAACTCAGGCTAATCACAAGCTTACCGAAGTTAGAAGATAACAGAAGATGAGTCTCAATTTCTGCTGTGACATTTGAATGGCAGGGTCAGAATTTGGCAACATGAAAGCATAGATCTAATCTGCACTGTATCATCATTGGTTGGTTGATAAAGTTGATACAGGCTGGTGGTGGTGCTGTAATAGTGTGTGGGATATTTTCATACTTCTGAGCTCGTTGGTCCCAAATTAGTATTGTCTAAACACCACCGCCTACCTGAGTATCATTGCTGACCATGTTCCTTTGTGACTCAAGTATTCCCATCTGCTTCAAGAAGGATAATGTGTCATGTCACAAAGCCCAAACTGGGGGGTTTTTCTCAGCGTGACACTGAGCTCAGTGTACCTAAATGGCCTACACGATCATTAGATCTCAATCCAGTAGAGCACCTTTTAGATGTTGTCAAACAGGAGAATGACATCATGGATTTGCAGGCGACAAATCTGAAGTAGGTGTTGGAAGATGGGCCAAAATCCCTGAGGAATGTTTCAGCCCCTTGTTGAATGTGTATCTATTAACTGATTTAAAAAGTAAAATCAATGAAAAAAGTAGTGTCATAGGTGAGCAGTGAGAGTGCATGTCTATGTGCTATAAGTCTGTCTGCTATGTGGAGGAGAAGAGAAGAGACAAACTGTCCAGGTCTGCTCCTTATAGTCTCCAAGCAATATTCAGCTCCTGGTGTCAAGCAGCTGGCTTGGGCTTTCCCAGCTCCACCCACAGGTCACATTACTAAGACGAATTGACGCGCTCCGACAGTACTATATTATGGTTTAAAGTAATGCTAATTTCTTACTGAAGGTTTAAGCTCACTTTGCATCCAGTCGTGTAAAGTCGGACTGCATGTTTGGTAATTAATCTAAAGGACAGAAGAATCAAAGTGAGCTGCAATAGGATTTCATCTGGCTCCTCGTTTGCCTGTTCAGTGCATTTGAGCTTATGCGTGCTGTCACAAAGCTCCATAACACTGCTTCTTTTCCTTTTTGTTTACTGAAATCATATTGCATATACTTAGCATTTTCCCTATCATTAAAATTAGCTAACGGCTGTGGAACTGTCCGTGGTGCTGAACTGCAGCAGGTAAACGCCTCTGACTCTGTTTTTAGTCTAGCTTCGATATGCATTCTAAAACGAGACTGCCACTGCGTTACAGTAACAGCAGCATTTACATACATTTCTTCTGTCATCTGCTTTAGCAGGTAAGCTGCTGATAGGACAAAGTTATGTTAGTTTCCATGTCCCAAGAACCAATTTGAGTCTCCACCTTTGACCATGGCTGTGGGTAGCCCATCTGGCCTGGTTGCTATATCTGTGAATAAAAGTATTAGGAAAAGTAAACAACCAACAGTTTGCTGATGATGTTGCACCGATCAAGAGCTGAGCAAAATTCAACTTGAATCCTTTTGTTGAGAAATGCCAGAAAATGTTTGAGAACCACTGGTTTTCACGCTTCATCAGGTCCATTCAAAACAAGTTTAAATTTAGCATTTTTCACTTTAGTTTAAGTGCAAATAAAACAAATTCACAGTACAGTTAAATATTAAAAGTGTGATTATGGATTTCGAGCCTCAGAAGAAAAACATGACAGAACAAAGCTTTTTATTGCACTCAAAGACATACACTTCAGGACTCTCTCCAGACAGACATTTATAAACATCTTGCAGAATATAATCACCTTTGTTTCAGGACAAATTAATACACAACCTTTGTGTTAAGAAGCTTTTAGCAAGGGGTGTGGGGCCTACATAATACACAAGGCCAAGACAACAGTGGCTTAGTGCAAATATCTGGAGCGTGATTAGCCATGCTATGCCATTTTTACAGCTACAGACACAAAGGCAAGGAAGGAAGGAAAACACAAAACTTTACATGAAATGAGTGGGCAAACTGAGAAGCAACCATATATACTTATATGTGAAATCATCTGCTCGTTGAGGTTACTTGTGGCAGTAATAATAAGTAAACTAACACACTTTGGGGTTTTTATACAATATTCTAGGTTTCAGAATACAAATTCCATATTTTATAAATTTCTTGTGAGACAGTGCATTATCAGTGGGTTGGAAGTGCTACAGTACAAAACTCTGTAAAAGACTCATTTATCAAAGGTAAACAATTTCGCTTGTAGGCAGCCGGTGTCATAGTAACGACTCTATCGTGAAAAGCCACTTTGAAACGAAACCATAAATCATCTCTCCGTACGTTTTTCATTAATAATGGCAGCAGGGGAGGAGGGCTGTTTGTTTGTGTGTAATGGGAGTGTCGTCTAAAGCTGTTCGAAGCCGACGGAGCAGAGCAGGAAGACGGCGTAGAGCAGCAGGAGGCAGACTCCCAGCCTGCGGTCCAGCCTCCAGTGGTTCAGATGGACACACAGGACCTGAGGAGTGACGGACAGCAAGAGGCACACGGGGAAAAAATAAATAAGAGCTTTTTGTTTTGTTGTGTAATCATGAAATGTGTTAGTGAAAAGGCTCTCAGGCTGTGATGGGAATCAACAGGGGAGGAAAACCAGGCAGGTGGTCTGTTTGTTTACTGCGACACAATCTGACTATTTGATCTGTGCTTTATAACAGCAGGAGATGAGCTACTCACAGTAAGCGTGACTGAGGCCAGAAGCAGAATCACTGAGTACACCAGGCCTTTGCTGTTTATCGTCACCTGACAGGACACACAATGTGAAGCTTTTACCCCGCTGTTTAAAAACACTTATAACATATTCACAGTCATATTTTGTTTTTGGCCAATGATTTTTAATTTTCGGGCTTTTTTTTTAATTGCTGCACTCACACTGTTTAAAAGGGACCATGTATGATTTTCCTTTTTCCCTGTCATTTATTTACTATTCCAGTGGACAGCATTTCAAATAAAGGAATCAGCAACTGTACAGGTAATCCATGTGAGCCAAATGCTCAGGCTTCAGACTGCAATTAAATAAAACAAAATCATGATTTATGATGCCAAGAGAGATCCTTGACAATTGGTAGTTTCAGAGAACTCTGGCAACGAGCACAGGAACCCCGCCTACCTGCTGTTCAAACCTTTTGTCTGTGAGGAGCATCCAATCAGAACAAAGCTTAAAGAAAGGATGAAGGAAGCCCATGGCCTCAGAAAAAAGCTTTTGGTCTCTTGCAACTCCTGGAATAAATATCTGGTTCAGGCATTCCCTTACTAGGCATTAGCTGTGTGTGTCTGCTACTGGTCCTCAACAAACAGTTTACAGAGGGCTGCAGCAACAGCTGCTTTCACAGCTAAAGACAGTGTTTTGAGAGAAGTAACAGTGAATCAAAACAATAAGACTGCAGAGCTAAACAGTGATCTGGATGAGCATAATCTTCACATTTTAACACTGATGTAACCTTCAAATACTAGTTATAGCAGCTTTGAGTTAGTTCTTCATTACAAATCAGTGACAAATCAAAAGAAATGGTAGTTAACAATGAAAGAATAATGCAGTAGTTTTATAAATATTGTACAATTACAAATGTAAGTTTGAAAGGTGCCTTGGATATCATGTAAGGTACTTACAAACCTTTTCTTCAGGTGCTGAGAGACTTGTTTTGTCTCGTCAAACACATTTCATGGTAATATTGAGGCTATGCTAGCTTACATATGAAAAGTAAAACTGAAACTGAGGTACAGAGAACAGCTGGTGTTACCACTGATCCATAGCTGACTATAAGAGTCCTCAGCGCCCAGGGAAAGCCCAGACCCAGCAGCACATCAAAGATATTACTGCCAATGGAGTTGGACACAGCCATGTCGCCCATCCCTGCAGCGTAACAACATCATATGTTCACATCTTCATTTTCCTTTCATACATTAAATATTAAACACACAAATACACACCTTGTCTGGCGACAATGAGACTGGCCATGCAGTCGGGGACACTCGTGCCAGCAGCCAGAAAAGTGATGCCCATGATCACATCTGGGATTCCAAGTGTGTAGCTGATTATTGTCACCTTAACAGAAGAAAAATGGTTATATGTCTGTGTGTGTGTGTCTTTTAAAACAAATATGTGAGTGTGTGAATGTGCGTCTTACCATCCAGACCATGAGGTAGGAGAAGAAGGCTATCCAGAGTGTGGAGGACAGGAAGGTGAGCAGGTACCAGCGCTCCCACCGCGGCAGGTTACAGTCAGGGATGCTGCAGTAAAGCAGGACGCTCACAGGCCAGGAGAGCAGCCACTTCAGACGCACGCGCCACCCATCTGAGAACATGATGAAAACACGCATAAATGCACAAACAATGTGAAACACACACACACCCACCAGTTTGCCCACAACACCTAAATTATTCACCGGCACAGCCTGGATGTGTCCGCGACTTCTCGTGTCATCTCCTTTTAACTAACTCCATCAGCTATCAAACACTGTAGAGGATTATCTCTACAGTGCTTTGATGAATAATTATATTATTATTTATCAAAGCAAGAAGTTCTGGTTGATTCCAATGACAGAAAAAGCCTTTTAGAAGATCGACACAGTCTCTCATCTGTGCATTTTCTATGGAGATGAAGACTTGATTGGCTGCGGATGGCAAAAGATGGCATCCTGTGGCCAGGTACATGATTGAGCTTCAGGATTAATCTTTTTCTGCTTTTCCTGAGTTTTAAATATGTGATGAATATTACAACATAGTGTTTAAAACTCTAGCTAGTTGTGTGTTTTTTAGCATTTCTTTGAAGCAGAATTGCATACATGGGCATTTCAGATACTTTATATTATAAAGCTGAGTTGAGAGAGCTGACAGTAAGCTTTGTCTCTTGCTGTTCCAAAAGACGTGTTTGATAAGATAGACTAGGTTAAGAGTCATAGTTCAGTCTTACCATGTAGACGTGTTTTTTAGCAAAAAGTTTACTTCTGTTTCAGGATCAAGTTTGGCCTAAATGTTTAGATATATTGAGCAGCTGGATGTGAATTGGCATGAAGATGGTGTGTGATGGTGCATATATTAGACTCTGTATTGAACATATGCAATAATTAAAATTCAATCTAAAGTTAGTCAGATAAACTCATATTAAAAATGATTTCCTTCGTAGCATAATGATATGAAACATATCCAAGTATTAAAAACAAAATCCCAGTCAGCTGTGAGGCCAGCTCTTACCTGGCAGGACGAACGGTTTGAAAGGAACATTCTCTTCATCTTGGTTCTCTTGCTCCTCCTCCTCGTCCTCTTCCTCCTTGGGCTGTCCTCCCCCACATGTCTCCACTACTGTCTCTTTACCCCTCTCCCTCTCTCCCTCTGGTGGCTGTCTCTCTCCCTCAGCCACCGTCCCGTTCTCCCTCCCCCAAGGTCCACTAGCTCCTGAACCTTCCTCCCCTGAAGCTGCCCCTTCCTCTGGGCCAACCCGAGCCCGAATCAGCCTTTGCCTCTGTGGGTGGTTGGTGAGGGAAGTCAGGAGAAATTTAAGAAAAGAAAGAACTTTATTCAGGAGAAAACAAAAACACATGAGAAACACTGCAGCAGGGTTATGGAAATGAAGGTAGTTAAGATTATTTGAACTGGCAGGAAGAGTGATTATGCAGCTACGCAAGTCTTCACATTCACCAGAGGGGATTTAGAAAGCTTTATTTTGGAGGAGGGGGGCATGGAGAGAGCAGGCATAGCATTGGCAGGTGTGCTTTAATTTGATGCTGGAAATGGCAAGCACAGAGAGAAAGCTGAGAGAGTGAGGAAGCAGATTTGGAGATTGAGGTCTTGTCTGCTTTTGTGTCTGGGCTAATATTATGCATTAGGCTGCACTCTGTGTCGGTGTGATTTCTTTGTGGGCTTATTAGATGGCATCTGTGCAACAATGGCAAACAGGATGTCGTTTGATATGCCAGTACACATCTCCCTGTGTGCCAGTTTGTCTGCACCAATTTAGTGTCTTCTGATTCCAGTACCACAGCTTTGGGTGTCTGCTGTGTACTTCTCCCTAACTAGTTCTATGTTTCAAGAAAAAGAAAAGAAAACCATTGAATTGAAGCGTCCAAATTTAAATGCTGCAAATCTACATTAAAATACCCACCAAGCTGGCCGAAAAAGCCAAGGTAGCTTGATGTTATGCAATGGGTGTGAGCATGTGCAGTGTACCTCGCTGATGACCATGCATCCTGCCATGCGCAGGCGGGTGAAGGGGGGGAAATGCGGGGTGATGAGAAGGCGGAGGCTTGCCTCTGACAGAGTGAGTTGATGGGGGTGCGAGTTCAGTAGCTCATCCACCATCACGACCCCTGAATCCTGACCGGCCACCACACATGAGTCTTGGGGACAGAAGGAAGAAAAGCGGAAAAATGTTTAGCGGGAGATAAAAGAAGATAGAGGGGAGGACAAAAAGGACAGAGTGTTAGTGACAAAGTAGAGAATAACTTTTGTTCGTCAAAATGGTCTAGTTCTATTTCAGCCAGTTGGAAATCCCCAGGGGAACACAAGAAGCTTTTGACTGACAGCTTAAACTGTGTCACTAGGTCTGCTGGATGCTGCTCAGAGGCTTGGCAAACTGTGTCCTGTTTTGGATGTACACGCGCACACGTACAAACACGACCCTTTTCACCTGGTTTCAGCGGCACCATGTCATTGTCGCCGTCTCCGGCGTTGCCGACAGCCGTCGTCCGTCGCAGACCGCTCAGACACGGCTGACCTGCCCTGCTGCAGTGTCTCTCCACCAAGCAGCACAGAGATCTGTTAAACCTACACAAAGCACAACACATGAAGATTCGGCCTATGGTACGTATAAAACATGTTGTGGCTTTAGGTTGGAAATGTGAGCAGAAGCAAAGACTCACTTCATGATGATTATATAGAGTCCATACATAGAGATCAGGATGATGGTCTCCCACCTGAAACATGCACACAAACACCACCACAGATTCACAAACACCCACACAATCATCCAACGCACACTGGCTGCTAAAAAAGTCTTGTGTAAAAAGGTCTTACCATAGGACTTTTTCATCATAGATTACCTACAAATAAAATGAATATAAACTTTAATGCCAACTTCTATTAGTTTTATTTAGTTTTAGAAACATAGCCATACTTAAACCATAACTCACTGCGATAAGTTGCAGTATAGGCATGCAAAAGATTGTTTTTTTAAAGAATGAGAAATAATAAAAACTGGCCACAAAAATCCAATATTAATGTCCAGTAATAATACGGGAGGTGTGTAGTTTTCCCTATACTGTTAGCCATATACTTTATATAGTAGTTAAATCAGCCAAAAAAAAAATTAAAATGATTTAGCGCCCTTCACATGAACATCTGATCTACAGATTCTGCACTGATTAAGTGCCACATGCAGCATAAAAGGCGGGGCTGAGGTAGAGGCGGGTTGCAAAATGGCTTGCAGATGCGCAGCAAATGTAGGGCTACTAAAGTACCTAAAAGAGCCACATGTTATTTGGAGAATTACCAGTGTGTTTAAGAGTATGAGCTGTGACTTTGTGTCCTACTTGAATTATCACTAAAAATATTCACTTTAGATGCACCAGTTTAACATTTAAGTGATCTTTCATTTGCTTTTATTCTTGCACTAAAAGGTGCTTTCTTTTAATTGTAGGAATAATGTTGCATATAACGGTGAATATTTCAGGATTTTTCATCAGTACTGAGTTTTTTACTGTAGAGATTTCTCACCAGAATAAGCACCACTATGGACAGGATGTAGAAAACAGCATCGCGGAACAGAGGCCACCAGCTCAGACCAATGGGCTGCAGAGAGAAAGGAAATATGAAACACAGTGAAGACTCCGTCAGGCAGAAAGGGGTGCTCTGTAGTGTGCGTACCTGTCCTGCAAAGATGCCACAGATGCCGATGATAACCAGGATGTTAAAGACAGCTGATCCCACAATAGTTCCCACACCGACGTCACCCTTTGTGATAAACACGCCTAAGTCCAGAAGAAGAAAGATCAAACGGAGATCATGCACATGTGTTTAATCTGCAACATTGTACAAATTAAGAGTTTCTCAACAGAAGACAAACACAGTAATTTATCTTCAGTTGACACCCAGAGGGGCTGGGCTGATGTCTTTGTAATATTTACTGCAAATTGCCTGAAGTCAACTAAAGTCAAAGCAAGACTTTTTTTCTTTCAAGATTAAAATATATTGTATCAGAGGCCGTTTTTGAGGACATTTCCAAAGGCAACATTGATTTAGAAGCAAGGCTTTCATTTTTACAAACTGTAGGTCAACATTTGTTTCAGAAAAAGCAGAAAAAAGCAGTTAGTTTCAATAAAGGATCAGAGTCACAATATGATAATATCACAATATACTGCTAACAATAACAATGGCTTGTGCTACAGTGATGCTGCAATACCTGATACAAGACAGTTATATCTGATATTTTATATCTGTGTAAAAGAAGAAGAAAAGAAAATAATGCTAAAAGGCAAAAAGTAGAAGTGATGTATTTACTTATTGTACTGTAGTGTCACAGTGTGTGGGCAACATTATTATAAGCAGTTACACTTACTGACCTGCTGTATATGCTTCTTTGTGTTTAACGTCATTTTTTAACTGCTGTAACAAAAGAATTTCCCACATCTGGGATAAATAATGTACATCTTATCTTATATTTGAACCGGTTAAATTTTTGACATATTTGAGCTCAATGTACAGACCTGGACTCAGATTAACTTACTTATCAATAAGCTTAAAGTTAAAGTCCCAGAAAAAGGTAACAAAGAAACAGAGCTGGGGATGACAAGCAGAGCTTAAAAACACAGAGACTAACTCAGTGAACACACAGACGATCTGACAGAGGCTACAATGGAGACAGGACTGTTTACTCAACGAGCGAGTGAATGAAATGAGACACAGGAGCACAAAATCAAGACAATGAGGCAGGGGAGTGAGTGAAACTCAAAACAAGACACAAGAGACAACTAACTAACAAAGTAAAAATAACAAGAGAACCCAACTAAACGCAGAGATATGAAAACTCACACTAAAAAATACAAACGCAACACAGGGGGAGGCTGGAATAATGAGCTGAAAACAGAAAACAAAATACACGGACACACACAACCCTCCACTAGGAAAACAGTTAAGTAAACACAGAACTATAGACTCTGGAATAGCAGGAAAAATCTGAACATAAACTCCAAAATAAAAAATAAAGGTTCCAAACCATGACAATTTTATTTTAAAAAAGTGAAAGTTGATTTACTGAAACACTGCTTATGATAAAAAAAAAACCACTGCTCCACACTGACATGATAAACCATCAAGCAAAAATTAATGTCTTCTTGACATCTATGATTAATGATAAATGGCTGAAATTAATCACTGCTTGCTCCCTATGTGCACTTTTCTCTGTCCTGATTAGACATTGTCTCTCCGATTGCCTCTAATTGGAGCACTGATGGCAGAAATATTGATCTAACCAGCTGGAGGGAATGACTGACTGGGATACTGACCAATCAAAGAAGTGAAGAGCTCAGGGGCGGAGCTCCCAGCTGCCATGAAGGTTGCCCCGGCAACATCCTGACTGAGCTGAAGGTTCTAGTGGATGGAGAGAGGAGATTAAACAGGCTTAAGGATGAGGATGGTCATATTTGGTATTCTTCTTTCACAGGACTGATCCTAATAAATACGGTGTGTTTATCCAAAGCCTGCCGTAGCCAAAGACCTCTGCTGCTGTCCAAAAACTACTACAAAAACATCAACTAAGGTTACATTTGTCCAATGAACATGACCACTAGTTTATAATTTAATACCACAAGGCTTAAACAGAGACTTCTGATAGACTAACACACTATTGTTTCATGTCTTTATAGATGAATTAAAACCAGTAAAGAAAATACACTCGCTTCTTACCCTTTAAAGGTTTTACTTAATACCTAGAGTAGAATGGAAAAGTATCAAGTATTACTTTACTTTCAGTCATACCTCTGACACTTTTTCCAGTGATGGCACAAAGTAAACATCACAGACAATGGCCAGTGCATGAAACATGTAGATAGCCTGAGAAATACAGCAAACGCATTACTGAAGATTTGGTTAAAGATGAAAATAAGAGAAAATACAGCTTTTTATTATGTCAAACGCAGGCTTTCAGACAGAGGTGATACTCACACAGAGAACATGAAGGAGGACTGCACCCTGTCTCCTCTGATCCACAGTAAAGATGTCTTCAGGAAACTCACTGATAGCTTGGGAAAAGATGGATAGAGTGTAATCTAATGACGTGTGGAATTAGTGTTGGACAACAGAAACCAGTTACCAAGTTTTCTAATACATTACATTTTAAACAAAACTCCCTAAAACCCACACTTTGATCTTCTGATATCTGAAGATTAGTTTCTGTCACGTCTCAAAATTAACTCACAGTGACTTTAACACACTTTCTTTAAAGGAGGATTTGTTCCCTTGGAGCTCAGAGAAGAGCCTCAGGTAGCTGGCTAAATGAAGGCTGTGATTAGAATTACAACTCAGCTCCACCCTGAACCTGCAGGCATTTATCCTTGCATGCGTCAGATCTAGAATTTGTGTATCTCACTTTGTTGAATGTATCCTGTATCTTGTCTAGTGCAGACACAGCTTGAGTTTAAAGTCACACAACCAGGAGTCCAATTGCATTACAGCTGAATTTTCCATGCTCCTCTTATGACTTCACACTATCCCTCACGCCATCCAAAAACAAGTGTTTGCATTGACTTTCTTTGTCAGTTCTTCTAAAAGCAATTCCAATTATATTGAAGTTCAGAGGCATCTAATTTGGCTGAGCGTCACCATGCATCACAGTCTTTCTCCTCCCAGCAGAAAGCGATTGTTTTGCTTGGCTGCACTGTCTTGCACATAAGCTCATAAATACCACAGCTCACTGCAACATTTAAAAAGCTTTTTTTCATGATACAGACGCAACAATAATATGAAAAGCAGCCTCCCAAGTGACTTCCCCTCAAGGTTTTCTGATTTAACTGTACGTCAGATTTTTTAAACCACTGTTAAAAGTGAAAGAGATATCAATGTGCAGTTAGAGGCAAACACAAATCACACCTAAGAGGCAGAAATGATGTGACGTTGGTTTAATTCAGATCATAATCAAACGGTATATTTTTAGCATCAGGAACCAAATGATGCTCTTAAAAATAGAAATATGATAGTTTGAACAAAATGTCTTCAAGGCTTTTAAGTTGATCTGCACTGTATTTCCGTGAGGCAGGAATTTATTTCTGACTGAATATGTAGCTCAGTGTGTTCTGTAAAAATCTCGAGCAGCCAAACAGATCCAAGCATGCATAAGCAATGGTAGAGTGGCTGATGAGAGGTTACTAATCAGCAGGTCATTACCACAAGCGGGCACTTTGAACCGCTCCAGATGCACACTACATCAAACCACAAACTCAGTTTCCTAGCAACCATTAAAGACCTGTTTTTAAAACATCTATATGTGCTCAATTTAAAGAAATGAAGCGAGGGGCGGACCAGAGGAGTAAAGGAATGCACAAGAGGAAATAGTTCTTGATTTAAAGAAATAAATTAAGATGGCACACCTTAACTGCCATAAACACACAAGGGCTCAGAAGATCACAGGGACTGTACACTCAGTGCCGTGATTATCTAAACCTGAGCTCATTCTAGCTCAACACACTGATGCGATTAGACTTTTAAAGTTTTGTAAAGATAATCTTCCTGTTGGCTCGTGCACGCCTATAAACAAAGTGTATGTGAAAGACACAAACACGTGGTAAAGCACCTCACCAGGTCTAGAAGCACCCCCAGTCTGGTTGTCTTCTTTTTGCTGGATGAGCTCTCTCTTGAATAAGGAGCTGCTGTGATCCACAGTTGCTCTATGGTACTCTAAAAGGAGTCATTCACATATAAATACAGTTAAGCTATTTGAGGATATAACCTTTTATGCAACTTTAACGTGTTTCTTTACTAGTATCCTGCTAAAATAATATGTACAGCTGCAACGTGACATTTGCCTAAATACTGCAATTCGATCTGTTATAGAAAATAATAAAAGTATAGGAGGGGTTAAGAAAACTTTACATCAGGGTCTTTATACACACCTGTAACATCACAGAAGTGAAAGATCCAGACGGCTGCGAACAGACCGACTCCACAGACGCAGAAACGCGGGAGGAGGCGCGTCTGCCTCGGTCTTCTCGGAGCCTTCATCCCGCCTGCTGCCACTGCTCGTCGGCTCTCTGCTCAGAACATGCCGCTGTCCCTCTTCTTCGGGCTCCTTCTCTCAGACCGAATACAACTGGCCTGTTGATCTCTTATTCTGATTTATCGTCTTTCTTTCTTTGCTCCATCCAATAAGCAAGCGGATGTTAAACAGGTTCGGCCTGTCCACAGCATCTCCGTGAGTCAGTCAGCACTAACCGTGCAGCATCCACACGCTTCACATACACCCAGCGGATACGTGCACACAATGAATCATCAGCCAGCGCCTATATGTCAGTATCCTCTCTTTCCTCCTGCCCTAAATTTGATCTGTTGTTTATGATTTTCCCGTCGGGGAGGAGGGTTTTTTTTCTTCCTGGACCTACAGACTAGAGCGCCTTCAGCTGGGTGGGGCGACGCGAGCGAAATACTGATAACACGAAGCAATGATTCAAGTGTCACGTGAGAGGATTTTGTGGGGTGAATGAGAATATTTTCCAAAAGTCTATATATATATATCCATTGATTAAAAAAGAAAATTCAAAGGATTAAAGGAAGTAAAGCCTCTGTGTGAAGTAAGGTCCAACAATAAAATCAGAATGATGCTAAATAAAGACATATATGCAATACAACTTAACATAGATGATAACACAGTGAAATGAGATTTTAAAAAATCAAAACAAAATAAAGTGAAAGTTAAAAAAGATCCAATCTGCAAACAGAGCCATAACATCTATAGTTTATTTGTTTGGGTGGGGTCTTTTATTCTTAGTCGCCTTTCACTGAAACTATTTGGATCCGGTCTCCTTTGCTGTTAAGTATGGAAGAGGATTAGGGCCGCTGTAAAAAAAAGTGGACATGTCTTTTTTTTTCCTTTTCCAAAATCCTGAAAAAATTCTGCCTTTTTTCTCAGAATTCTGGAAAAAAAAAAGACGTGCCCACTTTTTTCCCGTGGCCCTAATCCTGTTCTGTAGTTAAGATACTTGCTTTTGCTCATATGATTTTATTGATCAGCACAGCTTCTAAATGCTGTTGGTTTAGAATCTAGAAGTTTCTGTCAAAACAGTGTAATAGACAGTCAGCAAGCTCATCCAAGACCCTGAGGCTGAAGTTTTATTTGTTTGTTTTCTGAACTCATGTTTACAAAAAATACAAGAACAGAAATACAAGAACAGACCAGAGAGAGAGTTAAGCTCAAATGGGAGGCAAGGCCCCATACTGTACACTCAAGTAGGGCTGTAACATCAGGTGGGCGCTAGCCCACAAAGTGGTGATGGAAGAGAAGTCAGATGTTCCTACAAAGCATCCTGAAGCCACAATGGCTAAAATCATGAGAATGAAGATGCACAGCATAAAGAAACCTACTCTCCAGATCGCTGCCTCCAAAGTACCTGGGCATCTTTGCATAAGTGAGAAGCAAGAGTGAGAATAATGAGTGAGAAGATGAAACAGGATGACTCCATCACGTACAAAATCCTATCTGAGTACCTTTTAGACTGAAGGTTAACTGTGAGAAGATGAGGTTTCAGCAGCTCCTCAGTCTCAGGTTCCTCCTGTAGACACTGTAGCAGGCATCATTAATGTAGTATTTCTAACTCAATTTCTCTAGTTTGTATTTATTTTATTGAACTTCATATAGACGTCATACATTTCCAAGATTTGTGGAGTTTGTCATGCCGTCATTCACTTCAGCTGTTGAGGCCAGCAGTTTAATTTCCTCTGCAAAGGACAGAGGGCGGTCGGGCACTCGTTCCTTCTCTCTCATCAGGTCACTAAAAACAGAGTGACGCAGTACATTATGAGCTCTCCCACTATACTGTATAATCTTTTAAAGCAAGAGGATCTGTGAGTCGGGATTACAATGTGGCCTCATCTCGTCTGTCCTCCATCTGCTTACTCAGCTCCTGCGTTGTCTGCCTGAGGTCCTGCAGCACAGACACAGGGCCAGACAGTAAAACACCTCAAAAGTTTATAAGCCAGAATTGTGCAACTGCCGCAAGAGTGCTGTGCATTTAGACATGGAGACTGTTGGACATTTGTTCAAATGGGCACTCTTTGTGAGCATCGCCTATGGACTGATTCCAAATGCAGTATCACATTTCAGAAATCTCTGACTCTTACATTGCAGATGAAGTAGTAAGCACTAAAATACAATCTCTCCACCAAACAGACTTTAAGATGAGTTTTTCTTGAAAGATTCATGTCCAGTTTCTTTTATTTCTAACTAAAAACATTTTTAATCAAACAGTAATTGCGTGCACGGCTTGCAGGGACACAGCATGTTTAAGATCTCCCCGCTGACTTTAAGTGATGTTTAAGTCAGAAAACTGTGAGAGCTCCTCCAAAAGCGTCAGCTTACAACTCCAATCAATCACATAATACATCACATAATAATCTCTGTAATATTCTGGATATTTATAATTAAGCTATTTGTATGTATTAGAGCTATTTCTTATATTAAGCAAGTTTAGTTCAGTCTGTTACTGTTCTTATTGTCTTTAAGCAAATGTAACCACATAACTTCCTTTAATAAAGTATTCTGATTGTGATGAAAGCTGATGTCTGCTTTGCATCAATACCCAACAGTTCACACAGTCTTCTGATCAACCTGCTTTTACTTTCTTCCAAATATACACTTGATGAAGCTGGCTAGACTATTTATCTCTCTGCAGCTCTGACTTCTCCAGATGTTTTCGTGAAGTGACTACAAGTAAGGGTTCCTTTGGAGGACTCTTCCATGCAGGCTGTGTTTGCACATCTGAACTGCACAGTGAAATAGTGCACCAACTCTCCTCTGTCAGTTAAAATTTCCAGCAGCTCTTTTGAATTCATGACGTTGATTTGTTTTCCCTTCTTGCACAGCAGGGGTGCAGTTTTAGCTCAAAGTTTTCTAAGCCTTGCAGATATTGTCTTGACTTTCAGAGTTCCTTTTAACTGTCGTTTCTCAGTGACTTGTCAGACAATTGAAAGTTGGAGGTACTTTGATCTTTTTAAAAGTCTTCCCTTTGATGCCCTGACAGTCTTTTCAACTATTGCACTTCTTGACCTGTCAACAAGTCAATTAAGACCCAAAGAGTACCCAGACTTTTACATGCAACTGTGGATTTGCAGATCTCAGCAGCTCCAATGCAAGCTCCCACATCATCACACAAAGGAAATCTCTCTCTTGCCAATAATCTGCCAATCACTGACACAATTAACAAACTCACTCTTATTAATTTCTTATTCACCTTAGTTTGAAATCCATGTGATAAAGAGTTGCATCATATGTATAAATTGCATAAATTATACTTTTTTGGTTTAATGTTTGATTAGATATCAATGGATAAAAACATTATTACCTTTATGTTGTTGAAGCACTCTTCCACAGTTTCATTTAACTGCTTCAACTGCAAGTCTATCTATAAAAAAATGGTAAAATAATAAATAACAGAGAACTGTGACAATTTTTACTGTTAATGTTTGTGAGAAAATCTGAAACTGTTGGTCAGTCACTGCTTTGTTTTGATGTCGATGCTGATCTTATACTTGCCTGATGAATAACCTCATCCTTGTGCTCCAGTTTTGACTGGTCCTCTTCCCTTTGAAACTAAAAAACACACAAAATACAGAAGAGAAGATTATAAAAATACTAGAAGAGAATAAGTTAAATAAAATATACTCATGTCATCCAGGTTTGTCAAGTGAAACCAATATGGACGTTCTTTAAGTCTGCACTATTGTTAATGACTTTTCTTTTGTAAAAAGTCTTCCGGTTGTATAGAACACTGTGGGAAAACAGCAATCAGCTTCCTTGATCTATGATATGACACCCTACTGGGATCTTTATGAGCTCACTAATTTCAGATCATTCTGAATAAAACATTAATTTTGTAGATTATGGACATTATTAGAGCCAAAAAAGAGGATTATGAACAGTATTCTTGTTTGTAAATAACTTGTCAATGACATAAGAATGGGCTGTCCTTGTTTTTGCAGTCAGATACACTCCTTGTTTGCCACATTCAGTTTCAAAACTATAATAAGGCAATGAAAAACACTCAGATGGAGGCTTCATAACCAGACTTAACTAATGTGTGACATCGAGGTGGGTATAACAATGGTGGAATTGATTATGTTACCTTCAAGCCCTGAATTTCAAACTTCAGGTTGCTCAAAGTGAGCTTGTCCTGGTCTATCTCTTTCTGGAGGCTTTTGAGCTGAAAGAATTAAATTATACTTAAATTTAGACACTGCTTTCCAAGTTTCTGCAAAACATCAGATGTCAAAATTGAACCCCAAAAGCAAAATTCATCCAAGATAAATAAGCATGCATCACTGCACATTGATGCTAGTGCTATAAAATATGACTGTAAAAGTTTTTACTGAATGTGAAAAGTAATGCATATCTACCTTTGCAGTTAGTTTCTCATATTGTTCCTTCATTACGGTGGATTCCTTCTCCTACACAAAAACATGAAGGTTCATCTGAAGTGAACTCGCAGTGCGAATCAGTGCAACATAAAATCTACATTTTATGAAGCTTAAATATCACTGGGAGAAATATGATTTGATCCACAGCTGAATTTGTAAGTTTGCTCACTGGCAAAGAAATCATAAGTCTCTAATTTTTATTGTTGTTTCTTTTTAATGGAGAGAGACAGACTATCAACTATTCAGAAAAAAACACATTACATAAAAGTAGTAAATTGATTTCTGTGCCATTGAATGCAATAATAAAACATGACTTAGCACTTGGCGGAAAAAACTGTTGAAGATGTTTCTTGTAGTTACCAGGTTTGCACACATCTCAGCAGGGATTCTGGCCCACTACCCTTTAAAGAAACTTATTAAATCCTTTAGGTTTCTTGGCTGCTGCTTGGGAAATCAAAGCTTCAGCTTCCTCCACAGACTTTCTATGGGATTGAGGTCAGGAGACTGAATAGGCTCCTTAACATGCTTCTTCTTTATTCACATCGTTGTTTTGGGTGATTGCCCTGGTTGAAGATCCATCTGTGGAAGGGGGTTCTCTTCCATGACTTTAGGGACTTCCCGTATTGTTAGCAGAAAAAGCATAATGATTCCACCTCTGTACCTGACTGAGGGGATAGAGCTCATTGGGTCATCATCTCTCTTCTTCCAAAGACGGCATGTCAAGTTCATGCCAAAGAGCTCGATTTTGCTTTCACCTGATCACAGCAATTTCTCCCAAACCTTCTCTGAATCATTTAGCTGTTCAACGGCAAACTTAAGATGGGCCTGTACATGTGCTTGCTTGAGCAGGGGAACCTTCCGGGTGCTGCAAGATCTCAATTTATTACGGTGTTGTGCCAATGTACCAGTTTCAGGTGGAGGACCAACAGTTGTCACCTTCTCACAAAGCTTCTTGCTGATGGTTGTGTAGTCTCTACAATCTTGTCCATCTTGTCCTTTTACACCTCTTTGGTCTTGCCAATGGTAGTGGAGAGGTTGGAATAAAAGACATTGATTCTGAGGATAGGACTGCTTTACACATATAACAAGTCAAGATCAGGTGTATCTGTTATTGATTGACTGTAATCTGTGTACCACATTGGCTCACATCTCTCCATTAAAATGAAACTACCATTAAAACTAGACACTGTTTATTTCACTGTAAGTGAGCAAACTTACAAATTCAGCTGGGGATTAGATAATTCCTCTACTATATTTCAAACACTTCTTACGAACCAATTCATGGATCTTTTCTACATTCCATCTATGTGCCTCAAAGTCATCTGCCAGAGCTATGCAAGGCTCTGCTTCAGTCTGTTGCAAGTCTTGGAAAAAGTTCTCCATGCTGCAGACACACAGCACACAGTTTTAAGCTTCCGACCACGTTGCTAAAAAAAAGCAACTAATAAATAAAATTACCACATATAAACAAAAAAATATGCACAATTATCCAGTAATAACAACTTACTTATAAAGGTTTAAATTAAAAAACAAACAAAAAAAGATTGTATTTTTGATTTATTAAAAAGAAAAAATCCCACAGGTGGGAGAGATCTAACAGCGAGATGTGAAGTATTTCAAAGGCAACATTAAAACAACAAGATTAATCTGAAATTAGTAAAATATTAAAAACTCAAGCTGATAAAGTACTGGATTGTTTCATTAAATTCCAAGCAAGAATTAGAAACACTGCTGTTGTCCTCAGGGCCAAAGAAAACAATCTTTCTCTTTCAGACTTTTCCGAAACAAATATAAATCACAATGTTTTACTGGAAGCCAAAATGTGGAAACATGTGACACTTGCAACTGAATGCCACCAAATGGCAGGGAGACAAAATGGAAGTGACCCTTCCACAATCAAGTAGTGACAGTAATCTGTCTCAACTTACGTTTCAACTAGTTTTCTGAGGGACTTATTCTCTGAGCCCAGCGCTGCCATGTCATCATCTGCGGCATCCAGCAATTTCCTCATGTCAGCATTTTGAGCTCTCAGCAGACTCTGACTGTATTCCAGCTCTGCAATTTTCTCAAGCATCTTCTTTGGTGACCTGCACATCACAGAAAAAGGTCATATGCTGCACAGTAAATCAACCCATTTTGGTTGAGTGTGTGTTCATTAAGCATCACTCACATGTTTTCCTCCATGACATCCATTGAGCTGGCGTATTCCTCACCCTGCTACGATCAACATATGTTTTTGTCAAAATTCATATAAAATAATGACAAAGCCACAATACATATTTTTGAAGTGAATGGTGTTGAAAGTAATTTAGATTTCAGCTAGATTTCAAGGAGACTTTATTTACTCAAGCATAAATACATTTTTGGCAAGAAATAACAAGCAAATGCACAGGTTTCTATAAAGTAAAGTATCATAAACTATCTTAAATATATGTGGACAAGTTGTGCTTATGTGTGGTCTCCTTCCAAAAGACAATTTTGTGCCATAAAAAACCATGATCTACTTAATTTATCTAGGCCACTACAGTCATGCGAAAAAGAAAGTTTTAACAGGTCTCTATTCAGTCTTGTAAAAAACTAAATCATTTTATTGCTTCAGTTCATTGAGGTTTGCTGGGATTTACTTATCTGCAGTTCTTTAAATGGGATGAGGTCTGGACCTTGACTGGACCATTGTAGCACCTTGATTACTTTTTTTTAGCCATTCTTTTGTAGATTTGCTGCTGTCGATTATTGTCCTATTGCATGACCTGATTTGAAACAGGTTTTAGCTGCTGGATAGATGGCCTCACATAAGACTAAAATATTGGTATTTAGAGTAGTTCATTGTCCACTGCAAAACAAGTTTACTACCCCTTCACCACCATGCTTGACAGTGAGTATGAGATGCTTGTTTTGACATGCTGTGCTTGGTTTTTGCCCAACACAGCATGTTACTGTGCATTATGTCTAAGCATCTTCACTTTGGTCTTGTCTTTTTAAACAAAGTATCATTGTTTGTTCAGATGTAATAAAGCTAAGCCATGCTGACACACAGAACAGGCTTTCTTTTGGTAACGACTCCAAAGAAACCCTACCTGTTCTTTATTTTTATAACTATACTTTCATGAACTTTAACGTTTAATATGCTAATTGAGGCTTGCGAGATTGAGATGTAGCACTTGGGTTTTTGCAGTTTCACTAAGCACTGCACAATCTGAACTTGAATATGCTGGGATGTCCACTCCTGGAATTATAGACACATTATGTTAACACACACCTGAATGCTTCAGCCCAGTAAAATGCCTAAACTCCTGCTTTTATAGAGGTGCTGGCACTTGCTTAAGGTCAATTAATGATTTACATTTGGAGCACCTGGCTGCAACTTGCCCTATTACTTCCTATGGCTACAGTAAGGGTTTGTTAGTTAACTAGTTAACTAACAAACACTAGTATATCTGAACCAGAAATGCTTCATACAAGACATGTTTTTTGGGGGGTTTTTTTGTCCTTGCTAGCAAGACCAGGACATCACACATTTGGGTAGAATGACATTTTGCTTTTAATGTAAATATAGAGGGAGGTATGACTAAGGCCACATTTAATTTGAAAATGAATGAAAAAGGCTTAGCTAACGCTTAACGCAGCTTAGCAAACTGTAACGCTAATAATTTAAGCTATTAAGTTATGAGAACTTAACCATTTTGTAAAGGACAGTTAAGCTTTTTAAAATACAGATATACATGCATTATTATAACTTTACATAAATGTTTAAACATACTAAAATGGAGAAAAAGAAAAAAACCCCGCTAATGCAAGGTAAAAACGTGCAAGCTAATGGCCAGCTTTACAATTTTTTCAGTTAGCGGTAGTTAAATTAAATTCAACTTTGTGCAATAAAGAAAATTTCTAACAGAGGTTATAACAGTGTTTCACTGGTGTTATAGTTGTATAAAACTAACAAGCTAAAAACCTTACCAGCACATGAAATCTTTGCTAGATACCTGGTCACAGCAGCTAAAGAGGATCTAGCTTCAATAGTAAGCTGGTTACCATGGCAGCAATTAGTTCAATTCATGCAGGCTGGGAGTTCCTCACAATGAAGGCACTTTTACCATATCGCTTATATGCGTCGAATTTATAACAAATTCATATAGCAGGATAACTGTAAGACTCACTGATACTGCTTATAAGGCATCAGAAAAGTTTTGGAAATATTTTAAACTGTGCTGATAGATAATGCTGCTTGCTTCAGTTGCAATTCAATATTAGTTCAATATTAGACAAATATGACAATTTGTTTGTGTTGTGTTCAAGAAACCTGTCTTGGATGTTTTGAGCTTTGTGATTAACCATCCATTAGAAGATGGGCACACTGCTGTCACAAATGGATGGACATGGCCAGAGACAGGCTGTGGGTGTTTAAATGGTTAGTTCGTCCCAAAGAGCCCAAAGTGGTAATAAAATATCCCCGACACCATTACAGCCCACAATCAGCCTGAACTACTGAAAGCCGGCAGGATGGATGGATCCATGATATCATGTTATTTACACCAAATTCTGACCCTACCTTCTGCATGTCACAGAACAAACTGAGTCTCAGCATGCCATACCAGTATTATTCTCATCTTATATTGTTTTATTTTGGTGAGTCTCAGTTTCCTGTCACCTGATGTGGTCTTCTGCTGCTGTAGCCCATCTTCTTCAAGGTTCACTGTGTTTTGAGTTCAGAGATGCTCTTCTGCATACCTTGGTTGTAACAAGTAATTATTTGAATTACTTTGCCTTCCTTTCAGTTTATGCATTTCTCTTAATTTTCTGTTATTTTCAGATGGCTGTGCAGAAAACTCCAAGGGGATCAGCAGTTTCTGAAACTCAGACCAATCCATCTGCCACCAACAACCATGTTCAGTCACGTAAATCACCATTCTTCCCCTTTTCCATCTCTACATACATAAATACACTGCCATACTGTTGCTGCCATGTGATTGGCTAAGATTTTATCTTCTGGTGATTTTTATGATTGTTTAATTGTTCACTATTTGAACAGGATCTATTTGGAATAAGAATTATTTTTTATTAGTCAAACATGACAACAATTGCAGTTTAAAATGATGCAAATGAGAAAAAGTTAAAACTTTTGAAACCCAAAATTTAATTATTTCAGCACAACAACTTTAACAAAAATAGAATAATATTAAAATTAAACATTTAACATGGTATATCCCTTCAAGCAAACACCTTTAAAAGGCAAACCCCAATAATCAACCAAACAAAATGATATTTTTTGGCAAAAAACTAACAACAGTTGTAAAGAATAATAACCTTTATCTTAATAATCTTTAAAAATTTAGTGACCAGTAGAAACAAACAAAAAAAGGCTTGTAATTTTTCAGTACACTTAGGCCAGAAGAATTAAAATAAGAAAAATAAAAGCTGCCAAGGAGTAAAATACATGGAGGTAAAGGAAATTCATTTGGCATCAATTAAAACTGACATGTTTGCATTCTTCCATATTATTCTGAACTGAAGCACTTGACAGGATGAAGTACACTCAAGACAGGTAAACAGTTACAGGGATGCCTCGTGAAAAAAGAAAAACTATGGTCATCAATTATAAGAGTTTGAATGTGTTTGTATGCAAAAACAGGATGCTCTAAAGCAGCGGTCCCCAACCTTTTTTGCGCCACGGACCGGTTTATGCCCGACAATATTTTCACGGACCGGCCTTTAAGGTGTCGCGGATAAATACAACAAAATAAAACTAGTACCGGTACCGAAAAAAAGAAGATTTATTCATAACACACATGAAAAGACCCAGGAAAACCGAGTTAATGATAAAAACGATAACAAAATAACGGTACCAAACGACTCACGGACCGGTACCGGTCCGAGGCCCGGGGGTTGGGGACTGCTGCACTAAAGATTTTTTACAGTATGTAACATATAGTGTACAGAATGAGGACACTGATAGAAATATCAAGCATGGAGGCAAAACTTTTCACACATCATAAGCATGTAAATTTTAAATACTGAATTCACACAATTTCTGTGTTTCTTTTTATTTATTTCAAATTAATGTTGTGCTGAAGACATTAAGACCGTTCCTTTGTGTCTCCCACTGTTCCACCTGCCACAGTAGAATCCAATTAAAAAGGTCAGTTTAATAAACTCAGGAGCATCCTCGGAGCAACAGCAAAATGGAGGCAAATGATTGTGTATTTTACAGTCCAATGGAGTAATCAGGAACAGCGTAAGCCACACTTGTGTAACGTTCGGATTTAGGCAGCTTCAGCGTAGGGAAAACCCAAGAAAGCAGCTATTATCAACACTCCCACGAGGCGTCACTGTCAGAGATTGTGAGTGCTTCTCAACAAGGATTAAAACTGAACGTTGTTCAGTCAAAATACATTCTTATTTCAGTGCTATTTTTAAACATATATTGTCAGTGCTCGCGTGCAAAATGAACACATTGAATTTCTGTGTTCATTTTCTGAGGCCAGCCTTGCTGAGTGTACGGATTACCATTTAAGATCAATGTAACACCAAAAGAAGACCCTTAATTTCTTTGTCTCAGCACAGAATCTACAGAGTAGACACTGGCAGTGAGTTACACCCACCAACACATTACACAGCCACAGAAAATACTAGTTTCTTCCCACTCCAAGCTACCTCTTCTTGAACTAAGATGAGTTCCCCTGCTGCTCCCGATAACAATAACCACCACCACTAAAGTAAAGACACTCGGCCCGCTCCGATCTGCAGCTGTTACCGCGAGGGCTCCAGCGATCCTGTGACCTGGAAGTTTATGCCGTCTCCTGGCAGCGGCGAGGGGATGAGAGGGCAGAGCCAGCAGATGTACCAACGCAGGCCCAGTGTGTGATGCAGATTGCCAAACAGTCCCAGGCTGTAGGGTCGGCGGGACGAATACCACTCCCTGGTGGTCTGACCACGAAACAGCAGGAAGAGATGGAAGAAGAAGAAGGAAGACACCAGCAGGAAACCCACTACGCATGTGTCTGCGATGAATGCGAAGGCAAAGGCACGCGCTGAGACCTGGCCTGGGGTGATGAGGAACAGCAGCACACATTAAATCACAGCAAGTGATGACAAATCCAGGCAAACTGAGGTCTGTGATTCATGTCATCACAATCAAATGAACCAATCAACCAGAGGCACGAAGACAGTATCAGTTTTACTTGAACAAAAACCCGCAGAGTTTCTAAAATACATACTAAAATATGTATTTCTGAATAATTTTAACTATTTTTTCTTAAGCCTTATTAGTCAGAGATGTAAAAATAATGGAGATGCACTAACTGCATATTTGGATGTGATACTGACATTTAGCTGATTTTAATTTTAGATTTTTGTTGTGGTTACTAAGATATGTGATCAGCAATGATACCAGTCAACAGTGGTAATATCAGCCAATACCAGGCAAAATCAGACTGCAATAAGGATACTTTTTCTTTAAGCAGAGATAACAGTATCCTCTTTTCTTCCGTTTTAATACATTATGTTCATTTAGCAACATCTATAAGTGCAAACAGATTTATCTGAGAAATTCAAATATGCCTCCCCTTATTCAATTTATCCTCATGATTGATAACATTCATACCAAGTAATATAAACTAGATCCAAAACTATTATTCATCAATTATCTGACCAAAAGAAAATCAAGCGGCAACTGTTTCTCAGTCATTTTTAAGCAAAAGGCCAAAAAGTTAGTATCACAGTAATAACATGCATGAGACACTGTGACAAACCGTATCGTACCTGAAACAAGCATGATCCAGGGTATGAGCAGCAGCAGGATGCTGTGTACTGTCACACCCTCCTTCAAGATGACAATGAAGACCTCTGCATTCATCAGGGTGGCGTACAGGAGCCCCGACCACATGAAAAACAAGCAGCTCAGGAAGTAGCGGTAATTGCGGAAGCCCACGCACTGGCCAAAAAAGACGCAGTGGTGATCCCGCCGCAGCACGCACACCTTGCAGTCGTAGCAGTGGGAACAGCGTGGAGGAGTGTGCGCTTCACATGTGTAACAGTACCTTTGAATAAGACAGACTTTTTTTTAATGTATGGTTATTAGTAAATCTATTTTATTGTTAGCATCAAAAATAAAGATTTTGTTGAGCCCCACGTTAATAATTCAAATGAAGACCCGCTTTGGAATAAAGTGTGAAGCAAACTTTCGATCTGGCAAAAAGCAAAAATCTCACTTCTTTGCTGTGGTTAAATTAATTATTTATGGTTCCCGGTCTTGCATTTTTCAGATTTGAGAAAACCTACAATCTGTTTCAGTTGTCAGCAGAGGTTATATTTCTTGTTAACATGCAGTACATGTTATGCAATGCTAAACTTTGTTATGTAATTCCCCCCCCCATCCCTTTTATTGCATTGCACAGTTGTAAGCAAAGATTTACTGCAAATTTAATCTGATCACTTCACTCAAACATAAACATCTCATCTCAGATCTCAGTCACAAATAATTTGTTCAAACTGTTGGAGGTCCAGCTGTTAGGATTCAGTGTTTTTACTAGCTTGTCTTTCTTTAAAGTCTAAAACAATATGTCAAGAAACTCTTGCCTTGCTTATACCTTATGCTGGGCAGGATAGGGAAGCATACAGGAAGTAGTTTTTCTGATTCGATGCTTTAGTTGCCCAGAACAAGATTTAAATGAAGATTTTTTTTCAAATCATGACGACAACAACAAACCCAAAGCCCACAAAGCAGGTAGACAGGTAGCAATATTATACATACGATGTCCTGTACATCATCAAATGTTCATTTCTAGAGCTGTTTAATCCTCACCTCCACCCTTGGCCGAGGACTTCTCCTCCCAGGAACACTCCCTTGATGCTGGGACTGGTTTTCATGAAGAGCAGGGCGTTCCAGCAGATGTTCCCCAACATGAAATACTGGGCCAGCAGGTGGATTAATTTCCATCGAGAGGACCACTGAGTCTTCTTCTGGTCTGGCTCCAGCGGAGCCTCCACCGACACCAGGTAACTCACCTCTCCGGTTATGGAGAAAACCAGGAACGTGTTAAGGACCACAGGGAGGTGGTGACACATCTTCTCCACCCTGCAAAACACCTTACTAGCTAAACTCGTCATGTTTTATTTGAAATTGCACCTAAAAGTGAATACGGATAGCGGAAGGAGTGCTTTGACCGACGCACAGCGGTAAACGTTGGCTAGCTTAACTAGCCTAAAACAATCTCAATTAGCCTCTCGCGTGAGATGAAGTCAAACACACGAAATTAAAAAAATGCCTTACGTGTCTTCCGGAAAGTTACAGTAGCGTAAGAAAATGAATGGTACCGTTTTAATCTTTAAAAGCCACTGACAAGCACGATCTCTGATTGTGGACCGAATCTCGTCTGCTAGTGGGTGTTACATGAAAATACATCCGCAATGCAACAATATACTTTGGTTCCACCTCTAACTTGCCATGGGCAAAACATAACTAAATTACTCTCCTTTAGCCCTTTATTTGTATATAATTTTGTTTAGAATTTTTTCTACGCCCCAAAATGTATTTCTGTGTGCCAGCAGGCACCATTTTGTGGTATATTTGCTTAAATCACAACCCTGTTTTGAAGAAAGAGATAAAACAAAGCAGCTTTTCCTCTTATTCGTTTGTTCAGTTTTGTAGCAGGTGTACTTTTTGCGACAGAACTGCAAAAATATTTATATTACTTCTGATTTGAAGGTGAATTAAATTTTCTCCAAGTCAGAGAAGCTCACCTTCGGCCCTGAGTATCACATGAATTTTTCATTATAGAAATTATAGACTAATTTCTAATTCTGTATATCCTGGTCACTCCCAATGAAAATCTGAGCATCTTCAACTGTGTCGCACTCTCACTGTCATCTTGTACATCATACCCTTCACTCTTGCTGCTATCTTTCGGTCCCAGATCACCCCTGACACTCATCTCTGCACACCCCACTTTGCCTGTACAGTCTTCTTCAACTCTTATGCAGTTTTCGTTGGTTTTGATGGTTGACCCCAGGTATTTAAACTCATCAGCCTTCACACCTCTACCTCTTGCAGCTTCAGTGTTACACATAGATGATTATAGATGGCATTCCATTGATGCCTGCTACATGCCCTCAAAATACCAGATATTAGGTATAAAAAAAATCGTTTTGATTATGTTATACTAAGGGCTCACACATTTGCATAAATACAAGTTCCAGTAACTTGGTTACCCACTTACCAATAAAGTTGACTTCGCTGCTGTTTAACCTCATTAGCATGTCGATATGTTGATTGGACAGGATGTCTTTGGTCCCTCCCCTGTTGAAACACAGCCTTTAATCCCTGGTAATCTCCTCATCTACTGAGAGCCCACAGTCATGGCTGCACCAGAGGAAAATTTGCTGTCTCTTGGGCGTCTGAACGGCTCAGAAAAAAACACTTTCACCAAAGAAAGACAATTCTGTGGAAATAAGAGGTTAGACCACCTAAATGGTACCATATTTGCAGAGAATGATGGATGATTTTGACTTTAAAATCTTTTAAACTCTTAAAAGGTGACATCATTTAAGTGTGTATGCAGTTTTTATATGAAAAGTAATGTTCACAGTCAAGACTAGTTTTATTGGCAAATCTAAGAAGCAGATGCTGCCATGTCATCTGGAAAGATGGGCTGTATGTAGATGGAAGGTGTGGCTTAGATTACCATCCTGCTGCTTCTTGACCTCTTTCTCTTACAGTGTTAACAAGCCGGTATTGTTGCAAGATGACCCTTCAGCTCTTCACAGTCAGGAACATCTGTAAGACATAAGACAGCAAGATGCTTTCTCAGTAAGTGTTTTTTAAACTCCAAGTTTTTATGTTTGTGTCCTATTCAAGAGTGATGCACCTGCAGCAACGCTGGCAGGAGCTGAAGGAAAGAGAGTACACAGCGCAGCAACAAAACAGGCAGCTGCTGCAGCAGTTTGAGAGAGCCCAGGACACACTGAAAGAGATGCTGGCCCGCAATGCTGCCATGAAAATGATTCGGGTGTGTAGACGTGCAGAAAAAAGACGCATTCGACACACTGGAAGAAATCTATTCTTTCCTCGCGAAGCTCTTAAAATAAACTATTGCTTTGACCCCTGCAGATGGAGTATGAGAGATACCTGGAGGAGAACTCCCCCCGCTGGCAGCAGCAACTTAAGGAGAAGAGACAGGCAGCTCAGAAGAAGGTACAAGTAATGCACAGCATGGCGAGCTGATTATTCACAAAGTTAAAGTGTGTGGTCAAAATGTAGAGCTGGTTCTGTATTTGCTGCTTTACTGGGAAGGTCTATTGGAACCATTTCAAAATAACTGTAGATTCCAGGATAACAAGTTTAATCAGTTGTACGTAACACAATTTATTCAGATTTATTCACTTTACTGAGATATTAAGGAACAATCCAGGAACCACAAAGGCTCAAGCCTTCCATGAACAGGAAAACTGCTGGTACACCAGCATCACTGTCCACAGTGAAGCTAATTTTACATTCCCATAGACTGAGAGGGCGCTGACCGAGAAAGAAGCCACTGCTACTAAATCAACAACTTCAAGCTGGACTAAAATTTGCAGCTCCCTACACAGAAAAGTCAAACCCCAAGGTTTTATAGTCAGACAAGACAAAGATCGATTTATGTCGACAATGACAACAGGTGTGTTTGGAGGAGTAAAGATGAGGCTTTCAAACTGAAGAAACTTCCAGGTGTAAAGCATGGTGGTGGTAGCATTATGCTCTGGGGCTGTTTTGCTGACACAGGTACTGGTGGATAACGTGGATAAAATAATTTAGAAGGATGCCCACGTCCAGATTCTTCAAAGAATCAATTTAAAGAATTGAACATGTAAGTAGTTGAAACTTGGACACAGTTAAGTGTTCCCAGCAGGACAATGATCCCAAATTAACATCAAAACTGGGTTTGGAATGGATAAGGCCAGCTAACATTAACCTTCTGGAATGGCCTTCCCAAAGCTGGACCTCAACCCTATTGAAAATGCATGGATGCTTGAAAGTTGAGTCAATGCCAGGAACCAACCAATTGAAATGAACTCTACCAATTCAGCAAAGAGGAGTGGTCAAATATCCAACAATAACTATGCCAGAAGCTTGCTGATTGCTGGTTCATCTAACCAGATATTAGTGGGGGCGTGCAAATTTATGCACCCAGTTCTTCTTTTTTCAAAGTCATTAAATATGTATGCTTTACAATCATTCCACCCAACAGTTCACAGAAATCATGAAACAATCAAAATGACAGTGACGTTCATGCCCATCATGAGTATATGTATATTTCTGATCACAGCTGTATTTGATAGAACTTTCAATGTTTCCACTTCCTCTCACCTCAAAATGACAAATGCAAGGAGATTAACAATAACCATGTTTAAGTCATTTTTCTTTATTTACAACTAATGCCGTGTCTTCCTGAGAGTGTATTAAAGAAACTGTTTCTTCAACAGAAAATGGACGACTATTTGAAGTCATGTTTAAAGAACACGGACGTGATGAAATCTTCTGCAGGTAAGCCTTTATGCTGTGGCTCACTTTAGGAAACGACTAGATCACATTTATTGTTCAGTGGTAATAATCTGGTCTCACGTGTTATTTTGAAGATTGAGGTGTCCACATATTTTATTTAAAGTCCTGTGTTAGTGTGACAAACACCAGTCTAACATGTATCCTTGTTTTCAGGTCCACCCACGGAGCCACAAAAAACTGCTACACCTCAAGGTTACACTGACTACAACCAAGATGGCTCCTCCCATCTTCCCCACACACGGTCCTCCTGGTTGAGCCGCAGTCAATCCCAGATAGCCAGATTTCCTACCAGAGTTCCACCCATCATTCCTCACCCATATCCGCTTTACTATCCCGCCTCCGCACCCGGACAGTACCATCATCCCTGGCCAAGGCAAGATCTACAAGGCAGGGCTTCCCTACAGCCTGACTACCCCTGGTACCTGCCTGCTGGTGCAACTGGAACTCCATCATACTCCGAGGCCCTGTGGGGCCAGCTTTATATGGAGGAGCCTTTACGTGACTCAAGGGTTTCGCAGACTGTAGGAGAGGAGGATAAAATGAGCAGAGTGCTGAGCTCACAGAGGGAGAGGAGTGTCAGAAGCAGCAGCAGTCGTTCGTCCCACGAGTTAGACGTTAAACCAGGTGAAAAGAGAATACATAAAAATAAATACTTTTCTTACATGAGACTTTGTGCGTATTCAGCATGTGTGTGGACTTGTGTTTTGTGTTCGTACATTCTGTATCCAGTCCGTCTGTCCAGCAGTCACAGTGAGAGCAGTGAGAGTGGCAGGGACTCCAGCAAAAAGGCGGGGAAGGAGGAGAAGGGAGGAAGAAAACAGCGTGTCTCTTCAGACAGAGAGAGATGCAGCCCTCAGGAGTAAGCAGCATTCTTGTAGATGTCACTTTGAATTCACTGGATCCCACTGATGTATCATCTCACCTAAGTTTCTTCCCTTCATGCTGCACCAGTCTATTAAATGTGTTCTGAATAACCTTCATCAGTACCCCCCTCAATTTATAGGCACATTTCTGTCTCCTTTTTTAAAAAAATGTAGTAGATTTATGTGTGTCCTGATCTTTCTGGTGCAACTACTTGCCTTTGATCACAGCACAGACAGAAGCTGCAGGAAAAGAGAGCACAGGAATGACAGTAAAGGTCAAACTGGCTGGAAATGAAGCTGGGGATAGTATTTGATGGCGTGTGGCAGTCATACTAACAACTTAGCACTAACCCACATTTTATAGAAAACATCACATTCTTGTTACCTCTTAATTTTATATAATTTTTAAGTTTTTAAAAATACATATTAGTTAAACGGCACATGCTGGAGAGGAGGTTACAAAAGATCAGAAACAAGTGTTCTCCTCTTGCTTTATTTCTTAATACTTACTACTGTTTTAGACAAGCAAATTCATTCATCCATTCTTCCATCTTTCAGGTTATCTGGGAATTCGAGTGCCATTTTCAGTCCCACAGTTGGAGTGGCCCAAAGTTCAGAAAGCAATGACTCGTCAGAGAAAAGCCTGAGGAGCAGTAGCAGAAGGACAAAGAAAACTGGGGATCTTTCTGTTCAATCACCAGGATCTCAGAAGGAGGCAGAGGAAAGGACTGTGAGTAAGGGAGGTGACTCCGAGATTCAGGACACTGGTGAGGAGTCAGGAAGTTTGAGTGAGACATACGAGGGTGAAAAAGCAGGGAATCAAAATCATGAAGAGAAAACAAACAGATGCAAAGAGTCAGGATCCCAGAAGGAGAAGGAATCAGAAAGTGACAGTGCAAAGAATAAAAATGATGATGCCGGTGAAGTAGAAGAGCAGGACAGTAGCAGCGCTGAGCAAAGCAGCACAGGAGAAAAAGTTAAAGATAAGACAGAGGAAAACCTGGAAGCTGAAGAAGACGGTGAAGAAAAAGAGAAGAGTCAAAAAGATAAAGAACAAGATGACTACGATATCAAACAAGGTGATGGTGCTTCTGCCAAGGACGCAACAGAGGAGGAAGCAGAGACATCTACAGATGATGAAATAGAGGAGCAGGGAGGTGAAGAACAGTCAATCAGGCTGAAGAACGAAGGCACTGAGAACAGAAAACAGGGTGCTGCCTCCTCTCAGGACGAAGAGGATGGAAGTGAAGGCAGTGAAGAAGAGGATGAGGACTCGAATCAACAGGAGGATGACAAAAGTGAGGAAGAGGAACACGGGAGTGAGGAAGATCAGATAGATTCAGACAACTGCATCGTCACACCACAAGAAAAGAGGTAAGATGGTGAAGGATTGAAATATTCCTCACAGACATCACAAAAATCTAATGCAATCCCCGTTTTTAGATCTACACAGATTATAACTGATGAGGCAGCTCAGGAACAGGAAGAGGGTAAAACAGGATCTGATAATGATGACTCAAACGAAGTCAGTGATGAAGATGATATTGAGAACCTTCTTGCGCCTCAAGAAGAAACACAGGAAAAGTAAGTACTCTTTCAACTGACTGACTTAAATTACAGTGTGAGATGTGCCACTCACTTTTCCTTTTGCTTTTAGAGAAAAGTATCTGAGAGCTGAAGAGAAGCCCAAAGGTACAGTATAACCAGTCATTACAGTAGCATTAGAAAGGCTGCAGGACTTTTGATTTATGCTCAATTTATTTTCCAGCAAGTTTTCCCAACATGGGAATTTTTCAAGTGGAGCATGACAAGTCGAAGACGGAGGACCCAAATGACTCTGATGAGTTCGATCATTTTTATGACTAAAGGTACTGCTGTGCAAGTTAAAAGAGACAAAACTGTATTTAAAATTAAGTACTGCAGAGTAGTGTTTTACAATATTGTATTAAAAACAGAAACAACAGGTTATTTAATAACTGTTTTATTTTTTCTTGTTTTAATTAAAGGCATTTTTGAATGTTACAATCTTAAACTGGAATACAGACATTACTCAGACTTCCCTGCAAACAAAATTATTTTCAATTTGAGCTACAAAAGCAACCGGATTTTTCAGCGTGTTACTTCCTCCTGTTAGAGGCACAGGAACATAAAAAAAACATCTGAACAACAATAAAACTCAATTGGAAGAGACAATGTTACAAAAGCTGTACAAAGGGCAACAATAATTTATTGAAAAAGAAATTATTGCTGCTGTATTTGACTGATAATCCATCAGTTATGAGCACAGTACACTTCAACATATTCAAGGTATAAAAATAAACCAATATACAAAAGAATTTTTTTTAAATGGTTTTCCATCAGCATGCCTGTAGCACAGCTGGTCCTGGTTAAACCAGCTCACTTCTGGTGACAATTAGAAGTGAGAGTCTGCACTCTTGTTAGATTTTCACCACCTGAGCAGTCAAACACGGGCTCTCCCTCTTCCCGTCTTCTGACTGAGGGCTGCGCTGGATGAGCAGCCGCCCGTACGTCCCGCCCACCTGGCCTTTGGTCAGCCGCCCAGGGTTGACACACACACAGCCAACCACGTCCTGAAGATGGGAGGGGATTTTAAATAACATAACACTCGTAAAAAACTCATCCAAAAAGAAAAAAAAAAAATTCACGTTTAAAAAAAAGAAGCAATAATTTTTCTGTTTTACTTTATATTATCAATGCAATGCCTGATGATTCTGCAATCAATTAGCTCAATAAATGTGTATATATAGGATGTCAAAGGGAAGACGAGTTGTTTACCTTTACAAAGTAGCGCATTTCAGAGGGAACAACAAGGACGTCGGGGGTGAGCGGCATTTGGCCGAAGCTCTGGAACTTCTCATAATCCATATTTACCTCGTCCGCAGGCGGATACAGTGGGTAGTAACTGGACATGAGAACATGGACACGATCACTAAATAATACGTGACCTCAAATAAATAAATAGATCTGAACTCCTTCAGGATTTACCTTCGCTGTGTGAGCATGTGCTTCAGTATGCGTGAGAATTTGTCTGAGCCGGTTCCACTGCAATGCAACACATCAATTTCAACTATGTACACTGATGACCTTCATTGGAAAACGTGAATAATTTAAGAAAACGGTCACACCTGTTCTTTATAAATCTGAATAAAATGTAACTCACTTTGGTGTTTCTGATCTTGACTGCAACCTTGATGTCAGAATTTGGTGCAAATTAGAAAACAGCCTTACTCACCAGCTGATTTCCTCTGGACCCATGTGGATGAGGATGTCAGTTGATGTCAAGCCAATAGTCACACCGTCAATCAGCAGGGTGCAGGGGTCAGGGACCAGGGTGACACGCTGCAAAGCATGAAGACAAACATTATATAACCTGAGAGCATGACATCTCTAGGACGGAAGACAAACAATGCTACACTATTAAAATAAGGTTTGCCACGAGTGCTCAGAAATCTGCTGCATGTGCTCATCAGCATGCAACAACAGTGTCTAACCTGGGCCTGTTCTTTGTTGATGTGGGGCAGGCTGAATGGAGGCTGTGGGTAGATGAAATGGTGGTGGATGTCTCTCTGAGAAGGCACAAACACCAGCTGACAGCCAACACTGGATTAAAGAAAACGAGAAAACACGAGGCTTCATTGTGGTAAAGAAAATCTGATTTGAACAGGTGAAAAGCATAGTTTAAAAAAAACAAAAGACAAAAACAAACCTCGAATCGTTACAGTGTGACTGATCTCTCTCTTAACTTGCTTGTATAATGTGATAACATAGTTTATGCACAAATAAATGTAATTAAATGCAGCAACAAGAAAGACAATTTTCATGTGCAATTGCAATTGCATGCAGGTTACGTCGCAGGGTTTCAGATGGGGTTGCAGCTAAATGTCCTTAAGGCACAGATTTAAAACAAAAGCGAAAAAACCTCCTGCTACTTTTGGAAAATTGCAGAAAAGGTCACACATGGATCCTGAATTCAACATTACAAAGGAAGTGACATGGATAGGGGGATTTCCAAAGCTGTCTGACTCTGAGCTTTGATTAGACAACACATACCTTCTGGTCCCATCCACAATGCTTTCAATGCATCTGTTGAAAATGTTCTCAAAAGTCTCAGTCACCTGGGCTTTCTATTTAAGAAACACATGAAGATGACAAAGAATGAACAAACAAACATATATGTTGATTAAAATGAATTCACACTGCAAATTTGGATACATTTCCAGACCCAATAACACTGAAACTAATCATTTTATTTGTGGGTTAAGTGTTATATCTTGAAGGATAACACAGAAGTTTTATTCAGCAAGTGATACCTATTAGTTTTTGTCGACACACATATCCCTTTTAAAGCATTTTGATTTGATTTTTTAACCTTTACATTTTATTTTGACTGATCGTTAAATAAAGTCCTGTTCAGGAGTTTAGAATTGTTCCTTATGAATGGTCGTCCTTTTAAAAACTGTTCACTTATCTATTGGACCACATGCTTTAAAGAGGAAACTTGACCCATTGTTATCATTGTGATATTTTGACTCAGGCTCTCGGTTTTTGTTTTTTTGTTGTGTGTGTGATGCGCAACAAAATTTACGTGCAAAAATGCGCATGAAATGTTTCCTCTTGTGGTGTACACACTCAAAATCAAGAAAAACACGGTCTCTGTCACACTGACCTCAATCTGTTCATGTTTGGAATCCACAAATGGGCCCAGCTGGAGAAGAGAAACAAGAAATAGGAAAACCAGACAAAACAGAGTCATGGGAGGACTGTCTCCCTCATAATACACTCCTGACAGTGTACATGTGAGCTTTAGTGGAAATTCTGTCATGGATAGTGTCTGTTTTATGATGGAACAACAAGGGAGACTGTACCAGCAGGCAGACATCAGGACGATCCCTGACAATAACATTGATTAAGTCCAGCAGGGGGTCAAAGGTCAGACTGTCAGAGGGAGTGTACGGTCCACAGGCCACCAGTACATTCAGTGGCTCTGCAACAAATGAAGAGTGTGGAGTGTAAGAAGATGGCTTTAAGTTCCAAGCTAAATCTGAAAAATTGATCAAAATAAAAGACAGATCTTACCTTCATCTGTCTCCATTTTCATGTTAGAACTGTAGAACGGCAGAGGAACAGCCTAAAAGCACAACACCATTACAAAAGGTTTCACAAACAGGCAAAAAGTGTTAAAGCCTAAAACTTATAACTGACCTCATAGAATTTGGAAGCCACCAGTTTTCTTCCTGTAGTGTTCATTCCCTCCATCACCACCACCTAAAAAAACAGAATAGAAGCATTTAGATAAATGTTTTCTTACATGTGGGTTTGTTGGAAAGAGCTGCAAAAACATAAAGCTACATGCTTCTGCTGATAAAAGGTTTCCTATAATTCTGAAAGTTTATTTTTATGAGAGGAAAAACTGTCAGAGCTCTCGGTCAGACACTGGGTCAGTCTCAAGCCCATGTCCTTGGCATGCTCTGTTACTCTTGGTGGCCATATAACCTGCTGCACATAAGCTCAGTGCACAGGCAAAGGAGAAACCACCGACTGGTCATTAGGAAGGACCTCATCAGCGTACCCATTTCTAGTTTCATCTGTCAAAGTAAGATATTTTCTTCAGCTCACCTGACCAGGAAAAAGAGAATACTCTTTAAGCTCCGATAGGTCAACAGGTACTTGCTGACCGCCTTGTTCTGGTCCGGCCTCTAGCAGAACCGACTGTGCATTCAGTTTGCCGTTACTGTCACAGCAAATCTGTCCTAGCACAGTTATACTGTCCTGCAGGGAAGAAGACGCAAACCCAAGAAAGAAGTTAACTTTTAATCAAACAAATACATTTAACAGACTTAAGCAGGTTTGATTTTACTCTTCAATATATATGATTTTAAGAGGAAAAAGAATTCAGTGATGTAACGTAACATTTTATCGCAACCTACTATTATTTAATAATTTATTGTTTAAGCAGTGGGGATGAATCTTTAATTTAAAAGTTTTCTGAAGGTGTCATCTCTTCTGTACCTGGGCAGGCAGAGAGACGGGGGAGAACTCCTCAATGCTGAAGTGAGTCCTGAGTCCTTCTCCTAGCTCCTCAATCTTCTCTGTCAACACTGGGAAAGACCCAGGAAAAAAAAAATATTATCCAAAGGTTCTGGAGTATATTCATTTAGTGATTTTACACTCAAACATACAGGAAATCTTTAATCAAGTGTGTGCAACTATGTACCGTTTCGAACATCTCGCAGCCTCTGGAACATGTATTTGTAGCTGCTGTTAAGGGAATCTTCCGGTCCTTCCAATATCTCAACTTGGACGCCTGCACCTGGGTCTTTCCTGCCCACCCAACGGGTGCCCTGCACAGCCCCAAATGTGACCACCACCTCCCCCTTTCCTCCCCGCTGGCTGTACTTCTGTGAGGGTGTCGCACTTCCAAAGAGAGAAGGGGAGGTCACTTAAAGTGACAGTGATGCAAATACAAAAGTTTATCTTTAAAAAAGTTACTAGTGACAAAAATAAAGCTTTCTTTTTTAACTTTAACACAACCAGAGAGCATAATTTTCATGTTTTCAAAAAAAATCAGAGCAGCATGGGGTGGAGAGTACTTGGGAGAGAAGCTGGCTGGAGACAGCAGTATGCTCGGGCTGGCCATCGGAGCTGCAGTTCTCTTTGAACGAGGATGCTCTGGTGTCGTCAGAGGTCGTTTCTGAGAGCCCTGTACCGACAGGAACAAACACAGTCAGGATCTTGTCTGTCTACATAGACTCAAACTTACTCTGCGGGAGACCCACGAGTCACATCTAGCTTATCTTAGCTTTTAAAGGAATATCAACAAAAAAACCCAAAACATAAATGGATACACTTTTTTTTTAAAGTTATGAAAATGTATTTCTTTTGTTCAGATTAGATAATGCTCTGCTGCTGACAAGCAAGAAGTGTTTGGTTACCTTAGCAGGAGTAGAGTAAGAATCTAAGAGATCCTCCTCCTCTTCCTCAGCTTTTATTCTGATTCATTTTGTCAAAGTCTATGACTCAACAGCAACATTAGCAGACACAAATCAAAGAAAACACATGACTCCACACAGTGCAGATGGACGGGTCTTTACGCTGAAGCATCAGTGTGAAGGATACAAATCATCCATCCTGCTAATGTCTCTCATTCTACTGGATGCTTCTTCCTTCCGGGAGGTTTTTCTGGATTTGCTCTTCTTGTTCAAAACCTGCAAGATGACAAACATGCTGCATTTATAAGGAGTAGAGAATGACTACATTGTTGCATATTTAATAAGTAATTTGTAATGCATGTTAAAATCTGTGGTCCTGTTACCTCATGTTCAAACTGCTCCAGAGTGTCCATGGTGAGCTTCACCCCTTGTTTTGTGGCGCTATAGGCAACCCACTCATGCAGTATCTCGGATGTCTGCAGTCTGTTACAAATACACTGCTCCACCACTGAATGGAGGATATATGAGGGAAAACAACCAAGGATTTAATCTGAGTGTCTGAGAAAATACTAGAAGCAAGTACAGTGTGAATTAATTTTGTGGGACACAACTTGCAGTGAATAATTACTGTTCTTGATCTTTAAAAATGGCTTAGTAAATATAAAAGACGTATCAATGAAATCAAAACAAAAAAAAGCTGATTTCTAATTTACTTGACTTGTGAAAGTAAGTTATCAAGAAGAAAAATGCTATTTTAGTTAAAAGCTTTAACTAACAAAAGCGCATTGACATCGGTATATAAATATTATGACTGATGACAACAGCTTAAACTACATGTCACAACACTACATTACTGCTATCCTGCGTATGGTAGAGTCCTCGATGATTACAGTGATAATACACTTAGCTTCTTTGCTAGCACACTCTCCTGTGTAAAGCCTCAATCCATATGAGAAAAACGGTCATCTTAGTTAGCAACTTACTTTTGTCGAGGACGGAATCATCCTGATAGGGTATATCGAATATTTCCAGCTCAGCCTTTAAGCTCTCTGTAGTTACTAGCGACATGGTTTTATGATATACAGTTATTACGTTGTGGAAAACGTGAAAAGCTCCAATGTTGTGATGATAGCTGCTAACGTTAGCTTTACTCTTACTTCGCGACAATGCCGCTGACCCTAGTTTTTTTTTTTTTTAACTACACGGCTTCTAAATACTACCTACAGGCGGTTAGCTGTTAGACAGTACAAACGAAATAATAATGGTCGACCTGATGCCTGTTTCATTTTACCGCGAAAAAGCGCTGTTCGTGTTGGCGGCCGGAATATGCGTCACATTCGTAACAATAATAAACGGAAGTTGGCGGTCCCACAAAAATAAAAGCCTGTCCTGGTAACTTGGTTGTTTCAAACTTTAGCAGTGTCCCACTTCAGAAGCAGAAAAACGCAAATGCCCCACAGTTCATCCAATCAACAATTAAAAACAAAGGACGCACGAATTCTATCTGAATAATGGTCAGACAAATGGCAACTAACTCTTATCTATTTATACTTATTTAATCATCTGGTTATCTGCTCCATAGTTTGGGAATCACTGGATAACATATGTGTACAGTTTAACTATTGGATAGCACTGGTCTGGGTACCACAATTCTCAGATCTTTTTATAGGTGTGCAGTGTGTGTTACTGATACTGCTCTGCTGCTGGCAGGAAGTCTCTGGAGTGGACAATTGTGTCCTTGCAGAAGATCAGCAGCAGCAGCCTGTCATTGATTAAAGATATCTACATCAGCAGGGCTACCAGTATCAAAAAGGACTCTTTAAACCCATGGACTTTTTACCCCCTCACCTCACAAAGTGCAGCATCAGTGCCAAAACAACAAGGCTGGGAAACGGCTTCTTCCCAGACCTGTCACACTCACAATCACTGCTACACACTAACATTTTTTGTCCATGCACACATTAGGAACTTGTTACGATACACAATAACAGGTTACGCAAAACAGACTCATTCTTGCAATAACTCCTATTGTCTGTTTTTATATCTATCAAAACTCGTTTGCACTCTAGAAACAACTGCACTGTAAACAACTGCATAAATCAGATAAGAATGCGAAAAATTGCATCCTTACCGATTTATATCCTTAACTTAATTATATGATCGTTAACGTCTTGTTTTTCTAAATTTAGATAATATTCCAAATTGTATTACCTGTTTAGTTGTTCATATGACTCTTCTTCTGCATAAAATGATCCCTATGAGTGCCACCTACTCCAATCAGAAATGATATAAGATAATGATAATATAGTGACCAAATTCTTTAAAGAATACAACAGTAAAATGCAAAACTATTAGAAATAAGACAGGAAATTAATTCAGCAGATAATTGTTAATCTTGCATTTAGCACACAAAGTGGTAAAATAAACATTTGAACTCCAGTTAATTATTTTAATGCTGTTGTTTATTTCTAATAGGATGGATGCATGTTAGAGCTCTGAAACTTTACATTTTACAAATTTTAAATATTCAAACTTACTGGAACATAGCCAAAAGATGTGAAAATCACTTTTGTTTGCCACCAGATCAAAGTGAAATTGATTATATTGATTGCACAGTTCTTGGTGATGAATGCCAATGTTTCACGGATGAGTATCTGAACTGGGGCTTTTTCAGGGTCCAATCTTGTCAGTTTAGGGAGATATCTCAACAACAGATACTCATTAAAGATCCGGTGGGCATTCTTCTGGCTATCTGTGACAAATACAAAGGTATCACTGCCTCTGATTTTAGGGCTTTTTTTCCAGGTTACCATGGTGATGTAGGTAAAAAGAGAGGCACTTTTATCACACTGAAAACTCTGACTTTAAACTTGTAATAGCCCACTAAACCTTCCTGTTAAACCCCTGTGTTTCACTCAAATAATGTATATTTGGTACTCCAGCACTACGTGATGTCACCTCACATCCTAAATAGATATATGCTACAGACGTTTTTCTATGGGTATAACATTGATAAGAAAAACTGAGATCAATTTGAGCCTTGGAATATTATTACAAAAATAAACTGGTGCAACCAAGCTATAACAACAACTGTGCTTTTAAAATTATGGATTAAACAGATGTTGCTTTTGGCAGCACAACTGGTGCACTTTAAATTTTTTAAACACATTCAAACCCTCTTCTGCCGCCTCCGCAGCATTTAACCATAACAGAACTCTTAAGATAAACACAGAGATTCTCAGATTTCTGCTGTGGTGGGCTCATCGTGTACAGGATGTACTTCCATCTGTTAAAACAATGACATTGCATCAGATTGTGGTTCAGTGTAAGAGGTACAGTGGTAATGAGGAGCTGCTATAGGAATTGGGTGGTGCTGGCGGAAAGCAAGCGTCTCACTCACCTTAGTAGAAAAGCACTTGGCCCTGGGAACGAATTTCCATGATGTCACTCTCCACAGTGATTCACGGAGGGAGGCTGCCAACTCATGTGTATCATGTACCTGACAAACACAAACCTAACAAGTTGTCAACGCCTCTGAATACAGTATTCAGTTTCTGCATCACACCATGAGACAGGCAGTTTTTCCACACCTTCATGCGGTTCAGACAGGCATTTCTGAAGTCCATGCTACTGCTGCTGCTCACGATGCTCATGGACGAACTGAGAATCACCTCAGCAGCTGCGTGCAGCTTTTCTTGTTGCTTAAGGACACACACAAACATACACAATTACTTTTTTCTGGTGCCGATAAGTGTTAGAAATGAATATAAAACAACCATCACAATCTACCTGAGTATAGGGTTGTGCTTAATTGCATAACCAATTCAATCCATAGTGAGTGAAAAGAGAGAAAAGATGTCAATGATCAAAATTGTTGCTGATTCATTTTCTGTTAATGGACTGTAATAGTTATCATTAGAGGACTAAAAACTCTAAGTAAAAGAAGTAGGATACTTAGTGTGCTTGTGCATGTGCGTGTATGTGTTTGTCATGCCTTTTTTCTGTGATTTTGCGATTTCAGTGTGTTCTTCAGCTCAGTCTGCACGGCTGCTACGACGGCCTGCCTGTTGTTGTTCAGAATGTCCTCCAGGTGGAGCTCTATCAACACCTCGGTGGCTGAATGATCAACAATTTGCATGTTTGCATTGGAAAACTGAAAGAAAGGCTGCCTACAGTGTAGGGTTTTGTGACTGTACATGCTGCTGCGGTTCCTCACCCATAAGATCAGTGAGCTGGGAGGTGAAGGGGTCACTATGCTGTAAGAAGAAGAAAAGCAGGAGACTCTGCTGCACTGTGGGAAGACTTGATTCCTGCTCTGGATCATCCCAGCTGTCTTTCTCTACTGTGTACACAGTACCGCCGCTATACACAAGATCTGCAGGGGATGTTGAAACATTTATGCCAAAGTAAAGAAAATAATAAGATGGATACAGTGGGAGTTACTTGAGATAAGAATTTTAAGAAGAAAACAGAGTGTTTGCATGAAGCCACACATGGGTTACAACCAGCATGACATGTATCTAACATGCTGGCAATTAAAGACACACCTCTGGGTTGGGCAGATAATTGTAAGGGCATTTATTTATTTATTGCAGCCTTTTATGTCAGCATTAAAAAATAACATGTCAAACGTGTCTCTTTTCATGCCAAATCAAACTTCTTAAATAAAATAAATGATGATGGAAGATGGTCAGAGACAGCGTGAAGCAGGATGGATTACGGGGTGTTTTCAGGTTTCACTGTGTGAATGTGAATGGGCAGGGTATTGCTGATTAATACAGACTGTCGGTTTTGTTTGTAGTTATGATTTATTGTATACAAAGGGGGAAACACTTATTGTGAAAGAGCAGTTTCTGATAAAAGGGCCGTATTTTGACTGTTATCACTACATGAGTGCGTTTAATCAAACTGCTCCAGTCTGCTCTGTGTGCAAAACAGTGACCGTTAAGTCTTTTTAAAATGTAGCTTCCAGACTGATGTGTTTCTTTTTGATAGCTCTCTTTAGGGTAAGGCTTTAAATACCTGCTGCTACTACTTAAAATAAAATCTAAATGACTAAATGGTTAATAAAGACTTAAATTAGGCTCATTTTACTAGACTGCTGTCTGGACGCAAGAAGATAGTTTGGTCTTTTTTAGAGAAGAGCGTCCTGCTTGTTAGGTACTCATTGACAGGAGAAACCATATAATATTTACAAGACTACTACTCTGTAATTCAAATGATCTTATAAACTATTCAAATATGCCATATACAACTAATTTGCAAAATACATGTTGGAAAACTATAATGCTGCTGCCTCTATGTCCATCAGTTTGGTCCAAATTTAAACCCGAAAAACTTGACGGATTGCTCTAAAAGGTTTTGGTAACTCTGATGGGACAGACTTTTTTGTGCATGGCACTGGCAGTCTTGTGGATGTGTCTTCTCAACTGCTGAATATTTTGCAACAAAACAGGTCCTGTTCTCAAGATGATAGATTTGTAGGAACTCTGGTTGTCCTGTCTTTTTATCTAGCACTGTCATCAAGTCAAACATTCAGTCTGCACGTTGCGCACAGTTCACATTCCACATGCTTTCTACACTGTCACTGTGACAATATCAATGAAACGAAAATGAAACACTGCTCATCCCAAAAGCTATTAGCATGAAAAATTATGTAAATACTTCTGAAAAAAAAAGGAAAAAACCTTTTAAGTATATTACTGTAATAAAGCACAGTTATTCATGGGAAACAGACAGTTAGGTCAAACCCTTTCTCCACAACTGAAATCGCTGCTATGAGAATATTTTGTGGTGCGACTGGAGCACTAAATCTTGTATTGGAAATAAATTTCAAGTGCAAATTAGTTGCAGATGAACCCCATTCTCATGAGGCAGGTTTTTAGAGTGCAGGGAAAACCACTGTGTTGTGACAGAAAGTAAATTCTGTAGTCCATTTTCTTTTAGTGCTTAATGCTTTTGTTTATGTTTTCTGTTCTGCGTCCATTGTTCCGTTTGGTTTTGCCTCTCCCATTCAAATGTCGGCCTTATGAGGTCCATAAAAGTCTTAATTAGCAGCCTCAGGCTTGGGCTCATTCTCTCATAAACCCACGCAGGTGGTTGAAATGAGTTTTCTTCAACAAAGGTAACAAATCCAAGTTCTAATTGTTTCAATGTCTTAATATCCCGTAAGGACAGGATTAACTGTTCCGGACTTTGGACCTACATCAGGTTCGTTTTACACTCTTTTTATTGGGAAATCAAACCTCTCAGCAAAAAGAGGTAAAATACACCCTGAACATCAGAACATGCTGTTCCCAGCAGTGATTACCTTTGAAAGAAGAGCAGTAAAGTCTATCTAGTCCCAGCTCTTGACAGTCCAGAACAGCTGGAAGTTTTTGAAAGAAGCCAGAGGGGCCATTGACAGGAATGTTACTGGGGTTGTATACCAACACATGGAAACATGTTAAGGAAGACTAATCCAAATCAGATGCCCCAAATGAGTCAGGCCCTTGTCTGAATTTCCCCTCGTATTCAATTCCTTTGCCTACCATGACAGGAAATGAGACTGTGTGGTACAGATGTATGATAAGACATGAAAAGGATATTTGTATGTGAGTAAGTTCTGTTGTCACATTGGGGTATGGCAGCAGACAGGGGGTCAGGAGTGCAACCACCTGAACACTCAGATCCCCAAAGAGGCCCTGCTCCATGGTTTGTGGTGGGATGCTGAGGGGCAACCTGCCTCCTATAGCAGGGTGTCCTCTCACACACCAGCACCCTTTCTTCACACACCACGGAGGCCTTTAAATTCAAGGGGACAAGAGAAAATCAGACAGATCAATAGGAGGCAGTTATTTTGGTCAAATCTTTAAAAGCGGCATTACTGACGGTGCAGAACAGGTGACGTCCAGGGTCAGTAACAGTTGGTCCGCCAGTGCAACTCTTCTCTTGAACTTTACACTGCAATAATATGATTATGTCAGCAATTCATAAAACAGAGACGGATATTTCCATTCCTTTGTAATTTATAATCCAGACTCCACTCAAGAGGGTTTAGCACAGCCAGCCTTTTGTCTCGTTTTTATCTTTTTACTCCAAGACAAACCACTCAAGGCAATTACAATGATCTACTGCAATACTCTTTTGCTTGAACTTTTTTATATTAAACTTACTCAAAAATAACTAGCTAAATTCTGTTTATAAAGTGACATCCTTAATGAACTTAAAAACAAAGTCATTAATTGTGAGATGTTAAACAAGAGGGAGAAGCTATGATATACATCGATGCACTTGTACCTCAGTTCCCGCAGTGAGGTCTCCCCGTTGATTTTGAGTTTGAGGTGGATTTGTATCTATGAAAAATAAGAAAGATGTAAACTTTTTTTGCTTGAAGCCTAACATGTGACTCGAGATGGGGAAACAGATCTGTTCATACCCCGGCATTAGCCAAAGAGAATGTGCGCAGGAATGCCTCTATATGGGCTTGCCACTCTGAAGTGCAATGTCTTGTGTCTTTTACCTGTACGTTGCAAGATATGTTAAAACAACATGTGACTCACACTACTTGCGTTACAACTGAAAGACAAGGAAAAAATAAATGCATGTCAGAATTCATCTGGGTTGTTTTTCTACCTGAAAAGATAGAAGCAATCTGAGGGAACCATACAGATCTGTGAAGGCACTCAGCTCCTCAGGGTCAGGCTCATTACATGGCCACACACAGGGAAACATGCTCTCTTTCAAACTGGCAAGGACTGATGTAGCAAGAAGAGAGGCGATGTAGTGCACGGAGGTTCCAGTTATGTGTACATGTCTATATTTGTGTATACATACCAGGTTGGAGGGCTTCCATTTGAATCCCTGCACACCAGGGGCCAGCCGCTGCAACTGTGCAATTAACTAGATCAATACAACAAAACATTAGCCTTTGTTCCAAGAGCTGCTGGGACAACTAGCTTCCTGTTAGTTATCTTTATACTGCAGTAAATTTACATGAAGGCACTAACAGTAATTGTACAGTAATAAATTATTTTGTTTTCATGCCTCAAGGTAACCAATTAATCATCTGTTGATGAAATGATCTTCACCATACTTTGGAGATTAAATTAATTTATGTAGACACTTAATATTTACGACATAATTTGTAGCTTTAATTGATACAATAAAAATCTATTGAAGTTTTATTTTAGGTTAGTTTCCACTCATCTACCTAGGCTACCCTAGACCCACCACTTTGTTAGGTACACCTTCTTAGTACTGGGTTGGACCCCCTTCTGCCTTCAAAGCTGCTTTAATTCATTCTTTGATGGTCAATAGGTAGTAAGGATCCCAAAGTCTGCCAAGAAAATATCCCCCCACACCAGTGAACCACCAGCAGCCTGACCTGATGATACAAGACTGGATGAATTTGTGCTTTCACGTTGTTTACATTAAATTGTGACCGTAACATCCAAGTATTCCACGATGAATTGTGACTCATCAGACCAGGCATCTTTTCCAATCTTCTATTTTCTAATACTGGTTAGGCTGTTTGTTTTGTAGCCTCATTTCTACAAAACATCCGCACTCTGTGTGGTCTACTGTGGCTGTAGCCCATCTGCTTCAAGGTTGGGCAAGAGAACTGCCACTCATCTCATATTTTCCTCTTTTTGGACCATTTTCAGTAAACCATAGAGATGACTGTGTGGGAAAATACCAGCAGTTCAGCAGAAATACTCAGACCAGCCCCTTGGGCATCAACATGCATGCCAACGCATTGTTTTTATCCCTATTCTGAGGCTCAGTTTGAACTTCAGCATAGTCATCTTGACCATGTTTACTTACCTAAACAAATTCAACTGCTACCATTTGATTGCCGATCAGATATTTTATAAGAAGCTGAATGTGTCCCTAATAAAATGACCTGTAGATATTAAAATACTGTATTTTTCTAATATATAGTGTGTATCAAAAATAACCCCATTTATCCAAAGACATTGTCATTTCAATATTTGATCAAACCCCACCTTAATCCTCATTTATCTCCCTGTTATACCTCTTTTACTGCTCATTTGGTGTTATAGCAATCTCAGCTGCTTTGACTCACCAGTGCAGTTCAGCTTTTGCGTAGAAACTCCTGTGTCAGTCCACAAAAGCAACAAAAGTCCTCCTCCTGTCCTTAAACAAAGCTTTTGCCTTTGCTTTCCCATTAGCATGAGCAAACGCAGCACCTGGAGAGGCCATTTGAAAAAACAAACTCCTAGCTTAGCATGCTAACGCTACTTGCTAGTTAGCATTAGCTAGTAATTTGCTCTCTAAATCTCTAAATCTCTTTATCCATTTTCTTTTCTACCATGAATCAAGAATAGCTATTACTTAAAAAAATTACCTGTTGCATTTCTTTCAGCATTTTCAGTTGTTGCCTTTGTGCTAAATCAGCACCCTAACCTATATTTAACATAAACTTTTGTTCCGTGTAATTAGGCTGTTGACTCATACCAATCCAGGAAAGCATCTGTATGTAATTTGAAAATGATTTATTATTTATTAGTTGTTTAAAATATTTGACACAATCATAATAATATTAATAATATTAATAATAATAATAATAATAATAGTAATAATAATATTTTTACATAGTTTTGAACATGGTTTTTATTGGTATGTATTGTATTGCTAACTGTTTTATCACTTACTATTTAGTTTTAATGAAAAGTGATGATGACTTGATAATTTATATGTAAGCATATAATAGGCAGTAGTTTAAAAAGTATGTTTTTGAACATTTAAAATTGATCTTAAAAAATGTCTATATATTTAGGCATATTAGATCATAAGAAAATTTCTCCGTTTTTTCCCCTACATTTGTTACACTTAACTGTTTCAGATCATTAATCAAATACTAGTAATAGAAAAAGATAACCTGATTAAATACGCCACACTGTTTAAATGATTATTTCATTTATTATAAAAGCTATCCAAATCCATCTGGTCCTATGTGAAAAAAGATAAGTGCAGTGTAAATCTGTTCAGTGGTTGTTCTGTCCTTGGCAGCAAGAACGACAATCAAGTAACTGGAAATGAGTCTTTCACATCACTGGGGAGGAGTTTTTGGCTACTCTTCTTTGCAGAATTATTTTACCCCGGTCAAATTGGAGGGTTTGTTTTCTATTCTTTTTATGCAGTCCTGCGTTTGTTAGTTTTAGGTCAGACGTAATGGGACTCAAACCCTTTAAAAAATTATTTAAGTTTGATTAAGTTGTCTTATCAGTCAACAGATTATTTCCCCAAAGTTTTGCAGTTCTTGAGTCATCGATGCACTCTTGAAGTAATTTAGGTTCACCAGTGTGGTTCACAAAAGTCTTAAAGCTTTAGAGTGACTGATAGATGTGAGTGACCTTGTTTCTCATCTGTTCTTGAGTCTTTTTAGATTGCGGCATGATGTGTTGCTTTTTGAGATCTTTTAGCCTGCTTCACTTTGTAAAACAGGGTGATTTCTTGATTCAACAGGTCTCGCAGTAATCCAAGTGAAGATAGTATAGATAGTGAAATCGAACTCTGCTTTTCCAAAAAAAAAAAATGTCACTAACCACAGTTAATTCATGATTTAACAAGAAGGTGACAATGACTTTTTCACACGGGACCTTGTTGGTTTGGATATTTTTTCCCATAATAATGGAAATCTTTTAAAAGCTGCATTTTGTATTTAGTTTTAGTTCTAGTTTTAGTGTTATCTTTGCCTGATATTAAAATGTTTTTGCAGATCTGAAACATTTAAGTGTGACAAACAGGCATAAAACTAAGAAATCAGAAAGGCGGCAAAAACCTTTCAAGGCGCTCTTCTCTGTTAATGTTAGCAAAAGCACTTAATTATATGGTGATAAATAATTATTAATGATGCAATAAAAGTCACTGTACCACTGGTACTTTGTACTGTACAGCTGTTATTTTGTGGTGTTTATCAGGCTCATTGCGTGTACCTCTGTTTGCAAAGACATCATTATGCATGTATTTATCATATCTTTTGGGATCTTTTTCATTTTTAAAGAATAACAAACACAACACAATTCTTTCCAAGTAAATGTAATAATTTAATTTCTTTGTAATTATTCATAAATATAAAATTCAATATTAATATTACACAGTGTGAAAAAATCACCAGAAGATTAAAACATCTAAATTTCACAGTTGCTGATTGGATGAAGACATATGAAACTCTTCTTTAGCACAAATCACTTTCCTTCTTTCTTGGACCACTCGCTGTATCCACCAGTATAATTGCGTGCGCTGAAATAGAGAACAGAGATGAAAGATGTCAGAATATAAAAGCTGTCATTATTACATCACAAACATGCAGCAGAAAGCTGCACATTTGTAACAACAACAACAACAAAAACCAAAGATGGCTCTCTACAGTCTTAAGGACTTATTGCCTTTGTGTTAATAAAGAAGTTTTTTTTTTTTTTAATGGGCCTTCTGCATGTATGTGTGTGTATTGTGTATTATAAACAATAACGTATTTACGTCACGTATCCCAGCTGTTGGACCTTGCCGATGGCCAGTCCTGATCGCCTGCCCGACTGGCAGGAAAACACCAGCTCTGGTGCATCCAGCTGTGGCTTCTTTATGCCATACTTGGCCTTGAATTCATCTGGATTCATTGCAAAAGCAGTCTCCACTGTATCAACTGAAGGAATCAAAGAAGAGACAAAGGTAGAAAACATGAAGATGCAAATGAAAACTTAGAGAAAACGTACAGAACTTGAAAAACAATCTCACGTGGGATATTGGTGCATCCTGGAATATGTCCTTTTGCCACCTCTTCTTCACTGCGGACATCAATCAGAATGAGATTCGGGCTCTTTCCCACAAGAGCCTTCAGTTCCTCATAGGAAATATCCTTGGTACCTTGAACATGGCAGAAAACACGAGAAACCGTATGATAACATTTCTTCAAATTAAATAAAACTACACCACTGTCTCTTTTAGATACAGGTTTTAAGTGATAAATCATCCTGACACAAGAATGCATTATTAAGGATCCTTGCCAAAGAAAACTAATTACTGTTCATGTGAAAGGGTTAGATGTAATATGACACCTGCTCTACCCGTACTGATAAGGAAGGATGTGGTCATATCAGTGGTATCATATATCAGTGGTTTCATGTCATTTGGCATGTGTAATTTAGTGATTCAGAGACTATCTTGGCTCTACTGTTAGTGCCGCAGCAATCTAGCAATAATAATCAAATACATGCATATGACCCAGCCACTTTGTTAGGTACATCTGCTCAGCTGTTCATCGTCTCAAAAATTTAATTAACCTGTCACACGGCAGACAAGGCTCACCGAAAATTAAACAATAGAAGAGTCATTTCAGCATGGTCCAAATTCTCTAAAGCTTATTTATAGCAGCTTCTGGGATCGATACCAAGAAGAATTGAGAAAGTTCTGAAGCTAAAAGCTTGTTTTACTATCAAGGTGTACCTATTAAAGTGGCTGATGTAAATTGTCCTAGTTATTTAAACACAGTAAGGTAAACAGAGTGTTGAGTTCAGATATTAAAATCTGTGTCAGAAGAACCAACTGGAACTGCCATTTAGTTTCACATCATTAGTTTCTCAATTTGTCTTCTAGTTTAAGTAGAAGATGCCCTGAAAAAAGAACCTGACATTTAGCTCCGCTTTCATGCTATATTCCTTACAAGATAATTTATCTCGCATGTTGACATAAATGTTCTTATCATATAGTGTGATGAATATGAGCCTGTAAAATAGGTTTAAAGGTACACTGTCCTGACTGGCTGTGAATATATGCAGATAATTATTGGTGGTTATTATAGCTGATTGCTGTTTGTTGCTCGAATAACCGTCTTAAAAGATTCCTGTTTGACCTTTTTATTGTTTGCTGAGTCCTTCTTACCCTACAAAGTGAGGTTTCTTCATCTAAATATTTAGTAGTAAGAGAAAGAAAAGTGGGAAAATGAAAAAGTTCAACAAAAGAACCCCCAAACCAGTTTAAGTTCATTCATATTTTTTATGAAAGCTTTTTATTACTTCTTCTCAAGCTACTGTAGTTTTAAATTGTTATTTTAAAAAATGTTTTCCCCATTAAATTAGATGTGCTTCAATTCAGACAGTAATAAATATTAAAATATGATATTTAAATATTATAAATGTTATAGTTTGTAACCGTGTTAACAAAGTGGAAGAGTGGGCTAAACGACTCACCTGTGTTCGCCATCCTGTTTGTTGGTTGAAGATGAAAATATGAATGGTATTAGCAATCACACATGCTAGAATAACAATGCATCTTCTTCTTCATGCATTTGTTTGGTGGCACCTGATTGGTTCACCTACAGGTAAAAGGTGGAGCTTAGCCCTTGAGACTTCATCGCTTAGCCAATCAAATCAATGTCTTACTGATTTGTTTCCCAAGTAAAAGCTAGAGGAGGTATTTAATGACTGTGCAAAAGCCTGTTTTACAGTGTACAGTCAGTGGCTTAAATATTTTTTACAAATGTTTTGTGCAAGTAAAATTATGAGTATGACATGCCTAAAGGAGCAAAGGTAAACCAGTCTAATTGTCTCAGCTCTTATAATGCAGACACAATCGCATTATTAGAATAAAGTGAACGCAACCTTCAAGTGGAAGCTAAAAAAAGTCAACACATATAGAGTTCTCATTTAAATGATTTTATTTAAAAAAAAGCACTCAGCACGCTATCTAAAAAAATAATATTTACTTTACATTCCGTCTTTGATAGATTAAAAAAATATTACAGATCTACAGAGGTTAATTTGCCAGCAAATAAAACTGTGGTGGCTGCAAAGTAGCATAATAAATGATTTGTTAACATTATTCCTCCACTTTACTAACATATTCACTCATATTTACACATTCCTTGAAGAAGGAGTTTAAATAATATTTAAATTCTACAATCACTGATTACACAACTACAGAACTGCATTTGTCCAGGTCACAGTGTTCCACCTGTACTTTAGTAAGTCCATCAGTAGAGTCTCGTTTTCCCTTTCGAAACTTCTGATATTTCCCACAGATCAGAGCTGTTGTTACAACCAGTAAAAGGAGAGCGACTCCACCTCCTATGACCCAGGCCATCAGTGTGTGGTCAGAAGATTCACGAAATTCATACCGCTTACATGAAAAATCTGAAGGATCGCTGTTTCCTGCGTTGTTCACCGCCACCACACAAACTTTAGTTCCCACTTCCAAAGATCTGACCAAACCCTGCCGTGAAGCATCCCCAAACTTCTGGATTTCACCGTCCCTTCCCTCGGTGACTATTCTGTACTCAGATACCACTGAAGATGGAGCACACCACTGCACCTGTATTTTCCCTCTGTCACTCCCCTCACTGACTGGCACCAGTGCTTGGATACGTGGTGGGTGAGGACGCACATTAGCTCCACTCATCCCAGGGCAGAGGCACCCAGTTTGCTCTGAAAGTGTAGCACAGGGAACCTGGTTCTCCGAGCAGGGGTCATACTTGCAGAGCTGGGGTTTCCGGTCCGTCTTTGGGATGTTCACCACCCTAGGAGGAGCTTCGGTGATGTCATATTCATCCTCAATAAAGCCATAATCATCCTGGCTGTCTGAGCCTGTGTCAATTACGTGTATGATCCGTTGACGGGTGATGGGTGCGGAAGTAGAGGCAGCATTAGTGAAGAAATGGGAATGCATGGGAGGCAAGACAAAAAAGAGAAGAGCCACCAGGTTCCTGCAAAGTGAGGTCATCTCTGTGAAAAGAAATGACAAGAATAAAGATGGTCACTGGTCACTTTACAGCCATAAATAGACTGATTGATGCAAACTAACCACAGCTTGAGATTGATGCAAACTGACCACCACCAGTAGGCAACGGTGGTGCCTACTGGTGGTGGTCAGAGGGCCCGGTGGCGCCAGTGTCCGGCAGTCTCACCTCTGTCAGTGCGCCCCAGGGCAGCTGTGGCTACAATGTAGCTTGCCATCACCTGTGTGTGAATGGGTGAATGAATGTAGTGTAAAGCACTTTGGGGTCCATAGGGACTAAATAAAACACTATACAAATACAGGCCATTTACCTTAACACGTACTGTTAAGATGACTAGTAACTGTAAACATCTTAACTGTTAAAACAACTCCATGCTGTTTGATACAAAGACACATTTTTCTTTGAGTTCTCCTCTGCTCTTCGGTGTAATACTTTAGAGTGCAGATATGATCAGTCCCTCTCTTTTCAGGGTGCCATCAGGTGTTGAGCAAATTAATGGAGGGAACAATAAAAAAAAATTATTAATATGATTTTTTAGCTTTGAGAAACTTAAGTGTTACCTTAGCAGTATGCTTGGTATTATTATCTTGTTGCAGGATGACTTGCGGTCTAGATAACAGATACGTTTCTATGCACGTCAGAATTCATTGTGCAACTTCCCTCAGCAGTCATATCATCAGAGGAGATAAGCTTGCTAGCACCTGTGGTAGCCACAGCACCCTTGCTACCATTTTTAAAAGACGAGCTTTGGATCTTGGGCAGTTCCTTTTTGTCTCCACCCTTTCCTCTTGCCCTCGCTCTGATACAGCTTAATCTTATTCTCATCTGTCCACGACGCCTTATTTTTCAGAATTCTGCAGGCTCGTTTAAGTACTTTTTAAACTTAAACTGTAGTCTGGCTGTCCTGTTTTTGTGGCCAGCTAGTGGTTTGCATCTTGCTTCTGTATTTCTATTCATGAAGACTTTGAAGTCTCTGACAAACACATACCTGTCCCTGAAGACCGTTTCTGATTTGTTTCTTTGCCATAGTGAGGTTCTTTTGTCCTCAGCAGTGGTCTTCCTGGGGTTAGTAGGCCCATTGTGATTACAGAGCTGATGTCTTTAACTGTTTTATTCTTCTCATAATACCTTTAGCTTTTTTCCTGTTGTTGAACAATGGCAACTATAGACTCTGTAGAAGCAAGCATAAGTAACTTATCCCTACACTCATGGACCAATGTCCGACCTTGATAAGATAAGTGGAAGAGAATGGATGGATGGATGGATGGATGGATGGATGGATGGATGGATGGATGGAAATGAGGGGGACTGACAAGCAGAGAAAAATTCATCCTTGTCCCAAACATTATGGAGGGTAATATATCAAAGAAGAGAAAGATAAAACAGTTTATTATTTCTAGTAAGACATAAAATGAATTTCTTTGGCTGGATTCGAGGCACCAGGATGCTGTTTGCCTCGGTTTACAGCTCATAAATGCTCTTAAGTATACTCAAACATCTGCAGTGTCCTGTCCTGTAAACACGGTTAGATAAATAAATACTGAGTGCGGGAAGGCAAGTACAACTACCCCATCAGCACTACCATTTGTACCTGGCAGAAAGCCAGGGGAGTTTTGTGGGAACCCAAAATGCACAAAAAGTAAACTGGCTTTCATTCTGGTCAGTTTATAAAATTAATTATAACAGTCAGAGAACATTTTTCATGCTGTTAAAAGATAATACTAAACCTCTAAAAATAAAACATGGAGCAAAGAAAATACTGAAATGGGTCTACAGTACCTGCTTAATGCTGATGGATGTGTCAAGTCTCAAGTCTGAAGTTCTTTGTTTCCACTCTGGCTTCTCTCACCGTGTGCTCCAGACTGTCTCCAGTTCTCAGTCTTAAGCTGTTTCTCTCAAACGCTCTCCTCCTCCTCATCTACACCCCCTCATCATTCTCTCCCTTCAGGGCCTCCCCCCACCTCCTCTTTTTACTCTTTTTTCACTTCTTGCCATTTTGTTTTTCTTCCAACTGATCACCGGTGCTCTTTTATTTTTTTAATCCCTGCCTCGAATTTGTGTTTGAATGTGCGTTAGGAGGAAGAGGGGGAGAGCCGCCATGTGTCTGTGTGCTGCTCAGCATATTAATTTGCTAAGTAACAGCGGGAGACAGGCTTGTGCTTGTTGCTCAGAGTGTTTTTCACAATCCGTAGGTGTAGCTGTCTGTTTTTCATTGCTTCGTTTTAACGCTAAACTTCCCATATGGTTTGCAGGTGTTGTTATGGAAGGGGACAGCACATAAGGTCACCTAACTACGTGTTTATTTGTGCTTTTCAGAGTCAGGAGGGGGGTGAGGAATGCTTGGGTGTGTATTTATTAAAGTTGTCCTGCATCTCTTGAAGCCCCTCATTGTGAGACATTGGAGAGGAACGATGGAGGTTTGTTTTGTTCTTACCCTTTTATGGGATAAAGCTGGCAAAGGACAGATGTTTTTTTCTTGTTCCAAATGCCACTGTGGCACTGATGAGAGGAAAAGTACCAGCGCAGGAGCCTCCTTTTATCGTTAAAGATTCATTCAACCCATACCACTGAAAATGTTGATGACATCTTTGGATCTTTGAAACAATTCAGAAACAATTCCCAAGATCTCTGGCCATTTTTAGGCAGTAGAGTCACGCTGATAGAATTCAGAGTATTTTATACAACATTACAGTTCTTTGTTTGGGAGGATGATGATTGGCTCCTTTGTGTGTAAAAAAAAGAAAAGTAAACAATGTGTTTAAAAAGTCATAAGTGCCTTTGAATTTTCTCAGAATGATTATTTGATATAAATATGAGAAGATTTGAAGGCAAATCTGTTAAAGTTTTAGTGATTATGACTATACATATGAGGGCAAAACGATTAAAGAAAGCGATAAATGAGTCCACATAAAAATAAAATAGAAAAGAACCAAAACATGCAGTGATTCAAAGTGGAACAACACAATTACTGGGCCAGTTTGTTTAATGCTTTAACTCTCAATCTATGCAAAAAAAAAAAAAAAGCTTTAGTTGGCGCTTCAAGAACACACATAATAACATCATATGAATCCACACTGGGAAAAGTTATGCTGCACAAAAAAACTTAGCAGGATTTAGACCCACATAGCTCTAAAGAATTGAAAGTGAGGTGTAGCCTTTAATTTTTCATAACATCTACAGTCTTTCTCCTAATTAACTTTAAAAATTCTTCACTATCACATTTAAGATCTTGAAACTCTATGTGCTTGTTAAAAAGGAGTCCAGCTGAGTCATCACTTAGGAAGTTACAATGTAGTAACACATTTTCAGAGAAGAGAGGAGGCGCTTCACAAGTGGTTGTGCCTGTTGTGGGAAATGAAACAGTGTTGGACGTCTTGGTTTTATTATCATGCAGAAGGCATATTGAATCCAAATGTTCTTTTCTCCTGGCTCAGCACAGCCTTGTTCAAAGGCTGTGCTGAAGGATTAAAAAGTGTATCGCTGAATTGAAAAGTTCAGACTTTCAAACAGGTCAAGTGAAGCCGATAAGACTACTCAGTTTAAACCTAATGAAGGTTCCCAGGAGTGGTCAGATATCGATTACTTCTGAAATGTCATCTATTCCACATCTTTGGTCACTTGATATTCGTGGTATTTCCCTTAAGTAATATCTCAGTGCTTACTGGATGAAGCAAACATTTGATGAACGCATTCACATCCTCGGGATTAACTGTAATCATGTTAGTCATGTCAAAATGGAAAACTTTCCATTTCCGAGTACTTTAATTTTCGGATGAAGACCTGTGAAAAGTTCCCTGCGGTCACAACTGTATTTTAATGTTCATCCAAAGACATTTTAAGGGAGAATCTTGATACTGGGAGAACTTCTGGTGGAAAAAAAGTTTTTAATGTCTTATTTGGAGAAAAAGTTAGCAAAGCTTTTCAATGGTTACACGACTGCTGATCCTGGGGTTATTTAAGACACTGAAGAACTATTTCAGCGGTTCTTCAAAGGAACTGCCAAGTACCAAGATCTGGTTTTAAAATGACTTGATTTATTGCTCATTAGCAATAAATGCGGATTATGTCTCTGAACAAGGCAGCGTAGGTTTTCTCCTTGCACTCCTGTGTTTAGTCAGTCAACCAAGCATGAATATAAGATGTATCATTTCTGTGTCATGGTTCAGTAGAAAATTCAGGAAGAACTACCGTAAATTCAGTAGCAAAGACCATGTTTAGAAAAGTCAAAGAAAAGCTTCTCCTTAAGTCGTCCCGCATATGTATATTCTGTCTTCATGTTGTTTTGGCTACGTGAGACAACCATCTCTTCCCCTGTCTGATCCCCCGTTTGCCACGTCAGAAACTGACAAGTATCAAAGGTTTCCCTGAAACTGTCTGGTACAAGTTTCTGTGGTTCATCAAGTTGAAGTCATTCATTTCAACATCCAGTCAATCCTTGAGGACAGTCCAGGATCTGTGATAACGATTCTTCTCTCATTACAGAAATATTCTCACATTTTCGGCACAGCAGTAAGTTTTTTTTTTGCTTCATCCAGCTCAGCGTGGCCATTTTGCTCCATTATTTTTTTTATTCTAAAATAAGCACAATCAGTGTTTTATGACATTAACAATGAAGAGAGCCAAAGAATTTCATTCTGCATGAACACAGTGTCAGATTAAAAGAAACATACAGAAACAGTAGCTTACAATAAAGATTTTTTCAAAAGTCTGCAAGCAATGACTCAGCCAACGATACATCTAGGCAGACTCCAACACAGAGACACTTCCATCAGCTTGCATGCTATTTGTGTGTGAGGTCACACTTGTGAGGGTAGGATTACATCAGATAAAGAAGGAGCTCCTCTCTTCATCAAATATGGAAAGCGGAATCGACAGAACAGAAATGGAAGGAAGTATCTGCTATTTTTAACAGGCTACAGCCAATCAGCCATTTTTTTTAGGTTTAATTTATTGCCTGTTTTTTCATGTTCATTGTCAACTCTGTAACAACTACTTACAGACGCTTACAATCACGTAAAGAATACATGCGTAGATTTAAAAAAGTATACAGCATAGAGTCAGTGACTGATTATGTTCAGTAAGTCTTGTGATCGTTGGGAGGTGGGTAATTCCTGGAGGAATGTCTCAACTCCCTTATTCAGCTTCTTCTCTCAGGTAAAACCAAGCAAACACAGGTGGCTGAAGGAAAACTATGCACAGACTGAGCTGATAGCTGATATAGTCACTGTTTTGTCTTCACTGGTTTTTCTAACACGCTCTTATGTACTGATAAGGTCAGCAGTTGTTGAAGGTGGAGATGATCATTAAGGAGGCTGAGCTTTTTTTTTTAATTACTTTCTGCGGTCAGTTTTAGGCCAGACTGTTTGTTTTTTCATAGAAAATGTGGTTCAGAGGTCCCTGAGGAATAAAGGAAGCCATAAAGATTGAGTCATATTACTTGAGATAATGAGTTGCCTGCCAGTGCACATTCCCCTTTCCTTCACTCCTACATGTTTAAGCATGTTGCTGTATGTGATACACAGCCACCACCATATAGACAGCTCCATGGTTTAAACTAGTGGTGTAGTAGTGGTAAAAAAAATCCCTACTGATATGAAATTTTTCTAATATATTATTTTCCTGAGTAAAACAACAATTATTTATTAAATACGGAATCTCCTCTAACATATCTTTATTGAATTAAAATAACATCCCTTTAGTTTCACATTCACGTATTCAGTTTCTGATTGATTTGGCGTGACTTAATCAAACTCATTCTCCATTCCCTCTCCTAGTCCATACGTCTCTGAGGATTTAAGCTATTTCTGTTTAAACAGGAAGCACTGCTATTGGCTAAATCCCAATCACCTTTGACCTCCCACTTCACTCAAAAGGAATCTCGTGGTAGGGTTATTACCAGACTCTGTGATGTTGTGTGAACCACTACTTTCAGCTTAAAATAGCCGTGGAACCAGAATGCAGTCCCAGTCAGCGTGAAGTCCCAGTGATCCTCCAGAGGATAATTGGAAACAGAAGTGTAATGTAGCAGCACTATGTGATGACGAGGTCCCACATTCCCAAATCTGCCCACAATAGAGTGAATTATAAATTTGAATCGGATTTGTTTTATTTTATTGGCCTTTTAAATTACACAGATGGGTTTATTTCTATTTTCTTTTTCCCTTTCCCCTTTTTTCCCTCTCTGTTAAAAAAACTTGAATGTGCGTAAAATTTTATGCTCTATTTTTTTACTTTTATGTAGGCATATATGAACCTTTTCATTTTTTCCCCTCTGTAAATCACTTTTTTCAATTTTGAATGGTGCTATACAAATAAAAAGTTCATTTGATTCCCCAATGAACTTACAATACCTATGCATATTTTATTAATTATTTATGTGTCATGAACCGGATCAAATCCCAGACAAAATACAGACACCAGACAGACAGGGGGGCTTAAATAAACAAGCATGTATTTTATTAAATTAAGCTCTTATACATGTGGAATTCCTGTCAGTAGGAAGCAAGTATATGATGAATGTATCTGAAGGAAAGGAAGTTTACCAAAAGCAAACAAAACCCAAACCAGCCACTCTTCTCTCCAGCAGATGAGAGCGTGCTGGAGGGAAGAGAAAGAATTTTAGCACAGAGCCCCTTTTAAAAGCCATTAGCCAAGTTCCAACAGGCATGTTTCTGATAAGACCTGTCAGCCACACCTGTTTCCTACATAAAACTGAGGCTGCAGTCTAAGAGTCCTTCACATTTTCTCTTCCTACCGCCTTTCCTTGGCCTTAATAAAAATGTCAACAAGGTCAATATGTCATGAGGACTTAGATAAAGAGAAGAGTGATGCAATGAGAATCCAAACTAGTCTCCTTAACAATGTAATTCAAGATGCCCGCAGTGTTGAAACTACAATGAAATGCAAAACGTGCATCTTAATTCACAACAGTATGTTGTTAATTTCTTGTTTTATGCAGGTCATGTAAACGAGAACGGCCTTTAACTTCAAAGGTCGGAGTTTTAAAAAAGAAGGAACAAAGAGGGCCAGATTTAGGGTTCGTTGCACTGCAAAACCTTCTTTTAGCATTAAAAAGCTACTGGATTTAATAGATAGGCAAGGTGTAAGCCTGCTGTGGATCTGTGCTTCTAGCAGTGTTTATTAATTTGAAATGAAAGGCGGAGATGTTATCAGAATGAGTAAGTGGTTGGCACGTTGGATGAATGGCTCAAAGTCGAGCCGAGCCCAATTATTCCCCAATAGTACTGGTACTTTCACGAAACAAACTAGAAACTAACTGAACTGGGCTGCCTTTTTCTCAGCAGTGTGCACACAATATGTGATGTTTCTTTATTTAACTGTCAAATGCAGCTTTTGTTTTGGAACATGTAGGAAAAAATGTCTGTATGCAAAACAAAAGAAAACACAGCCAGGCGTGCATTGACTAACATAACACAGCATCAGTACCTTCACTAACATCTGATCTGATGATAAATAATTACTGTTCATTGTAATAATAATGATGATAATTTGCATTAACGCAGCTCTCCTCTGGATAAATCCTCTGCTCCACCTGAGTCTCAGTCCTCAGAACCTCTCTGGCAGTGCCCAGTAATTTCTATCAGAAGAGTTATCCTTTCTATCAGAAATATATAGTTTGATGTCGTTCAGACTCTTCTCATTGATCTGACTTGCCTTGTTGTGTATTATTTTGGTTAGTAGACCTACATCACTCCCTCCCTCTTGCTCACTCTCTGGGTGAACTGCAGTTTGCACTGCTCTTAGCAGAATGCTCATTATTGCTGAAATGATATGTAATCTAGTCTACCTCATTTCCTCCTCTTTGTTTAAGATTTCTACAACTGAAGTAAAATTACCCCCATCCATCACTCCCAGCGGAATCAAAGTAAAACCTAATTAATCATTATCCTAAAGGCATTAATACAATAGACCTAAACAATAAAAAATTTATTATAAAGAACCTTGAACTTACCTTGATGAATTAATAGAACTCATAATCTAGATTTACAGCACTAATATAAATATGTGTTTGTGGACAACATTCATCCATCAGGAAGTTTGATGATCAGAGTTCAGCTTTGCATTTAACAGCCTGTTGTTGAAAATTTTAAATATTGTGGTTCATGACTGGTTAGATGATTTGTTGCAGTGATGTATGGGACTACATTGTCTCCTCTCATTTCATAAAAGAAAGTCCCAGTGTGTGATGTGCTAAGGGATTTGATAAAGGAAGCAAGGAAACAGGTCATTTCACAAATTTTTTCTACGGAAAATTGAATATTTTCGGACTAGACCCAAAGAAGAGTTGCTGCAAACACATTTCCTCTTTTTTTATTATTAAAGTCTTTTGTGCCCTTTTAATGTTTTGAACGAATAAACAGCATATTTTCTTTGAACATATCAACAAATGTGTCACATAATGTGAAATCTCAACAAAAAATATGCTTCTGCAGTCTTTCTATGATGTTGTTAAGTCTCAGTTAACTTTAGCTGGTGTTAAATGGATGCAAATCCAAGTATTTAGGTATCGCTATAGATCAGAATGTGTAATTTAAAATTCACCTTGAAAGACCTGGGTCCCTGTTTCCTGGAATAATCGAGCCGAAGTGGTTACGGCAGGGGACACTCTAAGTCCACCTTATTGGAGCGAGAGAATACGTCTCTTGGTCAGTGTGACTAGTTTTAATGGTGCTCTTGTAATGATCTATTATGATTGGTTTGTTTTCATTAGTCTGTACTGAATACCACCTGGATTTGTTCCTTTACTTACATATTGTTATGTGTTGTGTTTGTTGTAACGTCCTCTGCCCTCTTGGCCAGGTCTCTCTTGAAAAAGAGCTTTTAATCGATATGAAACTTTTACCTGTATAATAAATAAATGATAATAAATCATGGATAGTAAAAACAGCAAACATGTTTTCGCTGTCATCATTACGACCAACAGAGCAGCTTGTTG